>NC_058095.1:83130000-83755000 GCF_020171115.1 Neogale vison
GGATGCCTTTAATTTCCTTTTGTTGTCTGATTGCTGAGGCTAGGACTTCTAGTACTATGTTGAATAGCAGTGGTGATAATGGACATCCCTGCCGTGTTCCTGACCTTAGTGGAAAAGCTTTCAGTTTTTCTCCATTGAGAATGATATTTGCAGTGGGTTTTTCATAGATGGCTTTGATGATATTGAGGTATGTGCCCTCTATCCCTACACTTTGAAGGGTTTTGATCAGGAAGGGATGCTGTACTTTGTCAAATGCTTTTTCAGCATCTATTGAGAGTATCATATGGTTCTTGTTCTTTCTTTTATTGATGTGTTGTATCACATTGACTGATTTGCCGATGTTGAACCAACCTTGCAGCCCTGGGATAAATCCCACTTGGTCGTGGTGAATAATCCTTTTAATGTACTGTTGAATCCTATTGGCTAGTATTTTGGTGAGAATTTTCGCATCTGTGTTCATCAAGGATATTGGTCTATAGCTCTCTTTTTTGATGGGATCCTTGTCTGGTTTTGGGATCAAGGTGATGCTGGCCTCATAAAATGAGTTTGGGAGTTTTCCTTCCATTTCTATTTTTTGGAACAGTTTCAGGAGAATAGGAATTAGTTCCTCTTTAAATGTTTGGTAGAATTCCCCCGGGAAGCCATCTGGCCCTGGGCTTTTGTTTGTTTGGAGATTTTTAATGACTGTTTCAATCTCCTTAACAGTTATGGGTCTGTACAGGCTTTCTATTTCTTCCTGGTTCAATTTTGGTAGTTTATATGTTTCTAGGAATGCATCCATTTCTTCCAGATTGTCAAATTTGTTGGCGTAGAGTTGCTCATAGTATGTTCTTATAATAGTTTGTATTTCTTTGGTGTTAGTTGTGATCTCTCCTCTTTCATTCATGATTTTATTTATTTGGGTCCTTTCTCTTTTCTTTTGGATAAGTCTGGCCAAGGGTTTATCAATTTTATTAATTCTTTCAAAGAACCAGCTCCTAGTTTCGTTGATTTGCTCTATTGTTTTCTTGGTTTCTATTTCATTGATTTCTGCTCTGATCTTTATGATTTCTCTTCTCCTGCTGGGCTTAGGGTTTCTTTCTTGTTCTTTCTCCAGCTCCTTTAGGTGTAGGGTTAGGTTGTGTACCTGAGACCTTTCTTGTTTCTTGAGAAAAGCTTGTACCGCTATATATTTTCCTCTCAGGACTGCCTTTGTTGTGTCCCACAGATTTTGAACCGTTGTATTTTCATTATCATTTGTTTCCATGATTTTTTTTCAATTCTTCTTTAATTTCCCGGTTGACCCATTCATTCTTTAGAAGGATGCTGTTTAGTCTCCATGTATTTGTGTTCTTTCCAAACTTCCTCTTGTGGTTGAGTTCTAGCTTCAGAGCATTGTGATCCAAAAATATGCAGGGAATGATCCCAATCTTTTGATACCGGTTGAGTCCTGATTTAGGACCGAGGATGTGATCTATTCTGGAGAATGTTCCATGTGCACTAGAGAAGAATGTGTATTCTGTTGCTTTGGGATGAAATGTTCTGAATATATCTGTGATGTCCATCTCATCCAGTGTATCATTTAAGGCCTTTATTTCCCTGTTGATCTTTTGCTTGGATGATCTGTCCATTTCAGTGAGGGGAGTGTTAAAGTCCCCTACTATTATTGTGTTATTGTTGATGTGTTTCTTTGATTTTGTTATTAATTGGTTTATATAGTTGGCTGCGCCCACGTTGGGGGCATAGATATTTAAAATTGTTAGATCTTCTTGTTGGACAGACCCTTTGAGTATGATATAGTGTCCTTCCTCATCTCTTATTATAGTCTTTGGCTTAAAATCTAATTGATCTGATATAAGGATTGCCACTCCTGCTTTTTTCTGATGTCCATTAGCATGGTAAATTCTTTTCCACCCCCTCACTTTAAGTCTGGAGGTGTCTTCGGGTTTAAAATGAGTTTCTTGGAGGCAACATATAGATGGGTTTTGTTTCTTTATCCATTCTGATACCCTGTGTCTTTTGATTGGGGCATTTAGCCCATTAACATTCAGGGTAACTATTGAGAGATATGATTTTAGTGCCATTGTATTGCCTGTAAGGTGACTGTTACTGTATATTGTCTCTGTTCCTTTCTGATCTACCACTTGTAGGCTCTCTCTTTGCTTAGAGGACCCCTTTCAGTATTTCCTGTAGAGCTGGTTTGGTGTTTGCAAATTCTTTCAGTTTTTGTTTGTCCTGGAAGCTTTTAATCTCTCCTTCTATTTTCAATGATAGCCTAGCTGGATATAGTATTCTTGGCTGCATATTTTTCTGGTTTAGTGCTCTGAAAATATCATGCCAGCTCTTTCTGGCCTGCCAGGTCTCTGTGGATAAGTCAGCTGCCAATCTAATACTTTTACCATTGTATGTTACAGACTTCTTTTCCCAGGCTGCTTTCAGGATTTTCTCTTTGTCACTAAGGCTTGTAAATTTTACTATTAGGTGACGGGGTGTGGGCCTATTCTTATTGATTTTGAGGGGCGTTCTCTGAACCACCTGAATTTTGATGCTCGTTCCCTTGGCCGTATTGGGGAAATTCTCCCCAATAATTCTCTCCAGTATACCTTCTGCTCCCCTCTCTCTTTCTTCTTCTTCTGGAATCCCAATTATTCTAATGTTGTTTCGTCTTGTGGTGTCACTTATCTCTCGAATTCTCCCCTCATGGTCCAGTAGCTGTTTGTCCCTCTTTTGCTCAGCTTCTTTATTCTCTGTCGTTTGGTCTTCTATATTGCTAATTCTTTCTTCTGCCTCATTTATACTAGCAGTGAGAGCCTCCATTTTTGATTGAACCTCATTAATAGCTTTTTTGATTTCAACTTGGTTAGATTTTCATTCTTTTATTTCTCCAGAAAGGGCTTTTATATCTCTGGAGAGTGTTTCTCTAATATCTTCCATGCCTTTTTCAAGCCCGGCTAGAACCTTGAGAATTGTCATTTTGAACTCTAGATCTGACATATTACCAATGTCTGTATTGATTAGGTCCCTAGCCTTCGGTACTGCCTCTTGTTCTTTTTTTTTTGTTGTGAATTTTTCCGCCTTGTCATTTTGTCCAGCTAAGAGTATATGAAGGAGCAAGTAAAATACTAAAAGGGTGGCAACAATCCCAGGAAAATATGCTTTAACCAAATCAGAAGAGATCCCAAATCGTGATGGGGATTTCTTCCCCCTCACGATTGTGTGAGGGATCTCCTCTGACTGGGATCTCTTCTGATTGGGATCTCCCAATCTCTTCTGATTGGGATCTCTTCTGATTTGGGGATAAAAAGAGGTTCAAAAAGAAAGAAAGAAAAAAAAGAATTAAAAAAAGAGATTGAATTAAAAATTCAATGAAGAATTAAAAAAAGAGATTGAAGAGATTGGGATCTCTTCTGATTTGGGGATAAAAAGAGGTTCAAAAAGAAATAAAGAAAAAAAATTAGAAAAAAGAAAATGAATAAAGAAATGTATAAAAAAGAAAAAAATATATATATATATATTAGATAAACTAGTTGAAAAACGTTAAAAAAGAAAAGGGCAAAAGTTAAAAAAAAATTTAGCAGAAGAAGAGAAAAAAAAATGAAAAAGAAAAAAATTAAATTAACTGCAAGACTAAAAAATCACAGAGAGAAAGCCATGAGTTCCGTGGTTTGTTTTCTCCTCCTCTGGAATTCTGCTGCTCTCCTTGGTATTGAAACTGCACTCCTTGGTAGGTGTACTTGGTCTTGCATGGATTTCTTGTTGATCTCTGGGGGAGGGGCCTGTTGTAGTGATTCTCAAGTGTCTTTGCCCCAGGTGGAATTGCACCGCCCTTACCAGGGGCTGGGCTGAGTGATCCGCTCGGCTTTGCTTTCAGGAGCTTTTGTTCCCTGAGCGCTTTCCGTAGAGTTCCGGAGGATGGGAATACAAATGGCGGCCTCCTGGTCTCCGGCCCGGAGGAGCCGAGAGCCCGGGGCCCCGCTCCCCAGTGTGCCCTCAGCGAACAGCTCCTAGTAACTCGCGTCTGCCTAACCTCCGGCCGCGCTCCGAGCTCATCGAGCCTGTGACCGGTTCAAGGCAACACCGAGCTGCGAGCTTACTGTCGGCTCTGTCTCTGTAGCCGGCTTTCCTGTTCCAATATCTGCAAGCTCTGCGACACTCAGACACCCCCGATCCTTCTTTGACCCTGCGGGACTGAGGTCACGCCGACCCCGTGTGGGCTTCGCCCCAGTTTAGCCTCTGGAGCGATGTCCCTCAGCGGAACAGACTTTTTAATATCCTGATTTTGTGCTCCGTTGCTCCCCCGCTTGCCGGGAGCCGGCCCCTCCCCCCGGGGTCTATCTTCCCGTCGCTTTGGATTCACTTCTCCGCCAGTCCTACCTTTCAGAAAGTGGTTGTTTTTCTGTTTCTAGAATTGCTGTTCTTCTTCTCTTTGATCTGCCGATGGATTTGCAGGTGTTTGCAATCTTTAGATAAGCTCTCTAGCTGATCTCCTGCTAGCTGAAGTAGTCTCAGACAGCTACTTCTCCACCATCTTGACTCCTCTCTCAAATCCCAACTTTAGATACTGAATCCAGGTTAGTGGATTTCAGGTGGGACCCAGGATTTGTACTACTTAATTCATACTATTAATGAATAAACCTCTAATAAACCTCTAATGCAGAGGTTTGTCAACATACCCAAATGTCCAAAGAGAATTTCCTTGTACTTGAAAGTGTATAGGAAACACAGCTTTTTATTCTGGTGTCCTATACAAGGGCACGTCACTACCACCAAAGCCAAACTCTTACAGAAAGACCGGTTCCTCCAGCTTGTCTATATGGTGGGTGTCAGGCTTCTTTCTCAGTATCTTTGTTTACAAAAAGACTCCCTCCTGCATAGCTAATTATTCCTCTTAAAAAATTAAATCACTATATCTTGCCAAATTTTTCATTTTTTAATTAATAGAATTTATTTTAAAGAGTTTAGGTTTACAGAAAAATTGAGAATATACGGATCTCCCTTATGTCCCCTCCTCTCCTGCACATGGTTCCAGATTCACATCTTTCATTAGTGTGGTAACTTTGTTACGATTGATAAGACTACATTGCTACCTCATTATTCACTAAAGTCCACAGTTTACACTAGAGTGCTCTCTTGGGTGTGCATTCTGTGGATTTTGACAAATATATAATGACTGGCATCCACCATTACTGTAACATACCGAATAGTTTCACTGACCTAAAGATTCTCTTTTTTCCATCTATTCATTCTTCTTTCCCCTCCCAAAAGCATTTCTAATTTTAACAGATGCCCTTAGAAGATCAAAACTAACTTCATCATTTATTTTCTTATTTGCATAAGTATCTTTAGTTTCAAAGTATAAGTTTAGATTCATTTTTGAACTTGACATGCTTCACTTCTTATCTTATTGCTATCAGCACACCTAGGTATAAATGGCACCTGGAAGTCTTATTTTACTTAGCCCTTGGCCATGGGCTTGGCCACTTTCCAGAGCTGCTTTGGCCCCTGCTATATGTTTGCCTTGAAGTACCTCCAGTCCTCACACATCCTTCACAGTCATGCTTCAGAAAAAAAGAGGTTCCGCAGTGCTGGGGTTATATTAAAACTCATCTTGGCCCGCAGGCTAAGCTGAGTCTTATTTAATAAATCACATTCTCAAAAAATTGCATAACTAGCTATGGTCTGGGGCCCAAGTTAAGGGGGTAGCTATAACTTCTCCAAACACCCAACTGCAAGTAGATGAATAAAAGGTCAGAGCCTAAGTGGATGTGACTGGGAAAGGGGGAACTCCAGAAGGCCTCCAAGAGGCAGTAATGGACATACTCTGACAAGGATTTTGCAGGTAGCTTCATTTCGTCTGCTGACTGACCGGTTTCTGCTTCTGGTCTTTCCCAATAGGTAATTTGCAGGATCCAGCCTCCTCTTACCTATTTCTATATTCAAAACTACAGGGGACTGATGAGTTTTCTATGTTTCAGGATAAAGAAAATGACCATATTTGGTTGTGAGGTCACTGTGGATATTAACTATCAGCAAGGACAAAAAGGTGTGACTTATAAAGTTTCCATTCTCAAAATATTTTGAAACTTGGTGTGTACATTTAATTTTTAAACACACACAAAAACTCTGCATAAAGAATAGTAAATTAACTGGAAGGAACATGAGAATTTTTTCAGAACAATAGTGCTTCTTGTCTATTTCATTCTATTTGTGGTCTCCACAAGACATAAATTATTCTCCATCCCTCAGTATTTATTCTCTACCTCCCTGTTGAAATGCAGCTTGACATTATACACTGCCCAACCAACACCAAGACACTGACAAAGGCTGGATTCCTGGTGGGAATGTGTTCCCAGGGCCAGATTCCAAGGACTCCCAGCTGGGCACTGTTGAGGCTTTGGTCCCAGAGTTTCTGGGAGCCATTTCCTGGACAACAGAAATAGCAGATGGCATCCACTGACTCCTAGTTTAGATGATGGCTCAGGACTCTTAGAAGAGCCTGAAGGGGCACAGCAAACCTGAATCAGCTCTACTAGCCAGTGCTAGGGGGTCTCTGCAATCTGTCCTCCTATTATCAGAGCTGTGTCCTCCACTCCTGTCATCTTCAGCCTGAGGAGTCACAGATTTGCAGTTGTGGGTAGCTTAGTAGGAACTGAGAAGCATCTTATAGGCTCTCCCATGTCATCATGGGAAGTGGACAACTCACAGAATTGTGGTTTCCACGTTTGCTGGGAGTCACTCATCATCCTTTTTGTCACATTGTAATAAAGCTAGTGAGGACAAGGACTGGAGAAAATCTGAGGTCTTGCACATCAGGTGCTTAGTAAGTGCTTCCCAATTGTGAGCAAGGAGCACTAGGAAAGACTAAAGTTTGTTATTGGGACCCTTCCTTCCCCCAGTCTGCTCCTGTCCCAGCCTTGTGACACACTTCTGGGGGAGGCACAGTAGCCCTGGACAGAAGGAAGAGGGCTTCTATACTGTCTGCCTCTAATTAAAGACCACCAAATAACATGTCATCGAAGTAACAGGAAGGTCAGTCAACAGAGAGAAATAAAAGGTATCCAAATTGGTAATGAAGAAGTCAAACTCTCTCTCTTCGCAGATGACATGATTCTTTATATGGAAAACCCAAAAGACTCCACCCCCAAACTACTAGAACTCATACAGCAATTCAGCAACGTGGCAGGATACAAAGTCAATGTGCAGAAATCAGTGGCTTTCTTATACACTAACAATGAAAATACAGAAAGGGAAATTAGCGAATCGATTCCATTTACTATAGCACCAAGAACCATAAGATACCTTGGAATAAACCTAACTAAAGAGGTAAAGGATCTGTACTTGAGGAACTATAGAACACTCATGAAAGAAATTGAAGAAGACACAAAAAGATGGAAGACCATTCCATGCTCTTGGATCGGAAGAATAAACATTGTTAAAATGTCTATACTGCCTAGAGAAATCTATACTTTTAATGCCATTCCGATCAAAATTCCACCGGCATTCTTCAAAGAGCTGGAGCAAATAATCCTAAAATTTGTATGGAATCAGAAGAGACCCCGAATCACTAAGGAAATGTTGAAAAACAAAAATAAAGCTGGCGGCATCACCTTACCTGATTTCAAGCTTTATTACAAAGCTGTGATCACCAAGACAGCATGGTACTGGCATAAAAACAGACACATAGACCAGTGGAACAGAGTAGAGAGCCCAGATATGGACCCTCAACTATATGGTCAATTAATCTTTGATGAAACAGGAAAAAATATACAGTGGAAAAAAGACAGTCTCTTCAATAAATGGTGCTGGGAAAACTGGACAGCTATATGTAGAAGAATGAAACTCGACCATTCTCTTACACCGTACACAAAGATCAACTCAAAATGGATAAAAGACCTCAACGTGAGAGAGGAATCCATCAGAATCCTAGAGGAGAACATAGGCAGTAATCTCTTTGATATCAGCCACAGCAACTTCTTTCAAGATATGTCTCCAAAGGCAAAGGAAACAAAAGCGAAAATAAACTTCTGGGACTTCATCAAAATCAAAAGCTTCTGCACAGCAAAGGAAACAGTCAAAAAAACAAAGAGGCAACCCACGGGATGGGAGAAGATATTTGCAAATGACAGTACAGACAAAAGGTTGATATCCAGGATCTATAATGAACTCCTCAAACTCAACCCACACGAAACAGACAAACACATCAAAAAATGGGCAGAAGACATGAACAGACACTTCTCCAATCAAGACATACAAATGGCTATCAGACACATGAAAAAATGCTCATCATCATTAGCCCTCAGGGAGATTCAAATTAAAACCACATTGAGATATCACCTTACACCAGTTAGAATGGCCAAAATTAACAAAACAGGAAACAACATGTGTTGGAGAGGATGTGGAGAAAGGGGACCCCTCTTACACTGTTGGTGGGAATGCAAGTTGGTGCAGCCTCTTTGGAGAACAGTGTGGAGATTCCTCAAGAAATTAAAAATAGAGCTTCCCTATGACCCTGCAATTGCACTCCTGGGTATTTACCCCAAAGATACAGATGTCGGGAAAGAAGGGCCATCTGTACCCAATGTTTATAGCAGCAACGGCCACAGTCGCCAAACTATGGAAAGAACCAAGATGCCCTTCAACGGATGAATGGATAAGGAAGATGTGGTCCATATACACTATGGAGTATTATGCCTCCATCAGAAACGATGAATACCCAACTTTTGTAGCAACATGGACAGGACTGGAAGAGATTATGCTGAGTGAAATAAGTCAAGCAGAGAGAGTCAATTATCATATGGTTTCACTTATTTGTGGAGCATAACAAATAGCATGGAGGACAAGGGGCGTTAGAGAGGAGTAGGGAATTTGGGTAAATTGGAAGGGGAGGTGAACCATGAGAGACTATGGACTCTGAAAAACAGTCTGAGGGGTTTGAAGTGGCGGGGGGGTGGGAGGTTGGGGTACCAGGTGGTGGGTATTATAGAGGGCACGGCTTGCATGGAGCACTGGGTGTGGTGAAAAAATAATGAATACTGTTTTTCTGAAAATAAATAAATTGGAAAAAACAAACAAACAAAAAAAACCAGGAAGGTCAGTGAGAACATCTCCTTAACCTACCATCAAAGTTATTCACCTCATGTTATTTTAATCACAAAGTGTTTACCTTTTTTCCAAATGGAACTTTATTGATATATGAATTCTGTGCCATAAAACTCACCCTTTTAAAGTGTACAATTCCATATTTCTAGTATAGTCACAGAAAAGTGAACCAACACTATTGTCTAATTTCAAAACATTTTCATTGCTCCAAAAAGAAACTCTCTACACATCATTCCTCCCTCCCTCATTCCCAGCAAACATGAAACTGCTTTTTGTTTCTATTATCTGGATTATTTCATATAAATGGAATTACACATTATGTATCCTTTGGTATCCTGTCTTCCTTAGCTTAGTATGATGTTTTCAAGGTTCATCCATGTTGTATCATGTAACAGTACTGCTTTCCTTTTTAAAACTGAGTAATAGTCTGTTGTATGGATATACAGAAGTTCCTCCTTATTCATGGGGAATATATTCCAAGACCCCCAGTGAATGCTGAAACCAGAGGTAGTACAAAATCTTGCATGTGTATTACACAATATGCATATATATACGCATATTTTCTATGCATACCTACCTATGATAAATTTTAATTTATATATCAGGCACAGTAAGAGATTAACAATAATAAAGTAGGCCAATTATAAAAATATACTGTGATAAAAGCTATGTGAATGTGGTCTCTCTCTTCCTATCAAAGTATCTTATTATACTATACTCAATCACCCCATTCTGTTGTGAGATGATAAAATGTCTGTGTGATGAAATGAAGCAAAATGAATGACCTGGGCATTGTGACATAGCTTGAGGCTGCTATTGACCTTCTTCTTCTTCTTCTTCTTCTTCTTCTTCTTACTTAATTTCAATTATCAAGTGTATAGTACACCATTAGTTTCATATGTAGAGTTCAATAATTCATCAGTTTCATATAACATCCAGTGCTCATCACATCACCCACCCACTCCACTCCAGCAACCCTCAGTTTGTTTCCTATAGTTAAGGGTCTCACATGGTTTTTCTTCCTCTATGATGACTTCCCATTCAGTTTTCCCTCTCCTCCTCTCTGATCCTCTGTCCTGTGTCTTACATTCCACATATGAGTGAAACCACATGATAATTGTCTTTCTCTAATTGACTTACTTTCTAATAGCTGAATAATATCCCATTGCATATATATATATATATATATATATATATACACACATATATATACCACATCTTCTTTATCCGTTCATCTGTCAATAGACATCTGGGCCTTTTCCATAGTTTAGTTATTGTGGACATTGCTTCTATAAACATTGGGGTGCAGGTACCCTTTTGGATCACAAGGTTTACATCTTCTGTGTAAATACCTAGTAGTGCAATTGCTAGGTCATAAGATAGCTCTATTTTTAACTTCTTGAGGAACTTCCACACTGTATTCCAGAGTTTGCATTCCCACCCTCAGTGTAAGAGGCGTTCCCCTTTCTACATATCTTCATCAACATTTGTTATTTCCTGAGTTGTTAATTTTAGGCATTCTGACTGCTGTGAGGTAGTATCTCATTGTGGTTTTGACTTGTATTTCCCTGATGCCGAATGATGTGGAGCATTTTTCATGTGTCTGTTGGCCATTTGTATGTTTTCTTTGGAGAAATGTCTGTTCATGACTTCTGCCCATTTCTTGACTGGATTTTTTGGGGTTTTGTGTGTTGAGCTTGATAAGTTCCTTATAGATCTTGGACACTCATCCTTTATTTGATAGGACACTTGGAAATATCTTCTCCCATTCCATAGGTAGCTTTTTAGTTTTTTTGACTATTCCCTTTGCTGTGCAGAAGTTTTTATTTTGATGAAGTCCTAATAGTTCATGTTTGCTTTTGTTTCCCTTGTCTTTGGAGACATGTCTAGCAAGAAGTTGCTATGGTACAGATCAAAAAGGTTGCTGCCTGTCTTCTCCTCAAGGATTTTGATGGATTTCTGGCTCACATTTAGGTCTTTTATCCATTTTGAGTTTATCTTAGTGTATTATGTAAGAGAATGCTCCAGTTTCATTCTTGTACATGTGGCTGTCCAATTTCCCAACACAATTTGTTGAAGAGACTGTCTTTTTTCCATGGGATATTCTTTCCTGCTTTATCAAAGATTGACCATAGAGTTGAGGGTTCATTTCTGGATTCTCTATTCTGTTCAATTGATCTGTGTGTCTGTTTTTGTGCCAGTACCATGGGGTCTTAGTGATTACAGCCTTGTATTAGAGCTTAAAGTCTGGCTTTGTGATGCCACTAGCTTCAGTTTTCTTTTTTAACATTCCTCTGGCTGTTTGGGGTCTTTTCTGGTTCTAAATTTTAGAATTTTTTTTTCAGCTCTGTGTAAGATGTTAGTGATATTTTGATAGGGATTCCTTTGAATGTGTAGCTTGCTCTGTGTAGCATCAACATTTTCACAATATTTGTTCTTCCCATCCATTAGCATGGAATGTTTTTACATTTCTTTGTGACTTCCTCAATTTCTATCATAAGTTTTCTCTAGTGTTTAGATTACATATACTTTACCTTTTTGGTTAGGTTAATTTCTAGGTATCTTATAGTTTTTGGTGCAATTGTGACTGGGATTGATTCCCTAATTTCTCTTTCTTCTGTCTCAGTATTAGTGTATAGAAATGCAACTGATTTCTGTGCATTGATTTTGTATCTTGCCACATTGCTGAATTGCTGTATAAGTTCTAGTAACTTAGGGATAGAGTTTTTTGGGTTTTCCACATAAAATCTCATGTCATCTGCAAAGAGAGAGTTTGACTTCTTCTTCGCCAATTTGAATATCTTTTATTTCTTTTTGTTGTCTGATTGCTGAGGTGAGGACTTCTAGTACTATGTTGAACAAGAGTGGTGAGAATGGACATCCCTGTCATGTTCCTGACCTTAGGGGAAAAGCTCTCAGTGTTTCCCCATGGAGAATGGTAGTTGTTATGGGCTTTCAATAGGTGGCTTTTATAATATTGATGTATGGTCCCTCTATCCTTACACTGGGAAGAGTTTTCATCAAGAAATAATGCTGTATTTTAACAAATGCTTTTTCTTCATCAATTGAGAGTATGATATGGTTCTTGTCCTTTCTTTTATTAATGTGATGTATCACATTGATTCGCAAACGTTGAACCACCATTGCATCTCAGGAATAAGTCCCATCTGGTCATGAAGAATAATCCTTTAATGTACTGTTGCATCCTACAGGCTAGGATTTTGATGAGAATTTTTGCACCCATGTTCATCAGGGATACTGATCTGTAATTCTCCTTTTTTGGTGAGGTCTTTGTCTGGTTTTTGGATCAAGGTAATGCTCTCCTCATAGGACAAGTTTAGAAGCTTCCCTTCCATTTCTATTTTTTGAAAGAGTTCAGAAGAAGAGGTATTAGTTTTCCTTTAAATGTTTAGTAGAATCCAACTGGCCCTAAACTCTTGTTTCTTGGGAAATTTCTTATTATTTCTTCAATTTCCTTGCTCGTTATGGGTCTGTTCAGGTTTTTTATTTCTTCCTGTTTTGGCTTTACAATGGTGGAAAGGAAGGAAGCTGAGGAAAAGAGAGAAAAACAACTAAAGGACCATGAGGGGAGGCTTTGAGAAATCACTGATACCATAAAGCAAAACAATATTAAAATCATTGGGGTCCCAGAGGAAGAAGAAAGTGAAAGAGGGACAGAAAGTATATTTGAACAAATCATAGGTAAGAGCTTTCCTAATTTGTGGAAGGAAATAGGCATTCAAGTCCAGGAGGTACAGAGAACCCCCCTCAAAATCAATACAAATAGATCAACATCCCAAGATATAATAGTGAAGCTTTCAAATTTCAGATATAAAGAGAAAAATCTGGAAAGCAGTTCAAGACAAGAGGCAGTCATAGTCCTTAATGTGCAAGGGTAGAAATATTAGACTGGCAGCAGACCAATCTATGGAAACTGGCAGGCCAGAAAGGCTGGCATGATATAAAGCCAGAAGGACTGGCATAAAGAGAAAAACCTGCAGCTAAGAAAACTTTATCCAGCAAGGCTGTTATTCAGAATGGAAGGTGAGATAAAGAGCTTCCAGGATAGACAGAAAGTGAAAGATTATGTGATATTAAACCATCCCTGCAAGAAATATTAAGGGGGATCCGATAATTGAAGAGAAATCCCAAGAGAAACATAGACCAGAAAGAAACAGATAATCTACAGAAACAGGAAATTTACAGGTAATATAGTGGCACTAAATTTATATCTTTCAATAGTTACTCTGAATATAAATGGGCTAAATGCTCCAATCAGGGTATCAGATTGAACGAAAAACCAAGACCCATAAATATGTTATCATTTTAGACTCAAAGTCACCTCCAGATCAAAAGTGAGGGGGGCGGTGAAGAGCCATTTATCATGCTAATGGACCTCAAAAGAAAGTTGGGGTAGCAATTCTCATATCAGACAAATTAGATTTTAAACCAGACTGTAGTAAGGGATGAAGAAGGACACTGTATTATACTTAAAGAGTCTATCCAACAAGAAGATCTAACCATTATAAATATTTATGCTCCTAACTTGGGAGCAATTATATAAACCAATTAATAACAAAATTAAAGAAACTCATTGATAATAATACAATAATACAATAATAAATAATAATACAATAATAAACCCCACTCACAGCATGGTCAGACCACCTAAGCAGAACATCAATAAGGAAACAAGGGCTTTGAATGAAACATTGGACCAGATGGACTTCACAGATATACACAAACCATTCCATCCTAAAGCAACAAAATACACATTCTTCTTTTTGTTTATTTATTTATTTAATTTTCAGCATAACAGTATTCATTACATTTTCACCACACCCAGTGCTCGATGCAATCTGTGCCCTCTATAATACCCACCACCTGGTACCCCCAACCTCCCACCCACCCCCCGCCACTTCAAACCCCTCAGATTGTTTTTCAGAGTCCATAGTCTCTCATGGTTCACCTCCCCTTCCAATTTCCCCCAACTCCCTTCTCCCCTCCAACTCCCCATGTCCTCCATGCTATTTGTTATTCTCCACAAATAAGTGAAACCATATGATAATTGACTCTCTCTGCTTGACTTATTTCACTCAGCATAATCTCTTCCAGTCCCATCCATGTTGCTACAAAAGTTGGGTATTCGTCCTTTCTGATGGAGGCATAATACTCCATAGTGTATATGGACCACATCTTCCTTATCCATTCATCCGTTGAAGGGCATCTTGGTTCTTTCCACAGTTTGGTGACCGTGGCCATTGCTGCAATAAAACTTGGGGTACAGATGGCCCTTCTTTTCACGACATCTATATCTTTGGGGTAAATACCCAGTAGTGCAATGGCAGGGTCATAGGGAAGCTCTATTTTTAATTTCTTGAGGAATCTCCACACTGTTCTCCAAAGAGGCTGCACCAACTTGCATTCCCACCAACAGTGTAAGAAGGTTCCCCGTTCTCCACATCCTCTCCAACACATGTTGTTTCCTGTTTTGTTAATTTTGGCCATTCTAACTGGTGTAAGGTGATAGATATCTCAATGTTGTTTTAATTTGAATCTCCCTGAGGGATAGTGATGATGAACATTTTTTCATGTGTCTGATAGCCATTTGTATGTCTTCATTGGAGAAGTGTCTGTTCATGTCTTCTGCCCATTTTTTGATATGTTTGCCTGTCTTGTGTGTGTTGAGTTTGAGGAGTTCATTATAGATCCTGGATATCAACCTTTTGTCTGTACTGTCATTTGCAAATATCTTCTCCCATCCCGTGGGTTGCCTCTTTGTTTTTTTGACCCTTTCCTTTGCTGTGCAGAAGCTTTTGATTTTGATGAAGTCCCAAAAGTTTATTTTCGCTTTTGTCTCCTTTGCCTTTGGAGACATATCTTGAAAGAAGTTGCTGTGGCTGATATCAAAGAGATTACTGCCTATGTTCTCCTCTAGGATTCTGATGGATTCCTCTCTCACGTTGAGGTCTTTTATCCATTTTGAGTTGATCTTCATGTACGGTGTAAGAGAATGGTCGAGTTTCATTCTTCTACATATAGCTGTCCAGTTTTCCCAGCACCATTTATTGAAGAGACTGTCTTTTTTCCACTGTATATTTTTTCCTGTTTCGTCAAAGATTAATTGACCATATAGTTGAGGGTCCATATCTGGGCTCTCTACTCTGTTCCACTGGTCTATGTGTCTGTTTTTATGCCAGTACCATGCTGTCTTGGTGATCACAGCTTTGTAATAAAGCTTGAAATCAGGTAAGGTGATGCCGCCAGCTTTATTTTTGTTTTTCAACATTTCCTTAGTGATTCGGGGTCTCTTCTGATTCCATACAAATTTTAGGATTATTTGCTCCAGCTCTTTGAAGAATACTGGTGGAATATTTATCGCAATGGCATTAAAAGTATAGATTTCTCTAGGCAGTATAGACATTTTAACAATGTTTATTCTTCCTATCCAAGAGCATGGAACGGTCTTCCATCTTTTTGTGTCTTCCTCAATTTCTTTCATGAGTGTTCTGTAATTCCTCGAGTACAGATTCTTTACCTCTTTGGTTAGGCTTATTCCCAGGTATCTTATGGTTCTTGGTGCTATAGTAAATGGAATTGATTCTCTAATTTCCCTTTCTGTATTTTCATTGTTAGTGTATAAGAAAGCCACTGATTTCTGTACATTGACTTTGTATCCTGTCACGTTGCTGAATTGCTGTATGAGTTCTAGTAGTTTGGGGGTGGAGTCTTTTGGGTTTTCCATATAAAGAATCATGTCATCTGCAAAGAGAGAGAGTTTGACTTCTTCATTACCAATTTGGATACCTTTTATTTCCCTTTGTTGTCTGATTGCTGTTGCTAGGACTTCTAATACTATGTTGAACAAGAGTGGTGAGAGTGGGCATCCTTGTCGTGTTCCTGATCTCAACGGGAAGGACTCAAGCTTTTTCCCATTGAGGATGATATTTGCTGTGGGTCTTTCAGACAATTAGATTTTAAACTAAAGACTGTAGTCAGAGATCCAGAAGGACACTACGTCATTCTTAAAGGGACTATCCACCAAGATGATCTAACAATTGTAAATATCTATGCTTCCAATATGGGAGCAGCCAATTACATAAGAAAACTGTTAATCAAGATAAAGAGCCATATTGATATGAATACACTAATCGTTGGAGATCTTAACATGCCTCTCTCAGAAATAGACAGATCATCGAAGCAGAAAATCAATAAAGAAACAAGAGTATTGAATGACACATTGGACCAGATGGACCTCATAGATATATACAGAACATTCCACCCTAAAACAACAGAATACTCATTCTTCTCAAGTGCACATGGAACTATCTCCAGAATAGACCACATACTGGGTCACAAATCAGGACTCAACTGATACCAAAAGACTGAGATTATTCCCTGCACATTCTCAGATCACAATGCTTTGAAACTGGAGTTCAATCACAAGGAAAAGTTCCGAAGGAACTCAAACACCTGGAAGCTAAAGACCACCTTACTTAAGAATGCTTGGATCAACCAGGAGATCAAGGAAGAACTGAAACAATTCATGGAAACCAATGAGAATGAAGACACTTTGATCCAAAACCTATGGGATACAGCAAAGGCGGTCCTGAGGGGGAAATACATAGCCATCCAAGCCTCCCTCAAAAAAATTGAAAAATCCAGAAAACAGCAGCTTTCTCTACACCTTAAAGAACTGGAGAATCAACAACAAATCAAACCAACTCCACACATAAGAAGGGAAATAATGAAGATTAGAGCTGAGATCGATGAGGTAGAAACCAGAGATACAGTAGAACGTATCAATGAAACTAGAAGCTGGTTTTTTGAAAGAATCAATAAGATTGATAAACCATTGGTGACACTAATCCAAAAGAAAAGAGAGAAAGCTCAAATACATAAAATTATGAATGAAAAGGGAGAAATCACAACGAACACAAAGGAAGTAGAAACAATCATCAGAAGTTATTTTCAACAGTTATATGCCAATAAACTAAGCAATCTAGATGAAATGGATGCATTCCTGGAAAACTATAAACTCCCAAAATTGAATCAGGAAGAAATTGACAACCTGAATAGACCAATATCTAGTAACGAGATTGAAGCGTTGATCAAAAACCTCCCAAAAAACAAGAGCCCAGAACCTGATGGATTCCCCGGAGAATTCTACCAAACTTTCAAAGAGAAATAACACCTATTCTCCTGAAGCTGTTTCAAAAAATTGAAGCAGAAGGAAAACTTCCTGACTCTTTCTATGAAGCCAGCATTACCCTGATCCCCAAACCAGGCAAAGACCTTACCAAAAAGGAGAATTTCAGACCAATATCACTGATGAATATGGATGCTAAGATTCTCAACAAGATCCTAGCAAACAGGATCCAACAGCACATTAAAAAGATTATCCACCATGACCAGGTGGGATTCATCCCTGGGCTACAAGGATTGTTCAACATTCACAAATCAATTAATGTGTATTTTTATTTTCTTAAGGAATCTCCACACTGTTTTCCAAAGTGGCTGCACCAACTTGCATTCCCACCAACAGTGTAAGAGGGTTCCCCATTCTCCACATCCTCTCCAACACTTGTTGTTTCCTGTCTTGTTGATTTTGGCCATTCTAACTGGTGTAAGGTGGTATCTCAATGTGGTTTTGATTTTAATCTCCCTGATGGCTAATGATGATAAACATTTTTTCATGTGTCTGTTAGCTACTTATATGTCTTCTTTGGAGAAGTGTCTGTTCATGTCTTCTGCCCCCTTTTTGATATGATTATCTATTTTATGTGTGTTGAATTTGAGGAGTTCTTTATAGAGCTTAGATATCAGCCCTTTGCCTATAGTGTCATTTGCAAATATCTTCTCCCATTCCATGGGTTGCCTCTTTGTTATGTTGACTGTTTCCTTTGCTGTGTAGAAACTTTTGATCTTGATGAAGTCCCAAAAGTTCATTTTCACTTTTGTTTCCTTTGCCTTTGGGGACATGTCTGTGGAAAGAACCAAGATGTCCTTCAACAGATGAATGGATAAAGATATGGTCCATATATATGATGGAGTGTTATGCCCCCATCAGAAAGGATGAATACCCAACTTTTGTATCAACATGGATGAGACTGGAAGAGATTATGCTGAGTGAAATATGGCTCTCTTACTTATGGAGCATAAGGAATAACATGGAGGATGTTGGGAGATGGAGAGGAGAAGTGAGTTGGGGGAAATCAGAGGGGGAAACAAACCACAAGAGACTGTGGACTCTGAAGGATAAACTAAGGGTTTTGGAGGGGAGGGGAGTGGGGAGTTGGGTGAGCCTGGTGGTAGGTATTAAGGAGGGCATGTATTGCATGGAGCACTGGGTATGGTGTGTAAACAATGAATTTTAGAACACACACACAAAAATTAAATTAAATTAAATTTAAAAAATCATAGAAACAAATGAAAATGAAAACACAACTATTCAAAACCTCTGGGATTCATCAAATGCTGTTCTAAGAGGGCAGTACATAGCAATACAAGCTTTTCTCAAAAAATAAGAAAAGTCTCAAATGCACAAGCTAACCTTACACTTAATGGACTGGAGAAAGAAGAGCAGAGAAAGCCTAATCCAAGCAGGAGAAGAGAAATAATAAGGATTAGAGCAGAAATCAATGAAATTGAAAACCAAAGAAGAGTAGAACAGATCAATGAAACTAGAAGCTGGTTCTTAGAAAGAATTAATAAGATCAATAAACCCTTACCCATACTTATCAAAAAGAAAAGAGAAAGAACCCAAATTAATAAAATTGTGAATGAAAGAGGAGAGACCATGACCAACAGCAAGGAAATAAAAACAATTTAAGGATATATTATAAGCAAAAATATGTCAACAGATTAGGCAATCTGGAATAAATGGATGCATTCGTAGAGACTTACAAATTGACCTTCCGATGATAGATTAGAAGGAAGGACATCTGTTTCCAGACCAGCGTTGACCAATGGTAACTGGAACCATGAAAGCAAAACCTCAGATAAGGGAGAACTGTACCATAATTTATTTGTCCATTTGTCCACTGATGGATGTTCAGGTGGTTTTCATTTCTTGTCTGTTATGTATATGCTGCTATGAACATTTGTGTGCAAGTTTTCATTTGAATGTATGTTTTCAGTGCTCTTAGGTGGACCTCAGAGTAGAATTACAGATCACCTTTTGTCATTTGTGTGGTTATCACTGAATATTCTGGAAATGTTCCTGATCTCTTCCATGCTCTCAATGGAATGACAGATAGTACACTGTTATTGAGCCCCTTCTATGTGCCAGATTTGGGGCATACTGACAGGCAAGACAAAGCCCCCTCCCTCAACTTCAATTCTATGCTCCCATCCCCCTGTCCTTGCTTCCATTCAGACCCACACCATTCCAGAAATCTATCACCCGCCCCCATATTGTTTCCCTAAAGTCCATCCAGGTATCAGAGTGATGTCTTGCTAATATTGTCATGTCACCCTTCTACTTTAAACTCCCATGGAGTTGGTCACCTATAGGATAAATCCTGGACACCTTAAGGTTCATAGGTCAACAGTGATGAGGCTCTTTCCTGCTTCTCCAGCTGCATCTGGAGCCCAGTGTCCCCTGACATTGACCCCACCTACATGGACCTTCTTGTGGGTCTTTGACAATTCCTTCCTTTATGTGCCTCATGGAATCTTTCCCACTGAAGCACCCCACTGCACATGTAGTCCCTACTACATGCCAGACACTAGGAGTCTGCAGTAAACTAGACAGACACCACTCCCACCCTCACTGTCTTTCTTTCTGAAATGATCCTTCTTCCAGTTGTTCCTTAATCCATCCAGATAAATCCTTTCTGGAACTATCTCTGAACCCTCAACTGACTTGCTCCCTCTCAGCCCAGAGCCACTGCAAGAGGAAGCAGGACAGCAGCAAATGATCCCTGGAATTTGGGGAGCAGATGAAACTGGAGTCAAATTCCACCTGGGCCTCTCACCCATAGTGTGGTTTCAACAAGTTATATAACCTTTGAGGACAACTTTCTTACCTGCAGGATTTGCAAGGGCACTGGACTTGGAGTAGATAATATGAGTGTAAGGTGTGTGGCAAGTTCTGGGCTCATCTCAGGAAGTTACTTACCACTGCTTGAGCATGTAACATTTTAATTTTTCCCATGGTATTATCACATTTTATGACTACTTATTTATGTGTTCCTTCTCCCCTACTAATCTAAGAGATTCTCAAAGGCATTAACTACTGATTATTAACTTCAGAATCACTCTTTCCTGGCACAGTTCTTGAAAAAAAATTTAAGTTTGGCTTCCACTTATTATCTTAATTAACCCTGAGAGGCAGAGATCTGGCAATCACACTACTCTGGCCAGCTTGATAATTTTCCCAGCAGCAAGTAGAACGATCTCAATGCACAGAGAAGGAACCTGAGGGGCTGACAGATGGCCACACTCAGATACCTAAGGTGGACATTCAGAGGTCCCCCACTCTCGATCAGGTCTGTTTTCATGGCGATCTCCTCTGTCTGCAGTGATCCCTCAAACCTCCTCCCTGCACTGACCAGAGTGCACACAGACCTGTTTGTCCCTTCTGATGCCAGGGCCCTCTGCATAGGTGTCATCTGATCGACCTCTTGAATATGCTGATTACCAAGAGAGGGGTGCCTGAATCCAGGTCCAGCTGTTCATACTTCTGATTTCATACAGGTGACCCCAGAGAAGCCTCTGCCATCACGCTAGAGCTTTGTTGCACAATAGAATCACCTAGAGGTCTTAAAAAGTACTGATGCCTGGATCCCATCCCTGAGACTTCAAAGGTTTTTCAAGTCCTCTAGGGGATTTCTAAATGTTTAGAGAAGATTGGGAAGTCTGGGGGCTAAGCTCACAGAACAAAAGAGTCTCTGGCAGTTGCCTGCCTCTCGAGGTGGCAGCCTCAGAGCATGGAGCAACTGTGATATCACAGGATCAAAGTTGAGGGCTTTGTCATAATATCAGGACAGACAGACTAGCTAGCAGTCACTGCTCAAACCCTGAAACAGAGAAATCACTATTTGGTGGGATGAGGTAGATTTTTCCATTACAGAGTGCTACTGTTCAAAAAACAGGCAAACAAAACAAAAACCAACAGGGAAAAAGTGAGTTTTTAAAAATTAAGATGACATTTGTCCTTGGTTTCATCTCCTTGCTCCTGGCCCTCTAGCTGGAACATGGAGCCACCCTATCTTTTGCAGCTCACTTTTCTTCTGTCAAGTCTCCTATTTCATAGGATGCACTTTGCAGGAGAACTGAAGGAGGATATGGTCCCTGACTCTAGGAAGCTTGCAACCTAAGAGCAGAGACAGACCTGTCAACAATGAATAATTCTACAAAGCAACCAGAAATAGCATTACAAGGGAGGTAGGAAGGGGGTTCTAAGGATCAGACTGAAGGAGGGTATTAATTTGTCCTGGGGAGGACCAAGGAAGTTTTGGAGAAGGAGGAATACTTGAGTTGGGTCTTGAACAGGTCTTAAACGTGGTCAGCCTATCACACAGGCAAGTGGAGGGCAGGCACCTGCACTAGGTGAATCAGCAGTCCAAGTAGGGTATACAGGTGTTTGCAGTGGGTGGAGGAAATAGTGAAGGAGTGTGGAGAGAATGGGCGGGGGTCACCTGGAGGAGCACCTCGGGGCCGCGAGCAGAGGAGTGGCATCATTAACCCCAAGCTTGGGAGAGGGCAGTCCTGGAGGCTGGAGATAGTAAGGGCCATGGCAATAGTGCTGACCAGGGGAGGTTATGAGGGCTCAGCTAGGGCAGCACCCATGGTCAAGGGAGTTTAACATGTAATGCAGTTCAGCAAAAACTGAGAACCCACTATGTGCAAAGTAGGAGCCATCATGGAGACAACCTGGCAGATCTCCAAAGACATCAATCCTGTTCCCCAAGCTGTAAACTGTTCTTTAAGTAGTGTGATTTCCTTGTTAGACCTATCGCTCACCCAATAAATAATAACACCATGAGCCAGGGATGTGTGAACACCTCGTGCCCAAGCCCAAGGCCTGCGGGGATGGGACTAGGGCACGAATGCCTTCCCCCACCCCTACCTGGATTCTCTTCCCTTCTCTCTCACCCAGCAGGAGGCACGTTTGCTGCACAGTAGGAGGACAAGTCACCTCCTTATATTCAGAATTTGTCAGCTCCCCACAGAAGTCCAGACAGATAAGCCCAAGTGTTGATTTAAAAGAAGGAGAAGGAGAAAGAAGGAGAAGAAGAGTGGGAGAACTTTATCTCTTTGGTAATTAAATTAGATGCACAAGATATGATTAATTATCCCATAGAGTTTCATTTACTCTCTCTCCTAGGACTATGCCTCCTGGGAAACATGTGATTGTACTGGCACCAAACCAGCCATATGAACCCAGGAGTGGGAGGATGGTTATGCTGATTCTACTGAAGTTCCTGAGAGACTGTCTGGGTATGCTGTGATTCTGGCCAAGCATTATTAAGTCTTGGCTCCCATAGTGAGTTCAGTTTGGAGGTATCATAGTACAACTTCCTTCTCTTTTCCAGGGGGAGCAACATGCTTCTGTATGACTTTGTTTATTCTCCATTGCTGAAAACATATGCTGTCTGTTACAATGTGTAAGACGAGGAATGGTTAGACTGTTAGAAGCGAGAGGTCAGCTGCACAACACAAATCCAATGGAGCTTAGTTTTAGCAGAAAGAGAGTTAGTATAGAATATTCAACAGCGGGGAGGAGTCAAGATGGCGGAGAAGTAGCAGGCTGAGACTACCTCAGCTAGCAGGAGATCAGCTAGAGAGCTTATCTAAAGATTGCAAACACCTGCAAATCCATCGGCAGATCAAAGAGAAGAAGAACAGCAATTCTAGAAACAGAAAAACAACCACTTTCTGAAAGGTAGGACTGGCGGAGAAGTGAATCCAAAGCGACGGGAAGATAGACCCCGGGGGGAGGGGCCGGCTCCCGGCAAGCGGCGGAGCAACGGAGCACAAAATCAGGACTTTTAAAAGTCTGTTCCGCTGAGGGACATCGCTCCGGAGGCTAAACCGGGGCGAAGCCCACACGGGGTCGGCGTAACCTCAGGTCCCGCGGGGTCACAGAAGGATCAGGGGTGTCTGAGTGTCGCAGAGCTTGCGGATATTGGAACGGGAAAGCCGGCTGCAGAGACAGAGCCGACAGTGAGCTCGCAGCTCGGAGTTGCCTTGAACCGGTCGCAGTCTCGGTGAGCTCAGAGCGCGGCCGGAGGTCAGGCAGACGCGAGTTACTAGGAGCTGTTCGCTGAGGGCGCACTGGGGAGCGGGGCCCCGGGCTCTCGGCTCCTCCGGGCCGGAGACCAGGAGGCCGCCATTTGTATTCCCATCCTCCGGAACTCTACGGAAAGCGCTCAGGGAACAAAAGCTCCTGAAAGCAAAGCCAAGCAGACCACTCAGCCCGGCCCCTGGTAAGGACGGTGTAATACCACCTGGGGCAAAGACACTTGAGAATCACTACACCAGGCCCCTCCCCCAGAAGATCAACAAGAAATCCAGGCAAGACCAAGTTCACCTACCAAGGAGTGCAGTTTCAATACCAAGGAGAGAGCAGCAGAATTCCAGAGGAGGAGAGAACAAACCACAGAACTCATGGCTTTCTGCCTGTGATTTTTTTAGTCTTGCAGTTTATTTTTTTTTCTTTTTCATTTATTTTCTCTTCTTCTGCTAAAATTTTTTATAATTTTACCCTTTTCTTTTTTAACGTTTTTTAACTAGATTATCTAATATATATATTTTGCTTTTTTATACCTTTCTTTATTCATTTTCTTTTTTTTTATTCTTTTTTTTTCTATCTTTCTTTTTGAACCTCTTTTTATCCCCAAATCAGAAGAGATCCTAATCTCTTCAATCCTTTTTTTTTCTTAATTCTTTTTTAAATTCTTGATTGAATTTTTAATTCAATCTCTTTTTTTTAATTCTTTTTTTCTTTTTTTTCTTTCTTTCTTTTTGAACCTCTTTTTATCCCCAAATCAGAAGAGATCCCAATCAGAAGAGATTGGGAGATCCCAATCAGAAGAGATTGGGAGATCCCAATCAAAGGAGATCCCTCACCCAATCGTGAGGGGGGAGAAATCCCCCCGCATGATTTGGGATCTCTTCTGATTTGGTTAAAGCATATTTTCCTGGGATTGTTGCCACCCTTTTAGTATTTTACTTGCTCCTTCATATACTCTTAGCTGGACAAAATGACAAGGCGGAAAAATTCACAACAAAAAAAAGAACAAGAGGCAGTACTGAAGGCTAGGGACCTAATCAATACAGACATTGGTAATATGTCAGATCTAGAGTTCAAAATGACAATTCTCAAGGTTCTAGCCGGGCTTGAAAAAGGCATGGAAGATATTAGAGAAACCCTCTCCAGAGATATAAAAGCCCTTTCTGGAGAAATAAAAGAACTAAAATCTAACCAAGTTGAAATCAAAAAAGCTATTAATGAAGTTCAATCAAAAATGGAGGCTCTCACTGCTAGGATAAATGAGGCAGAAGAAAGAATTAGCGATATAGAAGACCAAATGACAGAGAATAAAGAAGCTGAGCAAAAGAGGGACAAACAGCTACTGGACCATGAGGGGAGAATTCGAGAGATAAGTGACACCACAAGACGAAACAACATTAGAATAATTGGGATTCCAGAAGAAGAAGAAAGAGAGAGGGGAGCAGAAGTTATACTGGAGAGAATTATTGGGGAGAATTTCCCCAATATGGCAAAGGGAACGAGCATCAAAATTCAGGAGGTTCAGAGAACGCCCCTCAAAATCAATAAGAATAGGCCCACACCCCGTCACCTAATAGTAAAATTTACAAGCCTTAGTGACAAAGAGAAAATCCTGAAAGCAGCCCGGGAAAAGAAGTCTGTAACATACAATGGTAAAAGTATTAGATTGGCAGCTGACTTATCCACAGAGACCTGGCAGGCCAGAAAGAGCTGGCATGACATTTTCAGAGCACTAAACGAGAAAAACATGCAGCCAAGAATACTATATCCAGCTAGGCTATCATTGAAAATAGAAGGAGAGATTAAAAGCTTCCAGGACAAACAAAAACTGAAAGAATTTGCAAACACCAAACCAGCTCTACAGGAAATACTGAAAGGGGTCCTCTAAGCAAAGAGAGAGCCTACAAGTGGTAGATCAGAAAGGAACAGAGACAATATACAGTAACAGTCACCTTACAGGCAATACAATGGCACTAAAATCATATCTCTCAATAGTTACCCTGAATGTTAATGGGCTAAATGCCCCAATCAAAAGACACAGGGTATCAGAATGGATAAAGAAACAAAACCCATCTATATGTTGCCTCCAAGAAACTCATTTTAAACCCGAAGACACCTCCAGACTTAAGGTGAGGGGGTGGAAAAGAATTTACCATGCTAATGGACATCAGAAAAAAGCAGGAGTGGCAATCCTTATATCAGATCAATTAGATTTTAAGCCAAAGACTATAATAAGAGATGAGGAAGGACACTATATCATACTCAAAGGGTCTGTCCAACAAGAAGATCTAACAATTTTAAATATCTATGCCCCCAACGTGGGCGCAGCCAACTATATAAACCAATTAATAACAAAATCAAAGAAACACATCAACAATAACACAATAATAGTAGGGGACTTTAACACTCCCCTCACTGAAATGGACAGATCATCCAAGCAAAAGATCAACAGGGAAATAAAGGCCTTAAATGATACACTGGATGAGATGGACATCACAGATATATTCAGAACATTTCATCCCAAAGCAACAGAATACACATTCTTCTCTAGTGCACATGGAACATTCTCCAGAATAGATCACATCCTCGGTCCTAAATCAGGACTCAACCGGTATCAAAAGATTGGGATCATTCCCTGCATATTTTCGGATCACAATGCTCTGAAGCTAGAACTCAACCACAAGAGGAAGTTTGGAAAGAACACAAATACATGGAGACTAAACAGCATCCTTCTAAAGAATGAATGGGTCAACCGGGAAATTAAAGAAGAATTGAAAAAAAATCATGGAAACAAATGATAATGAAAATACAACGGTTCAAAATCTGTGGGACACAACAAAGGCAGTCCTGAGAGGAAAATATATAGCGGTACAAGCTTTTCTCAAGAAACAAGAAAGGTCTCAGGTACACAACCTAACCCTACACCTAAAGGAGCTGGAGAAAGAACAAGAAAGAAACCCTAAGCCCAGCAGGAGAAGAGAAATCATAAAGATCAGAGCAGAAATCAATGAAATAGAAACCAAGAAAACAATAGAACAAATCAACGAAACTAGGAGCTGGTTCTTTGAAAGAATTAATAAAATTGATAAACCCTTGGCCAGACTTATCAAAAAGAAAAGAGAAAGGACCCAAATAAATAAAATCATGAATGAAAGAGGAGAGATCACAACTAACACCAAAGAAATACAAACTATTATAAGAACATACTATGAGCAACTCTACGCCAACAAATTTGACAATCTGGAAGAAATGGATGCATTCCTAGAAACATATAAACTACCAAAATTGAACCAGGAAGAAATAGAAAGCCTGAACAGACCCATAACCAGTAAGGAGATTGAAACAGTCATTAAAAATCTCCAAACAAACAAAAGCCCAGGGCCAGATGGCTTCCCGGGGGAATTCTACCAAGCATTTAAAGAAGAACTAATTCCTATTCTCCTGAAACTGTTCCAAAAAATAGAAATGGAAGGAAAACTCCCAAACTCATTTTATGAGGCCAGCATCACCTTGATCCCAAAACCAGACAAGGATCCCATCAAAAAAGAGAGCTATAGACCAATATCCTTGATGAACACAGATGCAAAAATTCTCACCAAAATACTAGCCAATAGGATTCAACAGTACATTAAAAGGATTATTCACCACGACCAAGTGGGATTTATCCCAGGGCTGCAAGGTTGGTTCAACATCGGCAAATCAGTCAATGTGATACAACACATCAATAAAAGAAAGAACAAGAACCATATGATACTCTCAATAGATGCTGAAAAAGCATTTGACAAAGTACAGCATCCCTTCCTGATCAAAACCCTTCAAAGTGTAGGGATAGAGGGCACATACCTCAATATCATCAAAGCCATCTATGAAAAACCCACTGCAAATATCATTCTCAATGGAGAAAAACTGAAAGCTTTTCCACTAAGGTCAGGAACACGGCAGGGATGTCCATTATCACCACTGCTATTCAACATAGTACTAGAAGTCCTAGCCTCAGCAATCAGACAACAAAAGGAAATTAAAGGCATCCAAATCGGCAAAGAAGAAGTCAAATTATCACTCTTCGCAGATGATATGATACTCTATGTGGAAAACCCAAAAGACTCCACTCCAAAACTGCTAGAACTTATACAGGAATTCAGTAAAGTGTCAGGATATAAGATCAATGCACAGAAATCAGTTGCATTTCTCTACACCAACAACAAGACAGAAGAAAGAGAAATTAAGGAGTCAATCCCATTTACAATTGCACCCCAAACCATAAGATACCTAGGAATAAACCTAACCAAAGAGGCTAAGAATCTATACTCAGAAAACTATAAAGTACTCATGAAAGAAATTGAGGAAGACACAAAGAAATGGAAAAATGTTCCATGCTCCTGGATTGGAAGAATAAATATTGTGAAAATGTCTATGCTACCTAAAGCAATCTACACATTTAATGCAATTCCTATCAAAGTACCATCCATCTTTTTCAAAGAAATGGAACAAATAATCCTAAAATTTATATGGAACCAGAAAAGACCTCGAATAGCCAAAGGGATATTGAAAAACAAAGCCAAAGTTGGTGGCATCACAATTCCGGACTTCAAGCTTTATTACAAAGCTGTCATCATCAAGACAGCATGGTACTGGTACAAAAACAGACACATAGACCAATGGAACAGAATAGAGAGCCCAGAAATAGACCCTCAACTCTATGGTCAACTAATCTTCGACAAAGCAGGAAAGAATGTCCAATGGAAAAAAGACAGCCTCTTCAATAAATGGTGTTGGGAAAATTGGACAGCCACGTGCAGAAAAATGAAATTGGACCATTTCCTTACACCACACACAAAAATAGATTCAAAATGGATTAAGGACCTCAATGTGAGAAAGGAATCCATCAAAATCCTTGAGGAGAACACAGGCAGCAACCTCTTCGACCTCAGCCGCAGCAACATCTTCCTAGGAACATCGCCAAAGGCAAGGGAAGCAAGGGCAAAAATGAACTTTTGGGATTTCATCAAAATCAAAAGCTTTTGCACAGCAAAGGAAACAGTTAACAAAACCAAAAGACAACTGACAGAATGGGAGAAGATATTTGCAAACGACATATCAGATAAAGGACTCGTGTCCAAAATCTATAAAGAACTTAACAAACTCAACACCCAAAGAACAAATAATCCAATCAAGAAATGGGCAGAGGACATGAACAGACGTTTCTGCAAAGAAGACATCCAGATGGGCAACAGACACATGAAAAAGTGCTCCATATCACTCGGCATCAGGGAAATACAAATCAAAACCACAATGAGATATCACCTCACACCAGTCAGAATGGCTAAAATCAACAAGTCAGGAAATGACAGATGCTGGCGAGGATGCGGAGAAAGGGGAACCCTCCTACACTGTTGGTGGGAATGCAAGCTGGTGCAACCACTCTGGAAAACAGCATGGAGGTTCCTCAAAATGTTGAAAATAGAACTGCCCTATGACCCAGCAATTGCACTACTGGGAATTTACCCTAAAGATACAAACGTAGTGATCCAAAGGGGCGCGTGCACCCGAATGTTTATAGCAGCAATGTCCACAATAGCCAAACTATGGAAAGAACCTAGATGTCCATCAACAGATGAATGGATCAAGAAGATGTGGTATATATACACAATGGAATACTATGCAGCCATCAAAAGAAACGAAATCTTGCCATTTGCGACAACATGGATGGAACTAGAGCGTATCATGCTTAGCGAAATAAGTCAAGCGGAGAAAGACAACTATCATATGATCTCCCTGATATGAGGGAGTGGTGATGCAACATGGGGGCTTAAGTGGGTAGGAGAAGAATCCATGAAACAAGATGGGATAGGGAGGGAGACAAACCATAAGTGACTCTTAATCTCACGAAACAAACTGTGGGTTGCTGGGGGGAGGGGGTTGGGAGAAGGGGGGTAGGGTTATGGACATTGGGGAGGGTAGTGCTTTTGGGTAAATTGGAAGGGGAGATGAACCATGAGAGACTATGGACTCTGAAAAACAATCTGAGGGGTTTGAAGTGGCGGTGGTGTGGGAGGTTGGGGTACCAGATGGTGGGTATTGTGGAGGGCACGGCTTGCATGGAGCACTGGGTGTGGTGAAAAAATAATGAATACTGTTTTTCTGAAAATAAATAAATTGGGAAAAAAAATAAAATAAAATAAAATCCTGAAAAAAAAAAAAGAATATTCAACAGCTCACAGTCTTATGTAAAGGTTGAAGAAAGAAACTCAGGGTTTAGAAATGACTCCCAAAGCTACACCTCAGAACCAGGCCACTGAAGAAGCTCTTACCTCTCCTTGGATCTGGAAGCTTCCAGCCTTGAACACCTCTCTTCTGCCTCAGTCTGGTCCAGAAGTCACAATGTTTCTCCTAGCTCCAGACCAAATTACATTGCTGTGATCTGCAGCGGCAAATGGGTGCTCCAGGACCCACCTCTTGACTTCTTCCTAGCTATTGGCTTGTCTTGGACCCTCCACTGAATGAACATCCTCACAGCTGTGCCTGCCAGAGCAAGAGTGGGACCTCCACATCTCTTCGGCTCCAGCACCCACTGGGGAGTGTTTGACTACTCAACACCAATCAGACTTAGATCCCAGCTGCAGCAAGGCTGGAAATGGAGAATCTCGTGTTCATTTTCTACAGTGCAAAGACTGAAAAGAATGCCAAACATTAGGGCATGTCTCCACACAGAGGCCCTCATGAGGCAGGGAAAGGATAGACACTTAGACCCATTCCCATACTCAAAAAGCAAGGAAATCCTATCTCACCATGATTCCTTCCACAGCATTTGGTCTGAGCAGGTTGGTCTTCTCTCCATCTCACAAGAGCTATATAATGGGACATTTGTATTTTGTTCCTATCATGCACCCAGCCTGGTTTCCCTCCCACTTCTATTTACCCATGTAAGTCTTACCTAGTCCCTAAAATATAGTTCAAGTCTTCAATGAAGACTTCCCCAACTACTCTGTCCTTGTAAGGTCTCTCTCTCCTGGGATACTATGTGCTAGAGTCTCTTTCACACCACAGAGCACACATGGAACCTTAGTGTATGAGGCCCCTGATTGCCCTGTCATTGCTTCCTATATGATAATTGCAAACCTCTAATTAAATGAACTCTTATAAAAAGAAATGGCCCAGGTCTGTTGTTCTTGTATTCCTAACAGTTTTGTAGCTCAGTGCTGAAAACATAAAAACCATTCAGCTCCCATCCTCTGAAAAGACTTATATACTATACTGTAAAAAGGGGCTAATAATGCCAGCTCTGTTTCTCCGTGTGTGTGTGTGTTGTTGGATTCAGATTAAAAGAGGTAATATACAGGAAAAAGTGCTGTGGCCTTTCCTATTGCTACTGCTGATCAGAATCTGCTCTTATCCCAAATCACATTGCAAAATGAGTCTGAGAACTTGGTCTGTGAGGCTTGGGCCTTGGGTCTTACAGTGCTTCTCTGCCCTGCGGAGACATGACCAGTCTGTGTGTCTCAGGTAAAATAGCCAAAGTGAAGCAAGTAAAGTATGAATACAGAAGATGAGACACATAACATGTGGTTTGGGCTTTACTGCAGGCACTAATTATAGTTGGCACAAAAGCAAACTTCTCATTTTCACCCTTCTCCAAAACAAATAGAGTTGAGTAAGAGGGCCATCCCTGGAGACTTTGAAGCTGAGTTCCACTTTTCTTCCTCTCCTAGAAGATCCATGCAGCACAAATGCCACAAAGGCAGTCAGTCTTGGTGGAGACAGTCTTGACTGTACACAAAAGCAGCAGGACTTACCTGGCTTGGGTCTCTCCCCATTACTCCAGGTGAGTTGTGTGGAGTTCCACCTCACAAAAGGGCTGGGCACGGGCTTCAGATGGGAGAGAAGAGAAAACATGGGGAAATTTCAGTAGTTTCCCTAAATTACTCTCCTGGCCCCCATGAAAAGAAAAAGAAGGCAAACTGATTTTCAGTGATTTTTGTACATCTATATCCAATATATACCCTAATTCACTTAAAATTCTTTAAACCTGCTCTGCATTTTCCAACATAAATTATTATCCTCAGAAAAGCTGATACACTGTTGCTTAAGACAGTACAACTGAAATATGTAGAATGAAAACTCACAGATACTGAGAGAGGATCTGATAAGATAACTGAAGTTTGAGGTAATTTTGTACCTCAGTCTGGGTTCTGAATGCAGACCCTAAATACAAGTGATGTACCAAATCCACAAGCCCTTTTTCCATCTTTGCCATCACTGATCTATATTTATTAGGAGAAAATTGTGATTTCTCATGAATTCAAACTAGAACGCCCAACTTTTCTTTAAACTGTTTCTATTATGTGGTCATTACTGCTCTTTCTATGCAAATTCATATTCATAGGAAATATCACCACTGTTTTCCAGGACCCAGGTGTGGTGAATTGCAGCAAAATATTATGAAAGACCATATTAGTGACTCTGAGTATTAAAATCTAAAGGATGGTGACCAGAAAGTAGTCATCAATAATTTTTTGAATGGCCATTCCAAGATACAAGTCTGGCTCAGAAGATGACAACTTTTTAGAGAAAGGATAAGGGATGCTCAGGATCCACTCAGTTCTTGGGTTTGAGATGTAAGAATGAGCCTCAAGGATACACAGGGTTTTGTGGTTTTTAAAAATGGGGCACCAAGGTAGCTCAGCCGGTTAAGCATCTGACTCTTGGTTTTGGCTCAGGTCATGATCTCATGGGTCATGAGATCAAGCCCCATGTTGGGCTCTGTGCTCATTAGGGAATCTGCTTCCACTCTCTATTTCTCTTTGCCACTCCGCCCCCCACTCATGCTCATTTTATTGTTCTCTCTCTCTCTGTCTCTGAAATAAATAAAGACTTTTTAAAAAATGTTCCATATGAAAATTTTCTGCCTGTGGATGCTAATGGAACTTTAGGACATATGGTGCCCAACACAGACAGTTTTGTATTGAAAAGGATTACTATTGAGTCAATGCAGCCTTCTCTACAGGCTGGAGAGTTTGGTATGGAGGAAAAAGTTGATGGCTTTCCATTAAAGTGCATTTTCATTTTTCATCTGGGTCATATCCTTTTTTGCCTCCCCAATTGAATCCTCACCACTGCAAATAGATTTTATACTTTTTAGTGTTGATACTTGTAGAACAGTTGCAGATAAGACACAAGCTTTAAAGCAGGGATTTGATATAAATCTTCAGCTGCCTTAAAGCATGAAAGGAGTTGTTTCTCTGATCTTCAAATAATTAAACAGATGATCCACAACATCCAGTGTTGAGCCCTACTGACTTTTTTAAATGGCAAGTTGTGATAAGAAAAAGCAAAGATTGTCTGGATAATATGCCTTTCGTGGAAAGAGTGATACTTCCTAAAAGTCCTGACATTGTCATAATTGACAAGCAAAGAAAAGAAAATCCAAGGGTAAATAAATTTGTATGAAAGAGAGGGGGAAAGACTCTTCCAGGAGCCATTAATAAAATGATGAAATTAGCCACAGACTGGGGGAAAAGGTTTTCAGTACATGTTATCTTCCAAAGAATTTCATTCTAAAATACATAAGGAACTCTAGATAACAAGCCATTGAAAATAGAATGAATTACTTCAATAGAATTTCACAGAAGATATACATGCGCACGTGTGTGTATGAACAGATTATAAACATCAGAGAAATTCAAATGAAACCTACATTAATGGATTCACACTCACTGTAATGGCTTAAATTAAAAGACTATCTTTTAAGGGGGCACCTGTGACTCCATTGGTTGAGTGTCTGACTCTTGATCTCAGCTCAGGTCTTGATCTCTGGTTCATGAGTTTCGGCCTGCTGCATTGGGCTCCACACTGGGTGTGGAGCCTACAAGAAAGATAAAGAAAGAAAGAAAGAAAGAAAGAAAGAAAGAAAGAAAGGAAGGAAGGAAGGAAGGAAGGAAGGAAGGAAGGAAGGAAGAAAGAAAGAAAGGAAGGAAGAAGGGAAGAGAGAGAAAAAGAAAAGACAAGACCAGACCAGACCATCTTGGGGCACCTGGGTGGCTCAGTCGGTTAAGCGTCCGCCTTCAACTCAGGTCATGATCCCAGGGTCCTGGGATCAAACCCCACATCAGGCTCCTTGCTCAGCAGGGAGTCTGCTTCTCCCCACCCCACCTCTCTCCCTCTCCCTGCCTATGCTATTTCTCTCTCTGTCAAATAAAAAAATAAAATCTTTAAAAAAAAAAAAAGAAAAGACTATCTTTATGAACTGTTAGTAAAGATGTGGGACAGCTAAAACTCTCATAAATTGCTGGTAGGAATGTAAATTGTATAGCCCTCCTCAAAAAGCAAATTGGCTATTTCTTATGACCTTAAGCTTAGGCTTACAATATGATTCATCAATCCTATTTCTAGAAATAGAAATAACATTTCCACAAAAGACTTGTACAAAAATGTTCATAGAAGCTTTATTCTTAAAAACCAAAACATGGAAAACAACAGCAACAACAAAAGAAGTATTTTGGTGGTGGTGTTGAGTGGACAGCTATGGTGAATGAACAAACTATGGTATGTTCATAAAATGGAAACTTTTTCAGCAATTAAAGGAATGGACCCCTGACACCCAAATAGCATGGATGACTCTCAAAAACATGCTGAGAGGGGGGAAAAAGCCAAACACAAAGAGTTTACAGTGTTTGAATACATTTATATGAAGTTCCACAACTGGCAGAACAAATCTCTAGTGACAGAAATCACATGAGTAGTTGCCTGTGGCAGGAATTAGAGGGAGAATTGACTGCAAAGGGCATAAGGAAACTTTATGTGATGGGAGAAATGTTCTAAATCTGGATTGGCATAGTGATTACAAGGATGTACACATTTGTCAAGAGTCACCAAGCTGTACTTTCAAAATGTATTTTATTGAGTGTAAATTATGATTCCAGAAAATTGATTGACAACAACAACAGACATCTTCAGAATTAGTAATCTGAGAAATGCTTTACCTCTGAAGTTGGCAAGTTTTCATGTGGACATGACAGAAATTGGTTCTGAGATTTAGTGACCCTCATACAAATATTGAAAAGGACTTATTTTTATCTGGTTTTGGCACACTCATTATGCCACGGAGGAACTGCTGGTTCTATATTATAGTTTTCCAGAAAAGGGCATATTAAAAAGAAGAAAAGAAAAAGGAAAATTTTAGACATTGCTTCGTAGAGTTGTATGTGCTGAAATTTTATCTTAATTTATGATGTATTTTCTGTTTGAAACAATGCTTAAAAATATGTATAAAGGCTGTGTTATCAGTCTGTCATAAACAGATTTTTCAAAAAGAAAAAATAAGGATATCAATCATTCTCTTGGTCATGTCCTGGTCAAATGAGATTCAGGCACATCCTGCCATCTGTTCTCCTTCCTTTTCCTGCCGTTTCACCATTATACAAGAATGTAGTCAACCCAGAAAAGATGCAACTTTTTTTTTATATCATCCTATTACTTCATTAACCCTCCATCAATCCAAAGATAAATATAGCAAGTAATTATGAAAAGGTAACTATGGCAAGGAAATCCTTAGGTGGCTGAAGAGACAACTGGCTGTGGCTGTGACTCAGTTGTAGAACTACCTGTCTGACTCACAACAGATGTGTGTGTACACTGGACATGTACACTGGACATCCCCCTTCCATTATTTTGTAGCATCCCCATCTTACCAGGAAGCCCATCAGGCAAATGGACCATGAACATTACAATAGGCGGATGTGAGGCTCAATAAATAAATCTCATTGACAAGAAAGATATAGTAGAAATCGAATATCCAAGTAAGATGGATGAATTAAAATAAAAACAATCCCATTATTTCCAAGTAAAAATTTTACTACAGAGGGGCACCTGGATGGCTCAGTTTGTTAAGTCACTGCTTTCAGCCCAGGTCATGATCCCAGAGTCCTGGCTTCTTGCTCAGTGGGAGCCTGCTTCACCCTCTCCTCCCCACTTGTCCTCTCTCTTGTTATCTCTGTCTCCCTCTCTCTGTCTCAAATAAATAAATAACATCTTAAAAAAAAAACTTACTCACAGCCATGGTATACCCAGCATTCATGTACATTGTTGGGATCTTTGGCAACATGTACCAAGATTTTGAAAATTTCCTATTGATTGACTACCAAATTACTATTTTAATAGTTTAAGTAAACAATTAGACATGTACTTAGCTTTACATATAAAATAGTCTATACAGAATAATTCATAACAGTAAAAATATTGACTATATTCTAACTATCCTACAACAGGGGAAATTCTAAAATGAATGATGGCAATATGATGGAATATTATTCATTCAAAACTGAACTTATGGTAGTCCCCTCTAAGCCTGTTCTTCCTGGTACACTGCAGTAAAGCATAGTGTTAAATTTGTATGTCTGAAGACAGACAGGCTAAATTCAAATCCCAGCTTTGGAACATTCTGTGTGACCCTGGAATATTTATCTAAGAATCAGTTTTCTCTTATGCAAATAATAAAACTACCATCAAAATAAGAAAAATTTAAAAAACTGGTAAATAACAAGAGCTTAATAAATGTTTCTAGCAACTTGGTTACACAATTTGGTAACTTAGTTCACAAAAGTCACAAAAGTCACCTGGAGTACCTTAAAAAATACTGATCCTTGAGTTCCACACTCAGAAATTCTGATGTAGTTGTGATGTAGGCGCAACATTCAGATTTTTCAAAGATCCTCGGGTGGTTTCTGATTCTAGTCACGGGAGAGTAGCTTGTATTGAATTATCTATCCTTCTAACAACAATTACAAACTCTGGTCAGAATAAAAATACCAACAGTTTGAGGGCAAGGGAGCATGAGCCAATCAAGAGCAGGCGGAATCTTTTACTGGCCTAAATACACAGCAAAATAGGCAGTGGAACAGAGTGTAGCTATAGTATTGGGTCAAAGAAAGTTCAAAGCTGTGTCAAAGAGACACAGTTCCGAGCTGCGACAGCAGCTGGACATTAAAGAGAAGTATCCCAGAAAGCAGGATGAATAGAGGGGGGGATTCATGAAATTCATATAAAGTTCCCCTCAGATCCCTGATATCCTATAAACTAGGGATGTGCCTGAAGAGACATCCAGGAATCCAGCAGAAAGCGCAACATAGAGGTTTTGAGCTGTATCTCAGCAGGTTCTGAGTGCTAAGTGTTCTGAGTTCAAGTCTCACTTATTTAGATAAGGCTCTGGAAACGGGCTTTTCCTGAGAAACTAGAGGAACCACATCTTAGGAGTAAGAACCACCTCCCAAGACTGAAGGCTATGCCCTAGATTAATGACAAAGCCCCAAACCAAGCTTTCACAGGATTGAGGTGATCCACTAGTAATTTAAATGTCTTCCAGATCAAAACTCAACACATTTTAGAGAAAGATGATATAATTCAGAGTCTGTACAACATGTAATTCCCAGACAATAATGATTTTTTAAGAAGACATAAAAGACAAATAAAACCCAGAAAATGTGGCCCAAATAAAGATATTAGAAATAGGTCTATAGATAACTTACATATTGAATTTAACAGATGAACAATTTAAAACAGCTATTATAAATATGTTGAAAGATTTACAAGAAACTAATAAGGGCAAAGAGAAAGAGAATCTCAGCAGAGAAAACTTAGCAGAAAAATGTTTTCATCAAAAGGAAAACAAATGAAAATTATAGAACTGAGAAATACAGTGCTGAAATTAGATATTCATTGGATAAGCTACACTAAAGATTCCACATGCTGAAGAAAGGATTATGAACTTGAAAATAAATCAAGAGAGCAGTGCCAGGGGCACCTGGGTGGCTCAGTGGGTTAATGCCTCTACCTTCAGCTCAAGTCATGATCTCAGGGCCCTAAGATGGAGCCCCGCATCGCATGGGGCTCTCTGCTCAGCAGGGAGCCTGTTTCTCCCCACCCCCCCGCCCCCGCCTGCCTCTCTGCCTCCTTGTGATTTCTGACAAATGAATAAATAAAATTAAAAAAAAAAAAAGAAGAAGGGGGTGCCTGAGTGGCTCAGTCAGTTAAGTGTCTGCCTTCAGCTCAGGTCATGATCCCGGGGTCCTGGGATGGGGCCCCACATCAAGCTCCCTGCTCAGCAGGGATCCTGCTTCTCCCTCTCCTTCTGCCCCTCCCCCTCTGCTTGTGCTCTATGTTAGCTTTCTCTCTCAAATAAATAAGATCTTTTAAAAGAAGAGAAATCAACAGAAATTATTCTCTTCCCATAGCATAAGGACAAAAAGAGTCACTTGTGCTCTGTCTTGCTTTCTCCCTCAAATAAATAAAATCTTTTAAAAGAAAAGAAAAGAAATCAACAAAAATTATTCACTTCCTATAGCATAAGGACAAAAAAGTGTCCTCTGGAAGAATAGCAAATAATTTGTCTAACATATATGCAGTTGGAACCCAGGAGAAGACAGAGAGAGCGGGGCAAAATAAATACTTAATGAGATAATAGTCATTTCCCCCAAAAAACTGATGTAAGACAACCCACATTCTAAGGAGCTCAGCAGTTCTCAAGCACAATAAGTACAAAGGGTATAGTATAGTCAAATTTTTGAAAAATGAAAATAAAAAGGAAAGTCTTTGAAAAAAAAAAACCAGTGAAAAAGACATATTACATTCAGAGAAGTAACAAAAATAAAGATGATGGACATCTCAACAAAGGAATAGAATTTAGAAGACAAATGAAAAACATTTTCCAACTGCTGAAAGAAAAAAAAAAAGTCAACCTAGAAATCTATGTACAGCAAAAATCTCTTTTGAAAATATAGGCAAAATAAAGACATTTTCAGATATTCAAAAACAGAGAATTAATTGTTAGCAAATACTTATTACATTCCCAAAGAAGCTCTTCAGGCTTCTAGGAATGATTCCGGATATAAAACTAATCCGCAAGAAATAATGAAAATCTCCACAAATAGTAAATCCATAGGTACATATAAGAAGCTATTTTCTTAAGTTCTTTAAAAGTGTACTATCTATAAAATATAAAATAATAAAAATGTGTTTATTGCTTGATTAATATGTAAGTAAAGTAAAATGTATGACCAAATGCCATAAATGGCTAGAGGTATAAATAGAATTATAATAAGTTTCTTGCATTGTACATAAAGTGGCATAATATTAATTTAAAATTTGTGATAAATTGAGAATGCATAGTACAATCCCTAGAGCAAACACTAAAATATGTTAAACAAACATATTTAACTTTAAAGTCAATTGACTATTGTTAAAATGTCTAGCTACCCAAAGCATTGTATATATTCAGTGCAATCCCTATTGAAATACCATCAGCATTTTTCAAAGAACTGGAACAAATAACTCTAAAATTTGTATAGAACTAGAAAAACCCAAATAGCCAAAGTAATGTTGAAAAAAGAAAACCAAAGCTGGTGGCTTCACAATGCTGGACTTCGAGCTGTATTAACAAAGGTGTAACCATCAAGACAGTGTGGTACTGGCACAAAAACAGACACATAGATCAATGGAATAGAATAGAGACCCAGAAAAGGACCCTCAACTCTATTGTCAACTAATCTTTGACAAAACAAGAATGCATATACAATGGAAAAAAGGCAGTCTCTTCAACAAATGGTGTGGGAAAATTAGACAGCCACATGTACAAGAGTGAAACTGGACCACATTGTTACACCATACACAAAGATAAACTCAAAATGGACAAACGACCTAAATGTGAGATAGGAATTCAACAAAATCCTAGAGGACAACACAGGTAGCAGACTCTTTGACCTCTGCCACAACAACTTCTGCTAAGACAAATCTCCAGAGGAAAGGAAAACAAAAGCAAAATTGAGCTATTGAGACTTCATCAAGATAAATATCTTTTGCACCACAAAGGAAACAAAATTAAAAGGCAACCTATGGAATGGGAGACTATGGAAGATATTTACAAATGTCTTATCAGATAAAAGGCTGTTATCCAAAATCTATAAGGAATTTACCAAATTCAAACTCCAAAAATAAAAAAATCCCGTCAAGAAATGGGCAGAAGATATGAACAGACATTTCTCCAAAGAAGACATACAAATGGCTAACAGACACATAAAAAAAACCACTCCACATCATTTGGCATCAAAAAAATACAAATCGGGGCGCCTGGGTGGCTCAGTGGGTTAAGCCTCTGCCTTTGGCTCAAGTCATGATCCCGGGGTCCTGGGATCGAGCCTCATATCGGGCTCTCTGCTCAGCAGGGAGCCTGCCTCCTCCTCCTCTCTCTCTCTGCCTGCCTCTCTGCCTACTTGTGATCTGTCTGTCAAATAAATAAAAATCTTTAAAAAAAATACAAATCAAAACCACAATGAGATACCACCTCACACCAGTGAGAATGGTTAAAATTAATAAATCAGGAAACAACAGATGTTGACAAGGATGTGGAGAAAAGGGAACCCTCCACACAGTTAGTGAGAATGAAATCAGTACAGCCACTCTGGAAAACAGTATGGAGTTTCCTCAAAAAGTTAAAAATAGAGATACCCTATGACCCAGCAATTGCACTACTAGGTATTTACCCAAAGGAAACAAATATAGTAATTCGAAGGGGTACTTACACCCCAATGTTCATAGCAGCAATGTCCACAATAGCCAAACCAAGAGAAGAGCTGAGGTGTGCATCGACAGATAAATGGATAAAGATGTGGATTACATATAGTGGAATATTTCTCAGTCATCAAAAAGAATGAAATCTTGCCATTTGCTATGATGTGGATGGAATTAGAGGGCATTATGCTAAGTGAAATAAGCCAGTCAGAGAAAGACAAATACCACATGATTTCACTCATATCCACATATTTAAGAAACAAAACTGATGAACATAGGGGAAAGGAAGGAAAAATAAAACAAGATGAAAACAGAAAGGGAGACAAACCATAAGAGCCCTTTAACTGTAGGAAGCAAATTGAGGGTTGCTGGAGAAGAGAGGCATGAGGGGATGGTGTAACTGGGTGATGGGCACTTGAAGTAATGAGCACTGGACGTTGCATGCAACTGGTAAATCACTAAATTCTACCTCTGAAACTAATAAAATATTATATGTTAATTAAATTGAATTTAAATTTTAAAAAATTTTAAAGTAAGAAAAGTGCTAAAGCGGGCACTTGTGTTGTAAAAGAAAAATATATATGTATCTGTGTGTATTACACATATACACACATACACACGAAGACCTGAAAGAAACACTGGTTATTTTAGAGGAGTAAGCAATTCTTTTTTCATTTGTATTTCCCTTTATATTTTTCATACTTCCTTTTATGTAAAGAAAATCCCAAATTTTCTATAATGGACATGGAGGATAGAATCAGACAAAAACAATAAACAGTAATATCAAATTTTTATGCAAAAAACTCCCAATTATCTATAGTCCATTCACCTGATGTCTGAATAGCATGATACCACCCTTCCCCCCCGGGTCTCCTCTTGATATCCACAGGCCAATTTTGATCTGCTCCAGACAGGAGCAAAAACCTTGGGCCCCATTCATTCTTTTTTTTTTTTTCTTTAAGATTTTATTTATTTATTTGACAGAGAGAGAGACACAGCAAGAGAGAGAACAAGTAGAGGGAGTGGGTGAGGGAGAAGCAGGCTTCCCGCTGAGCAGGGAGCCCAGAGCAGGCCTCGATTCCCGGACCCCAGGATCATGACCTGATCCAAAGGCAGATGCTTAATGACTGAGCAATTCATGTTCCCCAGTCTCCATTATTCTTTGTGCAGAGATCCAATACCCCAGATCTGTGCTGGGATCATCCAGAGACCATAACAGGGAGCTCTGGGTGGGGTACTTTAAAGGTGGAAGAGATTTTCCTCACACCATGGAGATATTTCTTGGTGCAGTTCCCACCCCAGCATGGGGAAGGAAGTGTGAATGAGTTTAGCCTCAGAATTTATTTTCTGACTTTGTCTCTTCATTGGCTTCAAGTCTCGGGACTTGAAAGTGAACATACCACATCCGGTTTTGCAGACTTTGACAAATTACTTCCTCTCTCTGAGCTTCAGCTTTCCCATTGAAAAATGTTGAACACTTTGACAGATTGATAGGACAGTTAGGGGAAAATGCATATAAATTGCCAGGTGCCTGACAATTAATAGGCGATCAGTCCATTTCACTTATTAAAATTTTTTTAAAAATGTTTTTACATATAAATAATGCATGAACCATGTAATAATAACAATAATTGCTAAAATACACACGAGACACCATGCCAAATGCATCATCTGATGTGTTCTTCATGTGGTTCTATGAGACAGGTGCCATCCAAATTCCATTTTTTTAAAGATATAACTTATTTATTTATGGTGGGGAGAGTGCAAGTTGTGGGAGGGAAGAGGAAGAGGGACAAACAGACTCTGCACTGAACATGGAGCTCAAGGTGAGTCTCGGTCCCACCCCCGTGAGGTCATGATCTGAACCAAAAACCAAAAGTCGGACACTTAACCAAGTGAGCCACCCAGTCATCCCACTCACGTTCATAGATCCATTTTGCATATGAGGAAACGGAGACATAGAGGGAATAATAACATTTAGTAACTTAGTAGTTACACAATTTACTGAAACTGTAGTAGCTTAAGTAATGGCCTCCCCAAAACATATCACATCCTAAACCCTAGAACCCAGGAATGCAACCTTACTTGGAAAAAGAGTCTTTGTAGATATCATTAAGCTAAGCATCTCAAGATGAAGTCTTCCTGGATTAATTTTGTGGGCCCTAAATCCAATGGCAAGTATGAAAGTGAATGCAAAGTAAAAATTAGAGAGATAGGAGACATGCAGGGACAGAGGGAAGAGGCCATGTGCAGACAGAGGCAAAGATGGGAGATGTGGCCATAAGCCAAGGAATGCCAGGCACTACCAGAAGCTGGGAGAGGCAAAGAGGGTGTCTCCGCTGGAGACTTTGAAGAGAGTATGGTCCTGTCCGTATTCTGATTTTGGACTTCTACTTTCCAAAACTAGAGAGAAAAGCTTTATGCTACCTAGTTTGTGGTAATTTATTAGAGGAGCAACCCTGGAAACTGAGACAGGTACCAAAGCCCTAGGAGTCAACCCCACCATTCTCTCCTTCTGACCCCTTCACCTAACCCATCAAGGAATTTGTTTGATGCTCTGTTTCCTAAAACATGAAGTTATTCAGAACCAAAACATGCATTTCCAGTGTTATGCATGCCTCCCTGGAAGACTCAAATTTGGAAGGTGAACTCCTCTACCAAGTTCAAACTATCCTACCAGACTTTCAATTGGTTGAGCACGAATTATATGTAATTATACCCAGGACTGTGTAAATCATAGAATCTATCAGGGATACTTTGCCTAGAGTAAGATGCAAACAGTACCACCCATGGGGATAATTTTCTCTGAGGCTTTGCCCACAAAGTCACACTCTTCATCCTTACAGTCACAGTGAAGCCCTAGTCCCCAAGGAAGCTATGATGCTAGTAATCTTAAGATGAATTGTGCTTTCCAGTTTTGTAATCTATGATCTAACTCATCCTCCTAACTATTATCCCCAGGATGTTGAAAGTGTTGTCTTTTAAATTAATCTATGCATCAATGGGAACTGACGTATAGGGTCCTAGCAATACAGGGAAGAGGTAATTCCCAGAGTAGGGACATGAATTCCACAAATATTTATCCCCAGTGTGACCTTTTTTTAAAAGTTCTACAGTGAAGACATGAATTAGCAAGAAGTAATCTTTGTGGGTTTTTTTTCGATTTCTTTTTTTTTCAATTTATTTATTTTTAGAAAAACGGTATTCATTATTTTTTCACCACACCCAGTGCTCCATGTGGGTATTATAGAGGGCACGGATTGCAAGAAGTAATCTTTGAAGTAGCCTTATTGGAATAAATCTTTGTACTACCTCATTCAACCTTTCCCTACCTCTCTGTCTTCTACTTGACAAGGCTTGATTCTAGGAACCCAGGCTAGAAAATTGCAGCTACAGCAAAGGAGATGCTAAATTCCTAAGAACGATTCCTGGGAATTAGGCTGTGGTGTTATCTGTTCCTGGAGTAGAATTCACAAAATAAATTCACAAAAATATGGGCTTCAAGTGATAGAAAGGAAAAGCCAACTTATGATTAGTTCATTTGGAAGATAATACCAGACATCATTTTGGGGTTCTCCAACTCTTTGCCATTAGCCCCCACCAAGATTGCCTGGGTATGCATAATTGAAACATGTAAAAAAAAAAAATCCAGGAAATGGCCAAGGGGAAAGAACAGGCTTTGAAACCAGACAGTTGATAATGGAAGTATTTCCTTCCAGAGTTGTTTTATGGATAAAAGATAGTGAATATAAAGTGCCCCTACCAGCATCAGGAATATAGTAGGTGCTCAGCAAAATGGTGGGTATTATTATTTAGAGGCAAGGAAATGAGAGATTAAACCCATCTCTACCACATACTAGCTCTGTGATCCAATATCTTAGTTCCATCTGTAAAGATGGAATAATAATGGTAAAGACATACTAGATTATAGATGATAAAACTGAGGGAAGTATACACCATAAGGTATTATTCTGACCTTTGAAGTTTCATCTGACTCCAGCAGTCTATAATTTATGAACTTATAAAGGGGCAATCTTGGCTGTACTGTGGTATAGAATGAGTGAGAAGGTTTGACAAAAAGAGCTCAGTTGTTGCCACAGCAATTCAGATATTATTTTCAAAGTAAGAACTTTAATATTGAGATCCATGTCTTCTATAACATCCCAGCGGGTTTTCCATTGTAGATAAAGATAAGACAGCACTATCCTTTAAGATGAAAGCTAGTGCTATAGTGGAACTAATACTCAGTTAAGTTAAAAAAAAAAAACTAGTATTTATCTTAGATTTTGGTAATATGATATAATCTACTTGTTTATTTTGAAAACCCCAAATTTTCTTGTAGAAAATGTCAAGCACAATCAAAATATTATGCTCTTTTAACCTGACAAACACCCTTCATTACAAGCAGTCAACTTTCTCCATTATGGATTTAAAACAAGGTAAAGTGTTTCTACTGCTCTACTTCTAATGCTGTTGAGGAAAAAGAGGACATGATATACATACACATAGAGAAAGAGAATGTGTTTTTTATATAGTTATATAATAATATATAGGGACATAGTATTATATATAGAGAAAATGTTATATATAGTTATATATAATATATAGAGGCATATATATAGACAAATAATATGTTTTATATATATATAATTGATAAAACTGAATGTTACCATCTGTCTGAAAGAGTTAATCATCTTATCAAAGTGCTCAGCAAGGAATAGTTTATTCAGCTGTAGAAAATATTTGAGTGGAATAAGCATTTTTCTAAAGGATTTATTGTATTAAGCAAAATAATAACAGTGGCCCTAATGCCTGAAAAGATGCCTAGTTCAGGTTTTTTTATTTTCCCACGTGTCAGGAGCAGTTTTCCCAATTCCTAGTATTGTAGAAGAATTACTGGCTCTATTTTGAAAAGTTAATTAGTATCAAATGTAAGCTTTTCTTATGAAAAGTGAACTTCCTCAAAAACCATTTTCTCAGCATGGCACTTAGACACTGGTTTCCAGACCTTCCAAATACTTCTTTACACTATCTCCTCCTGAGGTCATATTGCCAGAGTGAAAGTCTTTGTAAATATCAAATTTTGAGTCAGATCTGGTTGATAAGGTTTTCAGAGCAAATTTAACAAGATAGGAATCCATGTTTTTAAAAGAGCTCAATTTCCTAACATCCCACATATTTGGAAAATTCCCCTTTTCTTCCTTATAGAAAGTACCATTTCTTGAAACATAGTTGTCCTTCCAGTTGCCAGAGGAAAATCACAAAATCGTGATCAAGGAAAACCCTCAAGTCCATTGTATAAAGAAAACTGTGAGGGGCAGAGAGAAGAGAAGACACGACAGGACACAGACATGGCCGGAAGACCAACTCTGGGAACCGAGGATTAGAGGATCCAGGAATCAGATTTGACTCAACATAAGAAAGAACATCCTAAATCAAGATTATCCAAAGATCAAATAGAAAGGTGCCCTGGGAGGTGGTAAGAGCTCACCTCTGCCAAGATATCAGGAGAGGTATCAGATGGGGGATTGGACAAGAGTGTTTGCTGGTTGGTCACTAAAATTACTCAGAGTTTCTCTTTAAAATACAAATTCCTGGGCCCTGTATCTAGAGATTTTGATTTTGTAGTTCTGGAAGATAAGAAATCCGTAATTTTAACAGTTGCCCTGAGGTGCCTGGGTGGCTCAGTTGGTTTTGACTCTTGATTTCAGCTCAGGTCCTGATCTCGAGGTTGTGAGATAGAGCCCCATATTGGGCTCAGCACTCAGCAGGGAATCCACTTGAGATTCTCTCCCCCTCCCTCTACCCCTCCTCCCCACACTCTCCCTCTCCAGTTCACTCTCTGGTAGTTCCAAACACTTGGTTTACACATTTCTTCTTTTCTGTTCCTAACTGCAAAAAGGTTTGGAGGGTGTTGAAGGCTGGACTGGGTGATTAGTAACAGGTAGGGATAAGCAACACAGGTTGATCTCAAAGGCACGGTGTCATCCAGGACAGTGGAAGCCCATCTGAGTGATCAGTGAGAACAGATAAGCCACCACCCAAAGTAAATAAATAAATAAATGGTCCTAATTTCTTAGTCTTGCCAAATTCTGGATGTCCATATGTGTATACACATTATAGTGTTCATCATGACCAATTTCAACCTATCAATATGACATCACCAAACACAGACCTGTATACATGTACACCATTTCCCCACCCCCTTCCCTTTTGTAACCCTCAGTTTATTTCCCAGAGTCCAGGGTCTCTCATGATTTTTCTCCCTCTCTGATTTCTTCCCATTCAACTTTCCCTCCCTTCCCCTGTGGTCCTCCATGCTATTCCTTATGGTCCACATATGAATGAAACCTTGTGATAGTTGTCTTTCTCTCTCTGGCTTATTTCATTTAGCATAATCCCCTCCAGTTCCATCCATGTAAATGCAAATGGTAGGTATTCATCCTTTCTGGTGGCTGAATAATATTTTATAGTACTTATGTACCACATCTTCTTTTTTTTTCCAATTTATTTATTTTCAGAAAAACAGCATTCATTATTTTTTCACCACACCCAATGCTCCATGCAAGCCGTGCCCTCTATAATACCCACCACCTGGTACCCCAACCTCCCACCCCCCCGCCACTTCAAACCCCTCAGATTGTTTTTCAGAGTCCATAGTCTCTCATGGTTCACCTCCCCTTCCAATTTACCCAAATTCCCTACTCCTCTCTAACGCCCCTTGTCCTCCATGCTATTTGTTATGCTCCACAAATAAGTGAAACCATATGATAATTGACTCTCTCTGCTTGACTTATTTCACTCAGCATAATCTCTTCCAGTCCCATCCATGTTGCTACAAAAGTTGGGTATTCATCCTTTGTGATGGAGGCATAATACTCCATAGTGTATACGGACCACATCTTCCTTACATCTTCTTTATCCATTCATCTGTTGAGGGCATCTTGGCTGCTTCCACAGTTCAGCTATTGTGGACATGTTATGAATACTGGGGTGCAGGTGCCCCTTCTTTTCACTACATCTGTAACTTTGGCATAAATACCTACTAGTAAAATTGCTGGGTTGTAATGTAGCTGTATTTTTTTAAAGATTTTATTTATTTATTTGACAGACAGAGACTACAAGTAGGCAGAGAGGCAGGCAGAGAGAGAGGAGGAAGCAGGCTCTCCGAGGAGCAGAGAGTCCAATGTGGGACTCGATCCCAGGACCCTGAGATCATGACCTGAGCCAAAGGCAGAGGCTTTAACCCACGGAGCCACCCAGGTGCCCCGTGGTAGCTGTATTTTTAACATCTCGAGGAACCTCCATATTGTTTTCCAGAGTGGCTGTACCAGCTTGCATTCCCACCAACAGTGAAAGAGGGTTCCCTTTCTCCACATCCTCTCCAACATTTTTTGTTTCCTGTCTTGTTAATTTTTACCATTCTAAGGTGGGGTAAGGTGGTATCTCATTGTGGTTTTGATTTGTATTTCCCTGATGACTGGTGACATTGAACATTTTTTCATGTGTCTGTAAGCCATTTGTATGTCTCCTTTGAAGAAGTATCTTTTCATGTCTTCTGCCCATTTCTTGATTGGATTATTTGTTTTTAGGGTGTTGAGTTTGAAAAGTTCTTTATAGATCTTGGATACTAGATCTTTATCTGTAATGTCATTTGCAAACATCTTCTCCCATCCCATGGCTTGCCTCTTAGTTTTGTTGACTATTTCCTTTGCTATGCAGAAGGTTTTTATCTTGAAGAAGTCCCAATAGTTCATTTTTGCTTTTGTTTCCCTTGCCTTTAGAGACGTGTCTTGAAAGAAATTGCTGTGGCTGATGTTGAAGAAGTTACTGCCTATGTTTTCCTCTAGGATTTTGATGGATTCCTGTCTCACATTGAGGTCTTTCATCCATTTTGAGTTTATATTTGTGTATGGTGTAAGAGGATGGTTAGATTCATTCTTCTGCATGTGGCTGTCCAATTTTCCCAGCACCATTTATTGAAAAGACTGCCCTTTTTCCATTGGATATTATTTCCTGCTTCGTTGAAGTTTAGCTGACCATAGAGTTGAGGGTCCATTTCTGGGCTCTCTTTTCTGTTTCCATTGATCTACATGTCTGTTTTTGTGCCAGTGCAATATTGTTTTGATGATCACAACTTTCTATACAGCTTGAAGTCTGGCACTGTGATCCCTCTAGATTTGGTTTTCATTTTCAACACTTCCCTGGCAATTCAGGGTCTTTTCTGGTTCCATACAAATTTTAGCATTGTTTGTTTCAGCTCTGTGAAAAAAGTTATTGGTATTTTGATAGGGATTGCATTGAAAGTATAGATTGCTCCAGGAAGCATGACATTTTAACAATATTTATTCTTCCAATCCATGAGCATGGACTGTTTTTCCATCTCTTTGTGTCTTCTTCAATTTCTTTCATAAGTGTTTATAGTTTCTAGAGTATAGGTCCTTTACCTCTTTGGTTAGGTTTATTCCTAAGTATCTTATGGGTTTTGGTGCTATTGTAAATGGAATCAATTCCTTAATTTCTATTTCTTCAGTTACATCACTAGTGTATAGAAATGCAACTGATTTCTGTGCATTGATTTTGTATCTTGTCACGTTGCTGAATTGCTGTATGCATTCTAGTAACTTAAGGGTAGAGCCTTTTGGGTTTTCCACATAAAGTGTCATGTCATCTGCAAAGAGAGAGAGTTTGACTTCTTCTTTGCCAATTTGAATGTCTTTTATTTCTTTTTGTTGTCTGATTGCTGAAGCGAGGACTTCTAGTACTATATTGAACAACAGTGGTGAGAGTGGGCATCCCTGTTGTGTTCCTGACCTTTAGGGAAAAGCTCTCAGTTTTTCCCCCACTGAGAATGATATTTGCTATGGTCTTTTCATAGATGGCTTTCGTGTTCCCTCTATGCTTATAATTTGAAGAGTTTTATTCAGGAAAGGATGGTATATTTTATCAAATGCTTTTTTCTGCATCAGCTGAGAGGATCATATGGTTCTTGTCCTTTCTTTTATTAATGTGATGTATCACATTGGTTGCTTTGCAAATGTTGAAACACCCTTTCATCCCAGAAATAAATCCCACTTGGTCATGGTGAATAATCCTTTTAATGTACTGTTGGATCCTATTGGCTAGGATTTTGTTGAGTATTTTGACATCCATGTTCATCAGGGATATTGGTCTGTAATTCTCCTTTTTTGGTGAGGTCTTTGTCTGGTTTGGGGATCAAGGTAATGCTGGCCTCATAGAATGAGTTTGGAAGTTTTCCTTCCATTTCTATTTTTTGAAACAGCCTCAGAAGAATAGGTATTATTTCTTCTTTAAATGTTTGGTAGAATTCCCCTGGGAATCCATCTGGCCCCAGACTCTCGTTTTTTGGCAGGTTTTTTGATTACTGCTTCAATTCTTCCTGTTTCAGTCTTAGTAGTTTATAAATGTCCAGGAATGCATCCACTTCTTCCATATTGCTTATTTGTTGATATATAGTTGGTAGTAATAATTTCTAATAATTGTTTCTATTTCTTTGGTGTTAGTCAAGATCTCTCCCCTTTTGTTTATGATTTTATTGACTTGGGTCCTTTCTCTTTCCTTTTGGATAAGTCTGACTGAGGGTTTATTGATCTTATTAATTCTTTCAAAGAACCAGCTTCTAGTTTTGTTGATCTGTTCTACTGTTTTTCTGGTTTCTATTTCATCGATCTCTGCTCTAATCTTCATTATTTCTCTTCTCTTGCTTGGTTTAGGCTTTATTTGCTGTTCTTTCTTCAGGTCCTTTAGTAAAGTTAGCTTGTGCATTTGGGATGGATTTTTCTACTTTTCTGAGAGAGACCTGGATGGCTATGTATTTCTGTTTTAGGACTGTCTTTGCAGTATTCCACAGGTTTTGGACCAATGTGTTGTCATTCTCTTTAGTTTCAATGAATTGTTTAAGTTATTCTTTAATCTCCTGGTTGACCCAGTCATTCTTTAGCAGGATATTCTTAAACTTCCAAATGTTTGAATTTCTTCCAAATTTCTTCTTTTAATTGAGTTCCAGTTTCAAAGCATTGTGGTCTGAAAATATGCAGGGAATAATATCAATCTTTTGAGTTGAGACCTGATTTGTGACCCAGTATGTGAGCTATTCTGGAAATGTTCCCTGTGCACTCAAGAAGAATGTGTATCTGGTTGTTTTAGCATGGGATGTTCTGTATATATCTATATATATACATATCCATCTGGTCCAATGTGTCATTCAAAGCTCTTGTTTCTTTGTTTATCTTCTGTTTGGATGATTGGTCTATTACTGTGAGTGGAGTGTTGAGGTCTCCTGCTATTAATGTATTATTATCAATATGTTTCTTTATTTTGGTTATTAATTGGTTTATATAATTGGTTGCTCCCATGTTGGGGACATAGATATTTACACTTGTTAAATCTTCCTGTTGGATGACCCTTTAAGTATGATATAATGTCCCTCAACATCTCTTACTACAGTCTACAGTCTTTGGTTTAAAATCTAATTTGTCTGATATGAGGATTGCTACCCCAGCTTTCTTCTGAGGTCCATTAGCATGGTAAATTGTTCTCTATCCCCTCACTTTCAATCTAGATGAGTATTTAGGTTCAAAATGAGTCTCTTGTATACAGCATATGGATGGGTCCTTCTTTTTTATCCATTCTGAAATACTGTGTCTTTTTATCAGAGCATTTAGCCCATTTACATTCAGGGTAACTATTGAAAGATATGAATTTAGGGCCGTTGTATTACCTATAAAGTCCCTGTTTTGTAGATTTTCTCTGTTTCTTTCTGTTCTATGTGATTCTTGGGATCTCTTTTTGCTCTCTGTGGCTCAGTCAGTTAAGCATCTGCCTTCAGCTCAGGTCATGATCCCAGTGTACTGGGATCAAGTGCCGCATGGGGCCCCCTTCTCAGCAGAGATCCTGCTTCTCCCTCTCCTTCCACCTGCCTCTCTGCCTACTTGTGCTCTCTAACTCTCTGTCAAATAAATAAATAAATAAAATCTTTAAAAAAAGAAGAGCCCATACCACACATGTAAGAGCAGAGTCCTGAAAACATTGTGCAAAATTATTTTTTAAAAAATCTCCCTTAATATTTCTTGCAGAGCTGTCTTGGTAGTTACATATTCTTTCCGTTTTTGACTGTCCTGAAAACTCTCCATCCCTCCATCCATTTTAAATGACAGTCTTTCTGGATAAACTATTCTTGGCTGCATGTACTTTTCATTTAGTACCCTGAATATGTCCTTCTGGACCTTTCTTGCTTGCGAGGTTTCTGTGGACATGTCTGATATTCTGATATTCCTCCCTCTATATGCAAGGAACCTCCTCTCTCAGGCTTTTCTCAGGATAGTTTCTTTGGCTGTAAAATTTTCAAGCATCACTATTATATGTTGGGGTGTTGATCTGTTTTTTATTGATTTTGGGAGGGGTCCTCACTGCCTCTTAGACTTAAATGTTTATTTCCTTCCCAAGATTAGGGAAGTTCTCAGCAATTATTTCTTCAAATATACTTTCTGGCCCACTATCTCTCTCTCCACCCCCTCAGGGATCCCAATAATTCTGACCCTGAAACGTTTCATGGTATCATTAATCTCTCCTATCCTTTCTTCATGTGCTATTAGCAGTCAAACTCTGTTTTCCTCAACTCCTTTCCTTTCCATCAGCTTGTATTCTAGATCACTAATTCTCTCTTCTGCCTCATTTATCCTGGCTGTTAGAGTATCCAGTTTAGACTGCATCTCATTTATAGCATTTTTTAATTTGGCCTGATTAGATCTCACTTCTGCTCTTAGTGATTCTATGTTGTCACTAATGCTTTTATTCAAGCCTGGCTATTGACTTTATGATTACTACCCTGAATTCTAACTCTGACATCTTGCTTATATCCATATCTATCAGTTCTGTGGCAGATAATATTGTCTCTGGTTATTTTCTTTGTTGAAAGTTCCATCTCCTAGTCATTCTGTCTAGGGATGATGAAGTGGACAAGCAGAGTCAAAAATATCAACCACAACCTGAGCAAGATGCAGCCTAGCAAAACCCGGAGTGGTTAGAAGTCACCATTGAAAAAACAAAGCCAAAATGAAACAGAAGAATAAAATTTAAAAATTAAACTATTTTAAAAAGTGGGAAAGGATTAAGGGGTTATTTTACTGTGGACAAATCAGTGTTTCAGTTGTTCCTGGGTGTATTTGGCCCGTGAGAGGACACTATGTCCCAAAATTACAAGGAAAGTAAAACACGCATGTGTGTGTGTGTATGTGTAGGTAAAATAGAGTGACAAAAGGACTAAAACAAAGCATATATCTATAAAAAATATAGGTGCAAAAAAATCCAAGTTAAAAAGCGACCATGAAAAATATATTGTTACAATAAACATCTAGTTGAAATGAGAATGTAAAAAGGAAAACAAAACAAAACAGAAAAAGCATAAGAAAAAGAAAAAAGAATTTTATCTGAAAAATAAGCCATGAGGCCACTCCTGGAGCTCTCTTGGTGTTGGGATTTTAGTCTTTTGGGGTCCATAGGGTTGTTGGCCTCTTCCAGCCTGTCTTCTGGGGGGGAGGTGGGTTCCTTTCCCTCTGTTTCTGGGGCAGCCCCCCTTGAGCAGAGTTGCCCTGCCCCCTGCTGGGGGAGGATGGGCTCCATGGAAACCATTTTTTGAGCTTTTGTTGTCTAGTGGCTTTCCCCACCTTTCTGAGGGTCAGAGCAAAAATGGCTGCAGCCAAGCCTCTGGTCCAGAGCAGAGAAATCGCAGTCTGCTCTCTTTACTAAATCTTCCAGGAGAAACAGTCTCCATTTCTGTGTGCTCCCGTGTGTGCATGCCCACAGTGACTCTCTCAGAGGTCATCCCAAGGGCCTGGACTTGTCCCTGCCCTTTGTGTTTCTAAAACTCTCCTGCGCAACCCCTGCAGCTCCTAGATCCTGCCTAGGTGCTGCTCCAAAGCCCTTTCCTGGACCTACTGTTCTGCGGGATTTTGCCTGATCAAGGGCACAGGTTCTAGGTTTTTTCAGGCTGCCCAAGAGAAAGCGATTCTTAAACAGCCAGGCTTGCAGTTTATGGGATCTGAGCTGAGAGACCAGCTTCCTGGCTCCACCGCTGGGGCACTCTGCCAGTCCAGGAATTCCCTTTGGCTCTGTGGCTTCCCATATCCCAAGACCACAGAGTTCTACCTAGAATTCTGCCTTCTTGATACCAGAGCCCCTTTCAGAGAGGGTGTCACTCCCTAGAGCAGATTTCTAAGGGTTATGCTTTTGCACTCCTGTGTTACATCACTTTCCAGGCACCAGGTTATAGAGGCTCCCTTCCCCTTCTGTTTATCTTCCAATAGCTCCCTGAAGATTCACAATTCCACTCTTCTGACCTTGCAACAGGCAGTGCCTTTTTGTTTGTAGAGATCCAGATACGTATTCTTACATCTCAGGCTGATTTTGTGGGTGTTCAGAATGATTTGGTAGATACCAGCTAAATTCAGGGGACCAGTTACTCCTCGGCCATCTTGTCTTCTGGTCAGGGCTTTTTAAAATATTCCAGTACGACTAACTGTAGTGTTATATTTGTTTTAGGTGTACAATATAGTGATTCAACAATTCTATACATTACGCAGTACATCACGATAAGTATATATTTTTTATTTTTTTCTTCCAATTTATTTATTTTCAGAAAAACAGTATTCATTATTTTTTCACCACACCCAGTGCTCCATGCAAGCCGTGCCCTCTATAATACCCACCACCTGGTACCCCAACCTCCCACCCCCCCCCGCCACTTCAAACCCCTCAGATTGTTTTTCAGAGTCCATAGTCTCTCATGGTTCACCTCCCCTAAGTATATTTTTGAGGGATGTCTTAATGTTATGTAATCTTAATACATGCAAGGGCATACCACAGTAAACAAAACAGATGAGCTTCTTGCCCTCAGGGAGCTGATTTTCCATAAGGAGGGTCAGAAAATAAAGTGAATGCATGAACCACACATTGAAGAGTTTCATGAACACCAGGAAGAAAATAAACAGGGGATCATGATAGAGAACGCAGTGAGCTCCCTGGAGCTCAGGGAATCAGGAAGAGCCTCTCTAGAGAGAGAACATCTGAGCTGAGACCAGAAGGATAAGAAGGAACCATCCACATGAACGGCCAGGAAAAAAAGCTGTTCTAGGCAGAGAGAGACCAGCACAGAGCCTGAGGGGCCAGCAGAGGGAAGTGAGCAGAGACAGATCTGTAGTATTTCACAGGCCAAGGTAAGGAGTCTGGATTTTATGTTCAGTGACAAGCAGAAGATGCTGGAAGCCTTTTTTTTTTTTCTTTTTTTTTTAATTAAATTTATTTATTTTCAGCATAACAGTATTCATTATTTTTTCACCACACCCAGTGCTCCATGCAATCCGTGCCTTCTATAATTCCCACCACCTGGTACCCCAACCTCTCACCCCCCCGCCACTTCAAACCCCTCAGGTTGCTGGAAGGCTATTAAGCAGCATGGTATTTGATGTGCATTATTAAAGGTCACCCTAACTGCTGTGTGGAGAGGAGCTGAGAGGGAGCAGAAGTAAGAAGGCTCTCACTCTCAGTGGGGCCCAAGACTTCCAAGTGGAAATTTGCTGGGGAGTGATCACCCAGGCAAGAGTGAGGGCCCAAATCATGAAAGGGGAAGGAGCTGGAAGCCAGAGTCTTTGGTACCCTTGGGCACTACCAGAAGAGACTTCTGAGGAGCCTTGTGAGGTGTTTCAGAATAGTGGCCCAGAGAAAGAAAGGAGGAAGCATGAATCGATGTGTCCCAGCCCTCCTTTGGTCAGTGGCAGCTCCACAAGTGTGGGACACAAGGGTTGCAGGGGTCCCTGAGCCATCTCCCTTGTGGTCTGCACAGGCCCAGAGCAGGAAGAGAGGGGTACAGAACTGGCAGGGCAGGGGCATCGCCAGGCTGCACTGCACCAAACCGGCCCAGCCTGCATGGAATCTGTGTCCCTGTGACAGCAGGGGCTGCAAGAATTTAGAGCAGGGCAAAGAGGGGCCCAATGCTCCTTGAGACAGTCCAGGAATGACAACGTGGAGAGTTCTTCTGGAAGCTGAGTTGTGGTTCTGGTAGGATGTCCAGGCAAGAGCATGACCTCAGCCATGGGGAAGGAAGTGTAGCAAAACGTGGGTCCCAAACTGAATGGAGGACTGCCTGCAGTGAGTCCCCTGGGGTTAGTCGAGGAAACTGAGGTAGGAGCCTCAGGCTGGGCAGCCCAGGGGAGAGCCAATGGCACTTGAAGCAAAGGGCACATTAAAACCAACGACTTCTTCGTAAACCTGTGGTAACAAGTCTCATTTCTGACTCCCATGGCTGAGAAGGTGGGTCTCCAGCCCCTCCTCATTGCCTGGGACTGGCTCAGAAAATAGAGAAAGAGAGGTGATGGGATCACCAAATTATCACCCAGACAGGGAAACTGCACCACACTGTGAAGCAGCCTTGGGGAACTCTCTTCTCCAGGCTTCAGTAACTCCCCACTCTGTGATTTTCTTCCTTCCTCCCTCCTGTTTCTTCTCTCTGTCCCTCACTGCTTCCACTGGCTGAGGTTCACTTCCCTGCCTCTCACCTTCAGTTGCAATGTTGCCTCCCTACATAATTTCAGCTATGACCATGGCTTCGTTTAATCATGTAAATCCTCACGACTCCCCAGTTTGTTTCCAGCTCAGACTTCCTTTCTGATGTCCACCCTTATCCATCCCTCCCCTGGCTTGAGACCTAACTCAAATTAAATGCAGTATGGCCAGAGATAAACTCAGCCCTCCTTCCCATCAGCCCTCTCTGGGTCCCCGTCTCAGGGCAGGTCTCCTTGCAAGCCACGAAAGCCTGACACTAAGCGTCATCTCCCCTCTTCACCATTCCCATACCTGACCCATCACCAAGTTCTGTTGCCTTTCCCTTCCAAGGAATATTCCAAATATTCCATTTCTTTGTCCATCTCCATTATGGAATTAGCTTTTATGGAACTCTACCGAACACTGCTGAACCACTATGCACAAATGCAGCTATACCAACCAGGAAGGGGCTCGGGGAGCAAGGGACTGCTCAGTTCCGTTACCTCAACCTGGGGTGGGGCTGGGGGGAGTGGGCTATTTACTTGCCAACTTCCTGTCTGTCATTGTGAAATTGCTTCTGGAAGCATCTGCTCTCCAGCCTTCCTCATCTATGGGTTAGCATGCTCCCATAGCCAGAAGAAAACTCTGCCAGTGAATGCTAAGTGATGTGGGAAACAAAGGCAAAAGAAAAAAAAATTTTTAATTTCTCTACTACTTACAGCCCATTGACAAGTCCTTAAAATAGGTAGAGTGACCTTCCTCTGGGAGCTTAGCTGCCTCAAAGTTGATGCTTTGCTAAGGGCAAAAGGCAATCTTAGCCCAACCCCCCAGATCCTATGAGTCTACTTCAACATATAAAAATTCCTTTGGAAACTTCCTTGATCTCTACTCCCCAAGATACATGTTAGCAATCATCCTTTAATCAACCTAATATCAGTCCCACTGATATTCATATGAAGGGTCTCATGACTGGGGTTTAATAAGACAGTAATAAATGACTTTTCCCAACAAGAACTAACCCCCTCAAGGTGCTAAAAACCTTGTTTCCAAAATTCCTTAGAGACTTATGCTATCCCTAACCCCCTTCCAACTTGAAAGTATATAATGGGCCCATTATATGGGGCCTCATGACCCCAGTGCCTCTCTTTGCCCACAGGTCCAGTTCGGTGCTTTCATAAAACTACCCTTTTGCACCAAAGACAACTCAAGAATTCTTTCTTGGCCATCAGCTCCAAACCCCAACATTTCCTACAAAAACAGGTACTCACAGTATGTGACTTTCTGCACATAGATGTGAGATCCCAGGGTATGTGGGCAGAACCAGGCATGTCTATTAGAGTCAGGCACTCGAAGCATTACCACATGACTTGGGCCTCACACAACAGTTAGTTGAGGCAAGTTCTATTATTAGTTTAATTTTACAGATGAGCAAATAGGAATACTCTCTCCCTAGCTTTGGTCCATTAACCTAGGAAGCTTCGAGTTAGTCTTCTTGTCTCAGGTCGAACAGCATTTCCTGAGGGAAGCCATCCTTGACAGCATGCCGCAACACAAACACACAGGGGACCGTAAACAAAGTGCTGTGTGACCTGGGCTGTCGCAGCACACGTCTTCTCTCCCACAACACCCACATAGTGGCTGGTTTCTGATGGCTGTGTGTTCCATGACAGCCAGGGCACAGCGAGCCACCTGGATGTGGACATCCAAGCCCCACTACACTCACATGCACTCAGATTGTGACAGAACATCCCTGCGCAGAACTCTACTCTTCTGGGACTCTCCCGTGTACTTCATTAAGGCCTCTCCCCTCATGTATTTTCAACCTAAAATTTTCCAAGAATTCCAAGCTTCTTCCAACTCCAGTCCAAAGGATGGCCAGTATGGACTTCCAGTCATGCCCCAACTGAACCCCCACAATACCATCAGAGAGAAGCTTGGGGCCCAGAGACCTCCCGGCCTATAATCTTGTCTCGATATTGCATGAAGGAGTATGACCTCTAGATATAGATTACCTGAATTCAGATTCTGGCCCCAGCACTTCTTGGCTCTATAAGCCTCTCAGTGTCCTACTTCAAGGTCTGTGTGAGGATTAAATGAGAAGATAGAGTGTGCATAGGATCCCCCTGAATAATGCCCATATTCAGTGAGGAAGGATCATCAACATATGAATGTGTCCCCTCCCCTTCTGCCCTTTCACTGCTCTGCTTCTCTGAGAGTATAGGATCCTGATCTCTGCTGAGTGAGAGTCTTGCCTGCCTGCCTGGGAAGATATAACCCAGAAGTAAATAAGGTGGAACTAGGAGAAGATTTAGGAAGAGATCCAGGAGGGATGGTGAATGAGTGGGGCCAGGCAGCTGTGACCAGGAAGGATAGAAGTGGTTTGAGAAGTATCGCCATGGATTCTCTTTAATACTCTTTGATAGATACTAGGGAATGAATTGCATTCTACACTCCCAAACTCATATGTTGAACTCTTAACCACCAGGGTATAACTATATTTAGAAGTAGGGCCGGTAAGGAGTGAACTAAGGTTAAATGAGGTCCAAAGGGTAGGGTCCTAACAATAGGATCAGTGGCCTCATAAAGAAGAAGAGATTTCACTCTCTCCAGGCATGAGGAGGGAAGGCCATGTGAGGATATAGTGAGAAGTAAGCCATATGCAAGCCAGGAAGAGAGCCCTCACCAGAACCTGACCATGCTGGCAGCCTGATCTTGGACTTCCAGCCCCCAGAACTGTGAGAAATAAATGGCTGTTTTCCAAACCACTCATTCTGTGGCATTATATTATTATATTATTATGTTATGATAGCCAAAGTAGACTGATACAACAGGTGAAAGTAGCAATCATAATTTCTTTTTCTTTTTTGATTTTTGATTCCCTTCATCCCTGAGTTAGGCTCTCTGCAGGTGGCACAATGCAGAGACCAGGAAGGTGTCTGTGATGGTTAATTTTATACATCAACTTGATGCTCAGCTGGTAAATCATTATTTCTGGATGTGTCTGTCTATGAGGGTGTTTCAGGAAGAGACTAGCATTTGAATCACAGATTGAGTAAAGAAGATTCTATCAATACAGTTGGGCCTCATCCAATCCATTGAGGGCCTGAATAGAACAAAAAGGTAGAGGAAGAGCAAATTTGTTTTCTTTCTGAGCTGGGACATCCGATTCTCCTGCCTGTAGACATTGACTCTCCTGACTCTCAGGCCTTGAGACTCACACAGGATTGCACACCGGTTCTCCTGGGGCAACCCACAGACAGCAAATCGAGGGACTTCTCAGTCTCCACAGTCACATGAACCAAGTCCTCTAACTATATCTGTATATATCTACATATCTTATTGGTTCTGTTTCTCTGGAGAACACTGACTAATACAGCACCCCTTGACCTGAGTTATGTTCACTTTCTAGCACCATGCACTGAGCCATGGGGGACACAAGGCATCGCATGTGCTCCTTGTTCCTGCCATGGGGAAAATAGACCAGAGAGTAGGGAAGTTGTGCATGATGAGCTCTGTAGGGCATTTGTCATGGGGAGTAAGTACCCACCACTCTCAAGCCATGGAGAACTGTTGGAGAGAACCCTCATGTCTCCACAGGCACCCTCCCCCACTGCTTCTCTGTCTGTGGCTGTCTAGCTATTTTCATGCACTAACTACAGCTGCTAGTGACCCAGTGCTGATCATGTGCCCAGACTCTACAGCAAAGATGTTATCTAGTGTCTCGAACAGCATGATCAGGTGCTACATCTACAGAACCCATCACGTGGGGCAAGTGAGACACAGACGTGTGAGCATGGTACCTTGCCTGAGTCTACCCTGCTCCATGCAACCACACCACAACCTGAACTCAGGCTGTCTGGCCATGGAGCCTGAGCTCCTGATCCCCGTGCTCTGAGGCTTCTCAAAGAGTCAATTGAGCCACTGGGAAACTAGGCAATAGTTATTTTCAACTCATGTCATTGTGGGCTTGCTACTGTGTTTTCCTGCACCCTGCTACTCCCCATGTTCAGAAGGGGTGAGTCTCTTGCACCCTTGTGGAATGAATGATGTTCTGTCCCTTAGGTCTGAGAAATATAACTGCTGGGCCATCTTCTCTCATCAGCCTTCACAGGGTATGTGACCAGCCGTGACCCGGGACACTGAGAACTGAGGCAGACTCTCCACCCACAACCAGCCCCAGCCCTGCCTGCCTCAGTGTTCCTGTGGTAAGCCCTGGGATTCTGTCTCCCATGGGTCCCAAGCTCTTTTTTGTCATAAAGATCAAGATAGCAATTTCAACCTCCAGTTCTTCCAAAGACTGAAACATTGGCACCAAACATGTCTGACCTGCAACTTGGCTGGCAAAGATGCTATGAGGCTTTCTACTCCACATCCCAACCACCAAGCCCTGTTGACTACCTCCAAAGAAACACCCATGTCTTTCCCCCTTCCTCCCATGCTCTCTTGCCAGCACTGCCCGGACTGTGTTACTACAAGGCCTACAACTTCTTCCTTGTGCCAGCCCTGCCTTCCCCAGTCTCTCCCAGGGTCTAACCCCATCTGCCAAAGACTGCACATCCTGTGAGCTAACCATGGGCTTTGTATTTAAATGGTAGGAAAAAAAAAATCAAAAGAACAAGGTCTCCTGATGTATGAAAGTCACATGAACTTCAAATGTCAGATGTCTATAAGTAAGTTTTTTTATTAATTATTTTTATTAACATATAATGTATTATTTGTCCCAGGGGTACAGGTCTGTGAATCCTCAGGCTTACAATACTTCACAGCACTCACCATTTCATATATCCTCCCCAATGTCCATAACCCAACCACCCTCTCCCTACCCCCCAACACCCCAGCAATCCTCAGTTTGTTTTGTGAGATTAAGTGTCTCTTATGGTTTTTCTCCCTCCTGATCCCATCTTGTTTCATTTTTTCCTTCTCTACCCCCCAAACTCCCCACTCTGCCTCTCAAATTCCTCATATCAGGGAGATAATATGATAATTATCTTTCTCTGATTGACTTATTTCACTCAACACAAGCAAGTTTTATTGGATTATAACCACATTTATTCATTTCCTTTTACCTATGGCTGCTTTTAGGCTACAAGGTTGTGGGGAGTAACTATAATAGACTCCCACAGGCATGGTATGAACCTGTACAGGAAAAGTTGGTTGACCTCTGACTCCACAGGGCTTTTCAAAATGCAGATCAACTAGACTATACCAGGTCCAGGGCTTCCCACTGCATTTAAATCAAACTCTGACCTAATCTAGACCCTACCCCACCATGTGTGCTCCCCACCAAGCAGCCTGCCCTCGGTCCCCTGCATCTGCTTACCTGCTTAGACATTCACTTCCAGGTCTGGTCTCCAACTGTGATTTCTCCCCTGCAGCTCCTTCTCAGATTGAAACAGTGCTTGGTCCTTCTTGTTGTCCAGGTCTTGGATAGGCCTTCCCAAACATCCAGCACAAAGCAGACATTGGGCAAACACTATTCCTATCACTTAATTTCATTCTCTGATCAACACTTTCCACTATCTGGCATTTCATTTGTTTATCCGCTTAGTTACTCATTTTTTATTGCCTCCTTCATTTACAACATAAGCTCCATGGAAGTAGGGACATAGTCTTGTTTCAAAAGGTATCCCCAGGGGGCGCCTGGGTGGCTCAGGTCATGATTTCGGGGTCCTGGGATTGAGCCCCACATCAGGCTCCCTGCTCAGCAAAGAACCTGTTTCTTCCTTTCCTTCTGCTGTTCCCACTGCTTGTGCATTCTCTCGGTGTCAAATAAATAAACAAAACTTTAAAAAATCTTTAAAAAAATGAGGTATCCCCAGGATATAGGACAGTAGAACCTCAGAGGCTATTGAAGAGTAGATGATGACAACAGTGAGCTGGCAGGTGTGCAGCCAAGTCTTGCGGGACCACACAGCTCTATGAAGAGAAGTCATCCCGATTCATCGCTGGGCTTGGGCTCTCCATGGTGGACAGCCAACTCTGGCTCTGTGGGACAAACACCGTCCATATGTGAAACTGTCCACATGTGGGCCCGTCCACATTTGACACCAGATGGGAGGACACCAGAGGTCTCTCTTCTATGCTCTGGTTTTGATGGCCATATGGATGTCCCCATAGCAGACAACTCATGTTAACAGCATTGAGCTTTTTATTTTATTTATTTATATGGTTGTATTTATTTAACAGAGACATACACAGCAAGAGAAGGAACACAAGCAGGGGGTGTGGGAGTGGGAGAAGCAGACTTCCCGCCAAGCAGGGAGCCTGATGTGGGCCTCAATCCCAGGACCCTGGGATTATGACCTGAGCCAAAGGCAGACACTTCATGACTGAGCCACCCAGCCACCTCAGCATTGAGCTTTTTATGGTAAAAATGACATGTATGTATATTAAAAGTCATAGTACAAAGAAAACCATAAAGAAGAAATTTGAAACCATCCCCAAATAACCAAGCTTAGCATTTTGGTATACTTCCCTCAGGGTGTTTTCTATGTAAATATCCTTGTGTGAGCTAATGACCTGTTTTTCTTCCTTGAGAGTTCAAGGCTCTCTTTCTATATTAGAAAGAACTAAATTGACCTACAGTTTCAAGAAACTGGCATGACATCTCTTTCCTTGGTAAGAAGCTCCAGTGTTACCAACCCTCACCATTTAAGAAAACACCTTTCCACGTGATCTACATGTGGAGTATGCAGTTTGAGCACATTCATTCCTGCTCCCTGGGCACAGAGGAGAGGCCACAGGTTCCTTCCTCTGTGCCCACTGAGACTGGCAGAGGGATATCAAGCCCCCCTCACTGAGACTCCACTATTTACCTGGCCGCATGCACAAACACTGCTGAGTGCCTGCCACATGCCAGCTCTGTTCAGGGCTCAGTGCCAGGGATTCAAGGAGAGAAAATGCAGAGTTACTGCACTCCATTGCCTGCCAGCTTTCAAGCCTGATGCTCAATGCCCTGCAACACTGCATTTACATGGCTTGGTTTTCTCTAGATGTCTTGGCTACATGCAATGATAGTATTTTGTTCCATCTTTACAGAATTTTTAAGCTTTCATTTTTTTGAAAAGTGACTTCAACGGGAGCGAAATGGTGTAGAGAAAAATCTACAGAAAATGCTGAGTTGACAAATACTACACCCTTCTTTCAGTCTGACGCACTCTGTACTAAACTCTTTGGATGTTAGCCAGGTTAGGAGGAAGCCAACAGAACAAGAAAATGTTTGATGGCCACAAGGCTTGGGGATTTAATCACTGTCCCTTAATCTTAGAGTTAAGGTTACCTTCGGAATGAAGCTAATAAAATGAACACACGATAAAGTTCAACCAACTCTACAAGTCCTGGTGGGGCAGGACATCTTCCACACACACAAAGATGATTGGTTGTGAGAAGCCATGGCTGGGGGCCCAGGTGTTCCTATTCTCCCACCGCAGCTCCCCTCTCTAACCCCCTTTCATTCATTCTTTCTTTCAACAATTATTTATTTAGTGCCTTCTGTTGTACCTGATACTATTCTGATAGAAGTTAACTTTTGCTAGGCTCATTTATTCCCATTTCTCAAGACTTACAAATCAGACACCACCACCTTAGGGAATACTAGCTGTAGCCTTCTTGTCCCTGACACTAGACTTAGCTATGGGCCCTTCCTGTGTGATTTTATAACACTCTCTGCACAGTTCTGTCATTGCACTTGCAACTTTATGCTTTTCTCTTCATGGGTCCACCTTCTCCACTAAGCTGTGAACTTGTAAAGATCAATGTAAATTCATTTCTCTAGCCTCAGACCCCTACACAACACCTAAATAGACAGGAGTTGCTCCCCCCAAAAGTTATTGAATCAGAAAACTGCAGCAGAATCAATATTCTCTTCTCTGAAGAAAAACTGGAAAAATGGAGTTTAGGAGAAAAGAGGGGAACAGAAGAACCAAGTCTTTATGTAGCTTTCTCTAACATTGTGCAGGGGAAAACATTTTCTTCCCACCTGACCCAAGGGTTTCCACCACTTGCCAGGTAAAGACTGAGGTTGAGATGGGTAGGCACACAAGACAGTCTTAGCTTAGCACCACCCACTATCCTCTTGCTCAGATTCCAACCTACCAGACAACTTTCTAGTCATCATTTTTCCCTCCCCTGCTCCATCTTTCCCATCCCAATGAGTGACAATTCCATCCTTCCCATTGCCCTAGACACAAACCTTGGAGTTACTCTTGACCAGTTCCTTTTTCTCTTAACCCATATCCAATCTGTCAGTCCATCCTGTAAGCTCCATCTCCAATATATCTCCAGAATCTGCCTGCTTCTCACTACTGTCACTGCCACCTCCCTCCTTCAAGTCTCTCTACCATCTCTGACTAAGGCAATGGCAGGTACACCCTGATGACCCTCCCTGTTTCTACCCTTGCCCCGAGATAGTCCCTTCTCAACACAAGCCAGATAGAGCCTCAAAAAACCTAAGTCAGATGGTGCCACTCTGCTCAAATGCCCCTTTGCAATTTGAATACCTTTTATTTCTTTTTCTTGCCTAATTGCTCTAACTAGGACTTTCAGTGCTATGTTGAATGTAAGTAGCAAGAGTAGACACCCTTTCCCTGTTCCTGATCTTAGAGGGAAAGTTTTCAGTTTTTCACCATCGGGTATGATGTTAGCTTTTTACATACGACCTTTACTGTGCTGAGGTATAGTCCTTCTGTTCCTAATTCATTGAGAGCTTGTATCATGAAAGGGATGAAATTTTGTCAAACCCTTTTTCTGAATCTAATGAAATGATCATATGACTTTTAATCCTTGTTTTATTAATGTGGGGTATCACAATTGGCTTTCATATATTGAAGCATCTGTGCATCACAGGGGTAAATCCAACCTGGTCATGGTATATGATCCTTTTAATGCTAAATTTGATTTGCTATTATTTTGTTGAGGACTTTTGCATCTATGTTCATCAGGGATATTGGTCTGTAGTTTTCTTTTCTTGTATTGTCTTTGTTTTTCAGTATCAAAGTAATGCTGGCCTCATAAAATCAGTTTGAAAATGTCCCTTCCTCTTCAATTTTTGGGAAGAGTTTCAAAGAATTAGTATTAATTTTTTAAATGTTTGGTAAAAATCACCAGTGAAGCCATCTGGTCCTGGACTTTTCTTTATTGGGAGCTTTTTTCATTACTGATTCGATTTTCTTACTAGTTACAGATCTGTTCAGATTTTCTATTTTATCACATTTTAGTCTTGATAGGCTGTATATTTCAGAGAATTTATCCAATTATTCTAGATCATCCAATTTATTGGCATATAATTGTTCACAGTTAAACATTAGACTGTAGTCTTGGAATGCCTGGGTGGCTCAGTCAGTTAGGTATCTGCCTTTGGTTTAGGTCATGATCTCAGGGTCCTGGGCTGGAGTCCCACATCGGGCTTCCTGCTCAGCGGGGAGTCTGCTTCTTCCTCTGCCTGCCACTTCCCCTTCTTGTGCTCTCTCTCTCTGACAAATAGATAAATAAATAAAATCTTAAAAAAATAAGCAGTAGTCCCTTTGACCCATTACTTTTCTATGACACTAGTGGGTCTTGTTGTTTTGTCTTTTCTTAGAAACATCTTTATTGCTAGTGTTTTAAACACTTCTCTACAGGCATTGCAGAATGAGCATGACTTGGATTGTTTCCTCTTTCACTTCTGATTTTGAGTTTTCTCTCTTTTTTTCTTATTCTAGCTAAAGGTTTATCAATTTTGTTAATCTCAGAAAACCAACTCTTAGTTTCATTGGTCTTTTTATATTGTTTTTCTAGTCTCTATTTCATTGATTCTTGTTCTAATCTTTTATAATTTCCTTCCTTCTGCTGACTTTAGGCTCAGTATTTTGAGTTTTCTCTTTTTTTCCTTAGTCTAGCTAAAGGTTATCAATTTTGTTAATCTTTTCAGAAAACTGACTCTTAATTTTTGTTGGCCTTTTTCTATTGTTTTTCTTTTTTTTTTTTACTTATTTTTTATTATTAATTATTTTTATTAACATATAATGTATTATTTTCCCCAGGGGGTTTTCTGTCTCTATTTCATGTATTCTTGTTCTAGTTTTTATCATTTCCCTCCTTCTGCTAACTTTGGATTTAGTTTGCTCTTTTTTTGAGTTCCTTAAGATGTAAAGGTAGTTTGAGATCATTCTCTTTTTTTTTAAATGGTGGCATTTATTATTAAAAACTTCCTTCTTAGAACTGCTTTTACTGGGGTACCTGGGTGGCTCAGTTGGTTGAGTGGCTGCCTTCAGCTGAGGTCATGATCCCAGAGTTCTAGGATCGAGTCCTGCATCAGTATCCCAACTCCATGGGGAATCTGCTTCTCTCTTTGACCCTCCCCCTTCTCATGCTCTCTCTCTCCTTCTCTCTCTCAAATAAATAAATAAAATCTTTAAAAAAAAACTGCTTTTACTGAATACCGTAAGTTATCCAGATGACATGACCTTATATGTAAAAAAAAAAAACCCTAAAGATTCCATAAAAAAAACCCGTTAGAACTAATAAGCAAGTTCAGTAAAGTTGCAAGATACAAAATCAACATATCAAAATTAGCTGTATTTCAAAACATTAACAATGAACTATCTCAAAAAAATTAAGATAAAAATCCCCTTTATAATAGCATCAGAAAAAAATGATATACTTAGGAATAAACTTAATCAAGGAAGTGAAAGACTTGTGCACTGAAAACTACAAAATATTGATGAAAGAAATTTAAGAAGACACAGATAAATGAAAAGGTATCCTGTATTCATGGACTGAAAGACTTATTTGTTAAATGTGCATTCTGCCCAAAGTAATATACAGATTCAATGTACTCTCTATCAAAATCTCAATGAATTTTTTTTTTCTGGAGAAATAGAAAAAATTTTTGTCTTTGTGGCTGGCTTTTTTATAATAAGCCATAATAATAACTAAATAATAATAACTAAAGTTATTATAGAGCTACAAAGAACCCACCCTGAAAGCCAAAATAATCTTGAGAAAAAAGAACAGAGCTGGGGAAACCATAATTCTTGATTCCAAAATATATCACAAAGCTACAGTATTTTAAACAGTATGGTACTGGCATAAAGATAGACATAAAGACTAATTGAACAAAATAAAAAAAAAGAAATAAAATGACATATATGTGATCAACTGATCTTCAGCAAGGGCGCCGAAACCACACAATGGGGAAAGGACGGCACCTTCAACAAATGTTATTGGAAAAACTAGACATACACACTCAAAAGAATGAAACAAGACACTTATGAAACAAAAATCAATTTTTAAAAAAGATTTTATTTATTTACTTGACAGAGATCACAAGTAGGCAGAGAGGTAGCAGGGGTGGGGGGGAGCAGGTTCCCTGCTGACCAGAGAGCCTGATGTGGGGCTTGATCCCAGGATACCAGGACCATGACCTGAGCCAAAGGCAGGGGCTTTAACCCACTGATCCACCCAGATATCCCCACAAAAATCAATTTGAAATGGATTGAGAACTTAAGTATTCTGAAAAGACCTGGAACCATAATACTCCTACAGGAAAACATAAGGGAAAAAAGCTTCATAGCATGGATCTTGGCAATGATTTCATGGGTATGATGCCAAAGCACAAACAACTATAGACAAGTGGGACTACATTAAACTAGGAGTGTCTGCACAACAAAGGAAATAATCAACAGAGTGAAAAGGTAACCTACAGAATGGAAGAAAATATTTGCAAACCAAAATCTGTTAAAGAATTCATATTCAAAAATGTAAGAAACTCATACAACTCAATAGTACAAAATAAATAATCTGATTTAAAAATGGGTAGGGGAACTGAATAGACATGTCTCCAAAGACAGGCCAACAGGTATCTGAAAAGATGCTCAACATCACTAATCATCAGGGAAATACAGATCAAAACCAAAAACACAAATTAAAAAAAAATACAGATATCACCTCATTCCTGATGAATGGCTTTCATCAAGAAAAAAAAAAAGGCAAGTATTGGCAAAAATGTGGAGAAATTAGAACTTTTGTGCCCTATTGATGGGAATGTAAAATGGTACAGCCACTATGAAAAACAACAAAGTTCCCCCCAAAATTTAAAAATACAACTATCATATGATCCTGCAATACCCACTTCTGGGTATTCATCTAAAGAATTGAAATCAGAATCTCAAAGAGATATTTGCACTCTTGTGTTCATTGCGACACTATTCATAATAGCCAAGTTGTGGAAATAACCCAGATGTCCATTGACAGGTGAATAGAAAGAAATTGTGGTATTTACATACATCAGAATGTTATTCAGCCTTAAAAAGAAGGAAATCCTACCTATATACTACAACGTGGATGAACCTTGAGGACATTATGGTCAGTGAAATAAGCCAGCCACAAAGACAAAAATGTCATAATTCCACTTACAATAGTCAAACACACAGATACAGAGAAAAGGGCAGTTGCCAGGGGCTGCAGGAAGGAGAAATGGGGAGTTGCTGTTCAATGAGTGTAAAGTTTCAGTTATGCAAGATGATTAAGTTCTAGAGATCTACTCTACAACACTGTGCCTACACTTAACAATGTGATACTGTACACTTAAAAATTTAAGAAGGTAGATCTAATACTAAGATACAAACTATTCTTACCACAATTAAAAACAAAAACGCCTGGGTGGCTCAGTTGGTTGGACGACTGCCTTCGGCTCAGGGCGTGATCCTGGAGTCCCGGGATCGAGTCCCACATCGGGCTCCCAGCTCCATGGGGAGTCTGCTTCGCTCTCTGACCTTCTCCTCGCTCATGCTCTCTCTCACTGTCTCTCTCTCTCTCAAATAAATAAATAAAATCTTTAAAAAAAAAAAAAAACAACAACAAAAAAAAAAAAAAACAAAAAAACCTCTCTGGCTTCCCACCTTGTGCAAAGAAAAAGCCAGTCTTCACATTGGCCTTCAAGGCCCCACCTTGCCCCTATGCCTCATCTCTTGCTATTCCCTCCCTCCTACACTGAGCCACGTGGCTCCCCTGACCTTGTGGGTAGAAGGTCAGCTTCCACTGCACGCCCTTTGCACTTCTGTTCCTTCTCCCTGGGGCGTCCATCTTTTCTGGCTGGCTCCAAGTTTCTAGCCCTCACTTCTTTTAGGTCTCTGCTCTTCTATCTTCTCATCAACCCTTCCTTGATTACTTCCCTAATACTGCATGGACACTTAACTTACATGCACACAGACATGCACTCCCTGTACTCCCTATCACTCTCCTCCACTTTGTTTTCAGATACATAACTGGTCTCCTTCTGATATAGTCTACGGTTTGTTTATTGATGGGTTTGTGTTTGTTTTCTCCCACTAGAACTACACTATGAGCTCCAGACCGGCAGGTGGCATTTTCTTGTTTCATTTATTAGTGCCTCCCCAGCTCTTGAAATAGTACCTGGCACACAGTAGATGCTCACTAAATCTTCAATCAAGGAATCAATTGAAAAATGAATGAAACTAGCATTCTCGTGAGTCTTATTAGCATGAGAAAAATAATCTTGTAATTCATCAACTACACATACTCTAACAAAATAGTTTCTGTACCTCCAAAACTGAGCAAGAACCAGACACAAATTATAGGGATTCACTGCTAACCCACTCTCTGACATGTTTCTCTGACTTGCATGGGAACAATATATAAATCTCTATTCTTTGGCAGCTGTCCCTCTTCCCCCAAGTCTTGCAAGAGTGCTAAGCTGCTACTGAAACATGAGGAACAAGGAGATCATCTGGATTCTTATGTGCACAGATGTAGACTGGGCCTTTGGGAAGGAAGGCTTCTGGAAGCAGAGACCAACGAGAAAAGAACTGTGTAAACACCACACTATGAATGAAGACTGACAGCTTGGCCATTCTGAGAAAATGATTCAGAAACCACTCAGGACAATAGCTGCTTGGGCTAGCCCTTCCAAGCAATTTCTTCTTTCTTAATGGTGGTAACTCACCATGCAGAAACCTGGCAAATCCATCCTGTGAAGGCTAACATCTCCATTGATGCCATGTGGCTATGATGTAGTCCCTGATAGGATGGGACAAGAAGGGTTCTTCACCTCTGGGGCATTCTTTCCAAAGCCTAATCCCAATCTGAACATGAGAAAAACACCAGACAAACCCAGACTGAGGGATATTCTGCAGAAAACCTGGCCAGGGCTCTGTCAGGATCAAGAAAAGCAAGGCCAGACTGAGAAACTCACAGACCAGAGGGGGACTGAATGAGTGTGGCATCTTGGATGGGCTGCTGGAACAGACAGAGGACATTCATGGGAAAACTGGTCCATGAATTATATGCTTGCTAAACTCAGCAAAGCAAGCAAGCCCCTTGAAAGCTAGGGACAACAACCTGAAAAGCAGAAGCTATTCGTTTTTAAGCCTTACAGTGTGTCTCTGAGAGACCTGTGAGAGGCTGTGTCACATACCTGTCCTTCACTTCCCTGTCGGGCCAATTCCTGGCTTTGTCCCCCGTTTCCAGAACTGCATCCTGCCTTACTTCCAGACCACAAACATGCTATCTGCTGCTCTCAAAATTTAAAATGGTAATTTTTTCAGCCCTCAGATGTGAATGAACACACTGGTTTTCTCGTCACTGTCACGACTAAGCCCCTGTGTTGACACTTCCTCATTTACACTGTGACAGCTATAGGCAGAGCCTGCATGTACCTCTACTGCATGTATCTCAGGACAGCACAAGTGGGAACACAGAACTCAGACACATAAATGAATGTGCCTCCAAACTGCCCCCACTTCTGTCTTTCCTGCTTACGCCACCAGAAGGGACATGAGGATTCTCCTGCCTTGTTCCCTCATATAGGTCTGCAGCATTAGGCGGAATGGTCTTCCTTGGCCATTTTTCCTGGAATTCCCATGGCTCATTGATGCTGTGAAACCAACAGCCCACGTCTGACATCCATCAGCACCCCACATCCCCCAGTGAAGTCATCTTCTTCTCAGGGACCCCAAACCTGGGTCCAGAGACTATGGTGGCCTCCGGGTCCATAAGAGAAGGAATTAGGCAGGCCCTGAGAGGAGTATGGCAATTCTGGGAAGACAAGAGGGTGGGTGGAGTATGTCAAAGGGAAAGGAGGAGCCAGAAGCAATCAGGAAAAGCAAGGGCTTGACTTGCTCAGTTCACAATCCTTCCGGGAGGTCACAGAATGATGCACTGAGTCATCAAAGTTTAAGGAGCATTTAAAACTCCATCAGATGAAGAGAAGGAGGCTTTCACGGCTGAAAACCTCCTACATATTTTGCTACATTTTCTTTTTCAGTGAAGTTTAACACATGGACATTCAGATTTCCTGCGCCCTCTTCCTAATTTCCTCATTTTATTAAAAGGCATCAATACCTGCATCGACTCCCAAGATGCCAACTTAGGAAGCTTTGATATCACCTTTCTCAGGTCGTCAGCGAGGACTGTAGTTCCACCCCCAGGATACTTTACAAACTCACTGCCTGGACTATAACAGCCTCCAGCGCGGTCCCTTCTGTTGTCAGAAGGGACTTTCTGAAGTCCCAGTAGGACAGGGCCCCTCACAACCTACAGACCGTTTAGGTTCCCCAGTGCTTTAGGTGAGGTCTACACCTTGGTGTGAGCCCAGCAGTCTTCACTACCTGCATCTGGTCCCAGCCACCCTCCACAGAGCTCTCTTTCTGGCTTCAGGGAACCACCCCACCTTCCTGGGTATACCCAGCACCCTTCTCCGCTCTGCTTCTCTGCCAGGAAGGCTTGCTGACTTTCCCTGTTACTCAAGACTCAGTTCAAAGGCTCTCTCCTGTGAGATCTTCCATGGCGCACCCAGGGGTGGGGAGTTAGGATCTCCTGTGTATATGATCCTCCTGGGCACTATCATATTTTATGCTAACATTTAGTGATTTTAGAGTAAACTTCTGAAAGGCAGAGACTACATGCTTGATGTCTGGGGAATCACAGCTGCTCAAAAGATGTCGTTGCCTAAATGAGTGTGTGTGCACACAGAGCCGGAATGACAACAGTTCCTCACTGGTTCCCACACCACCATAGCCTTGAAAAGTTTTCTCCCTACTGGCTGAAGTTGCGATGCTTGTCACGTGAAATGGAAAGGCTGGAGTGTCACTGGGGTGGGAGCTGTCAGGGAGTCCTGTGTTAGCATCCTGTGACCTGAGCTATTGTGACAGGCTGGCCTCACAGGGGTTGGGGTCCTTATATTGCTATTTGCTAGAGTATTTGGGGAACGAGCACTAGGTCAAGACTCCGTGTCAAAGAAGATAATAGGGTGTTGGGTTAAGTATATTTCCTGTAGAATTTTGGAATCTTTAATTTCCTATAGACACATGAGTGCCCAAGAGTGGGGCAGTGGGAGGAGCTTCCCAAACACATCTGACCACAGAGCCCCAGGGCACTCACTGTGGAATCCACTTTGGGAAACATCAGCCTAAATTGGAGGATTTTTACTGAATGGCTGACAAAGGACCCAGAAGAAAGTTTTTGTTTCCTCACTCAACATGATCGCTTTGAAATATATCAATTATCAAAATCAAACGCTGTCTTTCTCAGAAAGACCAGAAGAAAAAGGATATCATTAGGCAATCAAAATTTTTTATTCAGAATAGGCATTAACAAAATGAAGGTCGGTACCTCATAGATGTAGGCCACAGGGTGCTCAGAAGCAGATTAAAAAATAATTATAAAACTACTTTGCAGATTAAAATAAACTTGAAACCACAATCATTGGCTATAAAATGCAGCCATACAGAATCACACTAAAAATAAAAGGTAAAAATCTTCAGACGATTTGCTCCCTTGCTTTGCCCAGGTTGCAGGGAGTCAACAGCCCCTGGAACCCAGTGCAGCTGTGACACCCAAGGCCAGGGCATGGCCAGAAGACCACTCAGCCCCACCACTGTGGCCTGCAAAGGGGGGAGGTCGAGCTCTGGAACTGCAAAAAGACCACGTGGATCCCCACAGCTTCAGAGCAGCTGGAATAAGTGCTTGTAATTCCACCACCAAGGACTCCCAGTGAAGAAGGATGGTAGCTACTGGGGCTGCATCTGTCTTTTCAACTTGGCAAGTCTCAGAAGACACTCGTCCCTCCACTGCCTCCTGGCAGCTAAGTGCTCTGGATCATTGGGAACTTTCACACACATGGCCTGGGAAGAGGAAACGAAATGAAATGAAAAGAAAAAGAAATGAAAGAAGAAAAAAAACAAAACAAAAAACAAAACAAAAAACAGAGCATGAAGAGGAACTCATTTACCAGGAGAGTAATTATTCCTATTTATGTGAACTGTGGATTTACTTTCAAAGACAAAAGCTTAGGAAGCCCCCAATTAACTAACTTTCCAAATTTCCAGAGGCCTACAGCTCCCCAAGACAATCAAGATGAGCTACCTGTTCACTAGTCACACTGCTCTAAGGTCTTCTTTGACCCTGATAGGACAGTGGACAGGCAAAATTAGGATGGAGGAATCACCAAAATCAAAGGCAAAGACTGGCTACAAACAGAACCTCACCCATGGCTCGGCCAGCACAGCTCTCTATAAGGAGTCTACATACCTGATTAACTTTTTCAACTGTGGCCCCGGAAAAGTCTGGAATGGGTCCAAAAGTCTTTAGGACATGTTGCATGCCTTCACTGTATCTGTCACAATAGCTTAACATACCTGAAATCACACGAAAACAAGAATCCACAATATCAGCAAGAACACTGCATGACTCCAAATTAAGAAATCTGTTCAGAGGGTCTCACCCATTAGTGCATTCTTTCCCTCTTGCGGATGAAGGAAAGGTACAGGGATACCATCCATCTTGGTCAGCCAGCACTGGGGAATGAGCAACCTCACCAACATCACTACTCAAACTTTGCATCAGATCCTGAAATCCTAAAAACAATGGGACCCTGGGGCCTCCGTCAGTGCCTCTCATGGACTCTCCCGTGAGCCTGTGTTCCTGTACTTACGGACTGAATACCACAGGAAGTCCTATTTTCACCAAAAATATCTCCTTCAACAATGTGTCCACAAGGTGTGTCAATGGCTTGCATGCATTTTCTAAGAACCAGAGATGTCAAAGTTCAGTCAAATCTGTCTACCATTCACTCTTAACTCTGTAAGTTCTAGTTACCACTTTACTGGGTGTCTACCAGGCAGGAGGCTCCTCAACCCAGGCTGTACTTGGGAGAGGCGGGCTCCGGGTGAGCGCCTCAGCTTTGGCTAGTGGATGACACCATCCTCCCGTCACCCATGCCAGGGGACATCTGTCCCTGGCTACACTGCTCTGCAGACCTTCTGCAGCTGCAGGGCCCTCGGGGGGCCAGTGTCTCGGATCCTGAGATAGGGCCCTAGGATTCTGATGGAGAAACACCTGAAAAGGTGGCTTGTCCTGGAGGGAGGGAGGGAGAAGCCCGGTAGCTCAGAAGCCCGGTAGCTCAGAAGCAGCTGCGGGCTGTGAGAAGCCAAACTATTTTCTGTTAGAATCTGAGATGTGCGCTGAAGAAACACCATCAGGCTGCATCACCTCCCAACAGCAGGGCAGGCTTGCCCCGACCCGCTCTGCCCAGCAGACTGCAGAGCTCCTCTTGCACTTGTCCCCTACCCCCAGCCCCAGGAGGCAGCTAAGGCAGGCCTGCACTTGGCCATGAGTCAGCTCTGAAGCCAGGCCCAGGTACATGAAGGAGGTGTCTCCAAGTCCTGGGGCCCACTGGGGATGGGGGCTGAGCCACCTGCCATTCTGCTTTTAGCCCATTTTCCACATTTTTCAAAGCCAAAAAGACTGGGCAATCAGTCAGTCAGTCAGGCTAAAAAGATAACAAGGGAACAAAGGAAACCGTAGAATTTGCAGAGCTCCCAGAGCTTGGCTCTCACCTCCCCCATGAGAACTGTGTATGATTAACTTAAAATAAAAATGACCATCACTGGATATTCTTTTTAAAAAGGCAAAAACCAAACCAAAAACCAACCAAAAAAACCAACCAACCAACCAAAAAAACAAAAAACCTAACAAACAAAAAACAGCTTCTTTGGGGTTTAGTTTTGGTGAACCTACACTGGTATGAAAGCCTAAATTCATTCGGTGTCAATTTTATTTGGCTCAAATAATTTACTTTCCCTTTAAGTATGCTAAAATTATATTCAATTCGCTCTTAGAAGAGAAACCATTTTGAAGGGTAAACATTTCAAACATACCAATGTTTCCGACGTTAGCACCTACAATGAAGAGATGGACACTCTTTAAAATAAGGAGTTTCAAAATAATAATAATAATAATAATAATGAGCTCCATTTCATTTAACATAAGCGTAACTTGGCAATTCAGAATTTGGGAAATCTCCCTAACTGTACCAGCCCTGGCCAGTTAGCCTGAACAGCTTAGCATCTCTGGAACCCAGAAAACAACCTGTACATTTATTTCCTTTTGGAAATTAAATGTTTATTTCAGTCTATCCAGTTGTTTATATAGTCAAGCAAAAGGTGATAAAATCTAGACATAAATGCAGTTTATTCCTTTTGGAGGAGCAGAGACACAAGAATCGAGAATGTTGTAAAGTTATCACATGAGAAGAAACCAGGGAAGAATTGGTGTGGCTATGAATCCCACACTCGCACTGAAAACAAGTTCCCTGGAGGCCTTCCTGGGAACCAACTGCACCTGCCCCACATGCGCAGCAGGAAACCACAGCATTCAGTTCTGTACTGCATGTCCCTTCTGGAGGGCTTCACGTGTTCTGAATGAGTGTTCACCTTTCACCATTCCTGGGAGGTCCATTTTAATCTCCCATGGACTTTTGAGAACTTTTTTCCCTACTGCCTTTTATAAAATTTTATTGTTTTCTTTTTAAGATTTATTTTTTAAAGATTTTATTTATTTGAGAGAGAGAGAGTGAGAGAGAGAGCACGAGAGGGGAGAGATTAGAGGGAGAAGCAGACTCCCCATGGAGCTGGGAGCCCAATGCGGGCCTCAATCCGGGGACTCCGGGATCATGACCTGTGCTGAAGGCAGACGCTTAACCAACTGAGTCACCCAGGCACCCCCAAATTTTATCATTATAAAGGGCATCTATTCCAGGGCACCTGGGTGGCTCAGTGGGCTAAGTCTGTCTTCTGCTCAGGTCATGATCTCAGGGTCCTGGGACGGAGCCCCACATCGGGCTCTCTGCTCAGCGGGGAGCCTGCTTCCTCCTCTCTGTCTGCCTGCCTCTCTGCCTACTGGTGATCTCTCTATGTCAAATAAATAAATAAAAATATTTAATTAAAAAAAAGAGCATCTATTCCTTCAAAATTGAATATGATATGGCAAAAATCCTAAAATACATTTCATAACTTCTCCTGTCTTGTTCAGGAAATATATAATTGTTCAGGAAAAATAAAATTGTATATTTTCACTCTTACTAATACAAAGACACTTTCTATCACATGCACTCAGGCTCTTGGGATGAAGAGCCTCCTTGTTTGTGGTGAAGCAAAGGAACCAACAGAGCAGGTGTGTCCAGAGCCTCCCACTTCACTTGTAGGGAAGCCTGACACCCTTAGAAGGGCTCTCCCACTTGCCCGAGTTCATGGTGACTTAGAATCAAGATCTGCACTGTGCCATGCTATTTACAATGTTCCAGGACATTTACTGCTGTCACTGTTACTTGTAAAACTTCGTCTTCCATTAGAGAAGTAGTAAAAGGAGGGTTTTACTTCATCTCCAGCAAGAATTTTGGCTTCCTTATGCTTTGAAAGAATTGAGTGACAATCATTCCACAATACCAATTTCACTGTAAATGTCAAGGAGAAGAAACCACTTCACTTTTTATCTGGCTAGCACGTCCTTCCTTTATATTACTATGAAATTTGATCTTCCCCTATAGTTTTTCTTCTACACTTCCTTGCTCCCTGTCCCCCTGTTCAACAATATACTTCCCAAAATTCTCTAAAGCTTAGCTTTTTAGATAACTCTGAACCAAATTTAAGAGATGTTTATATGAAATAAGAAAAAATGGAGAAAAGAATTGATTCTCAGGACACCTGGGTGGCTCAGTTGGTTAAGTGTCTGCCTTCTCAAAAAATGAGATCAAGACCAGGTCATGATCCCAGAGCCCTGGGATTGAGTCCCATATCAGGTTCCTTGCTCAGTGGGGAGCCTACTTCTCCCTCTGCCTGCTGCTCCCCCGTGCTTGTGCTCTCTATCAAATAAGCAAATAAAATCTTAAAAATAAAAAGAAGAATTGATTCTCATGAGATTAGACTTAGTTTATTTTGCTGCTTTCTAATTTGGAATTCTTTAGTTGTGAGCCCCCAAAGACAAGACAGTATGCTTTCTTGAACTTTCAGCACAGCCCACGGTAGGTGGATAGGCAGAGAGCCTTTCTCGGTTTGCGTTTACCGAGCAGGCACGCAGCCCCATTGTGACTGAGGAAGCACACTCTGGGTGTTCGGTTTCTTGGCATGCCCTAACTGCTGCCCACACCAGAGGAGTCTGGTTTTCTCACAGCGTATAAACCCACACCTACGTGAATTCACCTGCTTTTAAGAGACAGAGTTTTGCAGAACTTATTAAGGAAGATCAAAAAGGCCCCAAAGCACAGAGCAACATTATCTAGTTCCCACCTGAGTGAGTGAGACCTCACCTGAGGTCAGGGAGGTGAGGCGGGTGGAGACAGAAACCTACCCGGGGCCCCTCAACTCCTGAAAGTGAGTTCAGCTCCAGGGCTAACAGCTCCACACAAGTGAGCCAAACCCACCACATAGGTATGTCAATTAGGAAGATTAAAGAAAAAATTTTAAAAAAAAATTTTAAAAAGAGAGCGAAGAGGGAAAGCATCTACATACAGGAGGAAATTTTATGAGACAGGATGGTAAACATCCGCTTGGACAGGAGATAATTTCCAGAGGATGCCGATTCTGAAACAGTCATTCCCCAGGCAGAAGTAAACACAGGAAGCACCCAGAATGCGGCCAGGAGTAACAGGGGCAGTTCTCTTTGCTGAACTAATGGTCTAAAAGCTTAGCAAAGAAACAAACTAAACTGTTAAACACTGGAGGTTTCACCATTCCATTGTAAAAATGTCTTACTGCATATTCATTCTGTATTTCTTTTTGGGAGAGTTAAAAGAAAAAATCTGTAAGAGTAGTGAATTAAAAAATGAGACCAAACTCTATATGAACAGAAGGAACTTCATCTGTGTCAGCCATCTGTCCAAGCATTTCCACCTGGCTTCATTCTCACACCGCCCTTGTGAGGTGGGCACTGTTACCACCCCCATTTTTGTGGTGGGGGAACTCGCTTGCACAAAGCTAGTTAGCTTAGAAGGCAGGGGGTACCCAGGCTGACCAGCTCCACTGACCAGCTTCCCCATTCTGAGAGCCTGTCCTTCAAGGGGGTTGCCTTTAGAAAGCAGCCAAAAGGCAAAGTAGGCGTGCTGGCCTCCAGCTTTTCAGGTGCCATTCTATCAAATTAAAAACACATCCTAAAATATTTTTACCACTTCTAGATAAACTGTAGCTTTAAGACTAATAACTAGCCTGAACCTGAGATGCTGGCTTTATGAAAACAACATCAGAAAAAAAGAACCCCCTCCACACCCCGCCCAATCTTGATATATTCTGGATGACACTGTGAAGAGTAATAAACATTTCCATTGGTTCCAAGCCAGATCTTATAACAGTCTAACTCTGGTCTTTGGAATGCTCTGAAGTTGAAAACTACATCCGTCCCCCATTATCGTATCAAGCCAATTAGGTTTTCTTATCAAATCTGCTTTGTCTGAAAAATTGTTACAGGCCTCCTTCCTGTCTGCCACACTATTTGGTTCTTGAGTTTCTGGTTTCATTGGCTTCTATTTCTATTTGTTTCAGAGTCAAAACTGCTCTCAGTTGTCTCCCTACTGATGTCTCATGATACCTGACCTTTCTTATTTTTCTGAAGAAAAAAAAAACTTTAAAAAGAGAAAAACATGGTGGTTACCAAAGAGTGTCTATATATATAGAAAATGTTTAAATATGTTTGCCACTTTTAAGGTTCTGGCTGAAAAAGCATTTGAAATTCTCCAAGACTTTATTTTCATGATACTTCAAAACTCTTGTTTCACTTTTATGAGGGCCTCTTTCTTTACATTATCTTCCCGTGTTCAACTGTCATCCCACTACAAAAGCAATATTCTCATGCTAGGAGACAGTCCCCTGTTCCTCCAGTGCCTCTCAGCCATGCTCAGTTTTTTGTTTTTTTTTTTTTAAAGATTTTATTTGTTTATTTGACAGAGAGAGATCACAAGTAGATGGAGAGGCAGGCAGAGAAAGAGAGAGAGGGAAGCAGGCTCCCCGCCGAGCAGAGAGCCCGATGCGGGACTCGATCCCAGGACCCTGAGATCATGACCTGAGCCGAAGGCAGCGGCTTAACCCACTGAGCCACCCAGGCGCCCCTCAGCCATGCTCAGTTTTAAGGAAGAGTCAAGTCAGTTACTGAAGCACATTTGCATGATACACGAGACCAGTCCACTCAAGCCACCATATGTGTCCTTGCAAGACTACGACTGGCAAAACTGCCTTGACTTATTCACTGGAAGTTATACTTCACTAACTCTGGTGGCAAAAATTGAACTATTACCAAGAGATCATGGAATTATAAAATCTAAGTCAAACAGACTCCCAGAGGTCACTTACCCTAACTTCCCACTTCAATACGGTGTTTCTGTCTGATATTGAAACATCCTGACAGGTGGGCTACCAGCCCCTTCCTGGCCCATTCACCCACTCGTAACATAGCCCTCTCCCTCAATGTCAGCTTCAGTTACTAGAAACTTCCTGCCATGTACTGAGCCTAAACCTATCTGCTGCCACGGCCACTCTTTCAATCTAGTTCCACCCTCACGTAAGACACAGACAGACAGAGGCACGCACGTGCACACACACACGCGTGCACACTGTTCTCTGGTCATCTTCTCCTGGATAAGCTCCAGTTTCTCAACATTTTTGTTAAATGTGGACCATGAAGTTGAATACAATATTCCTTTTCTCTTTCTACATATGTTTTACATGTTAATAATATAATTATTAAAATAATATGGCAATAGTTGTAGAAAATTATGATAACACAGAAAAACAAAAAGGTAATAAAAGTTACTTATAATTTCAACACCAAGCAATAGCAAGTGGTAATGATATTTAGGTGATAGTTTCCTAGATTTTCATTCATAGCTTTTAAATTTTTCTTTAGTTTTAATTTAATTTTATTTTCTCAGTGTTCCAAGATAAAATTTATTTTGTTTCAGTTTGAGTCCCTGTTTTTCAAACACTTAAAATGTGGCTGACCATTTCATTCTTGAAGGCTTTCTCCCCTTTCTCAATGTAGCTTTCTGTTAGAGTCACTAGACCGTGGGCCTGTACATACCTCCCTGGGCCTTTTGAAGTCGGCTTCTGGGGTAAAGGATGGGCCTGCCCTGAATGGCTGCCCGTGACCTAAAACAGGCAAGTCACACAGAGAAGCTGCTCATATTTAGGCAGAAGATAAGTACGGCAGAGGTGGTCACTTCCCTTATTGTTCGTCTTACCTCTGTAAGCAATTGCATCACCTTTCTCAGGAAAACCCAACTTTATCTTCTGCTGGGCTGGATGCCATGGGGCAAAGTCTCCATGACAACACCCTCACCTGTCTGTCTTTTCATTCCCACCTGAGTGCTCTCTGCCTGCGGAGCCCTGAGGTTCCTGGATTCCATGTGCACTGACATCTCAGGACACTGCCCCTATCTATGAGTTCCCAGGGCTGGTACTGTCCCCTTCATATGATACTGTTTCTATTCAGTTGTTTTTGAGGAAAATTTAAAAAAAGGCAAAACTGTACTATTGACAAAACCCATAAGACCACTGAACAGCACAGAATTCGCAACTCCACCCTGATGGAAGCAGAACATACCTTCTGCGTTCAGATGCATAGTTTCTAGGGGTCCAATGAACGCATACCGCATGCCAAGGCCATCTGACACGACAAGGTCAAGGTCACTCGGAGAAACAATTCCTTCCTGAATGGGGAAAATGGGGCAGCACACAGATGAGTCCTCTGGAAAGAAAATTTTCTTGCCTTCACTTTTCAAACTAACTTTAGACTACGATCCCAAAATACTCTCCAAAGTGCTCTAATAGTATTTTCAGCAGACTTAGCATGACAAAACTATAACATATAAACAGATCCTGAAAAGAGAATATTTTGTGAAATGGTCAAACAGCAACCCACTTTTTCTATGGCTGTAATCAACCTGCCTGTCTTCCCTTCTCTACCTTCTAAGCTGTGTTATCACCCACAGCTTTGGAGAAGGGGGAGAGGATGAAGAGAAGGGGGAGAAGTCAGAGCAGGGTATTGGTAGATATAGCCAAGAAGGACTTTCTATATATTTGCCTGAGATCTGGATTTTAAGATCAGACCCATCAAAAGAACTAAAGAGTCGTTCTCCAGGCTTTGCCTGCCTGCAAGCCCAGCCTTGTTCAGCTTTTAATGAGTTTGTAAAAATGACATTCTTTGATGAAATGCAGCTTAGAACTGTGTGTTGTTGGCAAGGTGGGGCCCTGGAACCTTCCACAAACAAGAATGGCAAAGCAAGAGGCAAGTTGTTGTATGTTCAGGTTAGAGGTCAAATTGGCCCGCTGTGTTACTTGGCCTGTTTTTTAGACAGCCTTGATCTCGCACCACTTTGAAAGGAGCAGGGATGCATCAGCACAAATTTGTCTGATCTGGTGCTCCACTGCCAGTTCCTCTTGGTCTGAGGCGATTTTCACCTTGGGCATTTCAGCTGTCAGGAGGCAGATGGGGAAGCCTTCAGATTTTCCCCCAAGTCTACACTGGTCACACCACTAGAATGACTGCAAAGTCTCCAGTTCATATTTTCTGAGTGGCTTCTTCCATAAACAGCATGGTGAGGAGAGAGATGCTCCTGCCCAACAGCTAGGCCAAGTCTGCCTTCTGAAAAGCCCACCAAGTGTGACTGCGATGGCTGATACCTCCTCCGTTGGCAGCCTCGGTGGCCCCCAATTACTGGAGTCCTGGGGTAGAGGATGAAATGCTCTGCTGTGGAAATCTCAGGTCTGCCCTCCCCACAGGAGTGCATCTACCCAGCACCCATGAACAGACTCAGACAAAGGACCCACCCCACTCTGTCACATTTGTTCTGGGTTACAGAGCCAGTCCTGTACCTTTCCTTGGTAGGGCTGTCTGTTGTCCTATTTGAGAATATGTCCATGTGGCGGAGGAAAGCTTTCAGCAGAGGGCTTCACCAGGCCCCATGGCCAACAAGGAGAGCCGTCTGCCCTCCAGATGGCCCAGGGGAGGTCTGGGTTAAGCCCTCCATGCTCAGGAAATAGAGGCTAGAGCTCCCCCTGCTGTCCCTCCTCCTCCTCTGGGGTCTCTGTGACATTTCTGCTTTCCAGATTTCAAAGTCACCTATGAGGTTGAGAGAGGAGGGCAATTTGTACCCTCTAACTCGATCACCTACATCAGCTACTGGGAGAAAAACACAAGTGCTCAGGTTCAGGGGGATGTTTGGGTGACCAATGGTGATGTTGGAGTGGGGATCAGAAAGGGGATGGAGCCAAAAAAAACAAGAAGACAGAGCCACCCACAAAGGGTGTGTGACTGAGAAATTTCGAGAGAACTACCTTCCATCTGGGCACGTGCACCCGAAAGTTTATATCAGCAATGTCCACAATAGCCAAACTATGGAAAGAACCTAGATTTCCATCAACAGATGAATGGATCAAGAAGATGTGGTATATATATATAATGGAATACTATGCAGCCATCAAAAGAAATGAAATCTTGCCATTTGTGATGAAGTGGATGGAACTAGATGGTATTATGCTGAGCAAAAAAAGTCAATCAGAGAAAGACAACTATCACATGATCTCCCTGATATGAAGAAGTAGAGATGCAACATGGGGGGTTTTGGGGGTAGGAAAAGAATAAATGAATAAGATGGGATTGGGAGGGAGACAAACCATAAGTGACTCTTAATCTCACAAAACAAACTAAGTGTTGCTGAGGGCGAGGGGGGTCGGGAGAGGGTGGTGGGGTTATGGACATTGGGGAGGGTATGTGTTATGGTGAGTGCTGTGAAGTATGTAAACCTGGCAATTCACAGACCTGTACCCCTAGGGATAAAAATACATTATATGTTTATTAAAAAATTTAAAAATTTAATTTAAAAAAATAAACTAAAAAAAAAGAACTACCTTCCATCTATCTTTGTGTGTATGAGATAAACAAAGATGCGTGCAAACTATACATAAGTGGTTTAAGGATAATTACAAAGCCTACCCCACCCCGAACCCACCAACACCACCATGCCTGTCTTCCCAACTGTACCCTCCTTCCTCCTTCGCAGAGACAAACATCCAGATTTTTGTAAGAACCATTTTTCTACTTTTAAGATTTGCCATCTATGATTACATTCCTAAACCACAGTTCACTTTATGCCTATTTTTATCTTCTTCAAAATGGACTCACACATTCTTTTGTGACTTGCTTCTTTCAATCAACTTTATGCATTTAAGATTCACCTGCATTATGTGCAGTTGTAGTCTGTCTGCTCTTGTTGAGGTATAAAATCATAGTTTACTTATCCATCCTACGGTTCATGAATATTTGGGAATGTTCTTGTTCCAGGCTCCCAGAGCACACATGCAAGAGAAGTGCTGTCCTAGGGCACAACAGCTTCAATGTTACAGGTTAATGCTAAGTGCTTTCCAGAGTGGTTGCACCCACACACACTGCCTCCAGCTGCATACATGAGCTCCCATAGCTCCCCAGCCTCTCCAACGCTTGATGGTATCCCACTCACAAAGTGTGGTTAGTCTGCTAGGCTCTCATGACGTCTCACTGGGTTTCCTACTTCTCTTAAATCATCCTACTGTAAGTTCATTTACTCTCAAGAAGAGCAAATTAATTTATTCTACTTACTCAAATGCTGACAGGTTTTACCCCCTTTGCTTCTGATAGCAGGGCTTTTAAGTGGCAAGGGGGCAGCAACAAGGAGAAAATGGTATATACAAAGTCTATGGTAGTGTCCAAAGCTATCAAGAAAGTAATTGTCAAAGGCATTCCTGTCTTCCTCTCCCTCCTCACCAAGCTCTCAGGGCCAGAAGGATGGCTTCTGGTCATCTCTTCGGGCTGCCTAAAGGCATTTGCCATGGCATTCCTGAACGCTGTGAGCTCTGGAATGCCATGAAAGGCAGCCAGGCAGGGGCTCTGCAGACCCACCCTCACCCTGGCCCTCCCTAAGGTTCCAGGTCAACACCCCAAACAGCCTTAAGTTTCCATATGGTGCTCAAACTGTAAAGGATGCAAATATAGAAGGCATCCTACGCATGCGATGCTATTTGCCTCGGCTCTCTTCTCTAATTGTGTTCAGTATGTTTAGAGCTGACTTCAAAATACCCCAGAAGTGAGTCACCCAAGAGCAGTAACTTTTGATTTGTAAGTATGTAAGCTAACAGTGATCCTGACTAAATAAAGCCTTAGCAGGATCCTCCACCTCTGTCACCATGTGGAGGAGGAGCCACACTTTCCTCCAATTCCCAAATATTCTCCAAAGTGACCATCTCTGTTTTATCAGTTACTATTCAGTAGCTGAACAAGTGAGAAGAGGGAAAAGTTTTAGTATCTTTTCTTCCTAATTCCTTCTTTCTGCCCCATTTGGATTTTCTGAAGTAGATTCTCTAGGCTTGAGGTTTTTCCCAGAAGTCCATGCAGAGAAAAGAAATGGTCCTAAGTAGTAATGAAGCCAGGATGCTCACCGGTCTGGGTTTTGAGTTTACCCCTGCGGCACTCAGTGCTGAGGCAAAGGTTCGCGAAAAGATATTCTGCAGCTCAGACAGCTTCATTTTGCTGTTAAGCTCCACTCCACCCGATCCTGTGACATCTGTGGCCCTCAAGCTGATATTATCAGTAATAATCACAATTGGTGATCACAGAGGCATAAGAGGTAGAAACAGGCACTTGAGTTGAACACACTGGTCATCGATTCCCTGGAAACAGATGCTACACCGCATGCTTGTTTGAAGACTGAAACTCTACCCACTCCAGTGTGTCTCTGGTTAACATTTGCAGTACAGCTATTAGTACTTCCTCCATTTTGTGGCCAAATTCTCAAGTCACCCATACTAAGAAAAGCCCCAAGTGGTTAAAAAGATTCCAAAAACTCATAGAGCGCAACAAACACTAGATCACCGTTAGTTTAAACCCTGGTTTGCATCATGTCCTGAAAAATCATTCAGCAAGGAGAGGCCAGCCAGAGTGGTAAGGAATCCCCTTTATTGAAACCTTCTTTTCCCTAGTCCCCTTACCTAAAACCTAAGACTTCCTAGGAGCAACCAGCACACACACTGGGTACCTTGCCTGCTGGGAATGCATGCCCATCCTGGGGTGGGAAGGCAGGACTGCCATCTATGAGTAAGGGCCAAATGCAAGACAGTTCATAAAGTACTCAAACTCCTGTGATAGAAGCTTGAAGTATAATTAAAGGTTGGGGATGCATCAGGAGGGGTCCTACCAGATAGAGACGGCTAGTAGGTTATATATACATAAAAAGATTTACTTCAAGAGATTGGCCTATGTGATGGAGGGCATTAACAAGTCTGAAATGAGATGGTGGGAACCTCCATTCTGCCCCTAAGGCCTTTCAATTGATTTGATGAAGCCTGCCCAGGGTATTAAGAATAATCTCCTGTACTTAAAGTCAACTGAGTAGATGTTAACTAACCACATTTATCAAATGTCTTTAAAGCCACATCTAGGCTGTTTGACTGAATATCTGGGCACTCTGTCCCAGCCAACAAGACCCTCACAATGGACAGAAGTTCAGAGCACTGTCCTCCTTTTCAGGTATCTTGGATCTAGCCCTTTATTTGTGGAAGAGAAGGCGAGAAGACACATCAAATGGCCAACAAACAGGCAAAACATTGATCTGGTGTTTAGGACACGGAAGAAGGGTGGGGGTCTGGCAAATTTAGAGATGCAGTATTGATGAATGAATCTCCTGGGACTATTTCCCCTATGGATTGCCAGCTACAAAGAATTAATCTTCCTTCTTTCTAATCATCCCATTCTCTTTTTCAATTTTCTGATTCAATTCATGTATTTTTTGCATGCCCTCATTCTCACTTACTTCCCTCATTTTTCTTCATGCCATCCTCCTTGTCCACTTCTCTTTTACTATTTCCCAGCTTTTGATCTTCTATTTGGTTTTGCTCTATTTTTCACCACACTTAAACCTGAATTTTCAGGTTTTTCTTGTACAAATACTGCTCTAACTTGACTTCCACCATCGCCACCAGGAATGCAGGCTTGCTACCCAGAATCTGTACTAGGTCTTCCACCCCTCCCCAGCCAGAGCTGTTTGAGCTTCAGTGCACTGTCTCAACTGAGAAACGGGAGCCAGAAACAGTATCATCTTCAGAAAATGTCAGATAATGAAATGCAATAAACAAGGGCACAAAGGTGCCACTGGTGTTGGGTATCACTCTGGTCAGAGACGAAGGACCAGCAGTTACAGGGAGAGCCCACCTCAATCTCTAGAGTGAGGATGGAACAAAGTTAAATTTCATTGAGCCCCCCTCTCCCCACCACCCCTGCAAAGATGTTTCAGGGATAGGCTACATGAGAATAATCACTGAGGCAGAAATAATTCAAGTATGAGTGAGGGGTTTGGGACTCTTTTTTAGAAACATCCAACTCTGGGGATGCCTGGGTGGCTCAGTTGGTTGAGCAGCTGCCTTCGGCTCGGGTCATGATCCCGGGGTCCTGGGATCGAGTCCTGCATCGGGCTCCTTGCTCCGCGGGGAGCCTGCTTCTCCCTCTGACTCTGCCTGCCACTCTCTGCCTGTGCTCGCTCTCGCTCACTTTCTCTCTCACAAATAAATGAATAAAATCTTAAAAAAAAAAAAAAGAAACATCCAACTCTGGAATCCTGGCGAATGGTAGAGAAAGTAACAGAGTTACAGATTTTGAAGTATAAATTAAGAACTATCATGATGGTTCACAGCATTTCTCATGAGAAACAAACTAGAACCACGAGTTAGTTCCCTTCATTTACATATTACATAGTTTTGTTTTCTATACACTTGGACAAGTATTACTTCTCCTCCACGCAGCATGAAACTGGCTCCAGAGCAAGAGGAGGAAAGACCTGCTCCAACCGCCCCCGCCCACGCTACCTTCCAGGGAGAAGGTGAAGCAAACGCAAGATTTTAATAAGAAAGAAAAGACTGCTCAGTGCAGCCCCACTACTACTCAAAGGCTTGTGGTCAGGTTTGTGAGCTGCTCGGCTTCTTGCCAAAACCTATAAGCTTTCTTAGAAGCAAGGCAAAAACATTCCTACAGAGTGACTCAAGCAAATTTTGCTAACTTGTGGAAGAGCTGATTGAACACCACATGGCTGATGCAACAGGACACTGATTCATAAAACACCCATTGTCCAGAGACTGCTGAGAGGGTGCCCAGGGGAAAGGAGATGAGAAGAACACAAGATGGACTGTACCGGGGAGGTGGTGGGATGTGAGCCCACGAGTACAATGGATGGCAAAAGACATGGGTCAAATCCTCTGAAGGCGTCTTTGCTACAACTGGCAGGTGGCAAAGACATTGTTCCTCTCTTACAGGGAGATCCCACTGCCAGCAGTTATGCTATGAAAAGCCCCAGAAGAAGAGACTAATGGCAAGGATGTTCATGGAGGCATTAGGGTGACAGAAAACTTGGAACGATCTTAGAACAGTTGACAATAGGGGAAAAAATTGATTTTTTTAAAATTTTATTTATTTATTTATTTGATAGCCAGAGATCACAATTAAACAGAGAGACAGACAGAGAGAGAGAGGAAGAAGCAGGCTCCCTGCTGAGCAGAGAGCCCGATGCGGGGCTCGATCCCAGGACCCTGAGATCATGACCTGAGCCGAAGGCAGAGGCTTAACCCACTGAGTCACCCAGGTGCCCCGGAAAAAATTGATTTTTAAAAAAAGATCAACTAAAAGAAATATTAAGCCATTAAAAATGGAAACTTGAACAGTATGGTACCGGCACAAAAACAGACACATAGATCAATGGAACAGAATAGAGATCCCAGAAATAGACCTTCAACTCTATGGTCAACTAATCTTCGACAAAGCAGGAAAGAATGTCCAATGGAAAAAAAGACAGTCTCTTCAACAAATGGTGTTGGGAAAATTGGACAGCCACATGCAGAAAAATGAAACTGGATCATTTCCTTACACCACACATGAAAATAGACTCAAAATGGATGAAGGACCTCAATGTGAGAAAGAATCCATCAAACTCCTTGAGGAGAACACAGGCAGCAACCTTTTCGACCTCAGCCACAGCAACTTCTTCCTAGGAACATCGCCAAAGGCAAGGGAAGCAAGAGCAAAAATAAACTTCATCAAGATCAAAAGCTTTTGCACAGCAAAGGACACAGTCAACAAAACCAAATGACAACTGACAGAATGGGAGAAGATATTTGCAAACGACATATCAGATAAAGGGCTAGTATCCAAATTCTATAAAGAACTTATCAAACTCAAAACCCAAAGAACAGATAATCCAATCAAGAAATGGGCAGAAGACATGAACAGACATTTCTGCAAAGAAGACATCCAGATGGCCAACAGACACATGAAAAACCAGTCAGAATGGCTAAAATTAACAAGTCAGGAAATGACAGATGTTGGTGAGGATAGGGAGAAAGGGGAACCCTCCTACACTGTTGGTGGGAATGCAAGCTGGTGCAACCACTCTGGAAAACAGCATGGAGGTTCCTCAAAAAGTTGGAAATAGAGCAATCATATTACTGGGTATTTACCCTAAAGATACAAATGTAGTGATCCAAAGGGGCATGTGCACCTGAAAGTTTTTAGCAGCAATGTCCACAATAGCCAAACTATGGAAAGAACCTAGATGTCCATCAACAGATGAATGAATCAAGAAGATGTGGTATATATATACAATAAAATACTATGCATCCATCAAAAGAAATGAAATCTTGCCATTTGTGATGACGTGGATGGAACTAGAGGGTATTATGCTGAGCAAAAAAAGTCAATCGGAGAAAGACAACTATCATATGATCTCCCTGATATGAGGAAGTGGAGATGCAACATGGGGGGTTTTGGGGGTAGGAAAAGAATAAATGAAGTAAGATGGGATTGGGAGGGAGACAAACCATAAATGACTCTTAATCTCACAAAACAAACTGAGGGTGGCTGGGTGGAGGGGAGTCGGGAGAGGGTGGTGGGGTTATGGACTTTGGGGAGGGTATGTGCTATGGTGAGTGCTGTGAAATGTGTAAACCTGGCGATTCACTGACCTGTACCCCTGGGGCTAATAATACATTATATGTTAATTTAAAAATTTAAAAATTTAAGAAAAATGAAAACTTGAGAAAAGTATTCCTTAAAAAAAAAAAAAGATTTATTGATTTGAAAGAGCGTGAGCACTTATGGGAACAAGTTGGGGGAGGGGGAGAGAGAGTATCGAGCAGACTCCGAGCTGAACTCGGAGCTTGATTCCAGGGCCCTGAGATCAAGACCTGAACTGAAATCAAGTGTCAGATGCTCAGCTGACTGAGACACCCAAATGCCCCTCAGGGAAAGCGTTCTTAACAGAGAAAAGATAGGAATATGGTAAAATAAAAGCCGTTGACTGCTTTAGGGTGGGGGAAACACAGGTGGTCTTTTTTCCCTTTGAATATTCTTCCAATTAAAATGTTTAAATGGAAACAAATTAAAAACAGGAAGGGAAAGAGAGAAGAGACTTTGTCCCACTACAAGGGATGCTCCAGAGCTCTTTAGCCCCAAGTGGTAATAACTAGCTGGTATGTTTTTTCTTACTGTGCCATGGGTATAACAATGCTTTCAGGGAGAAAAACAATATATTACAGAGTCTGAGAGGAAAGGAAAAGTCTTGACCTGAAAACAAACACAGCAGAAAGAATGCACCCTTCCATGCAAATGTAAGTTCACTGCAGTCCACGAGGGCAGTGGAGCCTTCACTGGGGGGTCCTCTGGAGACAAAGTTTTCACAAAGAGGTTTGCACCAGGAATATAAGCACGCCCTCCAAAACCAGAAGAACAACATGGCCCCATCTCTGCCTGCCCCTCCTTTGTAATTCTAGCAGAGCTTCCAGCCCTCATGGCCCCAGGTCACGAGTGGTCTGGCCCACTTCTGCCTATCTCATGGAAGGCAAAGGAGACCAGGCGACAAGGCTGCACAGTTTCACTTGCAGCCTCTTTTCTCTGCCTCTTCTTCTGGGGACCCCTTCCCTACCTTCCTCCTCTGTTTCAGGGGCCTATTCTTGCTGCCTGTTAACATTCCAACTCACCCTGGAGGAACTGAAATCCATCATTTATACGGATCAATTACCTGTCGGTGACGATAAGGAGTCAGGAGTTAGAGTAAGAGCATTTTCATTTCGCTTTACTTAAGGGTTATTCAAATACTAGCACTGAAGTTTTTACTTGAAACAGAGTTGAAGAAATCCAAGCATGCCAAGCAGGTTTTAAAAAATTGAGTGGTTAACATTTTCTTTACGTTTATCTGTTAACAGGGTCTGGAGAGGTCTCCAAAATGTTAAATCAGCAGGAGCTCTCCTTTGAACAGGGTGTTGTTGCCTGCCAATGTGGCCACTCAGAAAGTAACCTCCCATAAAACAGTAAATCCTATCACTTCTTACAGACCCTCAGGACTAGAAGGAACTCTAATTAACTGATGATTCCTAGCCAGCAACTAAACAACCTTCAGAAGAGAGAGAATTGCCATTTCCTCAGGGGCTTCCATCGTCCCTGGACGGCTATGGGGAGAAATTCTTCAGTGTGTGCCACAGCCGAGTCTAGCTGCTCATCAGTCAGATGGAAGCCCAGGAACACAGGGCCAGCCTGTACACAGGCAGCACATGGACCTCGGCTCCAGTGTGAAGCAGGAGGAGCTGGGCAAACATGCCAGATGCTGTTTGTGCCAAAAGCCACCAGCCTGCAGCCCAGCATCCCAGAAGTCCATCAAGGTATCGTAACACACCTTGAGCACTATCTGGATTGAGTCTGTCCAACCAAATGGCCGACTGTTGCCTCTGAATGGCGTCTACTTAACTTCCTTCTCTCCGAGGGTCAGTGCTGGACACAAAACACTTGCTGAGCCATGGCTGAGGCTCTGGTACAGTTCTGGGGCTTCTTAGAATGCCAAGATACTCAATGTCCTTTCAGGGCTGCCCTACAGACTAAAAGCACGGCCTTCTCTTGGTATCTCTGACCAGAAGGCCATGGGCAGGAAGCTCTCTGAGCTTAAAGCCAGTGTGAAAGGAGGTCTCAACTAATTGGGAAGATGGTCTTGGTCAAGGAGGTGACACACCTGCTCCAAAAGCCCTATGCTCCCTACAGGTGGGCCAGCGGAGTCCTTGTCCTGAGAAACAGGATAGCAATGAGGAAAAGGACAGTCATGATGGGTCCATGACAGCCTCTGGGAAACCTACACAGGGTAAAAGAGCTAGAAGAATTAGAGCCAAGAGAACTCTTTGGTGTCCTCAAGTGCTGCAACAGAGAGGCTGACTCCAGGCTTTGGAAGGCAAGAAAGACAGAGGTCAGGTGGGCACGGGACAGTGGACCCAGGGCGTGTGAATAAGATGGAAAAGTGAATGTGCTTCAGGTGCTGGAGGAGTGGGAGACAGTTTCCCTCATCATACCAATGTCTGGGCTATATTTTCAGGAGGTACAATAAATAATGTAGAAATGGCAGAAAAATATCTTAAGAAAGAGTTGTGCTGGGTGAATTTTGCCTTGGTGATAAAGAAAAAAGAAATGCAAAGCAGAATAGGGAACAGTGGAGATGAGAAGCTGGAGGACTCCATGTACACCTCACCTGAAGCAGAGCAGAAGAACACAAAAGAAGGAAAGACAGCATGAGGCAGGCAAGGGCAAGGGAAGGCACTGGACAGGAAGTGAGGGGAAACATGCCTTCCCTGTATGATGCCAGGAGACCTGCCCAAGCAAGGCTGGTCCCTGAAGGGAAGCCCAGCCCAGGAATGAAACAGGTAGAGAGAATTGGGGCACCTGGTAGCTCAGAAAGTTAACTGTCTGCCTTTGGCTCAGGTCATGATCCAGGGTCCTAGGATCAAGTCCAGCATCGGGCTCCCTGCTCAGTGGGGAGCCTGCTTCTCCCTCTCCCTCTGCCACTCTCCCAGCTTGTGCTCTCTCTCTCTCTGTCAAATAAATAAATAAAATATTCAAAAAAAGAAACAGGCAGATGGAGGTGGCATCACTTCCGGAAGAACATGAGGCTCAGAGCAGGGTAAAGAAATTCCCAGATCCCAGAGTTCAGGGAACAGAGCTGCTGCAGGCTGGTTTTTTTCAGTCACAAGTAGGTTCAGTCAGACATTTTATACATTATCTCTTTAATTAAAAAAAAAAAACACTAAATTGTTAAGTTTAAATTTTAAAACATATAAAATGTAGAAAATCCTACAGTTGAAGGTACAGTGTGGAGGGCAGGAGCTTGGGTCTTTCTTGAATCCTTTAGCTTCCCTTTACATGACCCACACTCCTACGTGACTCTTCTTGCCAAGTACATAGACATCGCCAATGTCTGAACCGTAATATTTTGCTTAATCAAGCCTCAGCTTTTTCCCCCTGGACACATTCCAGGTTAACCATAGCCTGGAGCAGCCCACAGCATTTCCAACACCTTCCCTGCAAAGAAAAGCTTCTAATATAACCCTACCTTCCAAGTGCCTGTAAGCAACTACTTTGAACATGCTTTTTCTTGTCGAGCCTCTCAAACCACAAGACTACTGTTGCCTTCCCTGATCCTGAAGCCAGTGAAACAAGTGCCTTAGCTTGATTCTGCCCCATTTTCTTCTTTTCAGCCTCACTGGCCTGTCTTGTACTGTTTCTCTTCCAGAGAGAAGGCTGAGTGATTGGCAGGGAACATAGTTCCTCAGTCACAGGGTACCTACTCATGGGGACATTTTATGGAAAAGAGGAGTCAGTGAAATGCTGGGTCTCCCCAGGCTGTCAGAAAACTAGGGGCCACAAAGTAGCCTACTGTCCGATATGGGTTTCTTCTCCGAATGCTGAATATGTGGGAAGTAAACTTCCTGAGGATTATTGTAAACTTGGAGAACTGGCCCTGCACTAATACTGGCTTATTAAAGGAGAGAAGAAATCACCTCCATATGGTTGCAACACATGTGAGAGAAATATAAGAGATGGTTATAGTAGTAAAATTATGATTTCAGGTCATCTTTGCCCCTAAAATATGTGTTCGCCCCTTTCTGTTCCTTGTGTCACCTCCCATTACATAGGAGAGCTTGCTGTACATTCTAATTTTTTTTAATTTTTTATAAACATATATTTTTATCCCCAGGGGTATAGGTCTGTGAATCGCCAGGTTTACACACTTCACAGCACTCACCAAAGCACATACCCTCCCCAATGTCCATAACCCCACCCCCCTTCTCCCAACCCCCCTCCCCCCAGCAACCCTCAGTTTGTTTCGTGAGATAAGAGTCACTTATGGTTTGTCTCCCTCCCAATCCCATCTTGTTTCATTTATTCTTCTCCTACCCACTTAAGCCCCCATGTTACATCACCACTTCCTCATATCAGGGAGATCATATGATAGTTGTCTTTCTCCAACTGACTTATTTCACTAAGCATGATACGCTCTAGTTCCATCCATGTTGTTGCAAATGGCAAGATTTCAAAAGAATTTGATGGCTGCATCAAAAGAAACGAAATCTTGCCATTTGCGACAACATGGATGGAACTAGAGCGTATCATGCTTAGCGAAATAAGTCAAGCGGAGAAAGACAACTATCATATGATCTCCCTGATATGAGGGAGTAGTGATGCAACATGGGGGCTTAAGTGGGTAGGAGAAGAATCCATGAAACAAGATGGGATAGGGAGGGAGACAAGCCATAAGTGACTCTTAATCTCACGAAACAAACTGTGGGTTGCTGGGGGGAGGGGGGTTGGGAGAAGGGGGGTAGGGTTATGGACATTGGGGAGGGTATGTGCTTTTGGGTAAATTGGAAGGGGAGATGAACCATGAGAGACTATGGACTCTGAAAAACAATCTGAGGGGTTTGAAGTGGCAGGGGGGTGGGAGGTTGGGGTACCAGGTGGTGGGTATTATAGAGGGCACAGCTTGCATGGAGCACTGGGTGTGGTGAAAAAATAATGAATACTGTTTTTCTGAAAATAAATAAATTGGAAAAAAAAAGAATTTGATGGCTGCATAGTATTCCATTGTGTATATATACCACCTCTTCTTTATCCATTCATCTGTTGATGGACATCTAGGTTCTTTCCATAGTTGGGCTATTGTGGACATTGCTGCTATAAACATTGGGTGCACGTGCCCCTTCGATCACTATGTTTGTATCTTTAGGGTAAATACCCAGTAGTGCAATTGCTGGGTCATAGGGCAGTTTTATTTTCAACATTTTGAGGAACCTCCATGCTGTTTTCCAGAGTGGTTGCACCAGCTTGCATTCCCACCAACAGTGTAGGAGGGTTCCCCTTTCTCCGCATCCTCGCCAGCATCTGTCATTTCCTGACTTGTTGATTTTAGCCATTCTGACTGGTGTGAGGTGATATCTCATTGTGGTTTTGATTTGTATTTCCCTGATGCCGAGTGATATGGAGCACTTTTTCATGTGTCTGTTAGCCACCTGGATGTCTTCTTTGCAGAAATGTCTGTTCATGTCCTCTGCCCATTTCTTGATTGGATTATTTGTTCTTTGGGTGTTGAGTTTGCTAAGTTCTTTATAGATTTTGGACACTAGGCCTTTATCTGATATGTCGTTTGCAAATATCTTCTCCCATTCTGTCAGTTGTCTTTTGATTTTGTTAACTGTTTCCTTTGCTGTGCAAAAGCTTTTGATCTTGATGAAATCCCAATAGTTTATTTTTGCCCTTGCTTCCCTTGCCTTTGGCGATGTTCCTAGGAAGATGTTGCTGCGGCTGAGGTCGAAGAGGTTGCTACCTGTGCTCTCCTCAAGGATTTTGATGGATTCCTTTCTCACATTGAGGTCCTTCATCCATTTTGAGTCTATTTTTGTGTGTGGTGTAAGGAAATGGTCCAATTTCATTATTCTGCATGTGGCTGTCCAATATTCCCAACACCATTTATTGAAGAGGCTGTCTTTTTTCCACTGGACATCCTTTCCTGCTTTGTCGAAGATTAGTTGACCATAGAGTTGAGGGTCTATTTCGGGGCTCTCTATTCTATTCCATTGATCTATGTGTCTGTTTTTGTGCCAATACCATGCTGTCTTGATGATGACAGCTTTGTAATAGAGCTTAAAGTCCGGAATTGTGATGCCACCAACTTTGGCTTTCTTTTTCAATATCCCTTTGGCTATTCGAGGTCTTTTCTGGTTCCATATAAATTTTAAAATTATTTGTTCCATTTCTTTGAAAAAGATGGATGGCACTTTGATAGGAATTGCATTAAATGTGTAGATTGCTTTAGGTAGCATAGACATTTTCACAATATTTATTCTTCCAATCCAGGAGCATGGAACATTTTTCCATTTCTTTGTGTCTTCCTCAATTTCTTTCATGAGTACTTTATAATTTTCTGAGTATAGATTCTTAGCCTCTTTGGTTAGGTTTATTCCTAGGTATCTTATGGTTTGGGGTGCAATTGTAAATGGGATTGACTCCTTAATTTCTCTTTCTTCTGTCTTGTTGTTGGTGTAGAGAAATGCAACTGATTTCTGTGCATTGATCTTATATCCTGACACTTTACTGAATTCCTGTACAAGTTCTAGCAGTTTTGGAGTGGAGTCTTTTGGGTTTTCCACATAGAGTATCATATCATCTGCAAAGAGTGATAATTTGACTTCTTCTTTGCCGATTTGGATGCCTTTAATTTCCTTTTGTTGTCTGATTGCTGAGGCTAGGACTTCTAGTACTATGTTGAATAGCAGTGGTGATAATGGACATCCTTGTCGTGTTCCTGACCTTAGCGGAAAAGCTTTCAGTTTTTCTCCATTGAGAATGATATTTGCGGTGGGTTTTTCATAGATGGCTTTGATGATATTGAGGTATGTGCCCTCTATCCCTACACTTTGAAGAGTTTTGATCAGGAAGGGATGCTGTACTTTGTCAAATGCTTTTTCAGCATCTATTGTGAGTATCATATCGTTCTTATTCTTTCTTTTATTGATGTGTTGTATCACATGTACATTCTAATTTAAGTGTAGCAGTTCCTGAGGAAGCAGGCTGTTCATTCATCTGGCCAACACAAGCCCAAGTGCACGCTGCACAGGTACACAAGATTTGCAAGTATGAGAAGCCTGCTTATTCCCGGCTGTTACCCTGGAGGGACCCACTGGTGTTCACACAGGCCCATGACTAATAAGAGGAAAACCCGGCCATGATTTGCATCCCGACTCCAGAAATCAAAAGGCTAGATAAGGGTGGCTGATGCAAAGTGCGTGGCCGGTATGACAAGGAAGACGCCATCTGGGCACCCATCCCCACCAGTTCCACAGGTCCCAGGAAAGGCCGGCTTTGATTTGGAATAATAACTGACATCTCCCCGGCAGTTACAACCTAGTATTCTTCTAGTATTCTAATGTATTTGTGTTTTAACTGAAGTGAAGTAAATCCTTTTTTAAAGTTGATTTTCACATAACTTTTGGGATAACCCAAGGTATTCAATGTCACAAAACTGGAACCGGAAATCATAGCTTATAAAGTGATTAGGTAACAGTCTCTCCACTAAGCAGAAGCTGGTTAGAGTTGCATGTTTATCTGTCATAAGCCTGAGTCAGACAGGGAGGGTCAGAAACAAGGGACAGACAGGGACAGAAGAACATGGAAGGAGAAAAGACAAAAAGGACAGTAAAATATACTCTATCACACTGAAATTAAACCTGGATCAATTGAAAGTTAAATTAGTATTTAATGTTCTATTAAGGCAAAAAAAAAATACTGCCTTTAAAACTAAGAAGTTAAAATGTTTAAGAAAAAAAAAAGAAGTTTACCTTAAAACAGATGAAACGCAACACATCAAATCTTTGAGATCAGGGTCTCATGGGGGAGAGAACCAGGCTCCTCCAGCTTCACAGAGCCTAGGAATGTCCTGCAGAGCTTATTAAAATGCAGAGTCTGGTTCTGCAGGTCTGGGGGTGGGTCCTCAGGGGCTGCATGTCAAACAAGCTACCAGTGAGGCCCCCGCTGCCTTCCAGAAGCCTCATGTTTGGCCTCATGCTTGTAGCCAGGATGGGAACATTTCAGCTCAGGGCTAACACACTGGTGGCAGCTGTTGCATACAAAAAATTACACGGGATTTGGGGACTCAAAGCACGGGCATCGTTACCAGGACCACAGTCCATAACACTTACAAAACCACTTTATGCCAGGCATGTCCTATGCCCTTTTCCATACATGATACTGTCCAATCCTCTTCACCTTCCAAGGAGAAACAGACCCACTGGTGCAGCCGATCACAAGTGCAGACACTTGGGCCAGAAGTGGCACAGGTGTGGATCCCTACCAGATTAAAGCATGTGGACAAAACCATTCACTCTCTTGAGCCAGTGTCTTCATCTGTAATAACAACGTCCCTCTCATGGTTTTAAGATGGGATGATCTACAAATATCTGTAAATCATGAAAACTATAAATGAAAGAGCTTTGTAAACTTTTAAATACTACACAAACTGATGAGGAGACGATCCTCAGGGGTTCTCTGTGGTAGTCTCATAATTATATTCAACAGAAACCCCTGAACGAGTTTATCATAGAACGTTTCCTCGGTTAATTTTACTACATGCTCTCTGAGACACACTCTATTAACTGAAACAATTCTTCATAAAAGGAATTAGATCCAGATCCCATAAACTACATCTGCCTGACAAGAAACCGAGAACTGAATTTCTGAAGCTCAGGGCAGGAAGAAAAGAAATCTAGCCTCACAATTATATTGCTCAGAAGGATGACTAAAACCTGAGATAAGCAATTACCAAAGCTCATTACCAACACATTCCAACAGGCTGAGAATCTGCTGATGGCTTCCTGATTGACTCCAGCTCACCTCCACCTACCCTCCCTGGATGGGGCAAGAATTTATGGGCAGTACAAGCTCAGCTGTTGTCTGGGCGAGGGTTTATTGTCACAGCACAACTTCCTGTACTGTGATCATTAGCTTAAGAATATTGATTTACAGAGGAAGGCAATTATATGATCTCCCTGATACGAGGAAGTTGAGAGGCAATGTGGGGGGTTTGGGGGGTAGGAAAGGAATAAATGAAAAAGATGGGATCGGGAGGGAGAAAAACCATAAGAGACTCTTAACCTCAGGAAACTGAGTGTTGCTGGGGGTAGGAGGGTAGGGAGAGGGTGGTTGGGTTATGGACATTGGGGAAGTTATGTGCTATGGTGAGTGCTGTGAAGTGTAAACCTGGCGATTCACAAACCTGTACCCTCGGGGCTAATAATACATTATATGTTAATTTTTAAAAATTAAAAAAAAAGAATATTGATTTAAAATCACATTTCTGGCCAAGAGGATCTTGTCCCCTAGTGACCTAATCTTGAGCTACTAGATTGTAGCCAGACTTGTCCATCTGGCATTTCCAAGCCTACAAAGGCTGCTCCAACCCAATTCTGAAGCCAAACTGGAAGGTAAACATGCGGTGAGCATCACTGAGACAATACAACAGAACCCAGAAACCCTGTTCCATCAGATACCTGGCTGCCCATCTTGCTCCCAGACAGCCCTTGTCTTTGCCGAGCTTACATGGCTGTGTGTGGCCATACAAAATCAACAGTCGATGGCAAGAGGCAAGACAGTGTGTCATGGTCTAGACTGCCACTAAGACAAGGTGTGTCTTATTCCCAGCACTTTCTCTTTCTGACCAGGAAATGATGCCTGCAGCTCACCTTCCTCTTCTGGAATGGGCAGGTCTTCACAGGAACCTCCCTTACCTTTCCCTGATCCACCCTTCTTAGAATTTCTCACCCATGCTCGGCTGCAAGTATTAAAATATGACTTCCAGAGCTGGTGAATGAAACTCAAAACAGAAACACCATAAAGAAAATCAATGAAACAAAAAGCTGCTTCTTCAAAACAATCAATAAAATTGATAAGCTCTAGCCAAGACTGACAGGAATAAAGAGAGCAGACACAAATCCCCCACATCAGGAATGAAACCAGGGATATCACTACAGACCCTGTAGACACTAAGAGGATGTGAGTTAAAAAGTTATATAGCCAACTTTATAAAAAGTTATAAAGCCAACTACTTTAAGCTCTTGAATTCAATAACTCAGAAGAAATGGAACAATTTCTTAAAAACCACAGGTCCCCAAACCCAACCAAGATGAAATGGTTGGTTCTTTTAACCATTAAAGAAGCTGAACCTGTAATTAAAAATCTCTTGGAAGAGCCCTCCCAGGCCCATGTGGTCTCACTGGAGAATTCTACCACTTAAAGAAGTATTAACAAAAATTTTATAATCTCTTCCAGAAAATAAAGAGGCAAAACTTCCCAATTCATACTATGCATTATTACTTTGTTGGCTAATGCAGTATTATTTTCATATCAAAATCAAATAAAGACAGTTTAAAAAAAACCCACAAAACTACAAAACCAATATTTCTTCTGAACTTAGAAAAAACTTCTCAACAAAACATAAGCAAACTGACTCCAGCAAGGTCTAGAAAGAACTACACACCTGGTGGTATTTATTCCAGGTTGATGCAAGGCTGCATCAACATGGGAAAATCAATTGATGTAACCTACCAGATCAATAAAATTAGCAAGCGGCAAAACAGCGCCCTTCTTCTCCTCTGCCAACTGCATAAGACACCACCATGGCTGAGCGGAAACGCAAACCATCGCTCTGCCAGGCCCCCTACCTGTCCCACTCTATTCATTACCCTAACCCATGGGTAGGACCCCCTAGAAATTCACACTTGGAGCTGATTTGTGGGACAGGATTCCTCAATCCACCCCCTGACACGCACCCAAGAAGCCCGGACAGCAGCATGCAGCCCCATGTTCTGCCCAAGGCCTCCCACTGCTCTGCAGCCAAGTAACCTTGTAGCTCCCATACCTGGAAACGCACCAACCCTAGTTTGGGTCAAAGAGAAAAGGTTCTGCCAAATTTCAACGTGCTCTGTGGCTCAAGAAAGGAGTGAGACTGAAGTGCCCATAGTGAGTCCTTGAGGAGAGCAACCCTGCTCATCTCAGCTCACATTGTTCTCTACGTCAAGGCTGAGCCTTAGCGTGTTGGCCCACACACAAGACCCACCCCAGAAGGAGACGGTCTAAGAAAGATAAATTCCGTAGTAATATCTTTGGATCTTTTGAAATTAAGAAGTATAAAAATCTTCAATTTTTACTGTAAAACATCCCCAATTCAGCTCCTTTTTATACTAAAGCTGCTCCTAGATGTTTTGAGGTAAACTTGGAACACCCTAAAATCTAAATTCAAGTTCAACTGGCTCTGAAATTGTGAGTCAAAAGGGTGTCATTCAGCCCCAGTGCTCACTGGGACTCAGCACGTGCATGCAGATTTGCACGGAGCAAGGTGGGGCTTGTGAGAGGTTTTCTCACCTTGCCTAACTTTCCATGTCTTAAGTGGAAACCAACACCAGGCGGCACAGGTTTTCCTTCAAGAAATTCAAGTGATAAAGTCAAGACTTCTTAAACCAACCCATCTAATAGGTGGAAATATTGATCCACCAGTCCCAAAGGGAGAGTGGTGGGAGGTAAGAAAAACGTGTCTTTTGTGTCTGCTGGGCTGCAGTGTTGAGAACTCAGAGGGAGGAGCCTATGGCCACTTAGGTGAGCGGGGGAAGATTTCTCTGGGGCTCTGCTAGCCCCAGGATCTAAGGAAAGTAGGGCCCGCTGTATGGATGTTCAGAGCCCACACCTGCAGAATCTCTGCCCTCAGAAGCAACTACTTTGGGAGCAGGTGCACAGCCAGTGTGCTAGTGGCCTTTCCACGTCTGATTGGCCAACAGAACAGGTGTCTCTGAGCATCGATGGTAGAAGCACCTGAAGCACAATACGGGCGACCCTATCCCCTCCACCTGTTCCCCCTCTGAGCCCCTGCCCCACAGCTGAAACACTCCACCTGTCACTTAGTCTCAGCAGAGCTCAGGGATGTCTGCCGTTCCATTCCTGCCTCACACCACCCTGGAGAGAGGGGCCTGCAGGTTCTACATCTGCCTGAATTGTCTGTAGATCATCTTTATTTTTTTAAAAGCGAGTTGTCTTCTAGACATTTGCCAAAAAAAATTCTTGAGATTCTATTCACACTTTTTATCTTCTCATTTCCATAGCCTCATCTTGGTTTGTCAGAAACCGTGTCCTGCTGGATTTTAGTGCTCGGTGCCTTACAGGGACTCCAGGCACACGAGTCCCACAGCAGCAAACATAGAGACACAAGCAGGATTCTCAGATATGTCATCCCTGAGAACATTCCTGCAGCCAGGAACATGAATATACTCAGTCCACTATCAGCCCCTGGAGAGAGGACAGTCAAAAGGAGGGCGGGCAAAATGAGGCAACGAGAACAGCCAGAGCAGCCAAATTCAACAACTCTTCTAGCTCTCCCTCCACTGCTCTTCCAAACCCAGAGCTCCCAAACCACAGCGAGTTTCACTTTGTGGTCAACACAGAGAGAATTCTTATGTAGGACTCCCACCTAACTCCATTATACCAGAGCCTCTGAGTTTTTCCGTTGAGTTGGCTCATATCATTCTGATTGGAGAAAGCAAGATTTACCTCAGGGCTCTTATCTCCTTAGGGCACAAGCTACCTTACCAACAAAAGTAAAAACTGCTTTAAAAGCTCTCACAGTGTTTAACTGTCATATTGAGCTTTTCTTGTGGTCTGTTAAAGTGTTCCCCTATTCTAGACAAGTGGAAATAATTTAAATACAGTTCCACGGGGTGCTTTCAGCTCACTGTGTCTTTAAAATATTCTACTATTGACTGACACTCAAAAACATTCCACAATTTGAGAAAATTAATACTACAAACTTAATGAAAATCCCAGGACTCTGCCTTGATGACACAGGAGCCCTAAGTGGATTTAAACAGTGAGGACACAGAATTGTAGCTTTATGTGGCAAACGCACACAGCAGTCAGAGCAGATGATGCGTCTTACAATGACAGGACAGAACACCAGAAACAGGATGCAGGAACAACACATACATCATGTGATGTAGCTGAAACACAATGGCCGCAGGCCAGCCTCCTCGTTCCTGTCTCAGGCTGGGATTCGCAGGCTCCTACAGGAGGTAAACCAAGGTGTGGGCCTATTCCAGGAGCAGACAATTCAGCCTGAGCTCCAGTCCCCTCTGCCTTATGTACCCGGACAGACACTCACTCATGCTACCATGTTTCTGCAACAGGAGAGTGGGCAGACAGTGTTGCTTACCCATGCAGAAGCTGGGGAAGCATCGCTTGGGGAAGCAAGAGAGTGGACAGAAACCAGATGGTCTGAGCCTGAGACCCCTGGCCTCTTCACTGAAATCTGGTGGCTGCTCGCATTGTCTATCCTGACCAGCACCAGGTCCTTCATATAAATGTATGCAGTAAGGTGATCTTTAAAGTCACGTATAAAATCTTTTCAGGAAAGGACAGGTTAAGTGTGTGTGTGTGTGTGTGTGTAATATCCTGTTTATATATAAGATGAGCATATTGCTAACAAGTTTAAGGCTTATGCATTGTTTCTTCCTCAAGCCCAGTAAACTGGGTTTCTTTAGAGGATACTAGTTTATTCAAAATATATTTTTTCCTCCTCTTGAAAAATTATAAAACTGGGGGGGAAACCGGAGACTGAGAAAACGCCATGTGTCACACAGAGATAATTATGCGGTAATGATATGAGAGGGCAGGAAACAGAGAAGTCTGTCATCAGGTGTGAATATCAATGACTTACTGTAACAGAGGAATTTCGGAAACATACAATGAATTGCTATCTTACCTTTTATTTTCCTTGCCTGTTGACTGAGTTTGAGAGAAGAGTTTGCCCTCAGTCCCCAGAACAGAGCAAGCAGGACCAAGAGCTTCTGACTTTCCCACCCACTACCCACCCCCCATGAGGCCCCAGGACACTGCTGCCACCTTTCCCTCCAGCTGCCAGAGGCTGGAAGCTGCCCACACACCTCCACAAGCCGCCAGGCCTCACTGATGACAGCATACTGGAGGCGATTCAGGGCAAAGCCATCAATCTCCTTCATGACTCTGACTGGGGACTGTCCAATCTTCTGCATCAGGGCGTAGGTTCTGTCCACTGTCGCGGGGGCCGTCTTCGGGTGTGGGACCAGCTCGACCAATGGCACATAATATGGTGGATTTACCTTACAGAGAGACAGAAGGGGAGAGAGTCAAAAGACAGCCCTGGAGCTGGGGTGCTGTTCTGGCAGACTCTGTTTGCCTAGCTTGAATGGTCAGATGGGGCAGATTGTCTTTAAAAAGGCCTTTTTAGATTTAGCATCCAACGACAAGAAACTTGAAATATAAAGTAATCCACAAAGGAGGGAAAGAAAAAACCTGAGCACAGAATTCTGTGGTTTTATTTATAGAAAAGTCAATACCACCATACGGGGTTGAAATTTGGAGGTGCTGATGACCATCCTACACATTCCGGGCTAATCCCCTAACCCCTGAACTCCCCATGGGACTTCTCAGCGACCTGCTGTTTAGACCTATTGACTTCTACCTATCCCCAGCCAGCCTCCAGGGCCACTCTCTCCACAAAAATTGCCACAGGTTCTTACTATTCTACTCTGTCAGTATTAAAAATCATTAACAGCATCTTCTCAAACTATTTCCTTAATTCCTCCATGTTAAGTTTCAAACGTCTGCCCCCCGCCCAAATCAAATCTCACCTAGAAATCACACAGCACCAGAACTCTACCGCAGCCCCGACATCCTGAGATGGGAAGGGTTGGTCCACAGTGAGTAGGTCCTAATGGAAATGCTTTCCTAGCCCAGCACTTACAGTTTGGGTTCTGGGTTTTTTTGTTTTTTTTGTTTTTTTGTTTTTTTGGAGTGTTTTGAGAAACTGTTCTTGAATATTCCCAAAGAGAATTATCCCTGGTGCAAAGAAAATGCTGCTTAGTGGTACCTGATTAGCCTTGCCATTAAAAGCCAAATGCACTACAATAAATTGTTCCCCAAATGATCCTTTTAAATAATTTTTCCTTGATACATGGACAAAAATTGATAGAATCTTATAGTCACTTCAAGAAGCATCCATTTTATTGGTCCCTGGGTGGCTCAGTCGGTTAAGCATCTGCCTTTGTTCGGCTCAGGTCAGGGTCCTGGGATCAAGCCCCCCCACTGGGCTCCCTGATGAGCAGACAAGCTGCTTCTCCTTCTCCCTCTGCCTGCTGCTCTGCCTACTTGTGCTCTCTACCCCTCTGTCAAATAAATAAATTAAATCTTTAAAAAAAAAAAAAAAAGGAAGCATCTATCTTAAATGACTTCTACAGAAAAAGAAAAGACAAATTTTCTTTCTCCTAGGACATTGCTTAGGAGAGGACTCTGGTCCACACACAGCTTACTTCAGAGATTCCTTCTGCTCTCAGCCTGCCTTGGTCACTCACTCAGTCCTCTTAGAAAGCAAGAGAGGATAGTACCTGTTTTCATGTAAGTAAGTTATAAATCAGTGTCTTAACTGAATCACTTCTCTCCTGTCTATACTGAACTCATAAAAATGTCTACCTCTGGCCTTTTTAAATATCAGAACTATAAGAACTGAAAGTAGGTGTATTTTCAATGAATTTTATTTTACTGTCAGACTTGGGCTTAAGGTCTTCCAATGTTGGGCTTAAGGTGTTGGGCTTAAGGTCTTCCAATGTTGCAAGCCTCATGGGTAGCAAAAACACAGACTGAGACAACAGTTAAAAAGCATCGGTATATTCTTAAAAAAAAAAAAAAAAAAAAAAAAAAAAAAAGCATTGGTATAGGTGACTTGCTAGTTTCATCAGACAAGTCTTCCTCACAGGCTTTCCTTCTTCCCACAGTCTCCTTAAATGGCGATGCTCCCAGGCTGCCACCACTGGCCCTCTGTGCCCACTCTCTGGCTCTGGGCAGAGCTCAGCAGCTCCCAGGGCATCCTCCCCACCCCAAAATGCTGAGATTTCACACACAGCTCACCTCCCACTTCAGGCCCACATTTGTAATTGTGCACTGGACACACCCTTAGGATAGACAACAAGCATACACTCAACCTGTCACAAATTAAACCCCAATCTCTCCACCCTAAAGCCCAGTCCTCTGCCTAGCTCCATCTTGATGGGAACGCCGACACAGCACCAACACCCAAGTTAGTACCATAAGAAGTATCCTTGGCACCTACCTCTCCCTCGCCTCCCCTACTCCCCATCAGTGATTCTGTCAATTCTGGTCACCTCTCTCAAAAAACCCATTTCTGCTACCACACGCTTAGCTCAGGCCATCACCTCCAACTGAGATTTTGGCGCTCTCCTCACTGGCCTCCCCCTCCAGGCTCATTCTCTCTGTCACTGCCAAGGGGATCCTCTGTCTGGCAGGGGCCTGTCAAACCCAGAGAGACAGGAGAACCCAAGGCTGCCAGGACTGGTGGCAGCAGAATGGAGAGCTGCTATTTAATGGGGACAGAGTTTCAGTTTCAGAAGACAGAACTTCTGAACAGATGGTGGGGGGCCTACACAGCAGCATGAATGTGCTCACTGCCACTGAACGTATACTTAAACATGGTTAAGATGGCAAACCTTGTGTGTATTTTATCACAATTAAAATTAAGGAAAAAGCTGATCATACCACCTGCAGCTCAAAACCCTGCAGGATCCTGATTCCCTACCACCCACTAAAATACCACTGTACAATCTGGCCCTTTGAGCTTCCTTGAATGGGTGGAGTTGGCACACTTCTGTGTCCATGCTCTCAAGTCGATGAGCTTCTGAGAAAGGAACTCCCAGAGTGTGAGGGCCTGGATGGGGTCATTCTTGCTGTGGCACCTCAGTTCTGGAACAAGGACCCTGATCCCTACTACAGGCTCAGAGATGAACAGTGGCAATGACTGGTACTTTAAATTTAATATGGTAGTAGAGGAGAGGTGGAGAGGACAGGAGGTAAGCAAAGCAGGCGACTTAAAAGAAAAAAAAGATTTTATTTATTTGACACAGAGAGAGACAGTGCATAAGCAGGGAGAGGGGCAGAAGGAAAGGGAGAAGCAGCCTCCCAACTGAGCAGGAAGCCCAGTGTGGGGCTCAATCCCAGGACCCTGGGATCACGACCTGAGCCAAAGACAGACACTCAACAGACTGAGGCCACAGGTGCCCCACCAAGCAACTCTCTTAAACAGAAAAGGAATGGCTATTTCCCAACTGCTATTCTGTTTCTGACACGGAAGGTAGGACCTGGGCCTTTGGCTGCTGGAGTCTGGGAGTTAAACTCAGAAACATGCCCTCAAGAAACGGGAAGAACAAACAAAGGTGGAAAGCAAGCAACTTTTTAAAGGTTAGAGGAGATGGTCCTGGGCTCAGCCGGCCATGAGGCTCTTTGAGAGCTCAGGTTGAGCAGGGAGGTTCAAGGGGGGGCATTCTCCATTCACCTCATGAAAAGCCTGCCCAGAATCTGGACCAGAGCCTGGAAGGCATGTGATCACAGCGATAGCACAGCACGCCCAACACAGAGGCTTCGTTTATTTTCTCTGCAGTAGATTAAACAGAGTTAAACTCACAGAGGAAAAGCAGACTGTCCCTTTTCCCAGAAGACAGGTGCAGCAATTTGCAATTCATTCTCACAGCCCTGCTGGCATGGGGGTACTCCTGACCCTGTGAATTCCTCTTCCTCTTAACAAGAGGAATGTAAAAATGAAGGGGTATATAATTTTGATAATTTAGGTAGTGAAGTCCTTTCATTAGTGATAAGCCCCACCCCCCTTCCTGAACTCACCCTCCATAAACAGAGGGGAAAAGGCAGCCCCTCTGAAGGCAGCAGCTGGCCATGTGAAACAGGCACTGCTTGTACACACATGTACACACATACACATGCTCTCCATAGACAGATGAACATTCAAGTTACCATCAACATGAGGGTAAATGGTTCCGGGTCAGGTGGGAGCGTGAGTCAGAAAAGGTGCAAACATGGGCAAGGAGTGCTTGGATGGGAACATTTAGGGCACCTAATGCGGGTAGGGCCTGATTTAATTCCAGGCTGTGTTATAGCTCTGTGGCTGACTAGTAACCTACGTGAGAACTGTACGTTAGGAACTATTTCTATTCGAGACTATATCCCCTGAGCAGATGTGTGTCCTTCCCAGGCAGCAAAATCTACAGGACATTCATAAGAGTGGTACCAAGAGCGTCTGATGGGCTAAAACAGCACTGTTTAGCTCTATGGGACCACCAGTCCCCAATGGAATAAAGGCTGTAAAGTGTGGCTGAAACTGTCAGTAGAAAACTGCTGCTCCGATTGATTGTTGGCATAGATCTACGTACCAAGAGAGCATGCAACCCAACCCAACCTTCAGATAATCACCAGCCACCAAATGGCCATCCCTGAGCCCCTCCACACATCCACAAGGAGATGAGGCAGACAAAGGCAACATAAAAAACATTCGAGAGGAAGACCAGCAGAGACTCAGAGAAGAGCCACATGAAACCCCTCTCCCTGAGCCTGTCACTTTCCTGGCATACTCATGAAGCCTACTCAGAGTTCTCAAACTACCTGTGTGCTGAGAGAACACGCTCACCCACCCGTACTGGACTGACCTGAAATCTCCTCACCCCACAATGAGAAAAGGTGCCCAAGAGACAATATGGGATGTAGAAACTCCTTGGCTGCTGGTTCTTCCGTGGAGGGGTGGAGGCAGCAATCTTTCACAACTGCTGACTTTCCACTTTTGCCCCAGCCTTTCAGAGGCATGAATGGGCTTCCTTTTCCTTTACGCTATTTCCTGTCTGGGCAGAGTCGTGGGTGACAGGAGCACAAAGTTGAGGCAGTGGCATTGAGCTGATGCGCTAGGCTTGGCCTGCAGGGCTAAAGGGAAACTGTAGCTCCTCAAAGACTGTAAATGGTTCTGGATTACTCGGGGACTGTCCATTCAGCTTAGGTTGAATTGTTCACAGACACTTTTTTTCCCACTCTCCTTGAGCTCAATGGCATGATTAAACAATGGGCAGCACCAGCACAAAAGAAAGGATAAAATTCCAAAGACAGTCTACTTGGGTGATTTCATCTGCATTGGTTAATGTTAGCTTTGATATAAAATAATCTACAAAAGTAGTAAGAGATTAATTTTTGAAATAAGGTCTGAGCTTATTTTGGCTACACTGTTTGCCTTTGATTAAAGAAGTAAAAGCGAACAATCCTGGAATGGTAGGAGAACTGTCATTATACAACAGTCACTGGCTGAACTACTAGTCGGAGGTCCTTGTTAGGTGTGAGAGGAAAGTGAGTAAGGTGTAGTCTCATACATCAGGTGGTTTAAAATTAATAAGATTCCTACCTTATTAAAGGTGGAATAAATAAAGGAATCTTATTAAAGGACTTAGGAGGTATTTCCTAAACAATCTGACTTTGTTGTTTTTTTCTTTTGTTTTACCTGACTTAGAAGTAAAATCTCTGGTTAGAAATTGGGAGTTTTCAAGCAAGAGGCTTACACCTTTCACTGAAGCAACAATCAATCTAATAAGTGGTTTATAGTTTCTGAGAGTCCTTTTTACAGACATGTAAATGTCATAGAAGCAAAGATAGCACATGTTTCATTGCACTTGGTATTTGGATGCTTCAGTTAAGGTCCCTCTTATGTCTGTGTATCTGTGTGGTAGCTAGACGTGACCAGTTTTCTTCCATGTTCTGTGGGTCTAAGCCTCTGTATTTTATGACCAATCTAATTTCCATGGTATTTCAGTAGGAGGACGTCTGGATATCCAGAACTATATTGTCATGTGAATGGTGGTCCAAGCAGTTCCTCTTCTCAGCATAGAGAATCCAGTAGGCATCTGTGACTCCCCCTTTTTCCTCAGTTCCCAGAGTAAGTCTGTTACCATACAACCCCCCTCCCTGACTCTAAACTACTCTTGCCTCAAAAAGACGATCTGACCTGCTCTTAGTCTAGGACTCTCAGCCTCACTGAGGCCCTCCCTGGTCACCCATCCTTGGAATATTGCCCCAATTCTGTGAAGAAGCTGCTCCCCTCTCTCAGCCATCTTCAACATACAAAGAACCTTCCAATTACCCTCCAAAGGCAGCATTTTCACCACATCACAAGGCTGCTCTGTGCCTAAGCCAGTCCCAGCTCTTTAGAGCAACTCTCAAGATTCTGTACAACTCAACTGTTTCTTCCCAAGCCTTCCAGCTTTTTCTTCCTACTCCCCAAGTATGTGAGGTATGTGTGTCCTTCCAGTCAGACTGGTCTCCTCGCAATTCTGTACACCCCACACTTGCTCTTAGCCCAGGGTCTTTGCTTACATTCTTTCCCACTCTCTCCTCCCTTGTCAGCCCAACCCCATCCTGCCCAGCTTGGCCCCAGCTTCTCCATCAGCCTCCAATGGCCTGCTAGTGCCGGGGGTGTGGCCATGTCATCCACTATCCTATTTATTATGGCTTGGCCAGGTCAGCTTTTCTATACTAACAGGCTGTCCCAGTTCTCCAAGGTCACGCTGGGCTCAGTTGGTTCTCAAACTCCCACCAAGTGATCCCTGGATCTCCTCTCTGATTCCTCTTTCCTCACATTACCACATTCATCTCAAAAAGATTTACCATGTGCCTGCACATCAGTTTGGAACTCGCTGTCCAATATACCTCACCATGGATCCCCCAATGAATAGGTCTGCCCAACAGATGTGTGTAAGGGAACAAGAAAAAGGGGTGGGGGGTTAACATCAGACTACTGAACCAGAATCTCAGGAGCAGGACCCAGGATCTTCACTTTAGCAACACTGATCCTACTCTGGATTGTGCTGAGTCAACTGCACAGCACAGTGACATGGCTGCAAAATCTTACTCAGTGTATACATTTTTTAAATGTACCTTTTTCCCCAACAGTGGAATTCTGTATTTAGCAGTCTCTGTCTTTAGCTGGATGGTGAGTTACATAAGGGTGAAAGTATGTCAGTACAGCTCATTCTATCCCATTCTATCCCATTAGGCATTAGGTAAGCAGGTACAATTCAAGGCATTTGGGGATTAAATTCTTTTTTAAAATGCCGGTATTGGGGCACCAGGGTGGTTCAGTGGGTTAAAGCCTCTTCCTTTGGCTCAGGTTGAGATGCCTAAATTATAACCATTACCACTATTTCTGCTTCTGTACCTTCGCTTGCTAACCCATGAGGAGATGGAAAAATACCAGCAGACTTTCTATAGACACTCTGTAACCACACATCCCCCTCCCAGAATTGAACCTTACAGAATGGCTGCCCCTGGACCCCTCCCCCGGCTCTGGGCCAAGAGATAACAGCCATCTGACGCCAGAGAAACTCCCACCCGGAATTGGACGTAACAGAATGGCTGCTCCCAGACTCCCCATCCGGCTCTGGGCCGAGAGATAACAACCATCTGGTGCCCCACGGCTTGACAGGAAGACCCTGGTCAATCCTGAGGTGACACATACCCTAGGGGCGCCAACTCAGCAGTTTGAAGAATGACCCTTTGTTTGAAGAGCCCTTTGCCCTAACCAATAAACCGTTCCCAGCCTTTTCCCGCTCTCTAGCGCGCCAGTCATATTATAGAGTTCCTTTTTGATTTTCCCGCGGTATGTGGTGATTTGTTACAAGATACTATGATGTATGCGAAGTCCCTGCCTCCCCAAAAATAGTGTATAAAAAGTGTTGTGATCCTGAGCTCGGGACCTCTTAGCATCACCGGCCACGAGTGCGTGGAGGTCCGGGTTCGAACTCGTAATAAATGACCCTTGCTGTTTGGCATTGACTCTGGACTCTGGTGGTCGTCTTTGGGGGGTCTCGAAATTTGGGCACAACAAGGTCATGATCCCAGGGTGCTGGGATCGGGCCCTGCGTCGGGCTCTCTGCTCAGCAGGGAGCCTGCTTCCTCCTCTCTCTGCCTGCCTCTCTGCCTACTTGTGATCTCTGTCTGTCAAATAAATAAAATCTTTAAAAAAATAAAAAATTTTTTAAAATGCCGGTATCGTACAACTTTCTATATTTCCATAAAAAAACACTAAATTATACAATTTTAATTGTGTGGCATATGACTTATACCTCAATAAAGCAGTTAAAATGTACTAGCAGATTAGTCCAAATGTATTGCTCCTGAGAACCAGAATAAGAGACAACCAGTTCCTGAGGTTTAAGGCACTCACGGGATGGGCCACAATGCACTGCTTCACGTGTGCCAAGCCAGCGAACACCTTGGAAGGCAGGAGGCAAGACGTTGAGCTGCTCAAGACAACTTTATCGTCAACGATTTGATCTAACTGTGCGAAAATCTTCTTCTTCAGCTCCAGGTTTTCCGGAACACATTCCTGAAAGGGACATATTCAAATTACGATTCATGATACCGCACTCAGGCCGCAAGCAAAGCATGTGTCATGTTTGATTCATTCCCCAAATGAACCAATCAGAAAACTACTAACAATATTTAAGAGCAAAACAAAAAGCCTCCGAAAAACGCAGCCAAATCTCCATAACTCTGGAAACTGGGTGACGTGTATATGGGAGCTATATTTTCTCATTTTTGCATGGGTCTGAGCATTCCCATAAGGCAATCTGCCAAGTCCATGGGGGTGGACACGCTAACACCCTTGGCGAAATGCTACAAACAGCAATAGTAGTCAACACCACTTATTTTCCCTATCTGTCCTGACCAACGGATCAACTTATCTTCAAGGAAAAATCTTATCTTCACGAAAGGAACGAACATGTTACATCCATAATTCCCAAAAGACTTCTTGAACATCCATTTCTAAAGGGAAATCCTTTTGAAAAGGACCTTTGTTTCTAAAAATCTAAAATTACTTTAATAGGGGCATGGGAAGAGGACAGAAGAGCAAATTTGGATTAAGTGCTGCAGATAACACTGCTCTGAAATTCTAATCACGCACAAAGCCAGGGCAGGGGGAGATGACATTCTCAAACATCCAAGTGCGGGCCCAAAGGTGAGGCCTGTTCCTGGGAATGTGATACACGCAATGGGGACTAACCTGCTACAGAAGGAAGCAGAGCAGGAGAAGGATACTCAAGCTGCTCCAGAGCTAGAAATACTAGAGGCGCCCCTACCCTCCTGCCACCAACTCCCCTGGGGAACCACACAGCGGTCACTCCTACCCGAGACAGGTCACGGCTTACCTGGAGGCAAGAGGCCTTGCAGGGAGGTTTCATGAATTTATAGGATAATGGTCTCTGTATGGTTGGGTAATCATCAGCATTAGAAACCTAACTGGGTGCTTGTAAAAAATGCAGATTCTCAGACCCTCATCCCAGACCTGCTGAATCAGTCCCTGAGGGTGGGGTCCAGATATCTGTATTTCTATCAAATACTTTGATGATTGTTGTTCCAACTCAAGTTTGAGACCCACTAGTCTGAGGTGTGGATCTAAAGCATGGGTCACCTCTACTCTCGATGTGACATGGTACCAAATATATTCTTGAGAATCTCTTCACTCTGATGTCAGAGTTCTGTCCTACCCTCCTCCCCCCAGCTACTCAGGGACCAACCAAGGATGTCCCGAGTAATGTGTTAGCACTGTGGTAGGAGAAATGGTATAAACACCAGCAGGTAACCAAAAGTGTGTAAAAGTGAACATGCGATGCTGAAGGATTCCTAGTAATTATATGAGAATCACCCCTCAAAAATATAGAAAATATATTCAAGTTTGATCTAATAATACCTAATGACAAACTCCATTTGTATATCCTCTACAAGATTTAAAAAGTTTTACTCTGAGGGTAGGGAGTCAATATTGTATTTATTTATACTTTTTAAAAAATATAATCAAACTATGTGAAATTTTATTAAGAACAAAAGGTCGTGTAAGCGTCACATCTCAAAGACAGGGGGAAAAAATGGAGTCATTTAAGAACTGTAAAGGCCATTGTATTAAATCCCCTTATCAAAAGGGGGAGGAAAATAAAGCTACAGTAGCTGGCTGGTTGTACTGAGTAATTCCTGGATCAGTTAAGTCAGCAAGTTGGGTTAAGTTTAAATGGAGCCTTGTAGTAAAGCCAGAGACTAAGAATGATGCAGATACAGTTTAAACTAATAAAAGAGTCCTCATGAATAGCCTTATTGTGAGCCTGTCATGCAGATTCCCCCCTGAAATTCTATGCCTTTCTTCAGATCATTTGATTATCAAAGAGGCAAGAAAACTTGAACCAGAGGAAACCCAAACCTGCTACAATTATGTAAGGGTTTTTTAATGGCACATTTGCTTGAAGTTTTGTTGTTGTTGTTGATAGTAACAACTGTGTTCAGTTTGGTGGGCCAGGGTTATAATGCCTCTGTCCATGTCAAGGCTTGAGTTCATTTCCTTGCTATTCATTAGGGAGCTAATACACCTTGTCTAAGAAATGAATTCTGAAATGCTGTTAAATCAGGACCTTCATCACTTGTGGTTGATTGCAAAGCTAAGAGACGCTGGGAGGAAGGGCTGAGAAAGGTACCAAATGGTGAGACAATTGAGAACCTAAATGCAAAGCAACCTCACTCTGTGAACTATAGCAATGTGACCAAGTGACAACTCAGCCAGTGCCTTCTCAACGCAACCCCACCTGGTACATCCAAAGGAGTTCACCCATCTCAGGCAGTATCACACAGTGAAAAGGCAAGGCTAAGTTAAACACTCCTTTTTCCCTTGCCTTCTTGAAAGTAAGATACTGAATGATGGTATTATAGGGATAATTTTTAATTCTAACTTACTTATACTTTGAAAGGTAAATCATTTATAAATTTTGGTGTTTTGTTATTAGTCAGTTACCCATGAGGGCATTTAACTCATTAGGAATGTTCTAGAAAAGCAGCATGGCCATGGCAAGTCAGTGTGCTGGATAATTCCCTGGCAAAGTTTATAAGAACTCTCTTCTGAAGTTTACAATACACATTTTCCAAAACAAATATTTTCATGGGGAAAATGAAATTTCACTGATTTTTTTTAAAAAAATCAATTCAGGCATTTTAGATAGGTGTCCTGTTGCTAGAAAATCTACATTTGTTAATGCAAAACATCTGGAAGCAATCTTCAATGTGTTTTCCAGAAAGAAAGTAAAACAAAATTAGACCTCAATACTTTAAGTATTTTACATGCAAAGCAATTCTATTAGACATAGGGAAAGACACAGCAAGAAAAGAAAGGTGAGCTAAAACCCACTGCAATCACGGCAGAAGGAAATTCATTCTTAAACTTAAGATGGAAGTAATATGCATTACGAAGTCTGTTAGCGCTAATTTTATCTATTCACATTTTCATTATTGCAGACACTAAACTCTACAGTGCCCTAAAAAGAGGCTTATTATTTTCTTTAACATCAAAATAAAGTTTTTAAAAGCATCTTACAAACACTAAACAGAGTTTATAATAATCTAAAACAAATCATACCCAATCTAGAGAGAACTTTCCAAAGTAAAAATCAGCGTAGACCATATTTAGGAACGTTACTTCCTGGGGTTTGGGTGTTAAGGTTACCAGAATTATTGCTGTTTGCTTTAAATAGCAGTCCTTTCTGTGGGTGCCCACAGAGGGTGGACAAGGAGCTGAAGTGGCACCTGTATCAACTGCTATCCTGAGGATGAGTCTATTCCCATCCTCATTCCAATGCTATTTCTAGTACCTTACATGAAATCATTTATTTAGAACTGGGTTAAAATACTTGCCATGAAAAAAATACAATTAAAAATATTTCATTTAAGCCTGCAAATAGCATATAGTTTTACTGCATTTCTAAATACTACTTCTCATGAGGAAGACTCAGGATTTTTAATACAAAATTTTTACTTAACAAAGTATTGAGAATAGCATAAAACATAAAATAGTAAGGCATGAAGATTTTTTTTTTTTTTTAGATTTTATTTATTTGAGAGAGACAGAGAGAGCACAAGCTGGGAAGGGGCAGAGGGAGAGAATAAACTGACTCCTTTCTGAGCACAGAGCCCAAAGCTGGGCAATCTCAGGACCCCAAGATCATAACCTGGGCTGAAATCAGATGCCTAAATAAGCCACCCAGATGCCCCAAGGAATGAATTTTTAAGGAGAAAAATGAAAGATAAATGAGTTGATGTGAAGGATATCACATCAATCTCTGAGACCACTTATTACCAATGAAGACTATCTGTAAATTCAGGGTGACAAATCTGAGAAGACTGCATAAATTATTTTTTTATATGACTATGGTTTTGCCTCCATATCAAACACACATATAATGCATTTCCATCAGGGAATCTCTATGATGCAGCAATTCTCAAAGCAGCAGAGAACAGGGAGAGGGTCTATATGTGAGATTTGGAGGAAAAAAAAACATAGAAATTAAAATATGATGCTTTTTTTAGTAATAATTGGACTAGATATTTTTAGCCCAAATACTTTGTCACTGCAATGAGTAAAACAACAAATTCCATTCAACATATTTTGTTGGATGACAACCACTGTTTTATAAAAACGTTCTCGTTTTTGAAAACTCAAGTTTTATAGTATCACAAAGCTACTTTCACTTGTCACCATGTATATGTTCAACTATAAAATAATTTTACAGTACTTTGACAGAAATAGCATCATCAGAGCCATCTGTATCTTAACTCTATCTGTCCAGAGGAGAAACTAAAAAGTCAAAATTTATAGGTATGACTAAAACAGTTATTTATTCTTCAAATTTCTTTAATAAAAAAAGTCTAAAATATCAACAAGTCAAGCATCCAATTTAAGAAGTCAGAAATAGAACACAATAGATCCAAAGAAAAATAAAGAGTATAATAAAGATGGCATAAACCAATCAAACAGAATTAGAGTTTCTCAAAACTTAGTCCCAGACTATTCTCTTCTCACCTAAATTCTCTCCCTAGGGAATCCAAACCAAGCCCACAGCTTAACTCACCAATCTAAAGACTTAACTCACACTTTTATTTCTCCTTCACAAACTATCTTCACATGAATACTTCAAAGGCACCTCAAATTTATCTGATCCCTCTTCTAGTACTAGCCGGCATATAAATTTTCCAGTTTAGAAAGAAAAACCTTAATGATCCTTGATCATTAAGGAACCTCATGATCCACAGGGAAGTAACATTACAATTCCAGTCCCCTGCCTACAAAACCACTTCGTTTACGCTACTAACTTTCATTATTTTGTAAAGTATTTGTTTTGTTTTTGTAAAATGTTTCTAAAGCATCAAATTTATGTGATTAAAAAAATTTATAATCAGCGATGTTAAGATTTAGTAGTCTAATACTAAGTAACAATATTTTAATGACTCCCTCCCTACTAGATGTCATAAAGCCATTCTCCCCAATATAATCCCATGAGCAAATCCAGAGTATATACTAAGGTACAAATGAGCACGATGCAAAATCCAAAACTAGGGAGGAAGTAAATTTTGTATTTCTATATTCTAAAAGTTTATATCTCACGTGCAAGAGAAAATGAACATACTAAGAGAACACGGTCCATCTTCTGAATTGACATTTTTTAAAATAGCTATATTTGGGTACACGTGCCCCTTTGGATCACTACGTTTATAGCAGCAATGTCCACAATAGCCCAACTATGGAAAGAACCTAGATGTCCATCAACAGATGAATGGATCAAGAAGATGTGGTATATATACACAATGGAATACTATGCAGCCATCAAAAGAAACGAAATCTTGCCATTTGCGACAACATGGATGGAACTAGAGCGTATCATGCTTAGCGAAATAGGTCAAGCGGAGAAAGACAACTATCATATGATCTCCCTCATATGAGTAAGTGGTGATGCAACATGGGGGCTTAAGTGGGTAGGAGAAGAATCCATGAAACAAGATGGGATAGGGAGGGAGACAAACCATAAGTGACTCTTAATCTCACGAAACAAACTGTGGGTTGCTGGGGGGAGGGGGGTTGGGGGGGTAGGATTATGGACATTGGGGAGGGTATGTGCTTTTGGGTAAATTGGAAGGGGAGGTGAACCATGAGAGACTATGGACTCTGAAAAACAATCTGAGGGGTTTGAAGTGGCGGGGGGGTGGGAGGTTGGGGGTACCAGGTGGTGGGTATTATAGAGGGCACGGATTGCATGGAGCACTGGGTGTGGTGAAAAAATAATGAATACTGTTTTTCTGAAAATAAATAAATTGGAAAAAAATGGCTATATTTGCACAAACACCATTACAACAAAACAGAATTCAAAGATGAAAGCTCCATGAGAGCAGGAATCTTAATTTTTACTTTATTGCTATATTCCCAGCTCTAAGAATAATGCCTGACAAAAAGAAGTTATTCAGTAAACATTTGTTTAATCAATGAATGAATGAATGAATGAATGAAAAATTCTGTGATGTAGTCAGTTTTATACGATACCCCACAAGCTCACCGAATACATATTTATTCTGCTTGATCATTATATTATTTTAGAGAAAATGTCTAAAGACGGCTGAAAGAATAAACACAAGACACCGCCCTGCTTTCTGGCACCCCATGGGGCAATCATACCCTTTCCTGGTCCTACACATTCAAAATAGAGTCCCATCTGCCATGGACTAAAGTTCTGTTCTCTTTCACTAAAGATTTGTTCTGATTTAGGAAGATACTCCATTCATGTCCAGGCATTTGTGTCTCTCCTTCTTCCCCAAATTCTGCAACAGCTTGAAGCCCTGAGGGTGAACTGATCTGTCTTCTTTCAGTATATATGTGATAGATGGACTCAGCTACTGCAACCTGTTCCATGCCGCCTCAGCAGGACGCTGCTACTACTGCTAACGCCCCTCCCATTATTCCGCTACTAGTCATGCTGCTAATCCCACAGATAGTATTCATACTAAATGAATAGTATTCGTCCAGTATTTTTTAATAGAAAAAAATTCTGTCACTTATATCTAATGCAATGACTCCCATTTAGTTTATAGTATAAATCATAACATTATGTCACAACCTACAGAAGCTTCTTTCCATATATGCATTTGTATACTAGTCTAGCAGTATTTTGGAATCTTGAAGAAAGCTAATACATGAAGTAGATCCACTGATGGGACCTTAGGAAAATAGAAGTCTGAAACTGGATGACAAGTTTCTGACTGTTAGCATTAACATCTGAGTGCAAATACACTTCTGATGAGGAACTAGTCTCTGCAGGGAACTTTTCTACTAAACAGAACAAGAAGGTGTACTCCCTGCTTTTCAAGAACCACATGTTTTAAGAAGCACATACGAAAACAGAAATCCATGCAAGTAGCTATATATAGAGCAGAAAATACGTACTCTGACAAAAGCAGGCAAAATGCCAATATGGCACCAAGCCAGAAGGTCACATTTTCCTGGTCAAACATGAGGATTACACACACTATACAGTCTTGGTCAAAATAGGAATACTAACATAGTATCACAAACTGCTCTTAAGTGGTATTGAGAGTAGGGGAACACATACTGGTAACAACAGAAGGAACATAAAAATATTTCTATTTGGTCCCCCAAAGGTCTTACTTACCAGCCATACCCCAGAACCTACCACTGGGGACAGAAGGAGCTATTCTCAACAAATTATTTGTAGAGAACATTCTACTTTTGATAATCGTACAAGTACTTGCTTGTTTTAGACAATCCTCCTGCTGAGAACAACTAAAAAAGCTTAAAACCTATAAAAAATAATCTGTTGGAAATAGTGAATAACTGCAAGGCCAAGATTCAGGTAATAGGGACACTTGGAGATATAAGCTTTATATATGGCTCCTCTTTAATCCTCAAAGCAACTGCTTATTTCAAAAGTAGAGACAAAATGGCTGAAATAAGAAGCAAGGCTTTGGTAGACTCATAGTGCTGAAGGAGAACTGGAGCTCAGGGCCTGGTAACTGCTCTAGGCTTCCAGCTGGCACCTTCAAGGGCTCTTCCTTGGAGTAACAGTGACCCATCTTCACAAGCCTGCACTCATCTCAACACATGATTAATTTAAAGAGATAAGCTCCTAGCCTAGCTTCTCTGGAGAACAAAACCATAACCAGAGTCTTGGTTTTTCATAAGCAATGTCTCACATATAAACAAAGGAACAAAACAGATAGCAGAGAAGACCTGACTGAAAACAAAGAGAGAATACAGACTTTAGAAATAGACCCATAGGACATCCAGAGAATGGTGTTACCAGATATGAACTTTGATATAACTTATTAATATATTTAAGGAACTAAAAAATAACTGAAAAATTTTAGCATGTAAATAGTAACTATAAAAAGAATCAAGTAGAAACTCAACAACTGAAAAATACAATGAAAACTTTTAAAAGATGGTCTTAGCTGAAGAAATAATAATTTGGAAGCTACATCAGGATAAAATATCCAGACTGAAGCATGAAGAGACACTGGGAGGGGAAATATAGAAAAGAGCATAGGAAAAACACATGGAAATGTTGAAGAGTTCTAACATACAGGTAAATGCAGTTCTAGAAAGAAATGGGGTTTGAGAGAGAGAATGAAACAGAAAGGGGGGGGTTGAAGCAATATATAAAGAAAGAACCAATTTCCAAAACTGATTTAAGAGTTATAATAAAGTGATTATGACAATATGGACACTCACAGAATGAGACACTATAACCATTAAAGCAAGGGAGCTTACTTCTCAATATTGAATGAAATAGTAAAGTACACAAGACACATTAGGTGAATAAAGAATATACTAGTCTCCCCTACACCTATAAAATAAGTGTACATAAAATATTTGGAAGGAAATATACAAAATGGTAATAGGGACTCCATCTCTGGGCAGTAAGAGTACTAATGATTTTCTTTATTCTTTTATAAATTTTCCTATTTTCTGTAATTACCACAAATTACTTATATAATCAGAAGAATGTTAAAGGATATGACTTTGCATCATAATAAGATAAAAAATATGTCCAGATATACTTGGAAAGAATAGAAATACACACACAAATGTACTATCAAGATTATAATCTTAGAGCAATCAAAAAGCTATTTTTTTCTCAATTATTTCAAGTTTTTACATTAACTTTAAGGCAAGACAAGGTTTAATGAGAGTATCAAGAATTAAAAAGAATCTGAGATTTTTACCCTATATGGAAGTTAACAAGGTTGCCTGCCATAGTTTAACAAACGCTCACGGAAAACATGGGTCTCTCGGGTCAGAAATAAAGGACAATATTACAGGTTATCAAACAGCATGAGCTTCATGTTCATAGTAGTCCTCCTTATCCCCAAGTCCCAAGGGGGTAATGTGAAGAGAACCAACTGGATCTGGGTTTGTGTCCCAACTGAGGACTATGAGCTTATTAGGAATCACAAATCCCTCACAACTGACCATAAGCAAACCCACCTGACCAATGCCCCAGAAGGTGACAGCAAACAAAACTGCCCTTTGATCCAGAAGGAGACACTCTGTCTTCCAAGATGGTTAATTATACAAACATCCCTGAAAAGTTAGTCCAGAACAAAAGGGTCTGTTTTTCCCATGAGCACTGAAAAGAAAAAAAGATAATGAATCTCACAATAGGTGATAAGAAGTGTTGGCCCAGCCAAACTGTGGAAAGAACCAAGATGCCCTTCAGTGGACAAATGGATAAGGAAGATGTGGTCCATATACACTATGGAGTATTATGCCTCCATCAGAAAGGATGAATACCCAACTTTTGTAGCAACATGGACGGGACTGGAAGAGATTATGCTGAGTGAAATAAGTCAAGCAGAGAGAGTCAATTATCTTATGGTTTCACTTATTTGTGGAGCATAACAAATAGCATGGAGGACATGGGGAGATGGAGAGGAGAAGGGAGTTGAGGGAAATTGGAAGGGGAGGTGAACCATGAGAGACTATGGACTCTGAAAAACAACCTGAGGGTTTTGAAGGGGTGGGAGGTGGGAGGTTGGGGGAACTAGGTGGTAGGTAATAGGGAGGCACGTATTGCATGGAGCACTGGGTGTGGTGCAAAAAACAATGAATACTGTTACGCTGAAAAGAAATTTAATAAATAAATAAATAAATAAAATCTTAAAAAAAAAAGAAGTTGGCCCAAGGATGAATTTAACAATAATCTAAAATTCTGTAGTAGTCCTAAACCTCTAGATAAGAAAGGAAAAGTTACTTTCCCACTGAAGATTTTGAAGGGTTTCTCTAGCACTAACTACCCCCAAATTAAAAGCTCTACTCAATCCAAACTCTTCTTGGTAAAAACAGTTAATGAGAACACACACCCTACCAACAGGTATATGTTTAGTCAGAGACTTTATTAACAAAGTTGCAATCCTTCCTCATTTGAAAAGAAAAAAGACTGAAGCCATGAGTCACAGCTTTAAATTAAAAGAGAATGAATCCTATTTTAAGAATTGAGAGCCTAGGCATAAGGAGGAGCTGTCAGCAGCTTTTGTCACCGTCTTGGTCATCAGTTGATTCACTGGTCTGGCTAGTTTTACCTTTTCTGCTCATTGAGGAGGCCACTTCTCTTAGGAAAGAAGAGCCCCTCTTCATTCAAACATGTGAAAGGACAGTGAGAGTACCAAGCAGAGTGAGTCTTTTTCCCTCATTTTACTCAGCTCTCTATGTCATTCAAAATTGAAGAAAAAGATTTACCATTTTTGGTATAAACAATAGTAAAGTAACAGCCATTCTAATCTTGCATATAGCTTCAAAGAAACAGCATATAGCTTCTTGTATCTCACTATTGTATTAAGTTAGACAATATTTTTGGCTAAAGACCTCTAGGAAGCCAGCTCAAAGATAGGACCAACTACCTAGATCATAAAGTCCACACATCTATGCACTGTTTAATCCAAAAACAGTGTCAGGAGGATTCCTTCTTATTCCTATGATAGGACAGCTAAATATTGCTTACTAAGTACTTAAAAAAAAAAAAAGTCCTTCCTCAAGTCTATATTTATGCTAAAATGATTTAACCAGCAACTTAAATTTTCTGTTCCGTGTTGCAACAGCTTCTGGTGTTAAGAAGAGCCTGACAGGTTTCCTCCTGTTCAGGACAGCTGACAGACAAGCCTACAAGTGCCAGATGAGACCCACTAAATTTCCAGTTCACTTAGGACTACAATCAGTAGACATAAGGTTTTTGAAGTTCAAATGTCCACAGGAAAAATTTAAGGGAAATAATTGGAAACAATTGTGATTCAACATTTGACTCATTCAGTATGTGAATAAATACATTTTAATTCACTTAACAGACTGGAGACAATAGTATGATAACCTACCATTGCCAAAAACCCATTTTATGTTGGGTGTAGGAAACTGAAATAAAAATCCTTATCCCTAGGGGATGAACAGGCATAGATGCTGAGAGAGAGAGAGCGCTAAGGGCACTGAGGAAGCCACATTCCCAAGCGCCAGAAACATAATGCCTGCCTAAGATGAAGGCCTAACCTGAACCACAAGAAACGCCACTCGCACTACTCCCCATCACTAAGCTAGCAAGTGTAAAGTAACAAGTAACAGAAGAATACTTCTGGGAGAGGACCACAATGAGAATATAGAAGAAGATCCTCTCCGAGGGCAGGGCAAAGGGAAGACTAAAAGGTAAAGTGAAGATACTGACAGGAAAAAACCTTGGGCCAATCAGTCAATCTTTTTTTTTTTTTTTAAGATTTTATTTATTTGTCAGAGAGAGAGAGAGCACAAGCAGGCAAAGTGGCAGACAGAGGCAGAGAGAGAAGCAGGCTCCCCACTGAGCAAGGAGCCCGATGCAGGACTCGATCCCAGGACCCTGGGATCATGACCTGAGCTGAAGGCAGCAGCTTAACCAACTGAGCCACCCAGGCATCCACAACCAGTCTTAATCTTAAACACAAGGTATTACTGAGGAATTTAAAACCAGTAGTGTACCAATAGTGACCACAGCAATTATAGACCTTAAATCTTGATGAACTCCTAAACAGATTAACTCAAATCCCCACTGTAAACGCCTCAAAGAAGGAAAGGTATGTCAAATCCTGGGCATAAAAACTGTTTACCTCAGTCACTACTGTCCTACTCAAGACTTCTGGCTTTCCAAAACAAAGATTTGTGAGGCATACAAAATAGTGCACACCCCAGAGATGAAGTGATCATTGGGACCAGACTACAATATGATTCAGATAGTGTCATATCTGACAGTGAATTTAAAATAACTACAATTAATATGTGAAAGACTCTAATGTAAAGTATGGATGTGCAAAATCACATGGGTAATTTTTAGCAGAGAAATGGAAACAACAAAAAAGCATCAAAGAGAATATTAAAAATGAAAGAGTAACAGAAAACACCTTTGACCGGTTCACTAACAGACTGAGAACAGTTGAGGAAAGAATCTGTGAACTTAAAGATGAGTCAAGGGGAATTATCCAAAATGAAGTAACAAAGAGAAAAAAGACTGAGAAGAACATACAGAGCATCCAAGACCTGTAGGAAAAATATTAAATGATTAAACACTTGTGCAACTGGAATCCTGAAAGAGACAGGAAAAAAATGAAAGAAATAATGACTGAGACTATTCCAAAAACTAATAAAAATCACTAAATCATATGACCAAGAAGCTCAGAGAATACATTGCAGGACAAATAATTCTCCTTCCCCTAGACTCCCACAGATGTAGGTATAGTATATTTAAATAGCTGAACTTGCTGAAGATGAAGAGAAATACTGAAGAAAGTCAGAGAAAAAAGTCACATAACATATACCAGAACAAAGATAAAATTGCAAAAGACTTTATGAGAGATCATCCAAGGTAGACAATAATGGACTAACATCTTTAAGTGCTAGAAGGAAAAAAAAAAAAAAACCAAACCTGTCGACCCAGAGTTCTATACCCAGAAAATTATCTTTCAAAAATGAAGGGAAAAAGAACTTTACTGAGTATATTAGCAGAAGGAAAGGAAAAGTGAATTGGGGGAAATTGGAGGAGGAGACGAACCATGAGACACTTACAGACTCTGAGAAATAAACTGAGGGTTTTGGAGGGGAGAGGGGTAGGAGGTTAAGTGAGCTTGGTGGTGGGTATTAAGGAGGGCATGTATTGCATGGTGCACTGAGTGTGGTACATAAACAATGAATATTGGAACACTGAAAAAATAAAATAAGAATTAAAAATTTAAAAATTTTTAAAAACTTTACTGAGGAAAAACAACTCAGGGAATTCATTCCCATCAGACCTAGTCTATAATCATTTTTAAAGGAAAGTTTACAGAAAGGAGAAAAACAGATACCAGAGTGAAAACTGGATTACACAAAGAAACAAATAACACTGGAAATGGAATAAATGCTATAAATTTCCCTCTAATTACTACCTTCACTGCAACCTACAGATTTTAATAATCAGTGTTTTCATTTTCATTTAGTTCAAAATATTTTAAAATTTCTCTTGAAATTTTTTTCCTGGATCAATGTGTTATTTAGAAATGTATTGATTATCTATGTACTTGGGGATTTTCCAGTTATCTTTCTGTTACTCATTTCTAGTTTAATTTCATTGTGGTAGGACAGCAGACATTTCATGATTTCTATTGTTTTACATTTGTTAAAGTGTGTTTTATGGCCGATCATATGACCTACTCTAATAAATGGTCAGGTCTTCCCATTTCAGCATGGTTCCCATGGTGGTTTCCACTCATGAGTCTCTGCTTCAGTGAGCTGTGACTCCCTGTATCTGTTTCTCCAATCCTGCAGTTTTCCCTGTGTTTTTCTTTCTCTTATATATACATGAAGAGTGTTGATTTTTCAGTCTGTTCAGCTTTTTTCTTGTTGGTAGGATGGAGTGGCAACTTCCAAGCTCCTTACATGTGATCTAGAAACTGGAAGTCCTAGCAATGCATTGTAAATGTGCATGTAAAAGTAAAGGCAGACCAACGATTGTACAGTATATTGATGCAGTATAACATTAAAATGTAACCTTTGATTAAAGATCTATATCTTAAATCCTATAAGTAATAAATCAATAATGGAGATAAAATAGCATCAAAAAATATTAAGTTAACACAATCAACACAAGAGCAGGAAAAAAATAATAAATGGAAGAAAAAGAAAATGGCTAAGAAAATGATATCTTTTAAGTCATCTGTATCAGAAATCACATTACATGTGAATGGTCTAAACACGGCAGCTGGGACACCTGAGGGGCTCGGTAGTTAAGCGCCTGCCTTTGGCTCAGGTCATGATCCCAGGGTCCTGGATCAAGGCCCACATCAGGCTCCCTGCTCCACGGGAAGCCTGTTCTCCCTCTTCCACCCCCCTTGCTTGTGTTCCCTCTCTCACTGTGTCTCTGTCAAAAAAAAATAAATACAACCTTTTAAATAAAACAAAACAAAACAAAACAAAATAAACAAGCCAATTAAAGTCAGAGATTGTCAGATTGGATAAAAAATCAAGATCCAACTCTAAACTATCTAGAATCTATTTATAGACTTAGATAGAGTAGAAGTAAAAGAGTGAAAAAACATATTCCCAGCAAACACTAATGAAAGAAACTGGTATTCGTGATATTAATATCCAAAAAGCAGATCTGAGAATAAGAAATACCATCAGGGATAAAAATGGGCATTTTATAATGATAATTATTATTATAATTATATATAAAAATTATTAAATTTTTCAAGAATATATAATAATCTTAAATGTTTATATACCTAATAACAGAGCTACAAAATACACTAAGTAAAAACTTAAAGGAAAAACAGACAAATGCAGGGCGCCTTGGGTGGCTCAGTTGTTAAGTGTCTGCCTTCAGCTCAGGCCATGATCCCACTGGGATGGAGGCCCGCATCAGGCTAGGGAGCCTGCTTGGCAGGAATCCTGCTTCTCCCCCTCCAGCTCCCCCTGCTTGTGTTCCCTCCGCCATTGTGTCTCTGTCAAACAAATAAATAAAATCTTAAAAAAAAAATAGACAAATGCACAATTATTATGGGAAGCCTCAATAGTTCTCTCTCCAAATAAGCAGACAGAAAATAAGTAAGGATTTAGCAGATCTGAATAACATTATCAATCAATTGATCTACTTGACTTTTCGAGACCAATCATCCAACAACAGATAAATGCATACTTTTTTCCTGGTGCACCTGGAGTATTCACCAAGGCAGATCATATTCTGGACCATGAAACAAATGTCAAATTTAAAATGACAGTAATCCTACAAAATATGTTCTCTGACATAACGCAAGTAAAGTAGAAATCAACAACAGAAAAATATATGGGAAATTTCCCAAATGTTTGGAAATTAAACAAGCACTTCTAAATAATCCACATATCAAAGTGGAATTCTCATGAGAAATTAGAAAATATTTGAGTTTGATGAAAATGGAAACACAATATTTGAAATTCATTAGATTCAGCTAACAGAGCTGTAAGTGAAACTTATAACATCAAATTTTTACTTTAATAAAAAAGAAAGGTCTCAAAACTTTAATATATATACCTCTACTTAAGAAAATAGAACAAAAGCAAATTAAATCCAAAGAAAGCAGAAGGAAGGAATAATAAAAATAGGGGAAGAGTATGCAACTGATGAATCACTAAATTCTACTCTTGAAACAAATAATACTCTATTAATGTTAACTACCTGGGATTTAAATTTTAAAAAATATTAGAAGAAAAAATGAATTAAAAATACCCAAAAAAGGGCGCCTGGATGGCTCAGTGGGTTAAAGCCTCTGTCTTTGGCTCAGGTCATGGTCCTGGGGTCCTGGGATCGAGCCCCACATCGGACTCTCTGCTCAGCAGGGAGCCTGCTCCCTCCTCTCTCTCTGCCTGCCTCTCTGCCTGCTTGTGATCTGTGTCACAAGATCTTTAAAAAAATATAAAAAAATAGGAGGAAAAATCAATGAAATTGAAAACAGAAAAACAACAGAGAAAAAAACAATGAAATCAAAGTTGTGTATTTTGGGGGGAAATTAAAATTGATAAAATTTAAGGCTGACTGGTCAATTTAAAAAAAGAGAATACATAAATTTATAATAACAGGGATGAAAGAGGGTAGCTCACTACTGGTCCTATAGTCATTAAAAGATAGTACTAGAAGTCCTAGCCTCAGCAATTAGACAACAAAAGGAAATTAAAGGCATCCAAATCAGCAAAGAAGAAGTCAAATTATCACTCTTCGCAGATGATATGATACTCTATATGGAAAACCCAAAAGACTCCACTCCAAAACTGCTAGAACTTGTACAGGAATTCAGTAAAGTGTCAGGATATAAGATCAATGCACAGAAATCAGTTGCATTTCTCTACACCAACAACAAGACAGAAGAAAGAGAAATTAAGGAGTCAATCCCATTTACAATTGCACCCCAAACCATAAGATACCTAGGAATAAACCTAACCAAAGAGGCACAGAATCTCTACTCAGAAAACTATAAAGTACTCATGAAAGAAATTGAGGAAGACACAAAGAAATGGAAAAGTGTTCCATGCTCCTGGATTGGAAGAATAAATATTGTGAAAATGTCTATGCTACCTAAAGCAATCTACACATTTAATGCAATTCCTATCAAAGTACCATCCATCTTTTTCAAAGAAATGGAACAAATAATTTTAAAATTTATATGGAACCAGAAAAGACCTCGAATAGCCAAAGGGATATTGAAAAACAAAGCCAAAGTTGGTGGCATCACAATTCCAGACTTCAAGCTTTATTACAAAGCTGTCGTCATCAAGACAGCATGGTACTGGCACAAAAACAGACACATAGACCAATGGAACAGAATAGAGAGCCCAGAAATAGACCCTCAACTCTATGGTCAACTAATCTTCGACAAAGCAGGAAAGAATGTCCAATGGAAAAAAGACAGCCTCTTCAATAAATGGTGTTGGGAAAATTGGACAGCCACGTGCAGAAAAATGAAATTGGACCATTTCCTTACACCACACACAAAAATAGATTCAAAATGGATTAAGGACCTCAATGTGAGAAAGGAATCCATCAAAATCCTTGAGGAGACACAGGCAGCAACCTCTTCGACCTCAGCCGCAGCAACATCTTCCTAGGAACATCGCCAAAGGCAAGGGAAGCAAGGGCAAAAATGAACTTTTGGGATTTCATCAAAATCAAAAGCTTTTGCACAGCAAAGGAAACAGTTAACAAAACCAAAAGACAACTGACAGAATGGGAGAAGATATTTGCAAACGACATATCAGATAAAGGACTAGTGTCCAAAATCTATAAAGAACTTAACAAACTCAACACCCAAAGAACAAATAATCCAATCAAGAAATGGGCAGAGGACATGAACAGACGTTTCTGCAAAGAAGACATCCAGATGGGCAACAGACACATGAAAAAGTGCTCCATATCACTCGGCATCAGGGAAATACAAATCAAAACCACAATGAGATATCACCTCACACCAGTCAGAATGGCTAAAATCAACAAGTCAGGAAATGACAGATGCTGGCGAGGATGCGGAGAAAGGGGAACCCTCCTACACTGTTGGTGGGAATGCAAGCTGGTGCAACCACTCTGGAAAACAGCATGGAGGTTCCTCAAAATGTTGAAAATAGAACTGCCCTATGACCCAGCAATTGCACTACTGGGAATTTACCCTAAAGATACAAACGTAGTGATCCAAAGGGGCACGTGCACCCGAATGTTTATAGCAGCAATGTCCACAATAGCCAAACTATGGAAAGAACCTAGATGTCCATCAACAGATGAATGGATCAAGAAGATGTGGTATATATACACAATGTACTATGCAGCCATCAAAAGAAACGAAATCTTGCCATTTGCGACAACATGGATGGAACTAGAGCGTATCATGCTTAGCGAAATAAGTCAAGCGGAGAAAGACAACTATCATATGATCTCCCTGATATGAGGGAGTGGTGATGCAACATGGGGGCTTAAGTGGGTAGGAGAAGAATCCATGAAACAAGATGGGATAGGGAGGGAGACAAACCATAAGTGACTCTTAATCTCACGAAACAAACTGTGGGTTGCTGGGGGGAGGGGGGTTGGGAGAAGGGGGGTAGGGTTATGGACATTGGGGAGGGTATGTGCTTTTGAGTAAATTGGAAGGGGAGGTGAACCATGAGAGACTATGGACTCTGAAAAACAATCTGAGGGGTTTGAAGTGGCGGGGGGGTGGGAGGTTGGGGTACCAGGTGGTGGGTATTGTGGAGGGCACGGCTTGCATGGAGCACTGGGTGTGGTGAAAAAATAATGAATACTGTTTTTCTGTAAATAAATAAATTGGAAAAAAAAAGAAAAGAAAAATAAAAGAATATTATAAACAATTCTTAATGCCAAGAAATCCTAAAGCTTAGATCAAATAAACCAATTACTTGAAAGACACAAACCACCAAAACAAAAGAATAAAACTCATGTGTTCATCTCTAAGATGTAAAAAATATCTGACAAAATTCAACATCCATTAATAAAATTAAAAAAGAACTCAGCAAATTGTCAATACAAGAAAACTCCTTTAATATGATAGAGGGAAACTACAAAATCCTATACTAGCAACATACTTAATGGTGAAAAACCAAAAACTTTTAAGATCAAGAAGGCAAGAATGTCTTGCCACTATTTCACATCATGTTGGAATGCCTAACCAGTGTAACAAGGCAAGAAAAAGACAAAAGGCAAATAAACAGAAGAATGAAACTGTTTCTAAATGAGACATGCACATTTACATGGAAGATCCCAAAGAATCTACGAAAAACTCCTAGAACTAGTAAATGAGTTCAGCAAGATAGCAGGATATAGATCAAGTCAACATAAAAAGAAAAACAACTATATGTCTATATTGTAGCAATGAAGAACTGAATTTTTTTAAGATTTATTTTATTATTTATTTGACAGACAGAGGTCACAAGTAGGCAGAGAGGCAGGCAGAGAGAGAGGAGGAAGCAGGCTCCCCTGCTGAGCAGAGAGCCCAATGCGGGGCTCGATCCCAGTACCCTGGGATCATGACCTGAGCTGAAGGCAGAGGCTTTAACCCACTGAGCCACCCAGGCGCCCAAGAACTGAATTTTTAAAAAAATTAAATACCATTTACAGTACCACACACACACAAAGAATTACTTAGGCATAAATCTAACAAAATACATTAGATATCTGTATGTTGAAAGCTATAAAATGTTGATAAAATAAATTAAAGAAGATATAAATAAAGTGGATAGATATACCATGTTTATGAATTGAGAGACTCAACAGTGTTAATATATTACTTCTCCTCAACCTGATTACTGATTCAACAAAATCCCTGTAGAAATTCTGAAGGTTGTTTTGTAATCAACAAACTACTTCTAAATATTATATGTTAAGGCAAGGGAACCAGGATAGCCAAAACAGTTCTGAAACGGAACAGAATTAGATGACACACTTTCTGATTTCAAAACTTGCTATAAAATTACAGTAATTTAGAGAAAGTAGGATGGGCACATACTGTTACATTGATACACGGGTCAATACAATATAAAAAAGCCCAGAGATGACAGATCCACATAAGCACAGACAGCGGGTTTTTCACAAAGTTGCAAAGGCAAGTCAACAGAGAAAACAACCAATGGTGTTCAACAAATGGTTCTGGTATGATTGGACTTTCCTTATGCAAAGAAATGAGCCTTGGTATCTATACCTTATACAAAATTAACTCAAAATGGATCATGGACAAAAATGTAAATTTTAAAACTACAGATGTTCTAGAATAATACAGAGAAGAAAATCTATGTGGCCTTGGATTAGGCAAAGAATTTTTAGAGCAAGATACCAATATCAGAAATGTGAAGGGAAAAAATTGATAAATTGGGCTTTCTTGAAACTAAAAACTTTTATTCTGGGACTGTTAAAAAAAATGAAGAAACAAATTACAGACTAGGAGAGGTATTTGTAAATTACATTTCTGAGAAAGAAGTTGTATCCAGAATATATAAAGACCTCCCTAATCTTGACAATAAGAAAATAATCTAATCTTTTTCAAAATAGGCAAAAGATCTAGACAGATACTTAATAAAAGAAGATATGGATGACAAACAAGCATGTGCAATGACCCTCAACATCATTAGTGATTAGGCAAGGCAAATTAAAGCCACAATGATATGCTGCTGTGTTTTGATTAGAATGGAAAAGAGGGGCACCTGGGAGGCTCAGTCAGTTAAGTGTTTGCCTTGGGCTCAGGTGATGATCCCGGGGTCCTGGAATTGAGCCCCACACTGGGCTCCTTGCACAGTTAGGGAATCTGCTTCTCCCTCTACCTCTGCCCCTGCTCTCCCTGCCCCCTGCTTGTGCCCATGCATGTGCACACTCTCTCAAATAAATGAAATCTTTTTAAAAAATAAATAAATAAAATAAAATTAGAATGGAAAAGAAAAAAAGACAATAGCAAGTGCTGACAAGGAAGCGGAACAACTGGAAATCTACACTGCTGGTGGGAATGCAGAATTACACAGTCACTTTGGAAAACAGTTTTGCAGTTTCTTATAAAGTTAAATCAATGCACAATCTCACTCTTAATAGAAATAAAACTAAACATGCATATAAGAGCCTATGTGATGTTCACAGCATCTTTATTAAAAAATCATCCCAAAATGGAAACAAATCAACTGCTTTTCAACTGATGAATGGGTAAATGAAACTATATAACCTTTCAAAGGATTACTCCTCCCCAACAAAAATAAATAAGCTGCTGATCACCACAGCAACATGAATGAAATTTAAACCCTTTCTGCTAAAGGAAAGAAGCTAAAAACCAAAAGGCTACAGATCATATGATTCTATTTACATGACCTTGGAGGGGGAAAGGAGACATGCAAATTATAGGGATAGAAAACAGATCAGCTATGGCCTTGACTAAGAAGTGACATCATGTAGGGGTGATGGAACTGTTCTGTAAGGAACCATGGGGGAAGATACAAAACTATATGTTGGTCAAAACCCACAGCACTATAAGTACCAACAAATGAATTTTTTTAATGCAAAATTTTTTTTTTAAATCATCCAGGATATGGAGGAGCCAAAATGAATTTCAGGCTGTGGCAAATGAATCCAACTATTTTACAAATCAATTACATAATTTCCCTGAGACAGGTGGGTAAGGAAGGAGCTGGCTTAAGTAACTTTAGGAAACTGTTTTTCCTGACTACTTTAAAGGACAAGAACCATGCAGAACACTATGCTGAAGTTGGCAGTTTGTCAGGTGTGGGCTAGCAGTTTTGAAACAACTTTGTATGCATACAGGGTTGAACAAATAAATATATCGCAGATAACGAGAGCGAGTATTTCACTGTCAAAGAACAGATAAAGAAACGGGAGGCTACGATGAACTAGTAGAGCTGGACGGATGTCAGAGGCATGATCATATGAACTTGTGATTTCTGTGTTTTTTTTTAAAACACATATATAACTAGATAGATACAGAAATAAAAATAGGTATGTGCATATATATGGGTTAGTATGCATATATTTCCTAGCTCTATCTACTGAGAAGGAGGGTAGCAATGGACACACTGAGTAGGCCGATCTTGCTTTCTGAATCAGTAGGGCCTGCAGCGGCCTTGTCCCCCTGATTCAGACCCACTGGCTCTCTGGCTTTGCTTCCTCCCTCTGTGTTATAGATGAGGTGGTCTTCAGGAAAACAAGATGGGATTGGGAGGGAAACAAACCATAAGACACTCTTAATCTTACAAAACAGACTGAGAGTTTCTGGGGGGAGGAGGAGTGTAGAGAGGGTGGTTGGGTTATGGACATTGGGGAGGGTATGTGCTATGGTGAGTGCTGTGAAGTGTGTAAGCCTGGTGATTCACAGACCTGTACACCTAGGGCAAATAAAACATTATATGTTAATAAAATAATTAATTAAAAAAACACATATATCCACACACACAAAAAAAGAAAAAAAATATCCTCAGGGTACGTAGGTGGCTCAGTTGGTTAACTGACTCTTGGTTTGGGCTCAGGTCATGATCTCAGGGTCATGAAATCAAGTCCCGAGTTGGACTCCACATTCAGCAGGGAGTCTGCTTGAGATTCTCTCCATCTCCCTCTGCCCTTCCACCCACTTGCACATGCACATGTGCTCTCTCTCTCTCTAAATAAAGAAAATCTTGGGAAAAAAAACCATTCTCTTTAAAATAGAGTTTGCTTCTTAAACCACACTTAAATAGTAAAATGAATCCTTTGATTTTTTTCAAAAGAATGTTGTAGGGCCATTGTTAGAAGACTTAGATAGGGCATATTAATAAGGACATAAAACGCCCATAATCCCACTACCCAAGACACCATTGCCCCATAATCTCAACACCTAAAATGTCATTGCTGTGTACGCTTTTCCCCAATGCATATTCTCATTTAAAACTAAACATTTTGGGCACTTGGGTGGCTCAGTGGGTTAAGCCTCTGCCTTCGGCTCAGGTCATGATCTCAGGGTCCTGGGATCAAGCCCCACATCGGGCTCTCTGCTCAGCAGGGAGCCTGCTTCCCCCTCTCTCTCTGCCTGCCTCTCTGCCTACTTGTGATCTCTCTCTCTCTCTGTCAAATAAATAAATAAAATCTTAAAAAAAAAAAACTAAACATTTTCTACAGTTTACAATATATATAATGAGATTCCATTTTTGTTACTATTCATATTATGTAAATCTGGGAAAATGATTAGAATATGATACAACAAAATCCTGGGCCATCATTTTCTCTGGACAGTCCTGGGTTATGTTTAATTGTCACTTCTTTCTTATACCTTCCCCTACTACCTAAAATTTGTAATAAAGATTGGATATAAAACTAATATTCCCTAAATCATGGTAAAAATAACAATTGATGGATGGATGGATGGATGGATGGATAGATAGATACATGGATGATATAGCAAAACAACCTGTTACTAGCCCCAGAGGAACAGTCTTTGAAAGAGGAGATTGTGCTAAGTGAAGTAAGTCAAGCAGAGAAAGTCAATTATCATATGGTTTCACTTACTTGTGGAGCATAAGGAATAACACAGAGGACATTGGGAGATGGAGCGGAGAAGTGAGGTGGGGGAAATCAGAGGGGGAGACAAACCATGAGAGACTGTGGACTCTGAAAAACAAACTGAGCGTTTTAGAGGAGAGGTGGGTAGGGAGATGGGTTGGTCTGGTGGTAGATATTAAGGAGGGCATGAATTACATGGAGCACTGGGCGTGGTGCATAAACAATGAATCTTGGAATACTGCATCAAAAACTAACGCATTTTATAGTGAATAACATAACACAATAATAAAAATAAAAATAATAATTAATTAAAAAATTTTTTAAAGGTGGCTAAGAAGATATAAAGGTTCTCAAAGGGAACTATAACTCTCAAAAAAGAATTAATTGTTTAAACCACTGTGACCAGAGGTCACATGTACTCACAACATGATGAAGAAAATCTGAACCACAATTTAAAAATCAGAAATAAAAAGTGTGATCTCTTGCCTGATTGGTTAAAGTGAAAACCAGCCAATACCAGATGTCCTTCCTGAGGATGAATGCCACTTGTCCCTTTTGGAAGGGACACCAGTTCACTGCTGCTCAATCTAACCAAGCTACCCTCATGTCACCAGCCAGGCCCCTGGAGGATTTGAGTTTCCCACCCCTGCTCTAAGCAAAGGGGACCAATCAACAGAATCAATCAGTTATTCATGTTGAAGAGAGTCCAAATCAACCCGTATATATGATTTAAAATATCCCTAAGAAATCTAAAGAAAATCAGAAGTTCTCATCACATATACATGAATACTGTTTTTACGAAAGTAAAATTTCTGTACCTCACTGCCTATTCACTTCCCAATTCTCCCTGTTCCACTTACCTACCACTCACACTCTTCCACCTCATCTCCACCCACACTTTATAACACGTTACTTCCTGTTCACCTTACCTTCACCTCTCGTCTTCTCTCCCATGACACAATATCTTATTCCCTCTCTTCTCTTCAAAATTCACCCACTGTAGACGTACGTATTCACCTCTCAGAATACCCTTCCTGTCTACCCCAGGTTCTCCTTCTCTTCTTAGCCAGCTACACTCCTATTATGTTCACCTGTGCCTACCCCATACTCTCCATGGCCTTTCTACACCCTCTTCTGTAACCCAGGACAGGAAAGTCATTCTCATGGAGGACAGACAGGTAAGGGACTCTCGGAAAAACCGGATGTGGGGGGAAGAAACTCCGCACCAGCAGAAGGCAGGCAGATAAAAGGGGATCGTGCCATTGTCAGTAGGAACGCTGTGGGGAGAAGGGCATCCTCTCCCGGCTCTTTGGCACAGGCTGCCAGGAGGATGCATGCAAAATATCCAAGGCTGCTTGCCCCCTTAGTTCACCAGAACCCTGGCAGGAGGTTTCCCGCTCCCAGTCCCAGCTCAAGATTTCTTCCTGCCCAGTCTCTGCCCACAGTTTCAGACCAGCTACAGACCATGGAGCCACAGAGAATTAGAGCATGTCTCCATCCACTGGGCCATAACCACACCTCCAGCAAGTCTGCACATAAGCCTTAGGCTGGGAACTTCTTCCTTGGCATTCTCCCTCAGCCCAAGGGTGTTCCTTACTGTTCTGTTTGATCTTCTCTTAGAAGGTAATCCCCTATCACTAGTTAATAATTTCTCCTATTAAGTTGTCCCTAGTCAAATGCTGATGTGGTTTCTGTCTCCTTGCAGGGCTCTGACTAACACACAGGGACTAGGCATGCTCACAGAACTCCCAGGCCTAAAACAAACGCTGCCACACCAAAATAATTCTCAAACCTCAATTTGTAAGACTTTGGGTGAATCTGAATGGTCTCTCTAAATTTGTGAGAACAGCTAATGTGGAAACGAGTCCAGACAAAATGCAACATCCATCTAATTCCAGGATAGCAATGCAAAAATAGGCCTAGGCCTAGAGCACTTACTTAACTAGAAATCTTAAATTTACTCGTAGAGTCAGGGAAAAAATGTGAAAATATGATAAATCCTGATGTATATATAACTAAGTATATAACCTCAGTCAACTCAGCTCCCCAGTCTGTAAAATGGGAATAACATACTCCCCATTCAAAAGCATGCAAGTGAGGCCACCCCTCCAAGTGCTGCACAAATGAGCTCATTTTCACACATTTCCTCACTTCTCATGAACCCCAGATGGTCATGGGCACCATTACTATTCTCCCTGTACACAGGGTGAAATCGAAGCACACAGAGATTGTACAAGCTGGTGGCTCAGGCCATCAGGGGTATCAAGGGGCAGAAGTGAGAGCTGGGCCAGGCAGTCTGCCCCCACAGCCAGACTCTCAACTTTATAAATATGGATTCAATCAATCCTAAAGGTCTTTGCCAAGAGTTACAGGAATATATGGTTTATTCATTTATTGACTAACCAGAGGAAGAAACCCTTAGCCCCAAACAGGTCAAGGGTTAGAAAAATACTTTATGTCCTTTAATCTAATTTGCACATTTTTCCCTTAATGTTTCTGAAATTAGAAGATGTCTTACAATCAGTAGCATTTTTGATATTATGTTAATATAGCACATTTACAAATACTCCATCTCAAATATAGTCTCAGATGTGTGAAAGCAAATGTGCTAGCAGAACGACAGTACACTACTCTGGGCAGACAGCTGATCAAATGTACAAAGGTAAGGAGCATGAGTGGTATTTCCCTGTAAACAATAACCAAAAGGGAAGGCCCACCCAAGGAGATCAGCACCAGTCCTGATTGGTCCAGGGAGAGCTCTGAGGTCTCAAGCTATAGACCAGCTATCCAACAGAAATAGAATGGAAGCCGTGTCTGCAATTCTTAATTTTCTCCCAGCCACATTTTTAAAAAAGTAAAAATAATTGTGTGAACTTAATTTTAATAATGTACTTTATTTTCCTCCATAGATGTGAATATTGTCATTTCAACATGTAATCAATATTAAAAATTATTGAGATATATTACATTCTTTTTTTTTTCCCATAGTAAGTCTTTGAAATCCAGTAGGAATTAATACTTCACAACACAACCCAACACCAGCCCTAGTGAGTTGCAGGCACAGAAGAGTCACATCGGTTCACATGACCATACTGGCTGGTATAACTTTGGGCCCGGTTCTTGCAGTGGCCTCCTGCTCACTGCAAATCTGTTGCCAAAGTTGTCACCAGCATCCATCTCACCAGCAGTTACAACCAAGATGCCACAGGAGAAATTTCTCAAAAGCTACTTTCAAAAAAGTTGTTCAATCTCACCCTAAGATCTCACAGCACTAAGATCATAAGCTGAGCTGAAATCAAGAGTTGGACACTTAACTGACTGAGCTACCCAGGTGCCCCAATAGTTTATTTTTAAATAACTGGTTGACAAATAATCCCTCCCAAAAGATAGTAGTACCAAGGGACTGGTGGTACCACTGCCAACGACAATGGAAAAGAAAACCCAGTTCACCAGCCCCTCCCTCATCAGCACTGGATGCTATCTTTTTCATTTTTGCCAATCTCAGAGGCAAAATAATAGGTAATTGTGTCTTTCTTTCCTTCTTTCTTTCTTTCTTTCTTTCTTTATTTTTTAAGTAGGCTCCATTTTTTTTTTTTAAAGTAGGCTCCATTCCCTTTGTGGAGCTGGATGTGGAGCTTGTACTCACACCCCTGAGTTCAAGACCTGAGCTAAGATCAGGAGTCAACCAACCGACTGAGCCACCCAGGCACCCACCAGGCAGCTACTCTTTTCTGAGAATCCAGCAGGTAAACACTCTATTGGGGAGTAATAAACACACAGGAAAATGTACACATAACAAGTGTGTGGCTACAAGAGTTTTCACAAAGCGGACATATTGGGTAACCAGCACACAAATCCTTTCTAGTAGCCTAGAAGCTCTCCCCTGTCCTGTTGCATGAGGGCCTCCCCAAGGGTAGTAACTGTCTTGACTTCCATAGCCGGCTGTTTTATTTTTCATTTCCCTTTATTTTCATACATTTATTGACCATTTGGTTTTCCTTTTTGTGAATTTCCTAATTCCTATTGTTTGCCCATTTTTTATATTGGGTTCTTGGTCCTTTATTTATTTAGATTTCTTTCAATATGATCTGGACACCATAAATATTTTTTCCTGGTCTGTTACTTTTCCTTTGATTTTGTTCATGGAATCTCTTGTCTAACAGAGGTGAAATTTTATAAATCCTACATTTGTTCCTCTAAGTCCATAGGTTTCATATCACACTTGGAAAGTCCCTCTTATTCCAATGTTACAGGAACTGTATTATCTTCTAAAACATTTTAGCATTTTTAAAAAAATGCTAATTGGGACGCCTGGGTGGCTCAGTTGGTTGGACGACTGCCTTCGGCTCAGGGCGTGATCCTGGAGTCCTGGGATCGAGTCCCACATCAGGCTCCCAGCTCCATGGGGAGTCTGCTTCGCTCTCTGACCTTCTCCTCGCTCATGCTCTCTCTCACTGTCTCTCTCTCTCAAATAAATAAAAAAAATCTTTAAAAAAAATGCTAATTTATTTAATCCAGCTCCTGTTTATTTTTATGTGTTTGTTTTTATATATGGTATATGTAAATTTTGCTTATCTTTATTAAAAAGATGGCAGTTCCACAGGCCAATCTTTCTTTAGACAATGGACTTGAGCACAGGGCAAACACTGGCATTAAAAATATCAAGCTGACATCGTCTTGCCCTCAAGTAGCTCTTAGCCAAACAGAGAAACACCCAAATAAACTGCCACACTGTAGCATGATTTATCCCATAAAAAAATCATGTAGGTGGTTCAGTGGTATAAAACCTGATTGATTCTGCTGAGAGCAGGGGAGGAGTGGAAGAAAAGAGTTATTAAAGAAGGCCTCACAGAAAGCCTTGTCAGTTGTGTAAGTGAAACAGGACTTTTCCCAAAGCACAGGTGTGTTCACAGCCCTCGGAAGTGTTCAGTTTGGTAGTCATCTCCCTTACCAAGAGATTAGGCAGGGAACATATCACAAAAGGCTTGCAGACCACACCAAGAAGCTCAGCTTCTATTCTGTTGGCAGTAGGAAATAACTGAAGGGTTTTAAATGACTGATCAGAATGACCATTTAGAAAGAATCTAAAGTAAGGGCAAAAGAGGAGAGATGGATTCCAGAAGCATTACAAGAAGTGGGAATCATTTGTTGGATGTGGGGGGTCTGGAAGTGGGAGGCCAGGAAAAGGATGAGGTGAGGATGGCTCCCAGGCTTCTGGCTTGGGAGAACGGGCAGATGGTGGTGCCTGTGGCAATCTCCAGAGAATCAGGATCCAGATGACTGTCTTTGGAGTAGGTGGATATTTAGGATACCCTTTCAGCACTTACATAGTAAAAACAATGACCAAATCTATTGCCTGAAAACAGAACAACAAAATAAACTAAGACAGGTTTGAGCACTGCCCGAAAGAGGGTTCTGGAATCCAGCCAGGCCTCTTAGGAAGACAGTGATATTCTCACAGACTTGGCAATGGGAACGTTTCCTTGGCAGCCTCCATCACCTGGGATGCCATTACATAGCAATGCAAGCCATTCTGCAGCCTATGTTTAAAATAATAACTAAGTGCTTGTTTCATTCTTGGCCACATTTTCAAAAAAAGATCACAAGTTTCACCCACTTGGCTTTGTGCAGGCCTGTGGCTACTGCCTAAAGCCAAGGTTCTCTGCAGGGAGGGCTGGGTGGGGCCTCAGGTTTGGCAGTTCACCTAATTCTGGTTAACTACAGGCAAGGAGGCTACTGAATTTATTCCTTCCTAAAGCGATGGGTATAGGATATGGTTTTTCTAATACTTGCAGGAAATGTGCATTCACACAGCCTTCACAATGAGAAGTACAGCCAAAGTTGCCTAAATTGAACTCAGATGTAAAAACGCATAGGTACTCATCACAAGACAAAAAGTCTGTAACTCTGATAACAGGTGTTAAACTCGACTTATTATGGTGATCATTTCGCAATACATACAAATGTTTAATCATTATGTTGTACAGCTGAATCTAATATAATGTTTATAATGTTGTATATCCACTGTACCTCAATAAAAAAAGTCATTCACCTCTTCACTGTACCAGGGCTTTGAGAAACAGAACTGCAGGACTATTGGGCAATTCATTTCCTTTTTTCCTTCCTGTTTGTCATATGCTAAAATAAAAAAAGAAATACCTAGAAGAAAAAAATGTGATCACCCCTTCATAGTCACTAGGGCTCTGAGAAACAGAAACACAGGACTATATCCTAGAGAATTCAATTCCCATTCTGCCTTCTTACTTGTCCTTTGCTAAAACAACAAAAACAGAAATACTGAGAAGAAAAAAAAGTTGGCAAAAGAAACTCTAAAAGTAAGTCATTATCATGCTAACTTATACCAGCATTTCAAACAGTACTTGGTATGTGGTAAGTACTTTCTATACCTTGTTATTTAATCCTCAGGACAATCAAGTATTGATATTATCTATGTTTTATGAAAGGGAAATCTATCTCACACACAGATAAATCAACATGCCAAATCTCATTTAACTAGCAGGGAACAGGAATGGGACCTGACCCCATCCCTGCGCATCGACTAAGGGCTTGACTACTACATGGAAGCAAGCATAGGGACACCCAGGTGATGCAGTCGGTTAAGTGTCCAACTCTTGGTTTTGGCTCAGGTCATGATCTTGGGGTTGTGAGACGCAGCCCTGCATCAGACTCTGTGCTGAGTGTGGAGTCTGCTCAAGGCTCTCCCTTCCCCTCTGCTCCCCACCCCATGCTCCCTCGCTCTCTCTCTCCTCTCTCTCTAAAATAAATAAATAAATCTTAAAAAAAAAAAAAAAGGAAGAAGAAGCAAGCACTGTAGTGACCTGTGCACCTCGCATCTGCCAGAGGATCCCACATGTGAGGCCCTTTGAAAAACCAGCAAGTATTTATTTTTCCAAAAAGTAACAGGTGTTCTTTGTTAAAACTTTTAAAAAATATGAAGGGAAAAGGAAAACATCATTCAAACTCCATCTCCAAGAGATAATCATTATTGGCACTTGTGTTTTTTCCCCACAGCATTTTTCAGTAAAAATTCAGAGCACTGTACAAACTGATTTACAATCTGCTACTTTCCCATCACTGAAGCATGAAGAGCTCACTCCAAGTGAAGTTTAGTTAGCACATAGTGCTTGATTTTACTCAGGAAGAAAATGTAAGAAGACTGCTTGCATGTCACTCTGAGGGAAGGTAACTATTATCAAGATCTCAATAACATGTCTTATGAGTTTTTCCCCTCATCCTCCAACAGGCTGGAGAAATTTTACCATCCCCTTTCTGAACTATGTCTTCCCCTTTCTGAACATTTACTTCAAATCCCACTTACTTCCAGGGGTGGTGGAGGTTTCCCAAAGGCAAACGTGACCCATGTACTTGCAAACTGAAAGGCTTTCCTACCCTTTCCTTGAACAAGGATGGGTGACAACTTGAGCAGGTATGCTCCCTCTGTGTCCCAAATCATTTAGCTCAGATCGGAGATGCAGCTTAGAAAGTTTCCAGAGTGACTTGGCCACAGTCTCCCAACATGAGAGTTACAGTCCAGAAATCAAAAGTTGGCTCTCATTGAGAGATTCCTCAGTACTAGTTGCTGACTCAATCCTATCCAACTGAAAGGAGAAATGCTGCCTTGGATCTTTTAGCATAATTTCATGCCTACAAGGATACCAGACACTTAGACTGTCCAAAATGATCTCTGTGTGCCTAAGTGTACATACATCTTCACTCTGTAAAAGAAAATGTATAGAGGGGAGACATCAAGGAAAACAGTGGAGAAAGGTAGGTTATGGTTCATACTGTTGGCCACAGGAAATGAAGAGAGTGTAACTACTGATTTGAACATCGTTTCTGTACTATGTGTAACTTTAGGCCAAAAATTTAAAAGTTTATCCAAAATAGACAAAAAATGTTACCAAAATCAGCATGAGGGAGTTATATATGGATATAAAACCATCAGGGAGAGGTGTTAGTGGAAAAGAAACCAAGATCTCTAAAACAGCACTCATAAGAAGACAATGAATAATCCAATAGGAAAATGGCCAAATGATATGAACAGGAAAACTCAATTCACCAACAACACAACATAGTAAAAGTTGCTTAATTTTAGCGCTAACTGGCAGTTAATAATTAATAGCACTTAATACAAATTAAAACCATGACCTATTTATTGTTTCACTCTCAACAGATTAGCAAAAACTAAATGCTGTGTTGACACCAAATGTCCAAGAGGTTGTGGAAAAATGAAGACTCAATACAGCTGGAAAATGTGTAAAACAATCTACCACTTTGGACATTACAACAACATGACACGTGGTACGACAATATCTAGTAGAGCTGAAGATGCATAAATCCTACAATTCAGAAATGTTACCTCTGAATAGATATGCAAAGAACTCTCTCTCTCACATATCCGCCAGGAGGCTACACAAAGTTCTACGTGATACATTACATCTACTGGCAAGAAGCTAAAACAACCTAAGTATCCATCAAACAGATGGTAAAAACTGTCACATATTCATATTAACTGTAATATAAAATAGTTAGAGAAGAAGTTAATATGTACATAAAAACACATCTCAAAAATCATAAAACAAGTGAAAAAGGCAGTTATAGAAATACATATATTACTGTATATATGAACATATGCATTATGAAAATTACATGTAACATTTAAATAAAACTTTAAAGCATGCAAAACTTATTTAATTAATTGTCCAAAATATGTATGAACAGTACAGAAGTATAGACAGAAATAATACCCATCGAATTTGTGGTAATTGTTGCCTTTAGGGAAGGAAGAATGAGGAGAAATAGTATCAGGGAAGTGTTCACAGGAAAATGCAATTATATTTACACTGTTTTATTTTTTCAAAAAAAAAAAAAAACCAAGAGAAAGAGTCATCTTAAAAAGGTTTTTACTTCCTGGGTGCCTGGTGGCTCAGTTGGTTAAGTGTCTGTCTTTGGCTCTGGTAATGATCTCAGGGTCCTGGGATCAAGCCCGGCTTCCAGCTCCCTGCTCAGCAGGCAGTCTGCTTCTTCCTCTGCCTCCTGCTTGTGCCTGCTCCCACGCTCTCTCTCTCTCTCTCAAATAAATCAATAAAACTCTTTATTCTCTTTTTTAAGATTTTATTTATTTGACGGAGAGAGACACAGCGAGAGAGGAAACACAAGCAGGGGGAGTGGGTGAGGAGAAGCAGGCTCCCTACTGAGCAGGGAGCTGGAAGTCAGGCTCAATCCCAGGACCCCGAGATCATTACCAGAGCTGAAAGCAGATACAACCAACTGAGCACCCAGGTAACCCATGAATATAAATCCTTAAATTAAAAAAAAAAAAAAGATTTCTTCCTCCTAAGCAAACAAAATATTGGGCGTTAGTTCAAAGTAATGGGTGAATATGTTCTGTTTTCCATTTTTAAAAATTTTTTCATAATTGATGAGAAAATAAGAGTGTTTGTGAATGAGTACTAATATACTTTCAAGAACACATAATTTCCATATAATATCACTATTTCAAAGCAGAAAAAAAATTTTAACTTCTCAATATATTCTACAAAACAACCTAACAATACAAAGCCTGTCAGGGACGTCGTAAGAAAAAGCCATTTGCATTATGAAAAGAGATGCTCCTCATTTCTTGATCTATTTTTGGAGAACTACTGCCAATGAATCCCCCGAGTGGGATTTCTACATAACTTTTTCTGTGCTTGATAATACAGACATATCTTAAGGACATATGCATGCAATTAGTCCATCCTTACAAACAGCAACAGGCCAGGTAGACAGACACAAAGAGAGAGGTGGGGAGTTACAGTTTTGCTCTCTGGCCTTAAAGGGATGTCTTTCTAGATCAGTATAGATGGAGTTACCTCCTTCTTCAAAGCTGTGTAATATGCCATTACATAAAACTGTAGTTTTCTACTCTCCTTTTGAAATACAGGTGGTTTCACGTTTTCTATTATTGCAAACAGTGCTATGATAAACAGCCTTGAATGTATACTTTCGTGCAAATGGAAATTGTTTTCATAGGGCAGAATCCTAGGGATGAAATTATAGCATGTGCCTATTTAAATAAATAGTGCATTGTGGGTTATTTGTGCACACACCCCCACCAAAAAAAAAAAAAAAAAAAAGATAAGTTAAAGTCCTTACTCAGGTCCCTGTGAGTGTGACCTTATCTGAAAATAGGACCTGTGCAGACATTACCGAGTTAAGATAAGATCATACTGGATTAGTGAGGACCCCAAATCCAAAGACTGGTGTCTTTATAATAGAAAGAGAGGAAAGATATGGACACAGAGACACAGAAGAGACCCACTGGGGAAAAAACCAGTAATACAGGGGTAATACAGGCAGAGACTGGGGTGAGGAAGCTGCCAGCTAAGGAACACCAAGGAAACCAGCAAGCACCAGAAGGAAGGAAGAGGCAAGGACAGATGCTTCCCTAGAGCCTTCAGAGGGTATATGGACTGCCAGCTAGCCTCCAGTACTATGAGAAAATAAACCCACTGTTTTGTTTTTGTTTTGTTTAAACCCACTGTTTTAAGTGACCAAGTTTGTGGATATTTGCTATGGCTGTCCTAGGAAATTATCCCTAATCCCCTCAAATTCACCCAGAGTAGATAAGAATATACTCACCAGACTGTCATCAATCTTTGATTTTTCCAACTTGATGGGGGAACAAAGACTTAAATTTTCATACTTTTACTTGCCTCTCTATATATTTTTGTGTGTAAATCAGCAATTCATATTTGATCATTTTACCACAAGGTTTCTTGTATCTTTCTTGATTTGTGGCAGTATTTTGTAGATTAGCCTTTTAAAAACATTTTTTTTACTGCTGTAAATGTTCCCCCATTCTGCTATGTGCTGAATTTGTTCACTGTATATGCCTCAAAGAAGTATTTTAATCTAAAGTAGATCTGTCACTTCCGCATTAGATTCCATTTCATGCTTAGAAAAGCCTTCACAACTTTCAAGAATATAAAAACACTCCTTCAGGACAAAAATGTCCTGTGCACAGACACCTTCACCACAGCCTGGAATAGAAAACCTCTTCAGCTGGGGTGCCTGGGTGGCTCAGTTTGTTAAGCATCTGATTCTTGGCTTCAGCTCAGGGTCATGATCTCAAGGTCCTAAGATCGAGTACTGCAGCCAGATCCGCACTGGGCATGGAGTCTGCTTAAGATTCTCTGTCTCCCTCTGCCCCTCCCCCACTGCTTACTCTTTCTCTCTAAAAAGAAAGGAGGGAAAGGGAGAGGAGAGGAGAGGAGACTCTTCACCTTTTTCAAAGAAATCTTGATAATGCTTTCTGACCAGGAAGTCCCTTGATACAACTCCTTCAGTCAATTAAAAACAGTGAAAGTGCTTCTCACATTCAGTTTGCTCCTGCTTTTAGTGAGATACACCAACAATGCAATAGCTTATGTAAAGGCACAGTGTAATTTTGTTAGCAGTCCTTTATAGACATTTTAAGGCTGGACCACATCTACAAATAAGGGGACATCAGACTTTTAAATATCCCAACTCTTCACTAAGCATATCCACAAGTGACCTAAAAGTCAAATAAACAGTTTTACAGCACAAAGCGCTTAAAACTAACAAAACACTGAACCAGAAGTCATAAAAACCAGTGTGACTCCCAGTCCCCCACTGAATGTTAAGTGATTCTGGGTAAGTCACTTGACCTCCACACCCACTGTAATGACAACTATGTACTATAATAAAACATGTACATGGAAAACACAAAAGAAATCTTAACTGACGGAAATGCTTATATAGGAAATTAAATTTATAGACGCTCCTTCCCTCCGCCCCCATCAGTAATAATGACAGCCATAGCTAACACAACATGCAAGGTACTCTGTAAGCCCTTTACTTGTATTAGACCATTTCCAAGTCTCTAGAGCCTTATGAGGTAGTTTCTATGCTCATCTCCATGTTAGAGATGAGAAAACCTATTTTCTAAACTTCCTGTACAATTGTTGGCTGCATTATTCTTCCTTAGTGGGGACAAGAGGATGGCTAGTAGGGTGGTGGCTTTTTGTCCTATCATTGTTTTCACCTCTGGAAAAGCAAAATTCTGATTGGGCTGGGGACAAAGTGAGGGTCCTCCAACTCATGGCAATGGATCACTAGGACAGAGCCTCAGTGAGAAGAAAGAAGCTAAAGTTCTTCCATGGGAAACTCTATCGTAATGCTTCCCGAGTCTCCCAGTTCCCAAGAAGCCAGTACCATATGTGGACAGTGGGTTGTTGCAGGGAAAGGGGGGCATCCTAGCAGATAACTGGATTCTGAAGAACTGGTAGAAATCTATATTTTAAGCAGAAATTCCTTGACTTTTAAACACAAGTGAGTCATTCAAACAACAACAAAAAAAAATTTTTAAAACTGCAGATAGCCAGATTCAGCCCTGGGGTACCAGCCTGCAGCCTCTGAACTGTCCCTACACTAGAAGAGCTGGAGGAGTCCTAGTTAACTCACAGGACCAAGCCTGTGACAGCGAATAGGAGAACACATGGCACAGAGACCAACGCCAATTCCAATGTCTTTCCCAAGGTGGCCCACACAGCCCAGCTTTCCGAAGCCCCATCACAAATAATGTGGGCTCTACTACAAAAGAACAAATACAGTGAAGGATAAAACCCTTGGTCAAGGCAGAGGCAGGGAAGCACAATATAACATTTCACAGAAACTTTTGTAAGGATCAGGCATGTCAGCTAGCTCAGTGGGTTAATCGGATGCTTTCGGCTCAGGTCATGATCTCAGGGTCCTGGGATCAAGTTCCAGGTCAGTTTCCCTACTCAGCAGGGAGCCTGCTTCCTCCTCTCTCTCTGCCTGTCTCTCTGTCTACCTGTGATCTCTGTCTGTCAAATAAATAAAAAAAAATTTTTTTTTAATTTGTAAGGATCAAAAGAAAACAGGAAAAACAAAACAAGATAATTTGTAAGGGTAGCAGGACTCAAGATAATTCATTTTCATTTCTCATTTTTATCTTTATTTGTATAATAAAACAAGTGATTTTCACCTAATACAATATTTCAGAACAACATCTCAGTAAAGTCCCCAAAACATTAAGCTAATAGGATCTAAATAACAGGGTAATTTAGCTGTGGATTACCCATATGCTATTAACAAAAGGCATCAGTTTTCACCTCTTAATCTCTAAAGAAAGGGATTCCCTACTTAGGGGCTGGGGAGAGAGCAGATATTTAATAAAAAATATCTGGGTACAAAGAGAAGAGCATATACCTACTTGGTCTGAAATTCCACAAAGAATGGCAGTAAGATCGAGACTTAAGAGCTACTAAAAATTGCTCCATTTAAGGGTATAGTAGTAGGAATTTTAAGGTGGTGATACTCTTTTATATTTTTTAGATTTTCTTACTAGTCCAGTGTTCATAGTGGTTAAAACATTCCTACTAGTTATCTCAGAATGTGCTTCCAGTCCAGCACTGGTTCCAGCAGCACGGGGCTCACAGTGCCCGCCTGCCTGCTTCCCTGGCCCAGGTGGCACAGGAGATAGGATGTGGTCTTCCCTCGAATTTCCAAGTTGTGAGAGAGGGCCATATTCCACAAGCAACCAATTCATAAAGCTAAAAACACATGAGGCTTTAAAGCTAAAAACACATGAAGCTTTATGTTACAATCAAAGACTTAGAAAAATTTAGCCCAGTCCATGTCTCAATGTGAATAATTATTGCATGGAATTCCAATCATGTAATTGTCATTAGTAATATTTTACCACAGCTGGACAGAATGTTTCAAGGGTCAGCTTAAGGAGAGAATGATCAAAAACTTAGGAAGAAATAAAGTGTTCCCAGCCCCTCAGATGCAGCAGGGACCCCAGGCTGCTGGGCCTCATGCTGTTTTGACAGGGGTACCTGTGGCTCAGCTGTACCCACAGGGGACATGTGACACTTTCCTCTCCCCTCCCACATCATTCACAGCCAATATGCCAGCCCAGGGGGATTTTCTGGAAAGATCCTTTCCCATCTTTCCCCTCACCTACCAGCTGCCTGCCCAGGCTTGCCCCAACCTCCTTTACTTTGAGTAGAGGGAAGGGGGCAGCTTGGCAACCTTGTCCTTCTCAACTTTGGGATTTTCTTTTTCTCCTCCCAAAGGACCAGGAATAAGGCTACCTTGCCTCATGGTCAAACCAACTCCAACTCCTGGTCTAGTCTTCTCCAGCTTCTAACAGCCAAGTATCTTGACCCTGGCACAGTCAGTCAGATATTCACTGCCCTCCTTGGCCCTGGAGGTCACCTTTTTCTCCAAAAAAAAAAAAACCACAAAAAAGGGGGGCAGCAGAAAGCAGTCATCTCGCTGTACCTCCTTCCAAGGATGGAAAGTAGAAAGTTCTGTCTAGCCTGCAGGATATCCAGTGTTGGACTAAGGTGTTGGGGAAGGGGCAGAGATCCAAACAAGAAGAAAGAGGAGGCTGAACTGCCCAGGAGTTCTGGGGAAAGGCTCTCTCCATATTCTCAGGCCCTGTTGCACTCCCTCTTCCCAAACCCGTCCCACCTTCCCCTACAAGGGGCAAGAGAGCCTAACAGTATGAGGGACCTGAATCCAAATGAATCGCTACCACTTACTATCTGTGGGCTCTTGGGTAAGGTTTTTAATATCTCATCTGTAAACAGACAATCCACTGAGTCATCAACAAATGTTAATATTAAGTTCCTACCATGAGCCAGGCACTGTTTTAGGTGCTGGGGATCAAGCAATACGTGAAAAAGCCAAAAATGTTCCCAAGGTATGGAGATTACAATAAATGGGGTGGGGTTGGGAGATACAGGTACAGAATAAATACCCACCCTCACAGGGTTGTTGTGAAGGCTGAATGGGATTATGTGTGAAGCCTGAGACACAAGACTGGTAAATGATAAGGGATCAACATACTGTACTCACCATTAGCAGTGGCTCATTGGCCAAGAGGAAAGAAGAGCCATGCCAGCCTTGGGAGGCCCTGGGTAAATGGAGAGCAGGGAGGGTCCCCCAGTAATGCAGGGCTTGCTCTGGCAATGCTCAGAGTCATGGAGAGATACCCAGGATCCTTGGAGGGAGAAGAGTCCCACCCTCTACCTACCAACTTATGTGGCAAGGGACACTGTAGCTCATTTGAACTTGTAAGCAAAGCAAGGAAATGTAAAAAGTCCCCAAGACAAGTCCATGCAACATATTAATAAATAGCAGGAAAAGATTCTTTATTCAGGAAAGGCTTGTATATATTTCCTCAGCAGGAAAAGGTGTAAGGTATTCTCTGGGAAGGCCACACTGCCCACCCTGAGTCACCTATACCACGCTCACTGCGAATGCGAAAGTGGGCAAGCAGAAGGCAGGCACATCTTTCCTCCTCTCCCACCCTCACGCATAATCTTTCTTATTAGTCAGAGGGAACAGGCAGCAGCTGCCTCCTCAGCCAAGACAACAGTAACAGCTACTCAAGTATCCAAGACACATTCCCTCCCACAAATGTGCAATTCATTGCTTGCTAATAACCAGGGCTTCTGAACGACAGGAAGATTTCCCCTGGGCAGTAAGGACTGACACAGCACAAACTCCCAAAAGGTGAAAGTCACCAACTTGAAAGAAACCTTTTGATTTTTTTCCCCAGTTGTTCAAACAGATATACTGAGCAACGAGTCTTTGAATATTGACTTTCCAATGAAAATAAATACAACCAAGGCAGTTCAGAGTAAGCAGATATGAATCTCAGGGTGCCTATGCCACTGGGTAAGCAGTAGGAAGCCCAAGAGTGGGAGGCGAGACAAACAATCCTGGGATGCTTACACAGCACTCCCTCCTAAACGCTGGGGTCCCTTGGACTTCTACCAGCATGGAGTGTTGCCCCAGGTGTTCCTTATTTTTTACTAATATTAAATTCCCAGATTCCCTCATATGCCTCACAATATACTTCTTAAAAAGACAGGACTCTATGTGTTCTGTAGAGTACATGGTATCTAATGTTTGGTAAATAATGAACACCCACCAATAATAACCACTTTCATCGGCAAAGTGAAAAAAACTAGAAGCCAATATTACAACTGCAAAAGTATTTACTATCTTCCAAGCATTAAATATGAATGCCATGGTTACTTTCAAATGCATTTATCATGTTGTCAACTGAGTGATTAGATAAAAATATTATTTCCTTAGTTGGTATTTATATATTTCATTTAACAGATTTCACAAAATGAAAACATTTATGTTAGACACTTGCTTATTTTTACTTTGGGCATTAGGGGCGCCTGGGTGGCTCAGTGGGTTAAAGCCTCTGTCTTCGACTCAGATCATGATCCCAGGGTCCTGGGATGGAGCCCCGCATCGGGCTCACTGCTCAGCGGGGATCCTGCTTCCTCCTCTCTCTGCCAGCCTCTCTGCCTACTTATGATCTCTGTATGTCAAATAAATAAATAAAATCTTTACTTTGGGCATTAATTTAACTTAACAACCTACAAGTTCTAAGGCATAAAGGACAATTAAGTTTCCATCTACAGAGAGGTAGGTTTAGATAGATATCTAGGTTTACATTTATATCTATATAATATATAATCAGTATTACTTCAACTCTCCAGTTTTTACTAAAGTATCATCCCCCATCTTTCCAAAAGAACTTTACAGTGTCCTTTAAAACAGAGATTTGGGCTTCCATTGTTTTTAGGTTTAGAGAAAAGGACAGTTGCTCACTCGGTTTTATAGTAATTTTAGAAACCAAATTAAGAATGCCAATGTTAGAACAATGACATGTTTACCATTACAAGTTTGGATAATAAAGTATCAATTTTCATTTACCAATTTACTAAGGATTTTAAAGGTTAACATACCTAATATTGGAAAGTTTAAAATAAAAAATTCTTAATTAGGTGCACTTTTTTTTTTAAGATTTTTATTTATTTATTTGTCAGAGAGAAAGAGCACAAGCAGAGAGAGCAATAGGCAGAGGAAAAAGCAGCTCCCTGTTAAGTAAGGAGCCCAATGCAGGACTTGATCCCAGGACCCTGCGATCATGACCTGAGCTGAAAGCAGACGCTTAACTGACTAGGCTTCTAAGGCATCCCTTAATTGGGTGCTCCTAAATGGATAAAGGGCATTTACACTGCCACTCAGACAAATTTTAAGAGCCAGAAAGAGACTTATACCTAGGATTTCCATTTTTAGTAAGTGTGCCCTTATAAAGGTAACATAAAATCTGGAAGAATAATCTATAGGAATGATTGACCAAGTTTCAGTTATAATAGCAAAGTGCTAGAAGTAGAAATAAGATCACTGTTTTCGGGCGCCTGGGTGGCTCAGTGGGTTAAGACGCTGCCTTCTGCTCAGGTCATGATCTCAGGGTCCTGGGATCGAGTCCCGCATCAGGCTCTCTGCTCAGCAGGGAGCCTGCTTCCTCCTCTCTCTCTCTGCCTGCCTCTCTGCCTACTTGTGATCTGCCTCTGTCAAATAAATAAATAAAATCTTTAAAAAAAAAAAAAAAGATCACTGTTTTCTAAATGACAATTTAGATTGACTGAATTCCACTGTTGCAGGAGCCTCTCCAGAGGAAAAAAGGAAAGATGAACATGGAAAAATGGATTCATTTAGAGCTGTGGAACAGAGTGCTCTCTGATATCAAGATCTGGTTCTTTTGTTATAAAACTCTTACAGGGTGACATCAGCAAGATGGTGCAATAGGAAGTCCCACGCTTCGATCTCCCACAGAGACAAAAACTTGACAACAATATACAGTCCAAAAAGCCTTCATGGCAACTCCACAAACCAATTAGAAAGCTGCAGTACCTCCGACACAAAGCCAAGAACAAGTTCATTGAAATGGGTAAGAAAAGTAACTACATTTCATCTATAATAGCCCTTCTCCAAGCTAAGCACAGCTTAGTGCAATCAGGGGGAAAAGCTTCTGGCTTGGGAGGGAAAGAGAAAAATGGAATGTACATCTGAAATTCTAGCTTTTGGGGGTGGGGGCTGCCTGAGGGACTGATTTCTGTCTTATCTGACTCAGACAAACATGGTGAACTGGCATACTTTAGACGTCTGGGGGCTCAGGGGTGAGAGAATAAAGGGAGAATAAAGAGAGCTCAAAGGTGTAATGTCGTGCCAGAGAACCTGCAGTATTGCACACAGACTCCAGAAGGAGCAATAAATGACAAGCCCTTGAAAAATTGGTTTAGAAAATTGACAAAACTCTCTAATTGGGAAATTACACACACAAGCCAGGAGAAGATGCATCCCCAGAGGTTCTCAGAATCTCTACCCAGGTTGATTAGTGAAAGTCTTTCCCAGTCTATAAAGACTGGGAGAGGTGGCTGTTTTCTCAAATGCACAAATCACAGGGAAAAAGAAAAAGAAAGCTCATAAAGAAACAGAAAAATATGAACAAATTAAAGGAAAAAATAAATTTCCAGGAACCAACACTAAAGAAACAAAGATCTATGAATTACCTTACAAATAATTCAAAATAACCATCTTAAGAAGCTCAGTGTGCTACGATAGAATATAGACAACTAAATATAACCAGGAAAACAATGCCTGAACAAAATAAAAATGCCAACAAAGAGACAGAAACAAAGTCTGGAGGTGAAAAATATAATAACTGAGTTTAAAAATTTACTAAAGTGGATCACCAACAGACTTGACCAATCAGAAGAAAGAATGAGCAAACTCGAAGACAAGTCATTTGAAATTATTAAGTCAGAGGAATAAAAAGAAAAAAGAACAAAGAAAAGTGAAGAAAGATAAGGGAATTAAGGGATCTATATCACTGAGTAAAGCAAAAATATATGCACTTTGGGAGTCTCAGAAGAACAGAGAAAGAATGGGGTAGAGAGCTTATGTGAAGAAATAATGGCCAGAAACTTCCCAATTCTGAGGGAGGAAATACACATCCAAATTCAAAAAGGTCAAAAGACTCCAACAAGGACAAACCCAAAGAGGCCTACACTATGACACATAATCAAACTGTCAACTCAGAGAAAGAATCTTGAACACAGCAAGAGAAAAGTACTTGTCACATAAAGGGAGACTCCCATAAAATTATCAGCATATTTCTCAGCAAAAATATCACAAGTCAGAATATAATAGGGCAATATATTCAAAGTGCTAAAAAGAAAAAGATGACAAAGAGATACTGTATCTGGCAGAACTGTCCTTCAAAAATGAAGGAGAAGGGGCGCCTGGGTGGCTCAGTTGTTAAGCGTCTGCCTTCAGCTCAGGTCATGGTCCCAGGGTTCTGGGATCAAGCCCTACATCAGGCTCCCTGCTCAGTGGGGAGCCTGTTTCTCCCTCTCCCTCTCCCACTCCCCCTGCTTGTGTTCCCTCTCTAGCTGTGTCTCTGTCAAATAAATAAAATCTTTTTTTTAAAAATGAAGGAGAAAGTGAGACCTTCTCAGGTAAATAAAAGCTGAAGGACTCTAACATTATGAACCACTAAAAGGAATCCTTCAAGTTGAAATGAAAAGAGCAAGAATGCATAAGAAAATATAAAGCTTTCTGATAAAGGTAAATATGTAGACAAATACAGAATATAATGAGGGTGCATACATAATTTTCAATTCTGGTACAGAATTTAAAAGATGAAAGAATAAAAAAACTGTTAACTGCAAAGCTATGTTAATGTAAACAAAGTACAAAAATAGGTAATTTGTGACACTGATAACATAAAGTGGGGATGTAAAAGAATAGTTTTATATATAACTGAAGTAAGCTGTTACAGTTTAAAATAAGTTGCTATATTTTATGTAATCCTCATGGTAACCACAAAGAAAAATACCTACATAAAAGATATACATAAGGAAAAGAGAAAGGAATCAAAGTGAAAACAAAGAAATAAAAAAGGAAGACAGCAAGAGAGGGAAAAGGGACAAAATATGGAAAAAAACAAAAGAGCATAGTAAGAAGAATAAGGCTTTCCCCATCAGTAATCACCTTAATGTAAATGGATAAATGATACTTGATTTAGTTGATGTACCCACTCAATAGATTCTTACACATCCACTAGAAAAACTGTAGACTCTAACAGAAAAGTGTTAGATGTTGATTAATATAAGTAGGATATGAAACAAGTAGAATAAGAAATACACACACACATGCAATAATTACCCTATAAAAATTACACATGAAAGAAGACCAATGTAAACACAAAAATACAACAAATGGGTATAGGCAGGTTTTCCCCTTTCTACACTTATTACAGGGATGGCTGATGTGCTAAAGCACCGTGGAAGGAAAACCATCCAGGCTTGAGGACAGAGCAGAACCTTCAAGAGCATCAGTCCTTACTCATAAAAAGCTTTGTTGTGGAACTTGAAGCACACAATCCCATTTGCAGCCCTGTCCCTACCAACTCCAGTCCAAGCATCAGACTACCTCACCCTTATGATACTCTATTCAGAAATGACAAGGGTCTGCTGGGGCTGCCCTTGGATACAGTAATGGGTCATGCTAGACTACATGCTTTTCCATCATCACCTAGCTCATAAGTAAGTCAAAGGCCACAACTATCTATCAACAACAGCTGCATATTCCCACACTGCTCTGAGAAAACATGTCACCTCACCATCCACTTCTTACCAATCAGGTCTACACCAGCAATAACACCCTAGACATAACTTAAAGTTGTAACACACCTCGACTCAGCCTTCCAGACTAAAAGACATCAGAAAAGAAGATAACTGTTAACTCTGAAAAAGAATTCACTCTATACTATTTGCAGTTTGGTGTATAGGAAAAAAATCCCCAAATCAAAAGGTAAAGTGGAGATTCAGAGTGACACTAACATAATGCCACACTTTGTGGTTCAGATCAAAGCCCATCGCCTTTTCACATTCTGTCTCAGCACACTTAATTTCATATTCAAGTCCAGAAATTAAATGCACAAGATAACAGATCACTGTGGAATATCTTCTTAATGATTGTTTCCTTTACAACTGCCCCATAGTGTCTGAGGCACAGTTGAGGCCACTGCCTCACTCACCACCACAGGGCCTGTGGGCCTATAAACTGTGCCAACCCTGACTTTTTTGAACACTATGGGGGACCATAATCCGTATACACCATGCACCAGCCTTATACACTGTGGGGGACTACAGTGTATAAGGCTGGCCACTTGTAGTCCTTGCCACAATCACACTGAATGCAATGAAGATTTATTTACTTCAGTCTTCTGATAGTCTAATGAATCACTTTCTCAAATCCTACTTAGTCTAATGAATCACTTTCTCAAATCTTACTTAGTCATCAGAAGAAGCTAAAGACATAATTACAGACTATGGGTAAAGTAAAACTTGCTTGACTCTCAAATGTGTATGATAACATTTCCCATTCCTTGCTCATATTATATCTTCAAAGCTATTCATACCACACAGGAAAAAAAACAAGCAAATAAGTAAAGATAAACACGAAAACAAAAAAATAAGAACTCTGGCATAGTCCTACAGGCACGCTACCTAAATATGAGTGAACCTTGAGAAAAGTTAAGAGTTGTGCTGTGAAGTAAGTACAGAAGAAAAGAATGTTCTTCACCCCTGGCAAGTAAAAACATTGAAGCAGTATACTTCCAAATGATCCACGGGGGCATGAAGCAGGCTTGTACCTAAATCATGGGAATTACACACTCCTTAGGAACCAGCACTTGGGCCCTGGCAGGTACCTGGTAAGGTTCTGAGACACTAGTGCTCGAAGAGCCAAGAATGGCCAAGGAATGGTTCTCTTTCCACTGTCACCCTCCCTTACATCCCTACTGCCACAACCACAACTCAGGCCTGAAGTACTATGATCTTACTTCACTTCCAAAGCTATGATGTACAACAGATAAATGAACCTTCCCAAAAAATAGCTTTTGTTATGCTATACCTTGGAAAGCTCACATCCATTACCTATAAAAGTTGGTGTCCCAACTCCATAGCCCTCTGCACACAATTTGACCTCTTTGCCTTCCTTAAAGCAGCTTTCTGCCTAGGCCAATACACTCCTTGCTCCCTGGACACACTCTGCAAACATCAGTTTCACTCAGGTCTATATTAATCAGATATTCAGTTGACTATTCAGTTCTAAACCTAGAGGGAACAAAATTCAGGAGGGTCTTAGAAGTGATGTTATTTCCTTCTTATTAAAAATAACAAATAAAGGACAGTGGCTAGAAATTAAGCTTTTACCTAGTAACCAAAATGATCTCATAGGATGAAAATTCAGCCTAAAGAACTCAGGAAGTTAGGGTGGGAAGGTATTTTGTGCTTTGTTGTGATGTTCTAACTAAATTACATTATTCAGTATTGTTACAGAAAGATGGTTCTCTTCTACCCTGTTACTGACTTATCTGTCTAAAAATAAAAAAGAAAAATTACTTTCTAGGCATAGTAACCAATCCCTGCAGGATATAATAGCCTTTTTAAAGAGTCAAATGTTTATGCAAGTTTTTATATTTTTCATTAGTAAAAGGAAATTAGTCCCTCCTCAAAACACTGACCAGACCAAAGATTTACAATGAAAATTCAACCCTTTCCATGAAGACCTCCATAGTTGGCTTCTTATCTTCAGATTCTTTTAAAAGAGAGGAAAATTTTAAGTTTTACAGTTAGTTTGCTGATACCATTTCTCTCCAAGTAGAATTACTCCTTTTACTTGATATGGGCTTAAAGCAGGTATTCTGCAGCCAAAATATAAAGTATTCTTGTCCTTCTAGACCAATGATTCCTTAAAAATGAGATATATGTAAATGAGATATATTTCTCATATATCAATGAGAAAACAATTTACTTTCTGCTGCTATATAGTGGAAATCATATATGATAATGCATCATATTATATTTTGCCTCTGGAGGGTGGTGAATATCCTTTGTCCACAGGATGCATTTCAACAGAGGCACTGATAGCATTGTGTGCAGGACATTTCTTTCTTGTGCAGGACATTGACCATCTTCATCCCTTCCCTCTCTAAATGACGATAATGTACCACAACCTGTCATTCAGACAAGAAAAGGGTTGCCTCATATTTCTGAATACTCCCTGGTTGAGATTCACTGGTCTATAAATTGTAGGATTTAACACATAATAAAGAAACCCTTAAAGCTGAAAGATACCACAGATCCATCCTAAAATGTTTTACAAAAATTAACCTCTCAAAGAATAGGTCTGAGTACAATCGAAGTATGAGGACAATGACTAGGCCAATAGAAAAATGAGGATCAGAACATGAAGCATGCTTTTCTGGCCTGTCCCATATGACACAAGGCTCTCTACAATCAGCCCACAGCCCCTCCTTATTCCAACACATGCACTGAACCAGGAGATGACAGCACTCTGGTTTCTCTATTCCATGTTCAGAGTTTCCAGACTGCAACCCTAATCATTATCCTTTCATGTATTTATCCAGTGAGCTTTGTTTAAGGATCTAATATTTGATTTTGTAGAGACAAAGCCTAAAGACCATGGTGTTATTCTTCCAAGTGGCCACAAGTCCTAACCTGTCTTGCTCACAGCTGTGTCCCCAGCCTCTTGTACAACACCTAACCCAGAATTCAGGCAGTAAATTATTTATTAAAGAAAAACACATTAGAGATCTGGGACAGATCCTGGAGCTCATCTAAGTCCAAAACCCCCATTATAAAAGTGAGCAAACTGAGGATCCAGGGTGGTGTTAAAGTGCTTTGCCCTTCCTCCTTACTAATCTATTTTCTGATTTACCATAACGTATTCAACTCTAATAATGTTCTTACCCTTATAGTTTACAGACCTATGAAACAAACCAATATGACTGCATACCAATTAACTTTGTAGGTTTATTTCCTTATAGTTAGTTTATTTTAAAGGAGGATATTGTTCATGCATCTATGGTCAACCGATTCTCAACAAGACGTTCAATGCATGAAGAAGAGGGAAAATTGGATATCCACATGTAAAAAGGTAAGTTAAACCCCTACCTCACACCTTATATAAAAATTAACTCAAAATGGATCAAAGATCTAAACATAAAAGCTAAAAATAAAAACACTTAGAAGAAAACATAGGGATAAATCTTCATAACCTTGGATTTGGCTATGGATTCTTAGATATAGCAGCATCAAAGGTAACAGAAGAAAAATATATAAATTGGACTTCTTCAAAATGAAAAACTTTACGCAACAAAAAAGCAGTCAAGAAAATGAAAAGGCAACCCACAAAATGGGAGAAAATATTTGTAAATCATATACATATGAAAAGCATCTAACATACAGAATACATAAAAACACAACTCAACAACAAAAAGATAAACAACCAAATTTTAATGAACAAAGATTCTGAATAGACAGTTCTCCAAAGATACACAAATGGCCAACAAGCACATGAGGAAACATTCAGTACCACTAATCATTAGGGAAATGCAAATCAAAATCACAAAGAGATACCACTTCATACACACTAGGATAGCTACAATTTTTTAAAAATGTGGGATGCCTGGGTGGCTCAGTTGGTTAAGCGGCTGCCTTCGGCTCAGGTCAGGATCCTGGCATCCTGGGATCGAGTCCCACATCGGGCTCCTTGCTTGGCAGGAAGCCTGCTTCTCCCTCTGCCTCTGCCTGCCACTCTGTCTGCCTGTGCTTGCTCTCGCTTCTCTCTCTATGACAAGTAAATAAATAAAATCTTTAAAAAAAAATGTAAAATAACAGGGGTGCCTGGGTGGCTCAGTGGGTTAAATCCTGTGGCTTTGGCTCAGGTCATGGTCTCAGGGTCCTGGAATCAAGCCCCGCAATGGGCTCTCTGCTCAGCAGGGAGTCTGCTTCTCCCTCTCTCTCTGCCTGCTTCTCTGTGTACTTGTGATCGCTCTCTGTCAAATAAATAAATAAATAAAATCTTTTTTTAAAAATTGAAAATAACAAGTGTCAGCAAGGATGTGGAGAAATTAAAACCCTTACACATTGCTGGTGGGAATGTAAAATGGTATAGTTGCTGTGAAAAATTGTTTGCAGTTCTTTAAAAAGTTAAACAGAACTGTCATATGAGCCAGCAATTCCACTCCCAAGTATATCCAAAAGAACTGAATAAAGCAAGATTCAAACAAATACTACATGAATGTTCATAGCAGTACTATTCACAATAGCCAAAAGGTGGAGACAACTCAAGTGTCCATCAATGGGTAAATGGATAAACAAAATGCAGTATACATACAGAATGGAGCATTTTTCAGCCATAAAAAAAAGGAAATACTGAATCATGCTACAACTTGGATGAAAGTCAAAAAACATCAAGCTAAAATTAAGAAGCCATACACAAAGATCACATATTGTTAGATTCTGTTTAAATGAAATAGCCAGGGGCACCTGGGTGGCTCAGTGGGTTAAAGCCTCTACCTTCAGCTCAGGTCATGATCTCAGGGTCCTGGGATCTAGTCCCGCATCGGGCTCTCTGCTCAGCAGGGAGCCTGCTTCCTCCTCTCTCTCTGCCTGCTTCCCTGACTACTTGTGATCTCTCTGTCTCTGTCAAGTAAATAAATAAAATCTTTAAAAAATAAATAAATAAATGAAATATCCAGAGTAAGTAAATTCACAGAGTCAGAAAGCAGACTTGTGGTTGCCAGGGGCTGGGAAGGAGGAGAGAATGAGGAATGACTGCTAATGAATACAGGAGTCTTTTAGGAGTGATAAAATGCTTTGGAACTAGATAGAGATGATGGTTGCACAACATGATGAATGAATGTTACTAAATGCCACTAAATTGTACCTTTTAAATGGTTTTGTGTTATGTGAATTTTATCTCAATTTTTAAAAATATTTATAAATAAATAAATAAATGTATGTTAAGTACATGTTTAGAAAAGAAGGGGGAATATCAATGCCAATAGTATTTTAGTAGATACTTAGTTAATAAGATTATTAACAGACCACATTATCAGGCTCAGCTCTGTTCTAAGCACTTGCCATTCATTATCTCTTTCTATCTCATTTAATATGGCTTTTAGGCAAAGATCAAACCCCTTAACACACCTCTCAGGTCCTGTAAGTCAGGACCTGACCATCTCCCAGTTCTTCTCTTAACTTTCCTCTCTCTCTTTCGACTCTAAGTACGTAAGATTTTTCATGCAATTACCCACCAGAGGCCCTTCGCACCTGTTTTCCTCTTTGTCCTACATACGCCACCCTAATCCTTCTGCCGAGTAAACAGCTTCACTTCCTTCCCAGCTCAGGCCAAAGTCTCTTTCCCTGCCTACCACCCAGCAGGATCAGGCCATCCCAGGGGACACCATCATAGCACTTTACCTTTGTTGCAACTATGGAGTTAATAATTATACAACTGTATGGTGATTTAAGGTCTCTAGTGGAAATGTTTTTGCCTATCCATTATTTCAGCTTTCCCTTCTTCTAATGTAGTCTATGTAGTTTGCATGGGGATGACCTTTTCCCAGAGATGAGCATCAGGCTCATTCTGACCAACCAAAGTTTTCTACCCCTTGGGCTACAGGGATGGGAGCACAAGACAAATAAGAGTACACAGTCAATCTCAGGACTCTTATGTGGATGTTGTAAGGAAAAGCTCTCCATAATGGGCTTAATGAGCCAAGAGAACGAAGATTTGGGAGTTGTCAGTGCCATTCTGGCCACCTCACGGTGAGAGCCTCCCTGAAAGAAAAGCAGAACCACCAAATGGAAAGAGATTCCGGGTAGACCAGTACTAGAATCCATGTGCAGCTGAAGGCAGGCCTAAATCTGTAATCTTCAGTTACATAAACCAAGCAAAACAAAACAAAACCCATAAATAAAAAACAACAACAAACAAACAAGAAAACCTACTTTTTCCCTAAGCCATTTTGAACTGAATTTTCTGTCACTTGCAACCAAAAGTATCCTGATCAACACAGAATCCCCCTGCAGGGCGCCTGGGTGGCTCAGTGGGTTAAGCTGCTGCCTTCGGCTCAGGTCATGGTCTCAGGGTCCTGGGATCGAGTCCCGCGTCGGGCTCTCTGCTCGGTGGGGAGCCTGCTTCCCTCTCTCTCTCTCTGCCTGCCTCTCCATCTACTTGTGATTTCTCTCTGTCAAATAAATAAATAAAATCTTAAAAAAAAAAAAAAAAGAATCCCCCTGTAGACTACATGAGGCCAGGCACTTGCTATTCCTAAATAGCGCCAGACATATAATAAGTTCTCAAGATCATATCTGGTAAATAACAGCGTAATTCTCATAATGAGGCAGGCATTATCATCCTCATTTCTTAGGGGGTAAAACTGAAGGCCAGAGAAGTTAGTTCCTTGCCAAAGGTCACTATTTAGTGGTAGAGCTGAGGTCTGAATTTCAGAGCTTATATTTTTCGGTAACCAAGCTATACTAAAATTGATGGATTAGGGAGGGGTGCTGAAAGGCAAGGCAGAGTGGAGAGAATGATGGAGAAAGAAAGTATTTCCGACATACTGGAGCAGGGGTCAGGAAACTACAACCCTTACCTGGATCAAATTCAGTCCATGGCTTATTTTTGCATGGCCCACAAGCTAAGATGGTTTTAACATTTTGAAGAACTACAAAATATGCAACAGAGACTGTACTCAGACCTTAAAGCCTAAACTATTCATTATCTGGCCTTTTACATAAAGAATTTGCTGGCCCTTGTATTATAGTTAGCACACAAACTTTCAGAGGCCAACAAAATACTAAGTATATATGTTTCTCCCTTACTTCTTTAGTATAGTCTGAAGACTCGGATAATTCAAACTATAATTTCAATGTGTTGTACAGTTTTATTTCCTATGCACTAGTGTTCAACTGTGAAAACATATTACTTAGCTATTAATTGAATGGTGTACTCACAAATGATTTCCCAAACTACAGAAAATACACTGTTAAGTAGATCAGCATGTAAGGACCTGGAAAAAATGTCATAATATATTATTAAGTACAAAAATCAAGTTACAAAACACTATATTATAATGGAATCCTATTATTAAAATGAAGTCTATAATATAGGATTACAAGAATTCTTGGAGGATAAAAAACTCCAAACTCCTAATGTTCATTTCTAGGGATTACAAAATGAAGGAAAAAGAAATTTCACTTTCTACTTTATATGCATCTTTATGATTCCAATTTTTTTCCAACAAGCACGAACCACTTTTGAAATTCTTAGGACAACAGTAAAATGTCCGAATAAATGCTTTTCCTTTTTAAAATAAAAACATTATGTTTCAGTTTACAGAAAAGGGTAATAAAGGTAGCTATAGGACTTCACTTCTGCCTAGGATGTAAAAGCAGGGTAGAACTTTGCTCCCATCCTAAAAACAAGAAAATGTCAGATAAATTACAAAATCATAACTTTTCTTGAATTGAGTTGAGATTACAAGTTGATCAAATAGTCTTGAAATCCAAGGAAAGACTGGTCCTTCCCAGAAGAGACTGGAAGTTAGGTTACCTGTGGCGGAGCATGGGAGGAAGTTTTAGCATGTACTATATAAACACGTAAGAAGTCAGCTCAATGTTTAACAAATTGCTGAAAGCCAAGTGTGAGCTAGCATTAAGGTACAAAAACCAGTAGGTGACACTGACCCAAAGCAGAGTTTATTCCTACTCACAGGCTCTTCACTGCGATCCTACATCAGATGTTCCCAAGAAAGACAGGCAACAGGCAGGAGAGCTGAGAAAACCTTCAGCAGTGGTGCAAGCCTGGAAAGGGGAAGTGGCTGCTGCTGCAGCTACAAAGCCCACAAGCCCTGATTGCCGAATAGAACAAAAGCCTTAAGCCACTGGGTGAGGGGTAGCAAACTTTTAAAGATCCATTGCAGGGGTGCCTAGTTGGCTCAGTGGGTTAAAGCCTCTGCCTTCGGCTCAGGTCATGATCCCAGGGTCCTGGGATCAAGCCCCACATCGGGCTTTCTGCTCAGCAGGGAGCCTGCTTCCCTTTCTCTCTCTCTACCTGCCTTTCTGCCTACTTGTGATCTCTGTCTGTCAAATAAATAAATAAAATCTTAAAAAAAAATAAATAAAGACCCATTGCAACTGGGGGACAATTGATAGAAAGAAAAAACTCTTACCCTAAAGGAGGAGTATATAAGTACCCTAGGTCAAGGATCCTATACCCATGCCATTAGAACAGTGGTCCACATCCAGAGGTTGACAATGTCAAGAGACATTTCTGGTTATCAGAGCTAGAGGGAGGATGCTACTAGCATCTAGTGGGTGAAGGTCAGGGATGCTGCTAAATATCCTACAATGCACAGAACAGCCCCCACAACAAAGAATTATCTAGCCAAAAATGTTAATAGCACCATGGTTGAGAAGTTCTGCTGAGGAAGGAGCAGAAAACTCTTCTGTATAACACTCACCAAACATACAAGGTAGAATATGGTTGCCATATGGAAAAGGGGTAGGATCACTAAGAAAGCTCTACCACAGAAGTCAAGGTATACAAAGCCTGCCTAAGACTGAAACTGAACTAACAACTGACAGCAGTCTACCGCTGAGGGAGGGACAAGGGCATGATGAGAAATGCCCTCTGTGGAGCAGGGGCAGAAGATAGACCAACTACTGCAAACCACTCTCCAGCAACCCAGCCTCCTCAAAGCACAAGATAATGCTGGAGGAACATGAAGCTGGTTGCACTGAAGGTAACCATCAAAATTATAAAATATAACTGCAACTAAATTTTTCACTAGATTGACTCGATTCCCCATACCAATAACTTAGCAGAAAAAAGGCATGTCCATTTCCAGGCATATATACTGCTTTATCTCAATGTCTCATTTCCTTCCTTCTTTCCTTCCTTTCTTTCTCTCTCTCTCTCTCTTTCTTTTAAGATTTATTTATTTATTTTGAGAGAAAAAGCACATATGCAAGTGGGGGGAGGGGCAGAGAGAGAGGAAGAGTGAACCTCAAGTAGGCTCCCCACAGAGCCTGGAGCCTGATGCAGGGCCTGATCTCATGCCGCAAAGATCATGACCCAAGCAGACATCAGAGTCAGATGCTTAACTGACTGAACCACCAGACACCCCTCAATTTCTCATTTTCTACACACAATACTCAGTAAAAAATTAGGAGAAACACAAAAAGGTGAGGGAAGACAAAGTCTGTGTCAAGTCTCTTTGTCAAGAGACAAAGCAATTAATTGAATTACACTCAAAGATAACCCATATATCAGAACTATCAGGGAATTTAAAGTAACTATGATTCAGTATGTTAAGTGCTCTAATGGTTAAGTGAATAAATGACTTTCAGCCGAGAGCCAGAAAGTATAAAAAGAATCTAAGAGAAATGCAAGAAATGAAAATGACAGTGACAAAAATAAAAACTGTCATTGACAGTATAGTAGCCAGCCTCTAAGACAGCCCCCAGTGATCCTTATTTCCGGGTATGCATGCCCTTATATAGTTCCCACCCATACTGAATAGGCCTGACCTGTGTACCTACAGGATACTGTAAAAATGACCATATGTGGCTTCTGAGGTTAGGTCATAAAAGTTATTGCAGCTTTCACCATGTACTCTCAGAGATCACTTGTCTGGGGAAGCCAAATGCCACATAATTAGGAATCCAAGCATACTTATAGAGAGGTTTATAGGGGGAGGAACCAGTTTCCTATCAATTAATTTGGCAGCCATGTGAATGATCCATCTTGAAAATGAATGCTCCAGCCTTACAAAGTCTTAGATAATACCAACCCTAGCCCAAGTCTTAACTGAAACATCAAGATAAATTCCAAACAAGAATCACTCAGCCAAGGCACTCCCAAGATAATACAGGTTTATGGTTATTTTAAGCTACTTAGTTTGGGGGTAATTTGTTATGCAATAGATAACTAATGCAGAGAGTCTCATTAGGAGACTCTATATTGATGAAAAAATATTCAATGAGATGAAAAATATGTCAGTAAAAATTACCCAAAAACTAAACATAGGGAGAAAAAAAGCTGGGGGGGGAAAGCAGAACAGAGCATCTAAAAGCTGCGTAACAATATGAAATACTCTAAAGTACACATAATTGGAACCCCAAAAGAAGAAAGAGGCACAAAAAAATTTGAAGAGAAAAGGACCAAGATGTTTCCAAAATGAACATAAATCACATCCAAGAAGCTCAGAACACAACGTAGGAAAGAAAACACAGACATACACACACTCTCCTAGACACATCATATTCAAACTGCTGAAAATCAAACATGTAAAAAATGTTGATGTGAAGCAGAGAAAAAAAGACACATTATATAGAGAAAAATAAAGATAAGATTAAAGCAGACTTCTTGTCAGGAGCTATGCAAGCCATTAGACTATCAAATGACATGTTTAAAGAACCAAAGAAAAAACTGTCAACACAGTTTTTTTTTCTATACCAAGAAAAAAATCACTTTAAAAATGGAGAAAAAAATAAAGACATTCTCTGAAAAAAGCTGAGAGAACTATTTACCAGCAGACTTGGAACCTTAAAGGAAGTCTTTCAGACAAAAGGTATATGATTCCTGGAGAAATCTGAATTTATACACACATAAAAAAGAAATAATGTTGCAATAGTGGACATGCAGGTAAAAACAAGTTTTAATTTCTCTAAACATTAGTTGAATGTATAAAGAAAAAGCAATGGCACTGTAGTTGGTGTTTTGGCATGTGCAAAGAAGAATCTATGATAATAGCATAGATGGAAGGAACCAGGAGTATATTATTGTAAGGTTCTTACATGCCCCATGAAGGTTAACCATGGCTAATTTGAAAAGACATAGGGTATCAGAATGGATTTAAAGAAAAAAGAAAAGATCCATCTATATTCTGCTTACAAGACACTCATTTTAGACCTCAAGACACCTGCAGATTGAAAGTGAGCAGAGGAAGAAATATTTATCATGCAAATGGATGTAAAAAGAAAACAGAGTAGCAGTACTTATACCAGACAAACTAGACTTTAAAACAAAGACTATAATAAGAGATAAAGAAGATCACTGTATAATAATAAAGGGACATAGGGAGGGAGACAATCCATAAGTGACTCTTAATCTCACGAAACAAACTGTGGGTTGCTGGGGGGAGGGGGGTTGGGAGAAGGGGTGTAGGGTTATGGACATTGGGGAGGGTATATGCTTTTGGGTAAATTGGAAGGGGAGATGAACCATGAGAGACTATGGACTCTGAAAAACAATCTGAGGGGTTTGAAGTGGCGGGGGGGTGGGAGGTTGGGGTACCAGGTGGTGGGTATTATAGAGGGCACGGCTTGCATGGAGCACTGGGTGTGGTGAAAAAATAATGAATACTGTTTTTCTGAAAAAAAATTGAAAAAAAAAAAAGAATATTAACCAATAAAATCTGGCAACCACAAAAAAAAAAAATAATAATAATAATAAAGGGACAAACCAACAAGAAGATATAACAATTATAAATAGTTTGCACCCAACATGGGAGTACCCAAATACAGAAAATAGTTAATAACAAACATAAAGGAACTAATCTATAATAATACAATAGTAGTAGGGAACTGTAACACCCCACTCATAGCAATGGACAGATCATCTAAGCAGAAGATCAATAAGGAAACAAGGGCTTTGAATGGTACATTGAAACAGTCAGATTTAACAGATACATTCAGAACATTCCATCCTAAAACATCAGAATATACATTCTTTTCAAAAGCACATGGAATATTCTCCAGAATAGATCACATATAAGGCCACAAAACAGGCCTCAGCCAATTCAAGAAGACTGAAATAATACCATGCACCTTTTCTGACCACAGCACTATGAAACTAGAAGTCAACCACAAGAAAAAATCTGGAAAGACCACAAATACATAAAAGTTAAAGAACATGCTACTAAACAATGAATGGGCCAACCAGGAAATAAAAGAAGTAAAAAAGTACATAGAAACAAATGAAAATGAAAACAAAAGGATCTAAAACCTTTGGGATGCATCAAAAGCGGTTCTAAGACAGAAGTATAAAGCAACACAGGCCTACGTCAAGAAACAAGAAAAATTTCAAAAACCTAACCTTATATCTAAAAGAGTTAGAAGAAAAAACAACAAACAAAGCCCAAACCCAGCAGAAGGAAGGAAATAATAAAGATCAGAGCAGACATAAATGATATAGAAACTAAAAAAACAATAGAACATATCAATGAAACCAAGAGGTGGGTCTTTGAAAAAATTAATGAATTTGATAAACTCTAGCCAGACTTATCAAAAAGAAAAAAGAAAGGACCCAAGCAAATAAAATCACAAATGAAAGAGAAGAAGTAACAACCAATAACACAGAAATACAATTGTAAGAGGTAATTATGAAAAACTTATGCCAACAAATTGGACAACCTATAAGAAATGGATAAATTCCCTAAAAACATATAAATCACCAAAACTGAAACAAGAAAAATTGAAAATTTGAACAGAGAACCAGCAAAGAAATTGAGTCAGTAATCAAAAAACTCCCAACAAGCAAAACTCCAGGACCAGATGGCTTCATAGGCAAATTCTAGCCAACATTTAAAGAACAGTTAACACCTATTCTTCTCAACCTATTCCAAAAAATAGAAAAGGAAGAAAATTTCCAAATTTGTTCTGTGAAGCCAGCATTACCTGATACCAAAACCAGATAAAGATACCACTAAAAAAGAGAACTACAAGCCAATATCTCTGAGGAACATGGATGCAAAAGTCCTCAGCAAAACACCAGCAAACCAAATCCAACAATACATGAAAAAAGTCATTCATAGGGCTTCTGGGTGGCTCAGGAGGCTGAGTGTTCAACTCTTGATCTCAGCTTGGGTTTTGATCTCAGGATCATGAGTTCAGGCCCTGTTTTGGGCTCCATGTCTATTAAAAAAAAAATCATTCACCACAATAAAGTGGGATTTATTCTTGGGTTGCAACTGTGGCTCAATATACGCAAACCAAAGAACATGATAGAACACATTAATAAGAGAAAAGATAAGAACAGTGTGATCATTTCAGTAGATGCAGAAAAAGCATTTGACAAAGGACAACATCCATTCACAATAAAAACTTTCAACCAAAAAGGTTTAGAAGGAGCTTATCTCAACATAATAAAAGCCACATATGAAAAATCCAGAGCTAACAACATCCTACATGGGGAAAAACTGAGAGCTTTGGTCAGGAACAAGAAAGGCATGTCCACCCTCACCACTTTAATTCAATGTAGTACTGGAAGGCCTAGCTATCAGACAACAAAAAGAAATAAAAGGTGTGCAAAACAGCAAGAAAAAAGTAAAACTTTCACTATTTGCAGATGACACTCTCTATAGAAAACCCAAAGATTCCACCAAAAAACTGTTAGAACTGATAAATGAATTCAGTAAAGTTACAGGACTCAAAATCAATATACAGATATCTCTTGTCTTTCTGTACACCAATAATGAAGCAGCAGGAAGAGAAATTAAGGAATCAATCCCACTTCTGATCACATCGAAAGTAACAAGATACCTAGGAATGAACCTAATCAAAGAAGTGAAAGACCTGTACTCTGAAAATTATCAAACACTGATGAAAGAAACTAAAGATGGCACAAAGAAATTGAAAGATGTTCCATCCTCATGGACTGGAAAAGCAAACATTGTTAAAATGTCTATACTACCTAAAGCAATCTATACACTTAATGTAATCCCTATCAAAACACCAACTGCATTTGTCACAGAACTAAAACAAATAATCTTAAAATTTGTATGGACCCACACAAGACCCCTAATAGCCAAAGCAATCTCGAAAAAGAAAAGCAAACCTGGAGGTATCACAATTCTGGACTTCAGGTCATAGTACAAAGCTGTAGTAATCAAAACAGTATGGTACTGGCATAAAAACAGACACATAGATCAATGGAACAGAAGAGAAAATGCAGAAATGAACCGACAATTATATGTCAGTTAATCTTCAACAAAGCAGGAAAGAATACCCATTTGGAAAATGACTGCTTCTTCAATAAATGGTGTTGGGAAAACTGGACAGTCACATGCAAAAAAATGAAACTGGACCATTATCTTTCACCATATACAAAAATAAACTCAAAATGGATTAAAGACCTAAATGTAAGACTTGAAACCATAAAAGTCCTTGAATAAATCAGAGACAGTAATTTCTCTGACACTGGCCACAGCAACTTTTTTCTAGATATGTCTCCTGAAGCAAGGAAAACAAAAGCAAAAATATATTTTGGGGACTACCTCAAAATAAAAAGTTTCTGCACAGTAAACGAAACAATCAGCAGAACTAAAAGCAACCTACCTAGGAACGGGAGAAGATATTTGCAAATGACATATGTGATAAAGGGTTAGTATCCAAAATCTATAAAGAATTTAGAAAACTCAACACCCCCCAAAAAAAAAATCCAGTCAAGAAATGGGCAGAAGATATGAATAGACATTTTTCCAAGGAAGACATCCCAATGATCAACAGACACATGAAAAGATGCTAATATCAATGATAATCGGAGACATACAAATCAAAACTACAATAAGATATCACCTCACATCTGTCAAAATGGCTAAAATCAAAAGCACAAGAAACAACAGGTACTGGCGAGGATGTAGTGAAATGGGAACCCTCTTATACTATTGGTGAGAATGCAAACTAGTGCAGCCACTATGGAAAACAGTATGGCGATTCCTCAAAGTTAAAAATAGAACTACCCGGGCGCCTGGGTGGCTCAGTGGGTTAAGCCGCTGCCTTCGGCTCAGGTCATGATCTCAGGGTCCTGGGATCGAGTCCCGCATCGGGCTCTCTGCTCAGCGGGGAGCCTGTTCCCTCCTCTCTCTCTCTGCCTGCCTCTCTGCCTACTTGTGATCCCTCTCTCTGTCAAATAAATAAATAAAATCTTAAAAAAAAAAATAGAACTACCCTATGACCCACCAATTGCACAACTAGGTATTTACCCAAAGGATACAAAAATAATAATTCAATGGGATAACTGCCCCCTGATGTTTATAGCAGTATAATTTACAATAGCCAATTATGGAAAAAGCCCAAGTATCCATCAACTGATGAATGGATAAAAAAGATGTTGTATATCTACAATGGAATATTACTCAGCCATAAAAAAGAATGAAATCTTGCCATTTTGTGATGAGATGGATGGAGTTAGAGAATATTATGCTAAGCCAACTAAGAAAAAAATAAATACCATATGATTTCACTTATATGTGAAATTTGAGAAACAAAACAAATGAGCAAAGGATAAAGAGAGAGAGAGAGGCAAACCAAGAAAGAGACTCTTAACCAGAGAGAACTCTAAAGAACTGATGGTTACCAGAGGGGATGTGAGTGGGAGGATGGATGAAATAGGTGATGGGGAGTGAGGAGTGCAATTTTTGTGATGAGCACTGGCTGATATATTGAAGTGTTGAATCACTATAGTGTACACCTGTAACAAATATTACACTGTAAGTTAACTAACTGGAATTTAAATAAAAACTTTAAAAAAGTAAATAGAACAAATGGAAAACAATAAGGTAGAATTTTAGTCCACCCACATCAATAATTACATTAAATTTAATGGACTAAACATGCTAATTAAAAGACATAGACTGTGGGACACCTGGGTGGCTCAGTGGGTTAAAGCCTCTACCTTCAGCTCAGGTCATAATCCCAGGGTCCTGGGATCAAGCCCTGCATCAGGCTCTCTGCTCAGCGGAGAGCCTGCTTCCTTCTCTCTCTCTCTGCCTGCCTCTCTGTCTACTTGTGATCTCGGTCTGTCAAATAAATAAATAAAATCTTTAAAAAAAGAAAAAAGACATAGACTGTGAGCTGCGATTAAAAAAGTGAGACTCAACTATATGCTTAGTTTGAATTCATTGAGAAATAAATCCATATTAGAGTGTAGACTTCAACACTTTTCTCTCAGTGACAGAATAAGTAGATGGAAATTCCATTAGGGTGGAAAAGACGTGACTAAGACTATAAGCAACTTGATCTGATTGATATTTATAGTTCACTCCACCCAACAGCAGAATAAACATTTTTTCTACCTCACTTGGAATATTCACCAAAAGCGACTATATGATGGATCATAAAACACACTTCAATAAATAGAACTGGAATCTTGTAAAGTATGTTTGGGGATCATAATGGAATTAGACTAGAAATAATAACAGAAATATATCTGGAAAGCTCCCCCCAATCTGTATGTTAACCCACTTCATTAATCCATGAGTGAAAGTGGAGGTCTTAAGGGAAATTAGGAAATATCTGGAATATTATGGAAAAGGCAAAACTATAGGGACAAAAAAACAGATGCCTGATTACCAGGACCTGAAGGGTAGAGGAGACTGACCACAAGGAGAAGGAGGGCATTCTGTGCAGTAATGGAAATGTTCTCAAGTGTGAATGTGATAGTGGCTCCATCATTATATGCATTTGTAAAAACATATAAACCTGGTCACTGAAACTGGTGAATTTTATTATATGTAAACTATACTTCAATAAATCTGATTTTACAAATTTTTCTTTAAAAAAAGCACATGGGGGGGGGTGCCTGGGTGGCTCAGTGGATTAAAGCTCTGCTTTTGGCTTGAGTCGTGATCTCAGGGTCCTGGGATCGAGTCCTGCATCGGGCTCTCTGCTCGGCAGGAAGCCTGCTTCCCTCCATCTCTCTCTCTGCCTGCCTCTCTGCCTACTTGTGATCTCTCTCTCTTTCTGTCAAATAAAGAAATAAAATCTTTTAAAAATAAATAAATAAATAAAATTTTAAAAGCACATGGAACAGGAAAAATGAAATTCAAGTTTCCATGTACACTCCTGTATGTTTCAGTGTTGGCTGCCCCATGTGCCCTTCACTACATGAGCACCCTACACCCACACCCCCATGCCTACTGAAAGGATTATTCCGAGCCTCAGTGAACCAAGACCAAAAGTCCAACAAGCTCCCATCCTTTAAGAAAAAGTAAATTCAGTGTTTATGAATACTCCATCCTATAATTACTGAGAGTCTGAAAGTCCTCATCAAAATGACCAGCATCCTCTAAATTTTAAAGGTGAAGTTCAGATGTAAATTCTTCTTATCCATACAGATGATTTAATTCTTCCTTCCAGATTTCAGCAGTTGTCCTTGATTTCTGCATAAGGCAAGTCCATTTAAACTCCCTAATTCCATAAGCCATTCCCACGGCTCCTACCAGCTACTTCAGTCTCAAGTCTTAAATTCCGGAGATCAGATAAAGCTCTGTATCATGGCTAATGAGGCTTAATGCTCTTTCAGAGTCAGTCAAAGCTTTAGACAGGCTTTTCAGAATAAACTTATTTTTCCAGCATAGTCGATTTTCTTGCTAGGCAAGATTTGATTTCCAAATTGCACTAAGTTCTAGAAATTCAGGTTTCATTCTTGTATGCTCCCACATTTCAGCGGTCAATTAAGGAACTTTCTGATCCATGCTCCTGCCCTCTGGGGTTTGGGTAAAAGACAAATCTACCACAGAGAGTTATACTCACCTTGCTGGGGCTTTGATCCTTGGGGACTCAGTAAATCTTACAGTGGGACTTTTGTAGTTGAACAACTGTGTGGCAAGCAATGTGGTTTTGCTTATTTGTTAACTCACAAACTCCCAAAAGTAATGTTCATTTTCTTTTTGTAAGAAAAATGCCTCCAAATAGCCTAGATTAATTTTCCTACATTGTGAATGTTTCCTATTATAAATTGGAAAAGAGAATTATGAGAGCTGGTAAGGGTACAGCTACCAAGTCTGTGGGTACTAAGATAAGGCAGGACTGTGAGGCCTGGTAGAGTAGCTGCCTGACAGATGGCATTTTGGAACATCAGCTTTAATGTCATTCTTAGATGGAAGGTTCTTCCAGGTTGGATATCACATGATAAACATAACAATTATTTTAAGTCCAAAAACCATACTTCTATCTGCTAGAATCTTAGGCAAATCACATAGCAAGTAGTGCTCTAAACTTTAAACAAAAATAATGATATAAAATTCTGTTTACAGTATAATGTCAAGGGTGTTAGAGAAAGACAAAAAATAAGTAGGAGAAAGGGAAAGAAATACAAATATATTAAAATGTTAAGACATTTTTGGAATGATGGACCTATACAGCATTTTCTTAAACTTTCTTCACTCTTTACTCTTCCAAACATATTTTTAACTTTCTTAGGTTGTTAGAGACCTAATGTAATTTAACAAACACATGACACAATTTTAGGCAAGTTTTGATTTGGAAGTGTCTATTTACTTTTTGATAAACATAAGGTGAAATTGATATGCATTGGTTGCAAAATTTAGGAAATCAAATCTGCCCTATATCATACAAAGAAATGTGTAAACATGTCCAAGAAAATCAGTCAAAGCAACAGACAAAAATGAAATCTCGACTTTTTTTCTTTCTGATCTATTTCACTGTTCTACCAAACACCTTGCTTGGAGGGTTCTAATCAGGATATAGAATGAAACCCAAACTCTTTAATTTCTTTAGGAGAACACTTAAATAGGGCTCTTATGTGCCATGCATTACTCCAAGCATTTTATAAAGGTTAACTCTTTTCATCTAAGTAAGTCTTCAGTTTGGCATTCCAAGAATTCCCCACTCAGCTTCTACTTCCAGGCTTTTTCCACCTCTCCTATGACTCAGCCTCACCATTCTACTCTGGTTGCTTCAGACAAACTCACAGGCACCTCTCATCCTCTTTTCATCTCTTTCTGAGACACTGTCCCCTCCTCAGCCCCCAAAATCCACTTGTCAAAGGCCAAAGCAGGCTCTCAAATCCTATCTTCATCAAAACTTCCCAAGGCCTCTGGTCAGATCTGTGCACCTTTCCATTAATCTTTGTGGGACTAAAGGTACAAGTAATTTCTGAAGAACTTAATCTCTCATAGGAAATAAACCTAGTAGAGTTTACATCATCTTTCCTATATTCCTCTCCCTACACTGCCTCACTTAGTGTTGTGCATAATAGATGCTGCTTGACATGTAAATGTCATGTAAATACATTCAATCTATAAAATAAAGACAGACCTTAAAGAGCAGTTTTAAATACTTTGCATGGAACAACATATATTACCCCATATCATTTATTATCAAATTTGTATACAAATGGTCACATTACAAAATTACTTATCAATTTTTTAGGCATTTTCTATTGTGCTGTGGTTAAGCATTTTCATGCATCATAACTTAACATATTTCCCAAAAATCATCCCATAAAAGACTTGCCTTATATTGAAGTCATTATACAGTTCTATTATGAAGGGATCTCCATTTTTAAAGAAATAATATACTGTTTGGGGAAGACACATTCTTCTGAACTAATTCAATGATGCTAGCATAGAAACCATCTGATAAAACCCAGTTTTTCAAATGGGACCAGGAGACAAAGAAATTTAACACAGACATTTGAATTATCCCTAGGGCATGATTTAGCAATTGCTAGTGCGGGGAAATTCAGAAATAAACTTTATAAAGATAATTTTAAAACAAAAAAAGTAACACAGCCAGTTGTTATGTTGAGGAACCACAAGTACAACACTGCAGAGAGAAAAAAACACCCGAAGGTTTGAGAATTAGTAGTTGAAGCTGGAGATAAAACTTCTAATGTCACGTCATATGTGGGTTAAAAAGGCTCTGCACAGCAGCATCTCAGGAAAGCAACAGTGATGTGCTCTGGAAAACTCTGTCTGGAAAGGAGCCTCAAAAACATCACTACTGAAGACAAAGACACCGGAGTCAGAGACACCTATTAAGAGTTTGAACAGAAGTGCTTTGGAGTGCCTGGGTGGCTTAGTTGGTTAAGCATCTGACTTCAGCTCCGGTCATGATGTCATGATGATCCTGGATCAAGCCCTGCGTGGAGTTCCTCACTGAGCTGGCACCCAGCCAGTCACGTGGCCCCATCTGGCTCTGCACCCAGTGGGGAGTCTGCTTGTCTTTTCCCTCTGGCCCTCCCTCTTCTCATGCTCTTTCTCAAATAGAGAAATAAAACTTTAATTTTTTTAAAAAAGAAGTGCTTTGTGAAGTGGGAAAGTAGAAATATTTCAGTAATGTGTAACATAGTCTTATTTCAGATCACATCATGTGGTTATAATATTTTATATGTATCATATAAATAGTATATAACAAATTGACCCCAAAAAGAATTTTTTTTAATCTTCTCATTGGAAAAACGGAGCTTGCCTTCAAGGAGGGTGACCTTAGATGTAAGCTTGTATGGTTCGCTTCACAACCATCTAGTGCACTTTATTATGCCCAATGTCCAGATAAGAAAGTGGGGCTTAAAAGTTAAGAAACTCACAAGGACACACAGCTGCTTGGTGCAAAGTCCGCTTGACTAAAAGTCTGTGTCCTCAACCACCACCTCCAAGGCAGGAAGCTTCCACAGGCCCTTTCTAATGTCAGGAGCCACAAAACAAACTGTTTTTCCTTCCTCCAGCAGGAGCAGCATAGGAAGCATACACTTTCCTTAGAAACAAAGTGCCTGTGAAGAACCTTCTCTGCTGAGCTCACACTGGAATGGCTGCAAGTCTTCTGTGCTCCCCAGAAGCAAGTCCCTCCCTGACAGCACCCAGTAGCACCACGAGGGTAGGAAGAGACAGCACTGGAAAGCTCCGGTAGGAGCTTTCTGATCCCTTGTAGGACTCCCCAGTTATATACAGCCTTCACCAAATGAGAGACAGGGGTGAAAATACTCAAAAGACAGATGGAATTGACATATCTTATGTATCCAGTCTCTTCTTACGTTCTGTTGGACATGTGTTTGTTAAATGGACTAGAGAACTTTTAGAGCTACAAAGACTGAGAACCTTGATTAACTGTATTGGACCTCAATCGCAGTGCAGCTGCTGACCATAAAACACACTTAGTCTTTTGGGTTTGCTCCCAGATCATTGGTGAGAATGTCATCACAGAAACCACATGAAATGTTCAACACTGAGTCAACAGAAATGCAAAGCCTCACAAAATATAAGAAGGGTATCAGGAGTGACGCTTCTTTCAGTTTTTGGTAAATCCACTTAAACCTTTTGGCAATAAGTGCAATATTTTTAAAAGACAAGTTTATACATCTGGGTTCTTATATAGAGGCAGGAGCTGTCTATAGACACAGGAGCTTCAGGAGGGATTTTCCTGAGTGGGCAGGCAACCAATTGCCAGCACAGCCCCTGGAGAGCCTGCCTGCAGCTTTCCCTGCTGTGCCAACAGTGCCCCAAGGAGTTCTTTTTCTAAGTAAAGTTGTTGGAAAAGTTAAGTGCAAATGTTACCAGAAATGAAAGTGTGTATTTCAGATGGTTTAAGTTTTTACAATTACATATGAGAACAGGAATATAATCTCTCATTCAAAGAAACGTAAAGTGAAAGTGTTAGCTGTCCAGAAAACCTATTTCTGTTCAAAATTCTAATACCTCTGAAAAACAATATCTAATCACAGTAGTTTGATGAGGAGATGTTATAGGAGATGTTTTGAAACAATGCTTCCTATCACATAAAACACAACCCTGACCTTCAGTGTACAAGATGCCCACACCTTGCACTGCCCTTTATCTCTCCCCCACCCCCCTGCTCCCCCCGCAACCCCACGTTCTTCCAAGGAGGTTGGAGACGATCTCTTCAAGTCCTTAGAGACTTGAGAGTAATATCAACTCACCTGAATGTGCATGGCGCCCTCTACTGCCTCTTGAATATTCAAACACCCACTGATGAGTGACAGCTGTTCTTCAGCACCCAGGGAGCCTTTCAGAGAACCTGACTGCTCCAGAAACTTCATCTCTTTTCTAGAAAGAAGAGTGACCCTGTGAGTATTCTAAAGCAAATTTAAAAACAAAGGTAAACGCAAATCAGTAGGGAAATGCAAATCAAAACCACAACGATATACCACTTTACACCCATAAGGATTTAAAAAATAGAAAATAAAACAAGAGTTAATGAGGATGTACAATGTCGTGGAAATGTAAAAGGGGAAGTCACTGCAGCAAACAGTTTGATGGTTTCTCAAAAAGTAAAAAAGAGTACTAACTACCATATGATCCAGCAATTCCAATTCTGTCAATATCCCCGCAACGTGAAAGCAGATACTCAAATAGGCATTTGTGTCTTCATGTTCATAGAAGCATTGTTCACAACAGCCAAAAGATGAAACAATCCAGAAGTCCATATATGGATGAAAACAAATGTGGTACATACATACAATGGAATTCAATAGAATGGAATTCAGCCTTCAAAAGGCCGGAAATTGGATACCTTGGTGGCTCAGTTGGTTAAGCATCTGCCTTGGGATCAGGTCATAATTTCAGGGTCCTCAGAGCCCTGCATCAGAGGCTCTCTGCTCAGCAGGGAGTCTGCTCCTCCCTCTCTCTTTTCCTCCCCCCTGCTCATGTGCTCTCTCCCTGACCTCAAATAAATAAATAAATAAATAATCTTTTTTAAGGGGGGGGGCAGGAAAATCTGCAGCATGGATGAACCTTGAGGACATGACACCAAGTGAAATCAGTCAGTCACAAAGAGACAAATACTGTATGATTCCACTTATATGAGGTACCTAGAATAGCGACATTCAGAGGCAGGAAGTAGAATGGTGGCTGCCAGGGCTGGAGTAGGGTACCTGTGGTTTAATGGGGACAGTTTCAGTTTCACAAGATGACCTTTTGGAGATAGATGGTTGTACAACAATGAGAATACACTTGATATCACTAAACTGTATTCCCCAAAATTATTAAGATAGTAACTTTGATGTTGTATTTTACCACAATCAGACTTTTTTTTTTTTTTTAAGAGATGAGGCAAGGCCAAGAGGAGGGAAGATTAGAAAGTAGTAGTTCTTCACCTACTTCCATCAATCCCGAGGGAACATGATTGAAAGAAAGTATCTCACAGTCTGGACTAGGGGCTTCACAGGGCATCACTCATGCAGTCACAGAGACCCGAGCTCAGAAGCACGGTCTCACTGGGTTTAATGCTCTGCAGTCACGGTTTCAAAATGCTTAATGAATATCAAGCAGAGGGCCCCACAGTTTCATTTGCACTTGGCCTCACAAATTATGGAGTCAGTCCTGCTTATAATTCATAACATAGTAAATAAATACAAACACATACAACATATACAAACACAACATTTATACTTTCCAAAAGATTCTGTGGATTTCTGCCAGTGAGTCAAATAATTTTTACATCATTTCATCTTCACAGTTTTAATCTTTAAGCTGTCAATGTCTTCAGCCAAAGACTATCAGGAATAAACCTACAGTGTAACAAGTCAGGTTTGTTACTCTCTGCATTGAGGGAGAATGCCCAGTAGGGGGAACTGTAGGGTGTTAGTAAGAGAGTGTCAGCTGGAACCCATAGCAGGATTTGAGTTTTGGTTGGGTGATTTGGAAGACAATCTGAGGGTCTGAGTTTACTGGATTGGATGCTGTAGAAAGAGAAGGAAACTTGAACATTGAATATCTCAATAAATATAAATGTTTGGAGGAAAGACTAGACTGAAGATAAAGCTGTCGGGGTGAAGAAGTAGCAGTCATTCATTTTAGCCAAGAGAAGGCTGCTCAGTATTTGTGGGTTGCACAGTGATCTCATTTTTGTCCATGGTTAGACAAATTTAAAATTTGCTTTGTCTCATTCTGTCATGGTCTAAGAGTGACTCTGTCAGAGAGGGGTTCTTGAGACTGTTTATGTACAAAAGGAAAATCCCATGGCCTAGCCATGAGTGCTGGACCAGCTCGAAATGTTTGGGGCTGTGCTTTTGTTGTTTTTTTGTTTTTTTCTCCTTCTTAAAACTATGCATCCTGTATTTTGTTTTAGCTACAAATTGAGAAACAGAGGGGCGCCTGGGAGGCTCAGTGGGTTGAAGCCTCTACCTTTGGCTCAGATCATGGTCCCAGAATCCCAGGCTCTCTGCTCAGCGGGGAGCCTGCTTCCTCCTCTCTCTCTCTCTCTGCCTGCGTCTCTGCCTACTTATGATCTCTGTCTGTCAAATAAATAAATAAAATCTTTTTTAAAAAACTGAGAAACAGAAACTGTCTTGCCACTGTTACTTTAAAAAAACAATTCAAAGATATGCTGAAATGCAAACAGATGGTTACACTTAGCAAAAAGAAGCTCCATGGCAAAGATAACAAGTTGACAAATGATCAGGCAGATTCTAATTCTTTCCTGCTTCTGAGTTGACAAAGATAAAAACACCATTGCACGTCATCATCACACATGGAACTTGAACCCAAATTTTTTTTAAAGGAAAGGAAGAATCTGAGATTGTTGTCATATAGATAATTTGGAAGATCCATAATATATTAGCTAAAATATATATATATCTTGAAGTCAGGCCAGAAAATGGCTCCCTTACTTTGGAGGAACCTAAGGACACATGCAGAAGTCCCTCTTGGCACAAGTCAATGCTGGGAACTGAGTACCCCTGACCACTACCCCCAGTGAGCAAGCATTGGAAAATATTTTTAAACATTACACATACTTTGAAGTAGAGGTTTATAAAGTTAGTAACTGAAAACATACAAAACAAGGTCTGTTTCTTTGCCAGTTCATCAAGAAGTCTGTATTAGTTGTCTAGAGTATTGTGTGGTGTCTTAGCAACAGATGAGAAATCTACAATCTCATCAGTCCAAACTCTGCGGTCATCACACCTCCTTCTTTGGCTCTCCTGACTCTCTTCCCCTGATAAGGACCCTTGTGATTACATTGAGCCCACCTGGATAAACTCCCATATTCATATTCCTAACTTAATCACATATGACCTCTTTTGCCTTGTTAGGTAATATATTCCCAGGTTCTGGGAATTAGGACATGGACATCTTTGGGGGAATCATTGTTCTGCTTACTACCCTTAAAAAAACAAACAAACAAAAACCTTTCAGAACAAATAGAATATGTGATATATGTAGAATTCCTATAAAATTACTGTTTGAAATTGTGCTTACAGAACAGAGAGGATTTATCTATTAAAGCTGCCTCAAATCAGATACTTAGGTTATGTTTGGCTCTTTGTACTTTGTGGGTATTTTTCCGCCATATTCTGAATTCCACTAGCTGTTGAAAAGTTTGTCGTCAATTTGTCATTCTTTTATAGGTAGTCTGTCTTTTCTTCTCTCTCTGACTGCTTTTAAGACTTTTCTTATGTCCCTTGGTGTTGTGTAGCTTGCCTGTGATGTATACAGATACAGCTATCTTTTTTATTTCTCCTGCTTAGGACACTTTGTTCTTTCAGAATATGAGGATCTATGTCTTCAACTGAAATGAAGTCTCAATAATTTTATCTTCATAAATTGTTCTTCCTTATTCTCTCTAAATCTTTCAGACCTCTAATGAGATATGTAGGGTATCCTCTCTGTATCTTCCATATTCCTTAACTACTTTTTCACATTTTCCATCTTTTCATCTCCTAAATTCCATGCTAAATATCTTCAGATCCGAATTCCGGTTTACTATGCTCATAAAACCTTGTCTCTCATGTATTTGGGGATTTTTAGCTGTGAGCTGATGTTCACTGAATTCTGTGGGAATTCCTTGATCCTCTGGTTTAAGGTACATTATTCTGGAGACGATATGCATCTTCCTTCTGATAGGCACTGCAGGCAATACTAACAAAGGAACCAATCTGAATTCTTGGATTAGCGGTTTAAAGACGACACAGGTAATAAGAATTTGGGCTCCAAACTCTTAGAAAGGTGGTTTGTGGTTACAAATTCTCAGAGAAACTCTTTCTCCCCTCCACCCAGAAACAAGGCCAAGACAGACAAGCCTCCACATACAGATTAGTTATTTTGTCCTACTATTCCTTTCACTAGCAGTGTTGCCCTCTGAATACTAGCTTCACTTGGGGGTCTACAATTGGATATCCCATCTTGCACAGACTAAGGGTTGCTGTTAGAACCAAAGCAAGATTGGCAAATATCTTAGAGCAGCTGTGATGTCCACATATCTTTTAGGATCTGCACTCCCAAATTTGACCTCTCGGAATTTCCATTACTTTCTTGCCAGCTCAGCTATGCATTATAAGCTATACATTTACTTAATACTTTTAAGTATTTTGAAGTGGAAAGGGCTTTCAGGATACTCAAATTGCCATATTACCAGAAACTAAACTCTAGACTATTTCTTTAAAATCTAATATTCTTAAATATCATGTGCATTTTATATTTCATGAGAAAAGAGAAATACTATAACATATATCCATTTCAGTAATGAGTTATTCAATGTGAATATGATGTCTACTATGCACATGAATTTATAACATACAATTGCTAATTGACGAAACATGGTTCTTGTTCATATGTGTAGCAAAAAAAAAACCCCTTTTTTCTTTTAAAAAGTGGTAACTTTTTAGAGTTACCACTGGTAAGGCCTTACTCTTCTGTTTCCCAATTTTGCCCACTTGGAAATTTTATATATATATTTTATATACATATATAATTTATATGTATTATTGTGTTATATAAATATTATATATATTTACATATATAATACCTAAAAATTCACCTGAAGCCAATAAACTTAGTCTTAAAAACAATATATTTCTGAAATGCATCAAAACACAAAGAATGCTTCTTTTTTTACATAATCTAGCCTATTCGCTCTGTTGCTTCAGAAATTGAGGCCCAAACTGGTTACAGACTCACTCAAGGATATAAAGCGTTAGCCACGTGTGGGGTGGAAAACAGTCTTCTGACTCCTTCCCTTAAACATACTGAATAAGAACTGCTTTTTCCCCACTCTTCCTACTAAACCACGAAGGCTCTGTCATGTAAAAAAAAAAAAAAAGAAAGAAAGAAAAAAAATCCTGTCTGGTGGGACTTACTTATAGGACTAATTGGCACAATTTATTGGCTTAAACCCAAAGATTCAAGGTAGCCAGTTTCCTGGAGAAAATAGAAGTTTGCATCCACTCCTTCCCTCATGAATGCTGCCTAACACCAGAGTCCCAGCCTGTCAAGTTTGAACTTAGGACACAGGGCTCCTGTTTTCCATCTGGGGAGCCCTGGTGTACCTAACAACCCCCCGCCCCAGCTCCTTTCAGGATTTCATTACCAACAGAGTTCGGCCTACTGGGAGCCTGTGCCTCGTGGTACATGGCCCATCAATTAGTTGATCCCTGCTGGGCAGTTTGAAATGAAGACCCTCAAAGTGGGTTAGTCAAGGGTTGGTGGAGCTATAGACATACATCCAACAGTACAGCCACTGCAATGGTGGGCTTTAGTAAGGCAGGACCCCAGACAAGGACCAGCTAGGAAACCATCCTCCCCAAAACTGCTGAAAGTTCCCAGAGCTGTTGACTGACTACCAGAAGCTCAGATGTCGCCTGAACAATGTCCCATTTCTGCAACAGTGATGTAGCTGCAGGGATAGCTTCCAGTGTCCCTTGCTTCCTTGAAGAGCCTCACAATCAATCCCCACTGACAGAGGCAATCTGGGTACCTCTATCCTCATAACCTGAATAGGCCTAGCATCTATTTTGTTCAGAAATTAGATGGAACTATTGGCTGAAGGAAATTATAATGTATCTAAACTGCTTGGTTTTAAATGTTATGATTTATATAAATTAGACCTGCAGCAATAACTAAGTGTAGGGATCAATAACACTGGTAAATGTTAACTACACTGCCCATAAATACAACCAGAATAAAAGTGTTCATATCGCTGAAGAATGGTTTACAGCTACCAAACAAAAAACCATTTCTATTCAATTAAGTGTGTTTGTTGTTAAAGAGGAACAAGTAAGAAATATAATATGGTGCCCCTGTTCCTTTTCTGGAATGACTTTGTTTTCACAATTTATTTTTAAAAGTAAAAAGAAAGTAGAAAGAATAATAAACATCCCCATATTTCTACTGAGAACTAGCAACCACCAATATTGACATACGTGCTTCTTGTCATTTTTTTAAATAAGCAAAACATTAAAGTTCTTTTAGCCACCAACCTCACACAACTATTTTCTACTGAATTCAGACAGGGTTTTTATTTTTTTTTATAATTTTTTTATTTTTATATAAACATATAATGTATTATTAGCCCCAGGGGTACAGGTTGGTGAATCGCCAGGTTTACACACTTCACAGCACTCACCATAGCACATACACTCCCCAATGTCTATAACCCCACCAACCCTCTCCCTACCCCCTCTCGCCCCAGCAACCCTCAGTTTGTTCTGTGAGATTAAGAGTCTCTTACGGTTTGTCTCCCTCCTGATCCCATCTTTTTTCATTTATTCTTTTCTTATCCCCAAAACCCCCCACGTTGCATCTCCACTTCCTCATATGAGGGAGATCATATGATAGTTGTCTTTCTCCAATTGACTTATTTCGCTAAGCATAATACCCTCTAGTTCCATCCACATCATCGCAAATGGCAAGATTTTATTTCTTTTGATGGTTGCATAGTATTCCATTGTATATATATACCACATCTTCTTTATCCATTCATCTGTTGATGGTCATCTAGGTTCTTTCCATAGTTTGGCTATTGTGGACATTGCTACTATAAACATTCAGGTGCCCGTGCCCCTTTGGATCACTATGTTTGTATTTTTAGGGTAAATACCCAGTAGTGCAATTGCTGGGTCGTAGGGTAGCTCTATTTTCAACTTTTTGAGGAACCTCCATGCTGTTTTCCAGAGTGGATGCACCAGCTTGCATTCCCACCAACAGTGTAGGAGGGTTCCCCTTTCTCCGCATCCTCGCCAGCATCTGTCATTTCCTGACTTGTTAATTTTAGCCATTCTAACTGGTGTGAGATGGTATCTCATTGTGGTTTTGATTTGTATTTCCCTGATGCTGCGTGAGGTGGAGCACTTTTTCATGCAGACAGGATTTTTAAATGCCACAGCCTAAAAACACAATGATAACCTATTTCCCCCTTGGGAGAATTATGTTTGAGTAGCTAATGCGCTCAAAAACACCTGCTTTAAACTTTAGTAAGCCAAAGCAAATTTTAGCCTTTCCTCCCAATTGAGATTAGGTCAGATAGATGGGACAAAAGCAGCTGTTTCTTTGATGAGATGATGTTCTACAGACTTCCCGGGATTGTCCCTATGGTGAAAGAAAGGAAAAAGAGACAGAGGGTAGTAGCCAGAATAACCACACCAATGGCCTCACACAGATTAGACTCTAGGCAAAGAATCTATATAAGCAGTTTGGCCTCAAGGCCCTCTCTGCCCCTGGAAAAGACATGGTCATGAGGGGAGAGCCCTGGTCACACATTTACCAACTGGAATGCTGCATGGCTGAATGTCTAGAACCCTACTGTGCAGGGATCCCAAGAGAAAACCAGATGAAACGTTTGGAGGAGCTTTCAGATATACTCAGACAATCCCTCAAGTTCAGTAACTATGCCCATAAATCAAAACCAGCCATTTGGCCATGTTTTATCCCAGTTAGACCATTTCCAATATTTTTCATTGGTATTTTGGAAGAACTTAACACATAAACACCTGGAAAAGAAAGAGGTCTTAGTGGGGTTTTCAGCAAGCTCAGACATTCCAGAACGTTGCAGTCTACACCATTTAAGAACTAAGAATGTACTCATTCAAGACACAGGAGTATGTGGCTGCAGCCTACCATTTCTACCTCTAGAGGTCAGCCTAGCACTAGAAGTCAAAATACTTCCATCTTCTCTTCAATGAATTTATAAATTTTTATTCAAAATTGGAGAAAAGAAAATGTTCAGAATTATCCCTGTAGGGCAAAATATGGGTGGTTTAATTTTTTCATATTTCTATTTTTGAAGTTTTATTCAAAAGGAGCATTTATTACTTTGAAAAGATAAAGACAACGTTCTAGAAATTGGAATCCTTGTCTACTACCACTGGGACTGCAACACATGCAGCTGCTATGGAAAATAGTATGGTGGTTCCTCAAAAAATTTTAAAAATGGACTTACCACAAGACCCAGCAATCCACTTCTAGATATATATTCAGAAGAAATGAAAGCAGGAACTTAAAGAGATCTTTATACATTCATGTTCATAGCAGCATTATTCACAATAGCCAGAAGGTAGAAGCAACTCAAATGTCTGTCAGTGGATGAAGGGATAAACAAAATGTGGTCTATACACAAGAAGGAATATTATTCAGCCTTTAAAAAGAAGGAAATCCTGGGGCACCTAGGTGGCTCAATCGGTTAAGCATCTGCCTTTGGTTCAGGTCATGATCTCAGGGTCTTGGGATCGAGCACCACATCAGGTTTCTTGCTCAAGGGGAGTCTGTTTCTCCCTCTGCCTCTGCCCCTACCCATTGTTTGTGTGCTCTCTCTCTCAAATAAATAAAATCTAAAAAAAATAACCACGCCCCCCCCCACATCCGTCCAGGCACTGTCCTTTGATCAGCAACAACAATGCTAAATGGAGACTGGCAGATTCTTTTCTGGACAAACTGAAGAGTCAAAGAAAAGAGATAGCACTGATGTCTCCAGGCCCTTACCTTAGCTCCGTTGCTATGGTATCCCCATGCTGGATTTTCTGAGTACCCCCAGCCACCACTCTAACTGCATACAGGCAGATTAACTTGAAGTGCCACAAAAATCCTGAATTCAGTTACCGCAACGTGAAACTGGACAACAGATGTGCAACAGTGCAGTCCATCTCCCACAGTGGGAGAGTAGATAGACCCTCAAAATCGTTCCTGATGTCTCTGAAGTGGGGATAAAAGGATAGAATACAAAAGGTTTTACTAAAGGGTGGCCCCAGACTTCTTTTGCTTGACAGCACAGTGTTTTTAAAGTCTCAAATGCCTTCCACCAAAGGCTAGGTCCAATTTGCCAAGGGCTACACCTCTTCCTACTTCATTGTCTCCTCCACTGGTTACCAGACCAGCCTCCTTACTTACCTGAATTTGAAAACCTCTCAGTGAAGTATATAAATTTAAATGTACTGTAGAAAGAAAAAGAACTCTCTCCATTTGCCCCACAGGATTGCTAGGGATCTGATTGCCCCCACTGGTCCTGCCATCACTGCCCCTGCTTCTCCCCTCCTCACCTGGGCACTCTGAAATTCTCTTCCCTCAGGCTGGTGGTGACACTGGGACTTGGGAGGTGGGGAGATATTCAGGGGAGCAGAGTGCTTGCATAAGCCTCAAGTCTGTCAAGTTCACTAACATTTACACGTGAGTATCAAGCCTTGGCCCAGTTAATACATGTACTTTCATTTGTTTGTCATTGTTGGAAATCTCAGAGAGACACAACTAGACAAAGCAGAATTCATAACATTCTTGAGTCCACACCCTATACCACATAAGCCTTCACAACCCTATCTTCACTGTTAATATGTGCATGTCCACATGCACAAAAGCATACTGGATCATGACAGAAGCATATATCCTCAAAATGCTCAACAACAGTCCCTCTTATTCCCACCATTCAGAGACAGTCAAAGTATCCTGATTTCTCCCAGTTTTATGAATGTACAATTAGCAATATAACTTCTACAAATCAGATAAAGCTATACTATTTCTGTTTTGGAAGAAAAATAAATAACTGAAATGAAGCAACCATTTGAACTGCCCTAGTGACAGCCAAGTGAGAGCACAATCTGTGAACACACAGATAAGTCAGGTTGAATGACCCCGCTGAACCCATACACCATCGGTGTGAACTTTTGGTATCAGGATCTCAGATCCCTTCTGAACTTTCCTGTGCAGGTAGGTTTAGTCAACTCGTTTCCTGTACCCCACTTCAGGGGAGCTTTAATTAAACCACCAAAGACAGGCTCCTGCTCATGAATAGGGTACATGTCTCTCCATTTACAGAAGTTTTATTTCCTGTCATTCAAAAATTTTAAAAAATTTCTCCATGAATTTGTTATACATTCTTTTTCTTTTTCTTTTTTTTTTTTAAAAAGATTTTATTTGTTTATTTGACAGACAGAGATCACAAGCAGACAGAGAGGCAGGCAGAGAGAGAGAGAGGGAAGCAGGCTCCCTGCCGAGCAGAGAGCCCGATGCGGGACTCGATCCCAGGACCCTGGGATCATGACCCGAGCCGAAGGCAGCGGCTTAACCCACTGAGCCACTTCTTTTTCTATTTATACCTAGGTTACTCACATTTTTGGTAACTATAGCAAAATTCACTGTTTCCTAACCATGTGTTGCCAATGTATAGAAATATAATTGGGTTTTTTTTTTCCTACCTGACATACATTTTCCCCAGCCTTGGAGTTTAACCTACACAATCTGTGTTCGAATTTCACCTGATAATAAAGCAATTGCTATCAGATTGGCTAGGCCTGCTCAACTTCTCCTGAAATGTCATAACATGTTAATTATTACAAATACACTGCTGATCTATTTCCATGGGTGGGGGTGGGGGAATAGTAAATATTTTAGGCTTTGTGGATCATTTGGTCTCTGTTGGAACTATTACTGTAGAGTGAATACAGACATAGGTAATATGTAAACAAATGGGCACACTATGTCCCTGTAAAAAGTCCCTTAAGACAGGGACTGGGACTGATAGTTCTGCATCACTTCCTATAGAAGTGGAATTCCCTAAGTAGAGGACAGCTGTAGAAACACATAACCAGGAACCCTCAGAACCTAGAATCAGTAAAGGATAGCAATCTAACTATAGGAACCTGACCAGGACTTGGTATATTGGTAATCTACCAATCTATTGCCATAATCCTGAGAATTATTAATTTTGGCTGCAACTCAGCTGGGCTCATCATGAGGCCGCAGTCATATGGCACGTTAGCTAGGGATTATTTGTCGAGGATGGCTTCACTCATTTATCTAGCAGCTGGTGCTGGTGTTGGCTAGTGCTGGCTAGTGCAGCTGGGCCACATGTCTCTGCATGGCCAGACTGGACTGACTGACAGGATAAAGGATGGCCGGAAGGGTTCCCAACAGCAAGTGATGGTAAGTTCTCAAAAAACACAGGTGCTTTCCAGGCCTCTGCTTGCATCACATCTGCTATCTGTCCCATTGGCCAGTGCAAGTCTGTGCCCAAGCCCAGAGTCAGGCTTCTCCCAGAAACAAAGCCATGGGCACCTGGGTAGCTCAGTCATTAAGCATCTTCCTTTGGCTCAGGTCATGATCCCAGGGTCCTGGGATACAGCCCTATGTCGGGCTCCCTACTCAACAGAAAGTCTGCTTCTCCCTTCCCCTCTGCCCCTCCCTCTGCTTGTGCTCTCTCTCTCTCTGTGTCAAATAAGTAAACAAAATCTTTTAAAAAAAAATTCATACTGCAAAGAGGTGTGCAGAGAGGAATGGAAGCAATTTGTGGCCATTTTGTGATCTACTACAGTCAGCTATTCTAGCCAAAGATATATAGGGCAACTGATAAATGTCCCTTTCAAACCAGAACAGATCAACCCAAAAGGAATCCAGATCAAAACTGAATTCAAGATATTTAAGCAAGTGCAGAGGTCTGGGTAGCAGGTTAAAAATACCCACCAGAAGCCCAATTACTGGAAATGCCTAAATTCAGGGACAAGGAGTTCAGTCACTTGGGAGACAGGAGGACAGAACAGCAACTTGGTTTCAGGGATCAGTTCTGGTGGCTTATTCACTTCTAATTTATTTAGAAAGCTGATTTGGTTTAGGGAATTTGCATACCAGAATGGCCATCTACAGGTGGTAAAGAGATGGCCATAGAGAAATTGAGAAGAGTTAAGTTTACCAAAATACAGTGATTTCAGATTGGGACTCGTGCAAAACAAGGCAGTTTGCTCCCTGCCTCAGAGTAGAGGCCCGTCACTGAGGTATCAGTATGGTCCATGCCAGATGGCCCTGGACCACTGATGGCTAAGATGGCCCTGTCACTATGTGGAAATGATGCTGGATCCAAATCCTACAAAGTCAGTTCCTGATCTATGAGTCCATATTATACCTTTTACTTGATTCTTGTTTTTCTTCTTAAAATACATTCATATGTGTAAGCCTGATGATTCATAGGCCGTACCCCTGGGGCAAATAATACACTGTATTTTAGTAAAAATAATTCAAAAAATTTTTTAAAAATTTTAATATTCATAGTCTTTTTTTTAAATATTCATAGTCTTAAATTCTTACTTGAAACCTAACATGTGCCCAGCATAATGCATACAATGGAAAACCAAAACCAAGTAGTAAAGCATCAGCTAATAAGGTTTTCCAAGGTCAAGCTACCCTTCTATTTTGAGATTTAAATATGTTAAGTTTTAAGCTTCTCATTTTACTGCTCCATTAGAAAAAGATTAGTCTTGGATGACATCTTTTTAATTTTTCTTAATTCCCTGTGATCTCTTGGCATAGTTTGAGTTGTGATAATTTCTCTAATCTTCTAATGTTGTAATATTTTTAAAAATCAACGTCACCCAGTTTAAGTTCATTTTTACAATTTCAGAAACAAGATGTACTATATCTACTCATTTAAGATATAGTGTTTAATAGGTCTAACATAAATAGAATTTTCATGCAGAAGTAGTAATATTTCAACCACATATTTTCTAGTATAAAATGTTCAGAAGGATCTGAATTTGGGAACTGAGCCAAACTGCCAGGGTGGGACAGATGGCCAGGAAAAAGGCTATGAAAAATATGGCAAGAAGAATTAATTAATCTTTGAGACTCTAGACAAGGTTCCCATGACTCAGTTAAAAGAAATTACTGAGCTAACATCTATTTCTGGAGACAAGAGATGTGCATGCTGCTTCTTTCTCTGGCCATAATGGCTATCACAGAGACCACATAACATTTCAATACTGAGAGGTACTGATAGTGTAATACACAGTCTCTGTCCTCATGGAGGTCACAACCTAGTGTGATGACTGAAGACCACAAGCCAGTGTCCTAAAATGCTGCCTGTTGGGCACAGACTATTTTGACACAATGAAGAAGTTACACTGTTTATACTTCTTGGCAAAAAAGATAAAGTTGATTCTCCTTATACTTTATGCCTAATACATGGTCAGGGACTTTGTAGTCTTGGTTCCTGGACATCTAAGGACTACAACCAATAACCCAATGTTGTTGACTTGAGCTAAAAGTCACTGTTCATCTGCAGCGTGACACAGTTTACTTACTGAAAGAAATAGCAATAATTCTTTCCTGACTGAAAAAAATCTGAAACTCAGAATTCTTCTTACTGACCAAGGTATTTACAAAAATGAGGTTTGGGTTCAATCCTCTTCACTTGGTTTCTGTGTACAGGAATGGAACATCTGAAAATCTTGTGATTTAAGAAAGGGAAACAGGTGGTTTTACTTAAGTGACAAGACCAAAAATGTAGTCGTCCCGAGGAGAGCAATATGACACGACTCAGCCTGATTTTCCTGTTGCTATTTGCTAGCAATAATTCGAGAAGAAAGAGGTAGTCAGTCACAAGATACCCTAAGATCTCTACTTCCTGCCAAGGAAGTATAACCAGTTCTGCATATTTAAGTTAACTCAGCATATGTGTAGGTGAATTACAAAAATAAATTTTCTGCTACTGAGAAAAGATCTGTGTGTACTCTTTTTAAAGACTGGATACAAAAGAATTCAATAAATTGTTTTTCTTTAATAAAGCTGCTAATAGCAATAATTTTTTTTTTTAGTTCAAAACTCTTACAGACTGACATCTGAAAGTTAAATCTAATTGAGCACAAATTATATTAAGATATATTAGCTCTAACTTAAGCAAAGCAGTAGGATAATAGGGAAGTCTTTTATCTGGCCTTAAAAATAAACAATGAAATATATTTTTAAAGATTTACTTGTTTATTTTAGAGAGAGAAGGAGAAGAGCAAGCACAAGCAGACAGAGGGGCAGAGGGGGAGAGAATCCCAAGCAGACACACATTGAGCACAGAGCGCAAAGCGGGGCTCAATCTCAAAATCCTGAGATCATGACCTGAGGTGAAACCAAGGGTCAGATACTCAACTGACTCAGCTACCCAGGTGCCCCAACAAAAAAAAATTTTTTTTAATTTAATTTAAAAAAATTAAAAACCCTGCTCACAGTTTTCACATATACTCTCTGATGCCTGAAAGGGCTTTAAAAGTGGTACACTAAAATGATACACCTAAAAAATAAGGCCTGAAATACAAAACCCAGAGAAATAGAACAAAGAACTTTTCAGTTAGGAATCTTAGCCTTTTCTCTTGGTTCCATCAGAGTAGAATTGACTTGACAAAATAAAAGATGAATGGTAACAGAAGTGGGAATTCTAGAGAGTAGAGGTCAGCAAACTGTAGCCGCTGGTTAAGGCTGCTCCACCACCTGTTTTCATATGGCCTGTGAGATGAAATGGTTTTTACATTTTTAAATAGTTGGGGAAAAAAAGAATATTTTGTGACATGTGCAAGTTATATGAAGTCCAAAGTTCGGTGTAAATTCATGGAAGTTTCCCTGGAACAGAGCTGGGCCCATTTGTTCACATATTATCTGTGGTTGCTTCACTCTACAAGGAGTGGCTGCTATAGAAACCATATGACCTTCAAAGCCTAAAACATTTCCTCCTTGGCCTTTACAGAGAGAAGGCCAGCCCCTGGAACACAGGTAGAACTACTTTCATACCTGACTTGGTCAGAGGCTGTGCTCTCCTGCGACACCAGACCTGTCACTAGGCTGACATCTCTAGGCTCCAAATCCGCCAACCACAGATACTGTCAATGATGTGGGGACCAAAGGCAGAAGAAAAATTATTCAATTTCCTTACTATCTACAGACCATTGACAAGCCCTGGAAACAGGCAGAGTGACCTTCCTTTAGGGACTAATTGCCTTGATGTTGATACTTTGCTAATGACAAAAGGCAATCTTAGCCTAACCCCCAGGACCCTGTGAATCAACAAAAACTCCTTTGGAAACTTCCTTTATCTCTAAACACCCCAAGATATATGTTGGCAATCATGCCCCAAGCATGTGGCCCACTGATATATATCTGAAGGGTCTCATGACTAAGGTTTTATCAGACAGTAATAAGTGAACTTTTCCCTTGCTTCCAAAATTCCATAGAGACTTAATAGTCTATCCCTAACCATGACCCCCAACTTGAAAGTGTGTAATGGGCCACTCCTCACAACCCCAGTGCAGCTCTTTCTGCCCACGGGTTCTAACCCCATGCTTTAATAAAATCATCTTTTTGCACCAAAGACATCTCAAGAATTCTTTCTTGGCTGTTGACTTCGAACCCTAACATTCTTTCCTACATCATCAACAGAAAACCAAATAAAAGTCCAAGCGTGCTGAAAGGTCAGTATTCCACACAAGTATATATGAAGCCTAGCATTGTTATCAACCATTTCCAAACTGGAGCTTGCTATGTTCTTTCATAGGAAAGCCACTTACTAGGGGGAAAAAAGATAAATTTAACAAAGCAGACATAATTTTACTTACTTAGGGATACCAGAAATTCTTTAAGTTTCTTTACAATGGTATCCCCCTTAATGATTTTCATTATCAATAATAGATCACTTCCCATTACATCCTACATCACCACCATTAAACCAAATATTAAGTTCTTTGTGCTACTTGATGCCCTTTTAAAACACTCTAACTCAATTTGAAGAAATCTTTTACCTTCAAGTTGGTTCCATTTTTATGATCATTGTCTCCAGAAGTAATTTTCTTCTGCATTACAACAGTCAAACATAAAGCTTTTGAGCTTTTTTTAGTAAGGATTAAGATTTAAAGACTTTAGAAGACTTGCACTTCCAACAATATAGTGGGCCAAAATCTCTAAAGGGACTCTTACAAACTACAAGATCCCATATAGGAATAATTTTTATGCATGAGGGAGTCACAGCAAGCAGAGCGGGTCAGGAAAAATTTCAAGGTTCTCTCTTTAACCAAAAGACGCAAAAACAGAAAAAGAACTCAAAGAAGATACACAAATAGCAAGTAAACATATGAAAAGATGCTCCACAGATTTGTCATCAAGGAAATGCAGAGTAAAACGACAATGAGCTGCCACTACCTACCTGTTAGAATGGCCCAAATCCAGAACACTGACACCACCAAAAGCAGCTAGAACTCTGACTTACTGCTGGTGGGAGTGCAAAATGGCCCACGCATTTGGAAGACAGTTTGGCAGTCTAGCCTTTGGTGCTCCACCCAGTCCTCTTTGAATCCCTCTGACCAGCACTGGGTGCCCATCCTCCAACTTTTAAATCTTTGCTGCTAATGGCTCACACCTGCCCCCACCCCCAAAGTACTACCCCAGGACCCAGAGCAGAGACACAGAAGCACCTGGGAGTTCACATCCACCCAAGCCCCTAGGAATGCCCCTCAGTCAGTGACTGATGCAGAAATATGGAAACTCAGCTCTTGCCTTAAGCGGTGACATACTTGACACAATATTTTATGCTCCAGGACTCCAGGAATCTTGCTGACCCTGGGACTTCTGAAATTATACCCTTAGTTGGCCTCTTTGTCTTCCTTTTCCTGTCCCTACCAATCAATCCCTCATTGGTTTCTCCTTGTAGCACTTCTTTAATAAATCACTGACCTGAGAATCCGTATCTCAGGATCTGATTTTGAGGAACCTGAGCTAAGACAACCTCAGGTACTGGAATCATTAGATATATAATATAAAACAATTACGTATTAAGTGCACAAAGATTTAAAAACTGTAACCACAGGGACACCTGAGTGGCTCAGTCAGTTAAGTGTCTGCCTTTGGCTCAGGTCATGATCCCAGGGTCCCGGGATAGAGTCCCATATCAGGCTCCTTGCTACGTGCTGAGCCTGCTTCTCCCTCTGCCTGCTACTCTGCCTGCTTGACCTTGCTCTCTCTCTCTCTTTCTCTGACAAATAAATAAATCTTTAAAATAAAATTTAAAAAAAATCTTTAAAAAAAAAAGTAACCATAGAGAATGAGCAAAACAATGAGAAGCTATTAAAAATGAATGAGTATATTTGGAAAAGAAGCAGATAGATAGATAGAACTATTAAAGTGAAAATTTGATTATTGAAATAAATTCAGTGGATGATTTCACAATAGATAAGACACAGCTAAAACTAGAATTAGTGAACTGGAAGAAAAATCTAAGGAATGTATCCAAAATATATTCCAAGGAGTCAGGGAGACAGAAAATATAAGAGAGGTTAAAAGATGTGAAGGCTAGAATGAACTGGTTCAAGAGACATATAATCAGAATCCAAGAAGGAAAAATAAACCCAGCAGTCTCACTCTTAGGTATGTATACTGTAGATATTCTTGTACTTACGCACCAGGAGACATATGCAAGGACACAAATGGTAACATTGTTTACAATAGCCCCCAACTGGAAATAGCTTAATGTTCATCAGAAGGATAAAACAGAAGTAAACAATAGCAAAGTCACACACTAGAAAATTATATAGCAATAAACATAGATGTACTACAGCTATAACAATAACATGGATGAATCTCAAAAAAATTTCATAAGGCACAAAAATAAGCAGAACTAAACCATACATTATTTAGAGTACACATCAACAGTAAAACCTCTTTAAAGTAAGGTAACACTATAGTTACTTCTGGTGGGAAGACATGGGATCAGTTTCAAAAGGTATACACAGGGTCTTGACAATACCTAGATCTCAAGATGGACAGTAGTTTCATAAATGCTCCTTTTATTGTATACTTCATAAACTAACATAAATGATCTATTCATCTGTGTATTTTAAATATTATATTAAAAGTAATGTTTGCAGGATCTCTATAAAACAAATAGTTAGGTGCTAAAGGCACTCAGAACCACCCTTAATGTGTCAGATGAACCAGAGTTTGAATCTTCTGCCTTACTGTGTCTTTTTGAGCAGGTTATTGACCATTTATAGACCTAAGTTTTCTCCTAAAATAATGGCAATATAATCTGCCTCATGGGGCTTACTATGAGAATTTATATGTAAGATTACCAGACTAGTAAATTCCATGGTGGATAGAACTGTATCTCTCTTAATCATCTATATATCCCTAGTGGAGAGCATATACCTGGAACATAGCAGATATTTATTATGCTAATTTCTCTTCCTTCTATAAGAGCACAGAACAAAACATAAGGAGTATGTGTGTTTAGTTTTAAAGTTGTTCTTTCATTTTTTTTTCATTTGGGGTTTGTTTTTATTTTTATTTGTAAAGATTTTATTTTTAAGTAATCCCTGCACCCAATGTGGGGCTTGAACTTACAACCCCAATATCAAGAGTCACATGCTCCACCAACTGAGTCAGGCAGGCAGGCACCCCTGTTTGTTCACTTTTCAGATTGACACTTCATCTTGACATTGACTCTATGTTACTACATGTAAGAAGTAACTTGACTTCTCCAGGTTTTGGGTTCTTAATCTGTTACACAACAAAACTGAACTAAGGTATATAATTTCTTGGTGTCTATAGCCTGATGTCACACTATATATATTAGTTTTTTCAAAAAGTAACAATAAAGTCAGCATATTTTTGTTACACAAAATGTAAATTCAAGTTACACATTCATGGATCTCCCGCAAGGAGAATAACTACCTATACAATATCACATTTGAGATGGTCAAAACTATGTTCAGCGATAGTCCTCTTAGGTGAATGTGTCATAAATTAGGGCCCTGTGACCTTCCAGCACATTACATTAGTTTTGTGCTTCTATCTTTGACCTCCCCATACTCAGCCTCTTTCCTATGGTTCCTATTTTCCTTCTTACCCCCTGTGATTATTCCAAAACTTACCCCTCCTCATGCTTAGCACTCAGTACACATAACTTCACCAACTCTGACACCTCAAAGTATTACAGTTATCACAGTTCATTTGAGTCCTGACAACATTAGATCAATAGGTCAAAACAAACCTCAGGACACCCTCTTCCGAAAATATAATGCCCATGAAGCTCTAAGCTATCACATGCTGAGAGCTGGTCATCCGCTCAGAGGGAACACAGGGAAACCCTGACCTCCAGCCCAGTGTGCCACAGGGACAGAAGAAAATTCACTCAGGCTAGAAGCCTAAGACGATGTTCAGCTCCTCCACTCCCGTTACACATTTTTATATCACACAAACAGTCCTCTCCTCACAATCTGAGCCCCTTCTTCAGTCTTAATTATTTATGGCTCACCCACTGTGGGTCTGGCCTTTACCAGCTCAAAGGCACTGTAACAGCCATCAAATGGAAGAGTAAAATCACAGATAGTTATAGCCTTGAGAGTATGATAAACAAGACCCACTGAGAGCAGCAGAGCCTTTCCAATTCCTCCTGGAGGGTGCCAGCCAACTTACCTGATCTTTTCCAAGGCATTTGTTACCTGTTGTTGCCCAATATCATAGAGTTTCACCTTGAAGCCTCCACTGGCAAACAACATAGCCCAGCTTTGTCCAATGAGTCCACTAAAGGGAAAGAAAATTAAGAAATGTGTCCAGTTAACTTAATGGAACAGTTTTTCATTCCTAACCCAGAATGAAATTTTAAAAATTATATAGCATCCTATTCTAAAACACTTAATATCTTAAAATTATACATTTGTATAGCTGTATTTATTTAAAATATTATCTCTTAATGATAATTATCATATAATCTCTCTGATATGAGGAATTTGAATGGCTGGGTGGAGGGTGGTGGCGGTAGGGGGAGAAAAAATGAAACAAGATGGAACCAGGGAGGGAGACAAACCGTAAGAGACTCTTAATCTCAGGAAACAAACTGAGGGCTGCTGGGGGTCGGGATGGAGAGACAGGGTGACTGGGTGGTGGAAACTGGAAGGGTTATGTGCTATGGTGAGTGCTGTGAATTGAGTAAGACTGATGATTCACAGACCTGTACCCCGAAGCAAATAATACATTATATGTTCATTTTAAAAATGTTATCTCTTTCCATACAGGAGCCCCTGAATCCTCAACTCAATCCTCAACAATATTACTGCTGACCAGAGTCAGCAATAATATTCTGCCTGACACACTGCTGGATGTCAGGTAGTTAACATTAGTACACACACCGAAACAAAAACTCCACGGTCTGGAGCCAGCAGGGTGTGGTAGAAGTGAAAGACTCCTCTGTGAATCCCCATTTGACCACTGTGTCGGGCAAGTCACTTAAGGTGAAGAACAGAGATAGTATTTTCCCCACCCTCTTCAATTAAAGAATTGCTGCTACCACCACCAGCTTTTGAACACATCTTGGGTGCCATGAAATATTCAACATCTTATACATCATTCCTCTGTCAGTCTTTACAACAACCCCACAAGGCAGGTGGTATTATTATTTCCCATTTTATATATGGGCAAACTGAGGCATAGAGAGGTTAAGAATATGCAAGCTAAATGTGCTGGAGCTATGAGATAAACCCAAAGAGCCAAACCCTGGGATCCTAACTCGTGGTACCTCTCCCATGCTATTTCAGTGTGCTACCAGAAAAGGAAAAGATAAAAAAGACATTAAAAACTCACACGAAGTTGTTCAAAAGGTTAAAAATGAATGTTAAGGAGCACATCTAGAGCCCAAATCTTGGGTTTCTAATATCATTCTCTAATAAAGGGAACCAGAGGTTCTTGGAGAAATGGCTGATTCTAGGACTGAGCCAGGAAATATACAACATGAGCCCAGAGGAATTGGGAGTGCCAGAAAGTACATAGTGCTAATAAAAAATTAAAATTTAGGGACGCCTGGGTGGCTCAGTTGGTTGGACGACTGCCTTCAGCTCAGGTCATGATCCTGGAGTCCCGGGATCGAGTCCCGCATCGGGCTCCCAGCTCCATGGGGAGCCTGCTTCTCTCTCTGACCTTCTCCTCGTTCATGCTCTCTCTCACTGTCTCTCTCTCAAATAAATAAATAAAATCTTTAAAAAAAATTAAAATTTAAAAAAATTGTAAAGGCCTATCATGACAGAACATGTCAAAGGATTGCAGGAGCCAAATGAAAGAGTTCTAGGGGCTAAAGTTGGAAGAAGTTGAACAAAAAAGTAAAGTAACACTGGATTATAATCCAAAGTATAAACTAAGTATCCATGAGTCCACACTGACGTCAATAAATGTTTGAATAAACAAATAAATGCGAGAGAAGCCAAATCTTCCTTGCAGAAGAATTGCCCAATAATTTATGCAGACACTCTGCCCTCAGAGAATTGTAACCTAACTCCCCACTCCTGAAGCAGGGGCTGTATGGAAGACTTCCTTCCAAAGAGTACAGTAATGAAAAGAAAAAATTTAGAATGATTTTACAGTGGTTAAAACTGGCAAAATGAAAGTTTATAAGAGCAATTCCACTCCTCAGTATGTACCCAACAGGAATAAAACATATGTCCCAAGAAAAACTACACTGTACATGTTTCTATGAGGACTACTCACAACAGCTAAATGGAAATGACCCAAAGATTCAATAGCTAGTGAACAGGTAAACAAAATGTGGTATACCCATAAAAAGTTATTCAGCCATAAAAAAGAATAAAGTATTGATACATGCTCAATGGAACCTTAAAAAAATTCTCAGCAAAAGAAGTCAATTAGTAAGGTCTACATATTGCTGGATTCCACTTCTAGCAACTGGCAAATCTACAGAGACAGAAAATGGATTTGTGGTTGCCCCAGGGCTGGAGAGGAAGGAATGGGAGTGACAGCTGAGGGGTGAAGGGTTTCTTTTGGGATGATGGGAATATTCTAAAATTCACTGTAGTGACAGTTGTACAACCCTGTGAATGTGCTAAAAGGGTGAACTGTGTGCTAGATGAATCTCAACAAATCCATTATTAAAAAAATGAATGTCGTGAAAATGCTTTGAAAACCAACTCCTGCCACACAAATGGAGAGCAATAATACTTAGTAAACTCTTAAATTTGGTTGCGTGAAAGAGCAAAGAGGAAATGAATTGCACATTTGGTAGAATGTAGGTGGTTACCTTGAGGCAGGATTAAAATTTTAAAAATCTTTCCCCAAAGGTGCTTGCCTGCTACATAAGTGGTCAGCTAGAGGTGAGAGGGAAACGTCTTCTCACAACACAACTAAGGCTCAAATATTCAAGGGATTTCTCCAGTGGAGGTGACGTACAAGAGGTAGTTTATAGAGCTAATAGGCAACAAAATCCACTTAAACTTGTCTATAATTCCAAACTCCGGAACTGTTTCATTTCGTTCCAAGCTGACCAATTCAAAAGGGTTCACTACAGTTTCCCCTTAGGGGACCTATAGGCTAACAGATACATTTGATAACCCTCCACAAGGGCAGAACTAGTGGTGGGGCCATTGAGAATTTACCCAGCCTGCTGAGTACTCCAACTCGGGGTGCAAAGATCAGCTGTGTTCAGCATCTTATGTTTTTAAAAATGACCACTAATTACACACCCATCAAAAAAAAAAAATGAAATCTTGCCATTTGCAACTGCTTGGATAGAACTTGAGGGTATAATTCTAAGTGAAGTGAGGCAATCAGAGAAAGACAATTATCATATGATCTCACTGATATGTGGAATTAAAGAAACAAAACAGAGGATCGTGGGGAAGAGAGGAAAAAATAAAACAAGACAAAACCAGAGATAAAGACAAACCATAAGAGACCCTTAACCATAGGAAACAAACAGGGTTGCTGGAGGTCAGGGGGTTGGAGGGATGGGGTAACTGGGTGATGGGCATTAAGGAGGGCATGTGATGTAATGAGCACGGGATGTTATATAAGACTGATGAATCATAGGCCTATACCTCTGAACCAATAATATACTGTATGTTAATTAATTGAATTTAAATTTAAAAATGTTTTTTGGGTGTTGAGTTTGTTAAGTTCTTTATAGATTTTGGACACTAGTCCTTTATCTGATATGTCGTTTGCAAATATCTTCTCCCATTCTGTCAGTTGTCTTTTGGTTTTGTTAACTGTTTCCTTTGCTGTGCAAAAGCTTTTGATTTTGATGAAATCCCAAAAGTTCATTTTTGCCCTTGCTTCCCTTGCCTTTGGCGATGTTCCTAGGAAGATGTTGCTGCGGCTGAGGTCGAAGAGGTTGCTGCCTGTGTTCTCCTCAAGGATTTTGATGGATTCCTTTCTCACATTGAGGTCCTTAATCCATTTTGAATCTATTTTTGTGTGTGGTGTAAGGAAATGGTCCAATTTCATTTTTCTGCACGTGGCTGTCCAATTTTCCCAACACCATTTATTGAAGAGGCTGTCTTTTTTCCATTGGACATTCTTTCCTGCTTTGTCGAAGATTAGTTGACCATAGAGTTGAGGGTCTATTTCTGGGCTCTCTATTCTGTTCCATTGGTCTATGTGTCTGTTTTTGTGCCAGTACCATGCTGTCTTGATGATGACAGCTTTGTAATAAAGCTTGAAGTCTGGAATTGTGATGCCACCAACTTTGGCTTTGTTTTTCAATATCCCTTTGGCTATTCGAGGTCTTTTCTGGTTCCATATAAATTTTAAAATTATTTGTTCCATTTCTTTGAAAAAGATGGATGGTACTTTGATAGGAATTGCATTAAATGTGTAGATTGCTTTAGGTAGCATAGACATTTTCACAATATTTATTCTTCCAATCCAGGAGCATGGAACATTTTTCCATTTCTTTGTGTCTTCCTCAATTTCTTTCATGAGTACTTTATAGTTTTCTGAGTATAGATTCTTAGCCTCTTTGGTTAGGTTTATTCCTAGGTATCTTATGGTTTGGGGTGCAATTGTAAATGGGATTGACTCCTTAATTTCTCTTTCTTCTGTCTTGTTGTTGGTGTAGAGAAAGAACAAATAATCCAATCAAGAAATGGGCAGAGGACATGAACAGACGTTTCTGCCAAGAAGACATCCAGATGGCCAACAGACACATGAAAAAGTGCTCCATATCACTCGGCATCAGGGAAATACAAATCAAAACCACAATGAGATATCACCTCACACCAGTCAGAATGGCTAAAATCAACAAGTCAGGAAATGACAGATGCTGGCGAGGATGCGGAGAAAGGGGAACCCTCCTACACTGTTGGTGGGAATGCAAGCTGGTGCAACCACTCTGGAAAACAGCATGGAGATTCCTCAAAATGTTGAAAATAGAACTGCCCTATGACCCAGCAATTGCACTACTGGGAATTTACCCTAAAGATACAAACGTAGTGATCCAAAGGGGCACGTGCACCCGAATGTTTATAGCAGCAATGTCCACAATAGCCAAACTATGGAAAGAACCTAGATGTCCATCAACAGATGAATGGATCAAGAAGATGTGGTATATATACACAATGGAATACTATGCAGCCATCAAAAGAAACGAAATCTTGCCATTTGCGACAACATGGATGGAACTAGAGCGTATCGTGCTTAGCGAAATAAGTCAAGCGGAGAAAGACAACTATCATATGATCTCCCTGATATGAGGGAGTGGTGATGCAACATGGGGGCTTAAGTGGGTAGGAGAAGAATCCATGAAACAAGATGGGATAGGGAGGGAGACAAACCATAAGTGACTCTTAATCTCACGAAACAAACTGTGGGTTGCTGGGGGGAGGGCGGTTGGGAGAAGGGGGGAAGGTTATGGACATTGGGGAGGGTATGTGCTTTTGGGTAAATTGGAAGGGGAGATGAACCATGAGAGACTATGGACTCTGAAAAACAGTCTGAGGGGTTTGAAGTGGCGGGGGGGTGGGAGGTTGGGGTACCAGGTGGTGGGTATTATAGAGGGCACAGCTTGCATGGAGCACTGGGTGTGGTGAAAAAATAATGAATACTGTTTTTCTGAAAATAAATAAATTGGAAAAAAAATAAAATAAAATAAATTTAAAAATGTTTTAAAAAGTACAATAAAATAAAAATGGCCACTAAATTATACAGACTTAAAAGGAAGGAAATTCTGGACACATGCCCAACATGGATCAACACTGAAGACCTAATGCAAAATAAAATTAACTCAGTCACCAAAAGACAAATACTGCATGATTCCACTTGTATGAGGTACTCAGAGTAGTCAAAACCATAGAGATAGAGAATGTTGGTCACCAGGGACTTGGTGGGGAAGGGAGGCTTGGGGACTTATTTAATGGGGACAGAGTTGCAGTTTTGCAAGAGAAAAAAATTCTGGAGATTGGTTGCACAATGTAAATACACTTAACACTACTAAACCACACACTTGAAAATGTTTAAGATGGCAAATGCTATGTGCATCTCACCACAATTTTTTTAACTGTCTTTCCTCTGGGACCAACCCTAGAAAAATTCTACACCTGGCACCCATTTTGTATGCAGATGCCTGCATCGGTGTGGATAAATCTGGAGAGGAAGCAAATGACAAATGCTTCTACCTTTATTTCTAGGTCTGGAAAGGTTACACACATCTGTTGTTTTTTGTTAGTCATGAATATCTAAGTATGTTAATAAAAAACATGGTGAATTTTACACAGTGATGTTAAAAGAAAGTAGTATGAATTTATCAGCAATATGAATTTATTTTTGTTTGCTTGTTCAACAGGCTAAGCTCTATGCACCAGGAACCATGTTGCTCACCTTTGTGTTTCTAGAACACTACAGAGGCTTGATAAACGTTAGCTATTGGCAAAAAACAAACAAAACAAAAGAGACAAAGAAAAGAAAAAGAAAAAACAAAGAAACAAAGAAAAGAAACCACAACAACAACAACAAAAAACCCACCTGATTATCTAGTGATAAATACTATATAACAGTCAACAGCCTCTTCCTATGAGGTTAATATGAAGGCTACAGTTGTTCACTAAAGAAATATTTAGAGGACCTATGGGTGTTTGGCACAGTTCCAGGCACTGGGGATGCAGCAGTGACCAAACAAAAATTCTTGCCTCATGGAGCTTACAGTGGGCAGGTAGAAAAAAACTAAGCAGGTAAGTAAGATATCATAGTAAAGGTAACAAGTGCTGGGGGAGAGAAGAAGCAGGAAACAGGGACAACAAGGAAGAGAATGGGGACTGGGAGGAAAAGAAATTCTAAAAGCACACCAGGGACTGACTCACCAGGAAGGTGACATATTAACAAAGGGCTGAAGGAAGTGAGGGGGCAAGCCACAAAGGCATCTGGGAAAAAGGCATTCCCAGCAGAGGGAAGAACAGGTGCAAAAACCTGAGGGAAAGCAGCTATGCTCACCACTATACCACCAATGCCCGCTGCGGGGAGGGGGGTTGGGAGAAGGGGGGTAGGGTTATGGACATTGGGGAGGGTATGTGCTTTTGGGTAAATTGGAAGGGGTGGTGAACCATGAGAGACTATGGACTCTGAAAAACAATCTGAGGGGTTTGAAGTGGCGGAGGGGTGGGAGGTTGGGGTACCAGGTGGTGGGTATTAGAGAGGGCACGGCTTGCATGGAGCACTGGGTGTGGTGAAAAAATAATGAATACTGTTTTTCTGAAAATAAATAAATTGGAAAAAGAAAAAAAAAAAAAAAACAAAAACCTGAGGGAATGTGTTGCATGGTCCAAATCAACAAGGCTGGTATGTTTGGAGTAGAGAGGGAAGGAGGAGGATGGCAGGAGGAGGTCAGAGAGGGCAGGAGGGATGCCTCAGAGGCTGCCAAGAGCTTTTCACTTTGATTCCAAGTGAGATGAGCGGATAATAGAAGGTTTTAGAGGAAAGACATACTCTGACTTCAGTTTTATAAGGTTCTGGCTGCTTTAATAAGAATACACCTGGGTGCCTGGGTAGTTCAGTCAGTTAAGCTCTTAATTCAGCTCAAGTCATGATCTTAGGGTTGTGAGATCAAACTCTGCATCAGGATCCCTGCTCAGCATGGAGGCTGCTTAATATTCTCTCCCTCTCCCTGTCCTCCCACAAGTGTGCTCTCTCTATAAAAAATTTAAAAATAAACTTTTAAAAAATTAAAAATTAAAAAAAAATTTAAGTATATACTGAAGACAGGCAAAGATGGAAGTAAACAAATCACCTAGAAGTCAGGAGACCACTGCAAAATATGGTAGTAGGCTACAGCAGGATAGAAGCGGAGGCAGAGACAGGAAATGGTCAGTGGAGTTCTGAATACACAGGTTTTCACAGGCAGACTACAAGAGTTGCTGTGTGCCACATGGGGGTGTGAGAAAAAGAACTGGGGATGACATCACGTTTCTTTTGGACAGCAGCAGAAAGGACAGAAAGGCCATTATCCCTGGTGGGGAAGACCATAACTGAAGTAGATTTAGGGAGAGAAGATCAGGCATTATTCAATACAGGATGCTTTAAGTTTGAAAAAGATGTCCAGTCACACATCTAGGAAACAACTAGACAGAAGTCTCAAGGTTAATGGGCAAGACCTAGGCAGAGGATATGAATTTGGGATTACTGCAAAGACATGGTATGTACAGGCATGAAACCAGATGAGATCACTGAGGAAGTGACTAATAATAAAGAAGTCAAAGAACTGAGACTTAGAACACTCCTCCAACTTCACTGAAGGATACGGAACGGGAGATGGGAGGAAAATCAGATGCAGGGGGTCAGAGAAGTGAAAGGGAATCTCAGTGAGAAGAAAGTGACCATCTGGGTCAAAACTGACCACCGGGGTTCACAAGACGAATGGGGGTGGGGACAGTGACAAGAGTAGTTCTAATAGACTGGTAGGGAGGAAACCCTGCCTGGGTGTAAGAGAAATGAGCCTCTAGATCTAACTACCAGTTTAGGAAATGAAGGGGCAGGGGAAGGAACACATTAAATAGATACATTTGGCAAAATCCAGAATTTAGAAAATTTCACAGAACAAAGGACCATGTTCTTCAACAAATAAACTGCAAGAAAATTTTAAAGAGAGGGTGAGAGAGAGAGAGAGAGAGATGGGGAAACCTATAGATTGAAAAAGCTAAGAAACAGATCAATTAAATACAATGTGTGGGCCTTACTTGGACCCTGAATCAATCAAACCAACAGTAAAAATGTTTTTGGGTAATCAGGGAAATTCTGAATAATGATGGGATATTTAAAGATACTATTTGAGGGGTGCCTGGGTGGCACAGTGGGTTGAGCCTCTGCCTTCAGCTCAGGCCATGATCTCAGCATCCTGGCATCAAGCCCCATGTCGGGCTCTCTGCTCAGTGGGGAGCCTGCTTCCCTCTCCCTCTGCCTGCCTCTCTGCCTTCTTGTGATCTCTCTCTGTCAAATAAATATGTAAAATCTTTAAAAAAAAGTTTTAAAAAATGATACTATTTGATAATATTAAGGAATTTTGTTAATGTTTTACACTTGATGATGCTATTATTCTAATATATTTTTAAAATATAATTGACCCTTGAACAACACGGGTTTGAACTATGTGTCCATTTATATGCAGATTTTTACAGTATAGTACTGCAAATATATTTTCTCTTCCTTATGATTTTTTTAAAAGATTTTATTTATTTATTTGAGAGAGAGTGAGACAGCAAGAGAGGGAACCCAAGCAGGGGGAGAAGGAGAGGGAGAAGCAGACTCCCCGTATAGCAGGGAGCCTGATGCAGGGCTCAATCCCAGGATCTGGTTTCATGACCTGAGCCAAAGACAGATGCTTAACTACTGAACCACTCAGGTGCCCCTTCCTTGTGATTTTCTTAACATCTTTTCTCTAGCTTACTTTAAGAACACAGTATTTAATACAGGTAATGTGCAAAATATGTGTTGCCTATTGGTGTTATCAGTAAGGCTTCCAGTCAAGAGTGGGCTATCAGTAATTAAGTTTGAGAGGAGTCAAAGTTATAGATGGATTTTCAATTCCATGGGGGTGTTCAGCACCCCAACTTCTGCATCTTTTAAGGGTCAATTGTAGTCCTTGTTTTTAGGTATATCCTGACATATTTATTAGTCAAATGATACAAATGCCTGGGATTTGTTTCAAATTAATCTACAGAAGGAAACATAAATGAAACTAGATTAGCCCCATGTAAATAACAGTTGAAACCGGGTGTCGGAGGGGTACATAAGTTTTCATTATACTATTTTCTCAACTTTGATATGATTTGAAACTAAAGAATGTGGATGGGAAGAAAGGAAGTAGAGACAGAATACAGACAATTTCATCAAGGTCTGAAGAAAAATGTGGCAGTTACTAGAAGGAGAAAGGAGGTCAAGGGGGTATTTTTATGAGGTTGGGAGAAATAGCCACATTTACACACTGTGGGGCTGATTTCCTGCAGACCACGTAGCACTTTGGTCTGAGGCTCCTGCACCTGGTTCCACTGCTTGGGCTGTCCTAAGGTTTGATGTTACTGAAGAAAAGGCCAAGCAGATGGAAAATCCTTGGAAGTGGAGGTATCAGAAGAGAAGTAGGTAATCACTTGTCATCAAGTATTGGGTAAGTGATTGGGTATGCTCCATTTTTCTCTCAATCTTGAGATTATTCCAGTGCCACTGGGAATAACAAAAGTGAGTTGCACCTGATCCACAGATTGCCCTGGTACTCTTTGTACAATTCAAAAGACCAATCAACAACACTCTCTAGGATTCCTCTGAATTGGAAGCCTTTCAAAATGTGATCCAGAGGTCAGGAGAAACATAGTCCCCATTTCAGAGGAGCCGAGAGTGATGTGTGGACAAAGCCAGGCATTGAGTGGTGGGAAGAATTTTTCCTGGAGCACACCCATGTCTTGCTGGTTCTTCACTCAGATCATGTTAGAATTATTTTTCAGAAATCTATCCCTCAAGGATAAAGAGCAAGCTTACTTACCTCTTACCATAAAAACAGTGGTTTCCCCAAGCTCTGTGTTCTTGTCCTGGATGCACACTGAATCTGCAGGTTTCTACCAGGAACCTTCACATATCCCCATGGGACTCAGGGCAAAAGGAAAAATACTGGGGCGCCTGGGTGGCTCAGTGGGTTAAGCCGCTGCCTTCGACTCAGGTCATGATCTCAGAGTCCTGGGATCGAGTCCCGCATCGGGCTCTCTGCTCAGCGGGGAGCCTGATTCCCTCTCTCTCTCTCTGCCTGCCTCTCTGTCTACTTGTGATTTCTCTCTGTCAAATAAATAAATAAAATCTTTAAAAAAAAAAAAAGGAAAAATACTAATAGGATGCTCATGCTGTTTGCTCTGCTATGATTAAGAACGTTCTCTGTCTCTGACCCATGAGTCTCATGTCTTCACCATTCAGGAAATAGTAACAAACTAAATTATTAGCAAGCAGACAGAACATTCAGCAGGACAGGCTTGCCTCAGGTGTGGTGTTATTTCATTGTAGTAACTATGCACTGCTTTGAGGATGGTGGTGGCTAGAATAGCAGTCAAAGGATGGGCTTCAAGAACTATTATCCCCACTCCATCTCCCCTCTCCCAACCTCTCCTAATTCAGCTAATCTATCCTTCAGGCTCTGAGTACAGAAAGCACTCCGCACAGTTACAACACCCCCTCTTCTGTCAGCCTTGGGCCCAAGCAACTGAAGGGAAGAGCTTGGCATGCCTCCTACTGACCTGAAAATCCTGCTAATGCCACAGAAGTGCTTGCTATCCAAGCTTCAAAGCTCTCACACAATATTCACTTGAGCTAAGCCTCTAAAACATACCAGGAGTTACCGAGAGGGGCTATTATCTTGTTACAAGGTATCTTATGTAAAGCCATTAGTTGGAAAAACAGTGAAAACAACTAAGGCACCTCTACTCAACTTCGGGAAAGGGAGCAGGATTATACAGAATGTTTTACTCCATATTCTTCTGCAATATTAAAATCGTTTATGATTAATACAAAATTTACATATTACATATATAATGTACATGTTATATATAAATACATATATAATGTACATATATGTACATATGTTACATATTATAATATAACATATAATTTACATATATTATATATGTATATATTTATAAAATACATAAATATTTTAAAATTTATATAATAGATATTTTATATTTATTATATAAATAATTACATATAACATTTTTTTATTAAACTCTCAATGCTCTAGATCTAGCACTGTCCAATATGGTAGGCTCTGGCCACATGCTGCTATTTAAATTAATTAAAATTAATGAATTTTAAAAATCAGTTCATCAATAGTACTAGACATGGCTCAAGTATTCAATAGTCACATGTGATAGTGGCTATCAACCTGAACAGCAAAGGCATATACAGAATATTTCCCTCTTTGCAGCAAGTTTTATTGACAAAGCTATTCTAGCCTCTGAGGAAAAATACCCTACAGACCACAAGCCAGAGTTTGAAAGAGAGCCCCTGCCTGAAGACTTCTTTCTCTTCCTCAAACACCCACTCACCCCTCCTCACACACTCCAGAGCTGCAAGCCACTACGTTAAAAGGCCAATTAACATTCATGCAAGTCATCCCAAATGACCAGTTATTGACTCCAAATGTCCTTCTCCCCACTGCCAGTATCATCATGTTTGACATATATGGTGATTGATTTAACCATGAAAGGAGCCTATCATACAGCCCAACTCTAGAATGGATACTTTCCCAGCAGGGCTTACAGTGGTGTGTCCACTCTATGACCACCATTAAATAAAGTACATAGGATTTCTGTACTTTGTTGTATGTATAATAAAATGCATAGAAATATTTTTCAAAAAGACTCTTCTTTTCCTTCCCACTCTGTGGTTTCAGAAATTACCACATTCCTCCAAAATGACTCATCGCCTCTCTCCATGTAAAAGCTTTTGCCCATAGGCTGGTCAGGCAGGACAGCATGTCAAGCAGACTCCCTCAGGGGTGAGAGCTCCATAGGGCCTCCAAAGCAGCCTTACCAGCAGACCCCTCTGTCAGGAAGTCCCCCCACATCCTGTGTCTACCACACTATGAAACGGAGAGGATGGGCACAAAAGAAAAGGCCCTTAAGTGCCAAGCACGGGTAAGGCCCACAGGCCAAACAAGACAGAATGGTGAGAGGCTTCAGCTGCCATGTTATCAAAGCCCAATGTACCGTGGCTGCTGTTACAGAAAAGACTTTGCACAAAGGAGAACACAATAGAGTCATCTCATTAAGTAAACCTCCTCCCACAACTTGACTTGCCTTTTCAAAATGCGTGTAAGTGCCTCTCAAACGAGCCCATACTACAAGGGGAGGCACAACAAGGGGGGAGAAGGAAGTTCTCTCTTTCCTGATTCACCAAGGTCACATCATTGCTTAAACCTTCATTGTCCAGCACAGCAGTCATTTCACAGCCACATGGCACTGCTCGGCACTTGAAGAGTGACCACCCCCAGCTATGCAACTATGCTGCAATCATATAGAAGTCAGTCACATGTCCGAGAGAGCTGTAGTCCTTCTTCTACAAATGCGGTTGGGGGTGGGGTGGCATTCACTCTAGAGCAGTTTTCAGCTTTTCAAAGACATTTTTATAATAATCCAAGCTACTATCGTCCTCATGTTTGAATAATGATTGCCAAATAAATTAGCTGATCTTAATAACTTTGTTAATAACCAAAAAAATTAACATAAGACAAATGTCCAAAAAGAAATAATATTTATAACATATAAATATACAAAAACTCCTATAAACCCAGAAATAGAAGATGAATACACCAAACACAAGAGGGGGGACCTCTATAAAGTATGTGAGCAAACTAACTTGAAAATACACTCTACTGCTTTAGTCTAATAATAGCAAATAAAATATATATCCAAAAGGCAGAGATTTTTAAAAACTGACAATGTTTAGTGTTGGCAAAGTTACGGGCAAATGGGCACTTACAAACCATTGTGGGTAATAAAAGAGGTGCAAAGTAGCTGGAGGAAGTCTCATAGCCTGTATCAAAATTAAGTATTTCTAATATTTGGCCTGGGAATTTTACTTCCAGAACTGATCTTAGGTTAGGTTAACGTGGGCAACACACAGACAGGTCATTTACAGTAGAATTTATATTAGCAAAAAAGTAAAAACTAACCCTATAACATAAAGCATTAATTAAATAAATTACATACAGATAAAGCAAATAGAGCAAATTTTTAATAATTAGTGACTAGCAAAGTAGTATGTGGGTATTCTTTTTTCAATAATTTCTACTTTTCTGTGTATTTGAGAATTGTTATAAAAATTTGGGGAGAAATTAATTATGTTCCACATAACAGGCATTAATGACAAAGCTGATTTCTTCTTCTTATAATAGTTTCAAAGCCTGTATTGCCCATAGTCCTCTAGAGGAGGAACCAAGAGCAAAAAGCCAACTGCTGGGAAGCTGCTGGCATCCCTTTGCCCTCACACATGCTCAGCCATTCATGAATGGATATGACACGGACATCTGACCCAAAGCACAAGCCAACTGTCTTACCAGCACCTTGCTATACCTGTAGCCTGGCTTGCACAGAGGCGCCAAGACAATCAGATTTCCTCACCTGTAAATTGAACCTAAAATGTGGAAACTCTTAGTCAGTAATAAGCACTGGAGTTGAAAGATTATAATGCTGGGGTTGGCAGCAATGTGCAAGAAAAAGAAGCAAAGGAGAGAGGAAAAGTGAGCAAGTACAAGCAGGGGGAATCTATAGCACAGACTAATACAACCAGGTACAAAGATCAGACAGCACAACCCCAGAATAAATGTTCTGTCAGCTTTCTTGTTCCCAGTACTACTTTACCTTGGGCCCAAATACAATTAGCTTCCTGCCCTTAGAGCCAGTGACATATTTTTTTTTAAAGATTTTTTATTTATTTGACAGAGAGCGATCACAAGTAGGCAGAGAGGCAAGCAGAGAGAGAAAGAGAGAGGGAGGAGGAAGCAGGCTCCCTGCCCAGCAGAGAGCCCGATGCAGGACTCGATCCCAGGACCCTGAGATCATGACCTGAGCTGAAGGCAGAGGCTTAACCCACTGTGCCACCCAGGCAGCCCGAGCCAGTGACATTTTATTAACTTTTTTTGAACCACTAGATACCTGGAGACCACATAATAGGTCCCTACCATTCTAACTATTCTCATATGCTTTAAAGCTTCTAAATTCATAAATCTGAATTAGTACTTCATAAAACTACTGCAAGTAAAGGGGCACCTGGGTGGCTTAGTTGGTGAAGTGTCTGCCTTCAGCTCAGGTCATGATGCCAGGGTCCTGGGATCGAGCCCCCATTGAGCCCCTTGTTAAGCCCCATGTCGAGCCAGTGCTGGGTTCCCTGCTTAGTGGGAGTCTTCTTGTCCCTCTCCCTCAGCTGTCCCCCTTCCCCTTCTGGTGTTCTCTCTCATGCTCTCTCGCTCTCTCTCTCTCTCTCCCTCTCTCTCAAATAAATAAAATCTTTAAAAAAAAAACACTGCAGGTGAACATTATTCTGTTACATAGCAGCAAAGCAGCAGGGGAGAAAAGTTAAGTAATAAAATTGATTCAATTCTGGGGTGCCTGGGTGGCTCAGTCAGTTCAGCGTCTGGCTTTTGCTCAGGTCATGATCTCAGGGTCCTGGAAGCCAGCCCTACAGCTGGCTCTCCACTCAGTGGTGAGTCTATCCCTCCCCTAGCTCATACTCTGACTCTCTCTCAAATGAATAAAATCTTTTTAAAAAATTGTTTCAGTTCTAATTTTTTAAAAAGATTTTATTTAGTTATTTGACAGACAAGCGATCACAAGTAGGCAGAGAGGCAGGCAGAGAGAAAGGAAGAGAAGCAGGCTCCCTGCTGAGCAGAGAGCCCAATGCAGGGCTCGATCCCAAACCCTGGGATCATGACCTGAGCTGAAGGCAGAAGCTTTAACCCACTGAGCCACCCAGACGCCCCTCAATTCTAATTTTATCATTAATGGCATTTAGCTTTGAAAAAAATCCACACAAGATATTTTTTAAAGTATCTTTCCATTCTATAGTTACTTATTCATTGAGCAAAGATGAAGTAAAACTGTTTCTACATTATTATTCTAAGTTGGCTATGAAATATTTGTCAGTAAGAGCTATTAAATATTTCCTTGGAAGGGCACATTTGGTGTTTGAGCTGAAAAACTAGAGCATGGTAGGGTTTGCTCTCTGTGTGTCTGTGTATATAGCCATATGCCTACATGTTTTAATGCAAAAATTAGCAGGATAATACCTAGGATAGCACTCTGAAAAAAATTCATGCCTCAGAAAATTTCTTATAAAAAATGTACATAAGTCACCCTAAAGTAAAATTTTGGAATTAAAAAGTTAAGACTAGCTTAAGGGATGCATTACCTGAAATAAAATAACATTCTACTAGACAAGGTTCAAGATTGGCAACTTATAAGGTCCTGAACTCGCCTCTTCCCAGGAACACAACAAATCTACAACTACACATTGAACAATTTCCTCTGAAAAGGACCCAAAAGCCAGCAGAATAGCTCCTCCACAACAAAAAATAGAAGGGCCACACTAAGTGGAATAGGAGAGACACCATCTCATAAGAAACCCCACCCAAGCCTCATCATAATACAAATCTTGTTCCCAAGGACCAAAGGATTTATGCTCCCACATCAGGCAACCGAATCCTACAGAACTATACTAGAGAGGCAAGCTCCCCACCTCAAAGTGCCTGGCTTCAAACACCAACGGGCTTACTTCCAGGAGAACCATAGGGTTATATGGAATGAAAAATCCGCTCTTAAAGGGCTCGTGCACAGACGCACAGACCCTGGGACCCAGCAAAAAAGCAACAGTTATAAAGGTACCTAGCATATGCAAAGGAGACTCACCTATTAGTTTTTTTTTTTTTTAAGATTTTATTTATTTATTTGACAGACAGAGATCACAAGTAGGCAGAGAGGCAGGCAGAGAGAGAGGAGGAAGCAGGCTCCCTGCTGAGCAGAGAGCCTGATATGGGTCTCGATCCCAGGACCCTGGGATCATGACCTGAGCCGAAGGCAGAGGCTTTAACCCACTGAGCCACCCAGACGCCCCTCACCTATTAGTTTTAAAGCATCTGAGGAAAGGCAGGAACTTTTGGGACTCTCTCTGAAGACAGAGGCATCAATGGGTACCATTTTTGTGTCCTCCTTTTTTTTTTTTTTTTATTTTACTTCTTTTCAGTGTTCCAGCATTCATTGTTTATGCACCACACCCAGTGCTCCATGCAATGCGTGCCCTCCATAGTATTATGAGCCACCAGGCTCACCCAACCACCCACGCCCCGCTCCAAAACCCTCAGTTTGTTTCTCAGAGTCCACAGTTTCTCATGGTTTGTCTCCCCCTCTAATCTCCCCCAATTCACTTCTCCTCTCCATCCCCAAATGTCCTCCAGGTTATTCCTTATGCTCCACAAGTAAATGAAACCATTTGATAACTGACCCTCTCTGTTTGACTTATTTCACTCAGCATAATCTATTCCAGTGTGTTCTCCTTCTGCCTTGTTGGTGCCAACTCTGGCAAGCACCATTTCTGTATACCCCTCCCCCAGCCTACTATCTCAGGTGGGAATGCTGTGCCCCCACCTCCACAGGATACTGCCTGGGCCTGCCTTGCCAAAGCCAGCAGGCACACACACCCTACCCAGGAGATGGCCCTGGCTCTGGTGGCCAGAGGGGATCATGTTTCTGGGCCCCATGTGTCTGAAACAATCAGAGAGACACTTCCTGCCAGGCTACCACTCCCACGGCTCTATGCAACAGAAGGCAGAAACACATGTGAAAAGGCCTATTTTCTTGTTCTGGAGCTTCAGCCTGAAAGGCAGGCTATTATTATTACCTATCAATAATTACTTTAAATGTAAATGAACTAAGTTCTACAATCAAAAGAGTGGCTGAACAGATAGTAAGATAAGATCCATCTATATACTGTCTACAACAGTCTCACTTCAGATGTAAGGACACATACAGTGGAAAGAAAAGATATTCCATGCAAACAAAAACCAAAGCTAGGTAGCTATACTTTTATCAGACAAAAGAGACTTTGAAACAAATACTGTAATAGAAGACAAAGAAGAGCATTACATAATGATAAAGGGGTCGACCCAATAAGGGGATATAACATTTTTAAGTATTTATGCACGCAACATAGAAGTGGCTAAATATATAAGGCAAATATTAATAGACCTAAAAGGAGAAATTGACAGCAGTAATACAATAATTGAAGGAGGCTTTAACATCCCAATTACATCAATGGATAAATTATCCAAACAAAAAGTCAGTAATTCAACTATTGGGTATTTACTCAGGGAAATTGATAATTCTTAAAGATACATGAACCCCTATGTTTATTGCACCATTATTTACAATAGCCAAGACATGCAAGCACCCTAAATGTCCATTGACAGATAAATGGATAAGGAAAATGTGCACACACACACACAGAGGAATATTACAGTCATAAAAATGCGTGAGATCATGCCATTTGAGACATGGATGGACCTACAGGATATTACACTAAGTGAAATAAGTCAGACTGAGGAAGACAAATATCATATGATTCCACTCATTAATGGAATCTTAAAATATGAATAAACAAAAAGAAACAAAGCTACACATATAGAGAACAAACTGATGGTTGCTGGGGGCAGAGGGGCAAAATGGGTGGAGGGGAGAGGGAGACAGAGGCTTCCAGTCATGAAATAAATAAGTCATAGGAAAAAAAAGCAAAGCATAATGAATACTGTCATTATAATGCTGTAATGTCAATGATGCTGTAATGGCACATATGGTAACTCTACTTGTGATAAATTGAGCATAATGTACAAACTTGTAAAATCACTAAGTAGTACAACTGAAACTAATGTAACATTGTGTGTCAGCTATCTCAAAAAAAAGTAGCTATCTCATGAAAAGAAATTAAGTCTAAACACACTGCTGTTCTTTAATCAATTAATTAAAAATAAATTTAGCAGAATACATATTCTTCTCTAGTACACATGGAACATTCAGAATAGATCATATGTTAGTCCAAAAAACAAGTCTCAATCAATTTAAGAACATTAAAATCATATCAAACATATTCTCCAATTTTAATGTATGAAACTAGAAATCAATATAGAAAGACAATTGGAAAAATCACAAATATGTGAAGATAACACAACATGCTACTGAACAATCAATGTGCTAAGAATAAATCAAAGGAGAAATAAGAAAAAAATTCAAAGAGAAATACAACAGTCCAAAATCTACAGAATTCAGCGAAAGCAGTTTCAAGAGGGAAGTTTATAGTGTTACAGACCAACCTCAAGAAACAAGAAAATTTCAAATAAACAATCTAACTCTATACATAAAGGAACTAGGGAAAAAAAGAACAGACAACTCTACAAAATTAGTAGAAAGAAGGAAATAAAGACCAGGGCAGACATAAGTAGAACAGAGACTAAAAAGACAACAGAAAGGATCAATGAAATGAAGAGCTTTCCTTTGAAAAGGTGAACAAATTGACAGACCTTAACCAAGCTCACCAAAAATGAGGGACAGCGGTTCTTCAAATAAATAAAATCAGAAATGAAAGAGGAATAGTTACAACTAATACCACGAGAAATATGAAGGATTGTAAGAGACTACTAAAACAATTATATGCCAACAAATGGGACAACCTAGAAGAGATGGATAAATTCCTATAAACAATCCTCTAAGAAAATCTGAATAGACTGATTACTAGCAAGGAGATTCAATCAGCCATTAAAACCCTTCCAACAGTGCAAGCTGGTGCAGCCATTCTGGAAAACAGTATGGACATTCCTCAAAAAGTTGAAAATAGGGGAGGAGTCAAGATGGCGAAGTAGCAGGCTGAGACTACTTCAGGTAGCTGGAGATCAGCTAGATAGCTTATCTAAAGATTGCAAACACCTACAAATCCAACGACAGATCAAAGAAGAACAGCAATTCTAGAAAGAGAAAATCAACCACTTTCTGAAAGGTAGGACTGGCAAAGAAGTGAATCCAAAGCGAGGGTTAGATAGACCCCAGGGGGAAGGGCCAGTTCCCAGCAAGTGGCGGAGCAATGGAGCACAAAATCAGGACTTTTAAAAGTCTGTTCTGCTGAGGGACATCGCTCCAGAGCAGGGTCCTAAACCAGCGTGAAGCCCACGCAGGGTCAGGGTGGCCTCAGGTCCCGCAGAGTCACAGAAGAATCGGGGGTGTCTGAGTGTCTCAGAGCTTGCAGGTATTAGAACAGGGAAACCGGCAACAGAGACAGAGCCGAGGAGTGAGCTCTCAGCTCGGGGTTACCTTGAACCGGTCACCAGCTTGGTGAGCTCGGAGCGCAGCCAGAGGCCAGGGAGATGGGAGTAATTGGGCGCTATTCTGAGGGCGCACTGAGGAGTGAGGCCCCAAACTCTTGGCACCCCCACCCGGAGACTGGGAGGCCGCCATTTGTATTCCCGTCCTCCAGAACTCTACGGAAAGCGCTCAGGGAACAAAAGCTCCTGAAAGCAAACCCTAGCGGATTACTCAGCCTGGCCCCTGGTAAGGGCGGTACAATTCCGCCTGGGGCAAAGACACTTGAGAATCACTACACCAGGCCCCTCCCCCAGGTGATCAACAAGAAATCCAGCCAGGACCAAGTTCACCTACTAAGGAGTGCAGTTTCAATACCAAGGAGAGCAGCGGAATTCCAGAGGAGGAGAAAACAAAGCACAGAACTCATGGCTTTCTCCCCATGATTCTTTAGTCTCGCAGTTAATTTAATTTTTTTTCCTTTTTCAATTTTTTTTCTTCTGCTGCTAAATTTTTTTTAACTTTTACCCTTTTCTTTTTTAACATTTTTTAACTAGTTTATCTAATATATATTTTTTCTTTCTTTTTTATATTTTTTCTTTATTCGTTTTCTTTTTTTAACTGGTTCTTTTTTTTCTCTTAACTTCTTTTTATCCCCTTTCCCCCACCCCACGATTTGGGATCTCTTCTGATTTGGTTAAAGCATATTTTCTTGGGGTCTTTGCCACCCTTTGAGTATTTTACTTCCTCCTTCATATACTCTTATCTGGACAAAATGACAAGGCGGAAAAATTCACCACAAAAAAAAGAACAAGAGGCAGTACCAAAGGCTAGGGACCTAATCAATACAGACATTGGTAATATGTCAGATCTAGAGTGCAGAATGACGATTCTCAAGGTTCTAGCCGGGCTCGAAAAAGGCATGGAAGATATTAGAGAAAACCTCTCGGGAGATATAAAAGCCCTTTCTGGAGAAATAAAAGAACTAAAATCTAACCAAGTTGAAATCCAAAAAAGCTATTAATGAGGTGCAATAAAAAATGGAGGCTCTCACTGCTAGGATAAATGAGGAGGGAGAATTCGAGAGATAAGTGACACCATAAGACGAAACAACATTAGAATAACTGGGATTCCAGAAGAAGAAGAAAGAGAGAGGAGAACAGAAGGTATATTGGAGAGAATTATTGGAGAGAATCTCCCTAGTATAGCAAAGGGAACAAGCAACAAAATCCAGGAGGTGCAGAGAACCCCCCTCAAAATCAATAAGGATAGGTCCACACCCTGTCACCTAATACTAAAATTTACAAGTCTTAGTGACAAAGAGAAAATCCTGAAAGCAGCCCAGGAAAAGAAGTCTGTAACATACAATGGTAAAAATATTAGATTGGCAGCAGACTTATCCACAGAGACCTGGCAGGCCAGAAAGAGCTGGCATGATATTTTCAGAGCACTAAACAAGAAAAACATGCAGCCAAGAATACTATATCCAGCTAGGCTATCATTGAAAATAGAAGGAGACATTAAAAGCTTCCAGGACAAACAAAAACTGAACGAATTTGCAAACACCAAACCAGCTCTACAGGAAATACTGAAAGCGGTCCTCTAAGCAAAGAGAGAGCCTTAAAGTAGTAGATCAGAAAGGAACAGAGACAATATACAGTAACAGTCACCTTACAGGCAATACAATGGCACTAAATTCATATCTTTCAATAGTTACCCTGAATGTTAATCGGCTAAATGCCCCAATCAAAAGACAGAGGGTATCAGAATGGATAAAAAAAACAAAACCCATCTATATGTTGCCTACAAGAAACATTTTAAACCCAAAGACACCTCCAGATTTAAAGTGAGGGGTGGAAAGCAATTTACCATGCTAATGGACAACAGAAGAAAGCAGGAGTGGCAATCCTTGTATCAGATCAATTAGATTTTAAGTCAAAGACTATAATAAGAGATGAGGAAGGACACTATATCATACTCAAAGGGTCTGTCCAATAAGAAGATCTAACAATTTTAAATACCTATGACCCTAACGTGGGAGCAGCCAACCATATAAACCAATTAATAACAAAATCAAAGAAACACATCAACAATAATACAATAATAGTAGGGGACTTTAACACTCCCCTCACTGCAATGGACAGATCATCCAAGCAAAAGATCAACAAGGAAATAAAGGCCTTAAATGATACACTGAATGAGATGGACATCACAGATATATTCAGAACATTTCATCCCAAAGCAACAGAATACACATTCTTCTCTAGTGCACATGGAACATTCTCCAGAATAGATCACATCCTCGGTCCTAAATCAGGACTCAACCGGTATCAAAAGATTGGGATCATTCCCTGCATATTTTCAGACCTCAATGCTCTGAAGCCAGAACTCAACCACAAGAGGAAATTTGAAAGAACCCAAATACATGAAGACTAAACAGCATCCTTCTAAAGAATGAATGGGTCAACCAGGAAATTAAAGAAGAATTGAAAAAATTCATGGAAACAAATGATAATGAAAATACAACGGTTCAAAACCTGTGGGACACAACAAAGGCAGTCCTGAGAGGAAAATATATAGCGGTACAAGCCTTTCTCAAGAAACAAGAAAGGTCTCAGGTACACAACCTAACCCTACACCTAAAGGAGCTGGAGAAAGAACAAGAGAGAAACCCTAAACCCAGCAGGAGAAGAGAAATCATAAAGATCAGAGCAGAAATCCATGAAATAGAAACCAAAAAAACAGTAGAACACATCAACGAAACTAGGAGCTGGTTCTTTGAAAGAATTAATAAGATTGATAAACCCCTGGCCAGACTTATCAAAAAGAAAAGAGAAAGGACCTAAATAAATAAAATCATGAATGAAAGAGGAGAGATCACAACTAACACCAAAGAAATACAGACAATTATAAGAACATACTATAAGCAACTCTACGCCAACAAATTTGACAATCTAGAAGAAATGGATGCATTCCTAGAGACATATAAATTACCAAAACTGAACCAGGAAGAAATAGAAAAAAACTTGAACAGACCCATAACCAGTAAGGAGATTGAAACAGTCATCAAAAATCCCCAAACAAACAAAAGCCCAGGGCCAGACGGCTTCCCGGGGGAATTCTACCAAACATTTAAAGAAGAACTAATTCCTATTCTCCTGAAACTGTTCCAATAAACAGAAAAGGAAAACTTCCAAACTCATTTTATGAGGCCAGCATCACCTTGATCCCAAAACCAGACAAGGATCCCATCAAAAAAGAGAGCTACAGACCAATATCCTTGATGAACACAGATGCAAAAATTCTCACCAAAATACTAGCCAATAGGATTCAACAGTACATTAAAAGGATTATTCACCACGACCAAGTGGGATTTATCCCAGGGCTGCAAGGTTGGTTCAACATCCGCAAATCAATCAATGTGATACAACACATCAATAAAAGAACAAGAACCATATGATACTCTCAATAGATGCTGAAAAAGCATTTAACAAAGTACAGCATCCCTTCCTGAACAAAACTCTTCAAAGTGTAGGGATAGAGGGCATATACCTCAATACCATCAAAGCCATCTATGAAAAACCCACCGCAAATATCATTCTCAATGGAGAAAAACTGAAAGCTTTTCTGCTAAGGTCAGGAACACGGCAGGGATGTCCATTAACACCACTGCTATAACATAGTACTAGAAGTCCTAGCCTCAGCAATCAGACAACAAAAGGAAATTAAAGGCATCCAAATCGGCAAAGAGGTCAAACTATCACTCTTCACAGATGACATGATACTATATGTGGAAAACCCAAAAGACCCCACTCCAAAACTGCTAGAACTTGTACAGGAATTCAGTAAAGTGTCAGGATATAAGATCAATGCACAGAAATCAGTTGCATTTCTCTACACCAACAACAAGACAGAAGAAAGAGAAATTAAGGAGTCAATCCCATTTACAATTGTACCCAAAACCATTAGATACCTAGGAATAAACCTAACCAAAGAGGCTAAGAATCTATACTCAGAAAACTATAAAGTACTCATGAAAGAAATTGAGGAAGACACAAAGAAATGGAAAAATGTTCCATGCTCCTGGATTGGAAGAATAAATATTGTGAAAATGTCTATGTTACCTAAAGCAATCTACACATTTAATGCAATTCCTATCAAAGTACCATCCTTTTTTTTTTTCAAAGAAATGGAACAAATAATTTTAAAATTTATATGGAACCAGAAAAAAACCTCAAACAGCCAAAGGAATATTGAAAAAGAAAGCCAAAGTTGGTGGCATCACAATTCCAGACTTCAAGTTCTATTACAAAGCTGTCATCATCAAGATAGCACGGTACTGGCACAAAAACAGACACATAGATCAATGGAACAGAATAGAAAGCCCAGAAATAGACCGTCAACTCTATGGTCTACTAATCTTTGACAAAGCAGGAAAGAATGTCCAATGGAAAAAAGACAGCCTCTTCAATAAATGGTGCTGGGAAAATTGGACAGCCACATGCAGAAAAATAAAATTGGACCATTTCCTTACACCACACACAAAAATAGACTCAAAATGGATGAAGGACCTCAATGTGAGAAAGGAATCCATCAAAATCCTTGAGGAGAACACAGGCAGCAACCTCTTCGACCTCAGCCACAGCAACATCTTCCTAGGAACATCACCAAAGGCAAGGGAAGCAAGGGCAAAAATGAACTATTGGGATTTTATCAAGATCAGAAGCTTTTGCACAGCAAAGGATACAGTTAACAAAACCAAAAGACAACTGACAAAATGGGAGAAGATATTTGCAAATGACATATCAGATAAAGGGCTAGTGTCCAAAATCTATAAAGAACTTAGCAAACTCAACACCCAGAGAACAAATAATCCAATCAAGAAATGGGCAGAAGAAATGAACAGACATTTCTGCAAAGAAGACATCCAGATGTCCAACAGACACATGAAAAAGTGCTCCATATCACTCGGCATCCGGAAAATACAAATCAAAACCACAATGAGATATCACCTCACACCAGTCAGAATGGCTAAAATTAACAAGTCAGGAAATGACAGATGCTGGTGAGAATGCAGAGAAAGGGGAACCCTCCTACACTGTTGGTGGGAATGCAAGCTGGTGCAACCACTCTGGAAAATGGCATGGAGGTTCCTCAAAATGTTGAAAATAGAACTGCCCTATGACCCAGCAATTGCACTACTGGGTATTTACCTTAAAGATACAAACGTAGTGATCCGAAGGGGCATGTGCACCCGAATGTTTATAGCAGCAATGTCTACAATAGCCAAACTATGGAAAGAACCTAGATGTCCATCAACAGATGAATGGATCAAGAAGATGTGGTATAACGCAATGGAATACTATGCAGCCATCAAAAGAAATGAAATCTTGCCATTTGCAACGACGTGGATGGAACTAGAGGGTATCATGCTTAGCGAAATAAGTCAATCAGAGAAAGACAACTATCATATGATCTCCCTCATATGAGGAAGTGGAGATGCAACATGGGGGGTTAAGGGGGTAGGAGAAGAATAAATGAAACAAGATGGGATTTGGAGGGAGACAAACCATAAGTGACTCTTAATCTCACAAAACACACTGAGGGTTGCTGGGGGGAGGGGGGCTGGTAGAAAGGGGGTGGGGTTTTGGACACTGGGGAGGGTATGTGCTATGGTGAGTGCTGTGAAGTGTGTAAACCTAGCAATTCACAGACCTGTACCCCTGGGGATAAAAATATATTACATGTTTATAAAAAATAAAAAATAAGAAGTTGAAAATAGAGCTATCCTACAACCCAGCAACTGCACTACTGGGTATTTACCCTAACAATAAAAATGTAGTGATCCAAAGGGGCACGTGCACCCCAAAGTGTATAGCAGCAATGTCTACAATAGCCAAACTATGGAAAGAACCTAGATGTCCATCATGAGATGAATGCATAAAGAATATGTGGTATATATATATAATGGAATACTAGGCAACCATCAAAAGAAATGAAATCTTGCCATTTGCAATGACGTGGATGGAACTGGAGGATATTATACTGAGTGAAATAAGTCAATCAGAGAAAGACAATTATATGATCTCTCTGATGTGAGGAATTTGAGAGCGGGGGGGGGTGTGGGGACTAGGGAGGGAAAAAATGAAACAAGATGGAATCAGGAGGGAGACAAAGAGACTCAATCTCACGAAACAAACTGAGGGTTGCTGGGGGGTGGGGGTAGGGATAGGGTGGCTGGGTTATGGACATTGGGGAGGGTATGTGCTATGGTGAGTGCTGTGAAATGTGTAAGCCTGATGATTCACAAACCTGTACTCCTGGGGCAAATAATACACTATATGTTAATTAATTAATTAATTAATTTAAAATATTTAAATTTTAAAAAAACCTCCTGATCAATCAAAGTCTAGGCCCAAACAGTTAACTGGTGAATTCTATCAAATATTCAAACAAGATTTAGTACCTATTCTTCTCGAGCTCTTCCAAAAAATTGTAGAGGAGGAAATGCTTCCAAACTCATTTTACAAGGCCAGCATTACCTAGATACCAAAACCAGACAAGGACACTACAAAAAAAAAAAGAAGATAAGGGGGAGATAGAGAGAAAGAAAGAAAATGATAGGCCAATATCCCTGATGAACACAGATGCAAAAATCCTCAATAAAATATTAGCAAACTAAATTAAACAATACATATACATCATGATCAAGTGGGATTATTCCAGGGATGCAAGAATGGTTCAATACTCACAAATCAATCAGTGTGTTACACCATATTAACAAAATAAAGGACAAAAATCATAGGATCATCTCAATAGACACAGAAAAGGCATTTGACAAAATGCAACATTCATTTATGATGAAAACTGTCAACAAAGTATAGAGGAAACATACCTCAATATAGTAAAGGCCAATTACGACAAATGCACAACTAACATCATACTCACCTATGAAAAGTTGAAAACTTTCTTCTAAGATCAGAATTGGCAGGATAATTGAACAAGATCTTGAATAAGATCAAGATCATTGCTCATTCTCACTACCTTTATTCAGCATAGTATTGGAAGTCCTAGCCAGAGCAATTAGGCAAGAAAAAGAAGTAAAAGACCTCCAAACTGGAAAGGAAGAAGTAAAACTCATTTGCAGATGACAGGATACCATACTTAGGAAACCCTCAAGAGTCCATCAAAATAGTGTTAGAATAAATGAAGTCAGTAAAATTGCAGGATACAAAATCAATAAACATATATCTGTTGTACCTACACACTAATAACTATCATAAGAGAAGTTATTTTTTCCTCAGAAATATCAATCATTTAAATTTTTTTTAATTTTTATTAGCATATAATGTATTATTACCCCCAGGGAACAGGTCTGTGAGTCGCCAGGTTTACATACTTCACAGCAGATAAAGGGCTAGTATCCAAAATCTATAAAGAACTTTTCAAACTCAACACCCAGAGAACAAATAATCCAATCAAGAAATGGGCAGAAGAAATGAACAAACATTTCTGCAAAGAAGACATCCAGATGGCCAACAGACACATGAAAAAGTGCTCCACATCACTTGGTATCAGGGAAATACAAATCAAAACCACAATGAGATACCACTTCACACCAGTCAGAATAGCTAAAATTAACAAGTCAGGAAACAACAATGCTGGCAAGGATGTGGAAAAAGGGGAACCCTCCTACACTGTTGGTGGGAATGCAAGTTGGTGCAGCAACTCTGGAAAACAGTATGGAGGTTCCTCAAAAAGTTGAAAATAGGGGTGCCTAGGTGGCTCAGTGGGTTAAAGGCTCTGCCTTCAGCTCAGGTCATGATCCCAGGATCCTGGGATCAAGCCCCACATCGGGCTCTCTGCTCAGAAGGGAGCCTGCTTCCCACCCCGCCCTCTGCCTGCCTCTCTGCCTACTTGTGATCTCTGTAAAAAAAAAAAAAAAAAAAAAAAAAAAAAACCTTAAAAAAAAAAGTTGAAAATAGAGCTACCCTACGAGCCAGCAATCGCACTACTGGGTATTTACCCTAAAATACAAATGTAGTAATCCAAAGGGGCACATGTACCCAAATGTTTATAGCAGCAATGTCCACAATAGCCAAACTATGGAAAGAACCTAGATGTCCATCAACAGATGAATGGATAAAGAAGATGTGGTATATGTATATATATATATATATATATATATATATATATATATATATCTACAGTGGAGTACTACACAGCTATCAAAAGAAATGAAATCTTGCCATTTGCGATGACATGGATGGAACTAGAGGGTATTATGCTGACCGAAATAAGTCAATCAGAGAAAGACAATTATCATATGATCTCCCTGATATTAGGAAGTTGAGAGGCAAAGTGGGGGGTTGGGGGGTAGGGAAGGGAAAAAATGAAACAAGATAGGATCGAGGAAGACAAACCATAAGAGACTCTTAATCTCACAAAACAAACTGAGGGTTGCCAGCAGGAGCGGGGAGGGAGAGAGAGGGTGGTTAGGTGCTGTGAGAAGTTATTTTCTTAATCTCATATAGAATTGCAACAAAAAAGAATAAAATACCTAGGAATAAATTTAACCAAGGTGGTGAAAGACCTGTACTTCAAATACACTTTAATAGAACTTTAAGACAGTGATGAAAGAAATTAAAGAATACAGATGAATGGAAAGATATTCTATGCTCATGGATTGAAAGAAGTAATGTTGTTAAAATGTCCTTACTACCCGAAACAAACTACAAATCCAAGGCAATCTTATCAAAAGCCCAATGGGGTTTTTCATAGAACTATAACAATAACTCTAAAAAAGCTAAAGGGATCTTGAGAAAGAATAAAACCAGAAGTATCATGCTCCCTGGTTTCATCCTATAGTATAAAGCTATAGTAACCGAAACACTACAGTATTGGCAAAAAAAAAAAAAAAAGAAAAAAGAAAAGACATGCAGGTCAATGGAACAGAATAGAGTCCAGAAATTAACCCACACATATCTAATCAATTAATTTATGACAACAGAGTCAAGAATATACAATTGGGAAAGGACAGTCTCTTCAATAGCATTGGGGAAAATGGATAGCCACATGCAAAAGAATGAAAATGGACCACTATCTCATACACAAAAATTATCTCAAAATGAATTAAAGACTTGAATTTAAGACCTTAAACTACAAAATTTCTAGAAGAAAATCTAGGTGGTAAGCTCCCTGACATAGTCTTAGCAATGTCTTTTTTTGGAGCTGAAGCCAAAGGCAAGGGAAACAAAAGCAAAAAGAAACAAGTGGGACTACATCAAACTAAAAAAGATTCTGCACAGCAAAGAAAACCATCAAGAAAATGACAAGACACCTACCAAATGCCAGAAGACACTTGCAAATGATATATCCAATAAGGGATGAATATCCAAAATATATAAAAATCTACAACTCAATAACAAAAAACAACTCAATTAAAAAATGGGCAGAGGATCTGAATATACATTTTCCAAAGAAAACACAAATGGCCAAGAGACACATGAGAAGTTGTTCAATATCACTATCAGGGAAATGCAAATTAAAAACACAATGCAAATTAAAAACACAATGAGATATCACCTCAAATCTGTCAGAATGGCTAAAATCAAAAACTCAAGAAACATCAAGTGTTGGCAAGGATGTGGAGAAAAGGGAACCTATGCTGCACTATTGGTGGGAATATAAATTAGCGCAGCCTCTCCGGACAACTGTATGGAGATTACTCAAAAAATTAACAATAGAAATATCATACAATCCAACTATTTCAAGGTTTGGTTATTTACCCAAAGAATACAAAAAACACTAATTTAAAGATATATACACCCCTATGTTCACTGAAGCATTACTTACAATAGCCAAGATATGAAAACAACCTAAGTGTCTACCTATGAATAAATCGATAAAGAAGACATGGTACACACACACACACACATACACACACACACACACACACGTATACTATTCAGCCATAAAAAAGGAAGATTTTGCCATCTGTGACAACATGGACAGAACTTGAAGGTACAATATTGAGTGAAAACTGGACAAAGACAAATACTATATGATTTCACTTATATGTGGAATCTAAAAAACAAAACAAACTAAACTAATCTGAACTCTTAGAGAATCGGGGATTCAGGTGAGCAAAATTGGGAAAGGGGATCAGCTGTGTGATGACGAATAGTAACTAGATTTGTGGTGATCACTTTGCAGTGTATACAAATACCAAATTATAATATTGTATACCTGAAACTTACATAATGTTATATAACAATTTTACCTCAATTAAAAAAAAAAAACAGGGAAAAAACCCAATATCCTAACAAGCCCTTCACACTGTGTATCAGAAAAGGGAAAAAAAAAAAAAAGCAATCTCTGTTATAAAAGCTCAAACATCAGTCTACTAGGACCAGGCATGATGACCACACAGCTGGTAATGATAGTTTGTACCCTAAGGGTAAGGCCCTGGAATCAGAACTTTTCTGGAAGGAGATGGGCCACTGAGCTCAGTCCTAAATAAGTGTGCTCAGTGAAAAGAGAGAGAGGCACGGGAGAAAAAGCACACTTGAGGCCCAGGAACATGACAATGTTGGTCTTCTTCCCCAGATTGGTTCCTATTTTAGAACAAGCTCAAGGCCTAAAATTTGGGTAAACACAATGCAGTATGTATGTGAATATAAAATTCATACTTCAGTTATTCAGAAATATAGTATTTGTGAAGGTAAGTTCCCCTGCAGACTTCTAGGGCTAAGAGATATGATAAGCTTGAGAACACCACTCAAATACAGCACCACTCAAATGCCTTCAGGAAACCCACTTTTACTCCCATTTTTTAAAATTGCCACTACCATATTTCCCCTTTCTTCATGTTCCCACAGCCAAGAGGCTTTTCTCTTCTTTCTTAATTCTTCAAACACTCCTATTCTGTCAAGCCCACCAGTCTGAAGGGACTTGCCTTGGATGCTCACAGGAAAGCTAAGTGGCCATGATGAATGGTGTCCTTTATGGGGGTACCTGGGTGTCTCAGTTGTGATCTCGGGGCTCTGGAATTGAGCCCCGAGTAGGATTCCTTGCTCTGCAGGGAGCCGTCCACTTACCGTGCTCATGTTTTCTCCCTCTCTCAAATATATAAATAATACCTTAAAAAAAAGGGTGTTCTTTATGAAAAAAAATCAATGGAAAAGAATTAAATAGAGACTGTATTTCTAGCAAGTACTTTTATGAGGGAATCTGGTAATTACTAGGAAAAGATGTAAAATCAATGGTCCAATATGTCCCTGAAATTGAATACGTGTATTTGGTCTGCTGAAACCCAAAAATTAAACTCAACCAGGTTTTAGGGAATTAATTTACACTCCCCAGTCCCATTTTGTAAACCGATGTTCCTTGGAATCACCCATGAGGCCAGAAGAGAGAGCAAGACTGAGAGAAAGGGGAGGTGTGAAGAGTGGGAAGACAGAGGAAGGGAGAGGGGAGGGGGAAGAACAGAAAGGAAAGGGAGAGGAATGAAGGGAAGGAAAGCAGACTATTCCAAAATCAGAGACAGGTGTTTTCTGAGGTGCAGAGGGTATGGGATAGACAGGAAGGGCTTTCTATCCTGTGTCAGTTCCTGCAGTCATTAAAGTTTGCCAGCCCTCCTCTAATTCCTTATCAACCTCCCTCAAGGGAATCAGAAATCAACTAACTCACTAATCCCAGTACCCTCTTGAAACACTGTTCTCCTCATGAAAGAACCAGAGCCAGATAGGCACAGTCAATTCCAAACTCCACCTGACAGTTATTAGGTGAAAGCAGAATAACACTCCAACTCATGGTGTGAGATATACAAAACTCCAACCCTTGACCCTGGACAACTGAAATGCAAGTCAAGCATAGTCACTGTGCCCAATACAAAGTACGCTTTTAAAATATACTTTTATATTCCTTCACCAGGCAGCCACACACATCCACAAGCCTGTAAAGGTCAAAGGCTCAGTTAGGTGCACTGTTCTGTGACCAAAAGGAAGATGACAAAAGCACCCTGGTTCCTTTTTTCAATAGGTTCTAAAGGATAAAGCCTGACACTGGAATTGTCGCTGGTGGGCAGGTCAGGCAGGCCAACACCTCAGTGGCATAAAGCGACACAAAGCCATTCCCAAAAAGGTGCTTCTAACTAAAATAGCAAGTATTATGTTTGTAGATTGCTATGATAGCCTATCAATGCAAAAGTATGCAAGTATGCATAAATACCTTTTTTTTTCTTTAATTAAAATAGCAGAAGTTATAAAAGACCAGGTGGGGGAACAAACCAGAAAAATTTGGACAGAATTTAGGCTACTAAACCCACACACGCTAGCAAACTCTGAGCTCCAGCGTTCCCCTCCGGAAGCGGCACTTTCTCCACGAATCAGGAACGAATTAGGATTGCCCCCGTGTGTTTTCCAAGCACCTGTTGCCGCCCAGAGACACCGCTGGGGATAAGAACATACACATCCACCGACGCCTGGGTGGCTCTGCCTTGGCTCAGGTCATGATCTCAGGGTCCTGGGATCGAGTCCCGCATCGGGCTCTCTGCTTGGCGGGGAGCCTGCTTCCCCCTCTCTCTCTGCCTGCCTCTCTGCCTGCTTGTGATTTCTCTGTGTCAAATAAATAAAAATCTTAAAAAAAAAAAAAAAAAGAACATACAAATCCTCATGCCCTGCAGGCAGCCCTAATAATGGATTGCCAACGGACCTTCATTACTGGCTTAGGACCCTCATTACTGGCTTAGGACCCTCATTACTGGCTTAGTCCCATCGCGGCCACTTACTGTGACCAGGGGCAAACTGCTTAATCTGTTTTCTCACCCATAAAGTGGGAATAGTTAAGAATACGGTTCTGCATAATCTTTGCCAGACTTCCTTTCACCCAACGCCTAGCACGTGTTTTGTATTTGCTAGTAGGCCTAGCATCACTCAACTAATTGCACAAACTGCATTTCCACCGCAGCCTGCGCTGTCGGCTTTCTGAACCCCGCTGGTAAGACAGCACGAAATGAAACAAAACCGCACTCCACAGCGTGCTTCAACCTGCAAAGCCACGCCGCCACCGGGCGCTCCTACAGGCCTGGCCACTTTCACAGAGGGTTGCAAGGACACACGGAACCCTCGAGGGTTGAAGGCTGGCGTTCCACCATGCCGTTTCCACTTCTGATACCTGACAGCGACCTGGGCGCCCAAGCCGCGGGGGCGACACACGCGCCCCACGTTCTGGCGCACCATGGGCCCGGGTCTCCTCCAGCGCCGTGGCAAGAGCGCGGCGGGTCGGTGGGTCGGGGCCGTTTACCTGCCAATGATCGCCACCTCGCCGGCCGCTGCGGACGCCATGGCCCGACGCCAAGCTGGCCCGGGACCGCACCGCAAGTGCGAAGAGCTGTGGGCTACGGGGCTCTCCGGCGCCGTGCGCCGCGCCAGAACCCCGCGCGGGGCGGGGCGTGACCCGTGCCTATTGGCTTGGCACCCGAGCCAGGGCGGGCGCGCGGGCCCGGATAGGCTCCGGGAAGGCCGGGGGCCGGGGCGGGCCCGCCGCCTCAGTCCCCATTGGGTGCGTGGCAGGCGGAGCCTCCACCCGGACACCAAGGCACAGAATCGCAGCAAAGGGACGCAGGCGGGGTTGACCCGGGGGAGGACCTCCTGGTGGGAAAGCTGGATGGAAAGGGCGAAGACCCAACCCTTCAGACTCCAGCAATTCATTTTTTCATATTTTAGTTTCCAGCTGTGCACCCTAAAATCAGTGTACAAAGGAGGGGCACCTCCAGGCCGGCACAAGGCTTGACCGCAAAGCCCGAAAGAAACTAGCAGTAGTACTTCCTCTTTGAAAATATTAGCACCTCTTCAATACATACCAGTTCTGGTCTTTATACTGAGGGAGGCTATTGCTGAGTTTACGCTCATAATTCGTTTCTAGAAAGATCCTCGCTGCCATTCTCCATAGATGAGAACTGAGACCCAAGAACTTTGGGAAAGCAGGAAAGCTCTAAATGTATGTATCTGTCAAACTGGAAGACGTGTTTGATCCCACTACACTGTGCTAAGGGGACCGTGAGGAATGGTAATTATTTGAACTGCACTTCCTTCTTCCAGAGGCCGAGTAGGTTTATGTATGACAGAAAGGAAATACCAAAGAGCAAATAAACAGACCAAAGGGAAAGAGCATCATACATCTCACGACAGTTTGTGTCCACACAGCACAAGCTGAAGGGAAATACCACAGTCATCCAATTCATGAGGATTAGAGAGTGCTCAAGCTGAAAACACAAGTATCACTGACCTACTCAGATGAAAAATGGAGCTCTTCCTTTGTTTTTTCCAGTCAGAACATGGAAGGAGGATTGTCAGAGGGAGGGGTAGGCTTTAAAAAACAATTTCACAAAGTTTCAATAGACATCTGAAACAAAGAGCTCAACTCGCTTAAGATAAATGAAAAGTAATACAAAATAGATAATTCATCTTTCACCCACCAAAATAGCTAAAATTACAAAGATTGATAAAATAGCCATATTGGAAATGAAGTGTTTCACACATACAACCCCTTAATACTCAACTGAAGGTAGGCTTATATTGGCATATTCTCCTTTGTGGAGAAAAAGCGCTGTTGAAAGAGCAGTCAGCCATGAGTCCTGGGCATTTCTGCACTTTCTTGCTGAGTAGAGCAGACTGCAAGACTTATCCATCTCCTGATGCTAAGCAGTTTCTGTAGCTCTGCACCCAGGAAGCTAAGTAATCAAGGCTCCTACAAAGTCAGTACCCTGTAACTGGTCTCTTCTGGGGTAGAAGGGGACTGGCTTGTTTGCTGCTCACCACAGTGTCAGCTCTAAGTTAAACAAGTGCCAGTCCCTTGGTCACTTGCAAATGCTCAGTCATCTGGCCCTCTGTGTAACCCTGTGGGAATTGGGGCTCCAAGAACTGAGGTAAATATGCTCACACTCTGGTCACTGCTTTTGCTGTGAGTAACATGGTCTTTCATCTCTAATCCAGAAGTCTCGTGTCTCCTGTCAGCTTCCACAAAGCTGCAGCAAGCTAATTCATTAGCTTGTAATAAGCTTGTAATAAGATGAAAATCTCGGACCCCTCATAGTTCTTGACAAACCAAAATTTTAAAAGTATGTACTTTAGATTTGCAATTCCAGTCCTACAGATCCGTTATATAGAAATACAATTGGACATGAAGATAGACAAAACGGCTTATTTCAGTATAGAAATAAAATAGAATAAAAATATTAAAATATATAGACCCTTAATAAAGTGTTAAAATAGACATTGAAATCATGGCGACTATCAATAAGAAACAGTTTTAAAGATTATGGTACAGAGGGTTCCTGCTTCTGTTCCAGATGGAATAATAAAAACCAGACTTACAGTCCTGCCTTAAACAAGCAGAACATTACCACCCCCCAAATATGGGGAAAAATGGCCTATAGAGGAGGGAGTCTGGGATTGTGATCCCATCCATAAATATACATAGTCTACTGATTTTCAACAAAGGTATAGAGGCAACTCAATGGCAAAGGATAATCTTTTCAACAAATGATGCTGGAACAATTGGATATGCATAAGTAATGATAATAATAGCCCCTTACCATATATAAAAACACTAACATCCATTCATGTGAAAACTAAACCCACAAACATCTAAAAGAAAACATAGGAGAAAACTTTGTGACCTTGAGTTAGGCAGAGATTCTTAGATGTGCCACAAAAACTTTAACAGGCAAATAAAAAGTTGATAAATTAGACTTCATCAAAATTAAGAACTTAATGCTTTTTTCAAGACAATATCAAGAAAATGAAAAGATAAGCCAAAAACGGGGGGGGGAGGAATATTTTCAATTAGGTATATATTACAGGCCTTGTTTGCAAAATGTAGAAAGAGTTCTCAAACTCAATAATAATTTTTAAAACAGCTTTTAAATTTAATTTTTTAAAACAGTGACAAGTTTTATGTTGTATAAACATTATCACAACTTTTTAAATAGCCGAAAGATATATTTCTTTCAATTTTTTTTCAAAATTTTATTTAAATTCTAGTTAGTTAACATACAGTACAATATTGGTTTCAGGAGTAGAATTGAGTGTTACATACAACACCAAGTGTTCATTTAAAAAATTGTCCTCGTTAATACCCATCACCCCTCTAGCCCATCCTTTACCCTCCTCCCTCCACCAACCTTCAGTTTGTTCGCTGGAGTTAAGAATCTCTTTATGGTTTCTCTCGCTTTTTTTTTTCTCTCTCGCTCTCTTTTTGATGGCTGATAAATATATATATATATATATATATATATATATATATATATATATAAAATCACATCTTCTTTATCCATTCATCAGTCAGTGGATATTTGGGCTCTCTCCGTAGTTTGGCTATTGTTGATAGTGCTGCTATAAACATCAGGGTGCGTGTACTCCTTCAAATCTGCATTTTTGTATCCTTTGGGTAAATACTTAGTAATGCAATTGCTGTATTGTGGGGTAGTTTTATTTTTAACTGTTTGAGGAATCTCCATACTGTATTCCAGAGTGGCTGAACCAGTATGCGTTCCCATCAACAGTGTAAGAGTGTTCCCCTCCCTCCACATCCTTGCCAACATTTGTTGTTTCCTGACTTGTTAATTTTAGGCATTCTGAAGGTATGAGATGGTATCCTCTTCAGTTTCTTTCATCAGTGTTTGAGAGTTTTTGGAGTATAGCTCTTTCACCATTTTGGTTAGGTTTATTCCTAGGTATCTTATTGTTTTTGCTGCAATTGCAAATGGGATCAATTCCTTGATTTCTTTTTCCTCCATTTTGTTATTGATATATAGGAATGGAACAGATTTCTACATTGATTTTATATTGTGTGACTTTGCTGAATTCATGTATTAGTTCTAGCAAATTTTTTTGGTGGAGTGTTTTGGGTTTTCTACATAGAGTTTCATGTCATCTGCAAATAGTGAGAGTTTGACTTCATTCATTCAGCCAATATATACTTGTGTTGTGCCCCCACCCTATGCTAGTCACTTTACTAGGTGAGAAGAATTAGTTTGACAAGATCCTGCTTTCATGGAGTGTATATGTGGAAGTCAGCAAGAAATAAGTAAATGGGTAAGATAATTTCAGAGCTTGGTTGTCTCTGTTGAGTAACTGGAAAGAGGTAATGGGATAGTGAGCATCCAGAAGGAGACCACAGAGGTGCTGCTTTAAAGTGAAGAGAAATCTTCTTGGAGAATATGATTTTTTAGCTGCAGACTAATTGATGAGAAGGATTCGGTAATATAAAGATCATCACTGAGCTTGCCAGGTGTGAGAATGAAACAGAAGGCCAACATAGCTATAGCACAGTGGGCAAAGAGATTAAAAAGTAGTATGAGAGAGTCAGGCTGGGACCAGCTCCTCTGGGGACTTGTCATGGTAGAATTTGTATTTTGTATTAAAGGAAATAAATAAATGATTAAATAAATAGAAACAACCCAATTAAAAAGTGGGCAAAAGATTTGAAGAGACAGTTCTCTAAGGGAGATATATTTAGTAGTTAATAAGCAGTGAAAACCTGCTAAACATCACAAGACCTCAGAGGAATTTAAATTAAAGCCACAAAATGCCTAAAATCAAAGCCACTGAAAAATACTTGCATTGGTAAGAATGTGGAACAATGGAATTCTCACAGATTGCTGGTGGGAATGCAAAATGGAAAAACGAGTTAGGAAAGCAACCTGGAAATTTCTGGTGAAGTGAAACATATTTACCACACTACTCAGCAATCCCAGTCCTAGGTATTACTCAAGGAAAATAAAAAGGATCCACACAGAGATGTGTAAAAATATATTCTTAGCAGCCTTATTCGTAATAGCTAAAAACTAGAAACAACTTAAATGGGGGAATAGAATAACAAATTTTGATATATTCATACACTTTAATACCACTCAGCAATAAAAAGAACAACCTACCTATATATTCAACAACACGAATGACTCCCAATAATATTCTATTGGGCAAAAGAAAAGAAGTCAGATGCAGAAGAGTATATCTACGATTCAATTTTTAAAAAATCATTTTGTTAGGGAGAGAGAAAAAACGTGCATGCACTGGCAGTGGGGAAGGGGGAGAGGGAGAGAATCTTAAGCAGACACAATGCCCAGCATGGAGCCCAATTCAGGGCTCAATCTCACAACCCTGAGATCATGACCTGAGCCAAAATCAAAAGCCACCCAACTGAGCCACCCAGGTACCCCAAATGATTCAATTTATATGTGACTCCAGAAAAGACCAATCATAGGGATACCTTGTCCTAGAGATTGGAGGGGATTGCCTCAGTAGGGGCACAAGAGAAATTAGGGATTGATAGAAGTATTCTATATCTTGATTAGGATAGTAGTTACACAGGTATACATATTATCGAAACTCACTGAAATGGGACACCTGGGTGGCTCAGTTGGTTAAGCATCTGCCTTTGGTTCAGGTCATGATCTCAGGCTCCTGGGATTGAATCCTTTGTAGGGTTTCCTGCTCAACATGCTTCTCCCTCTGTTCCTCCCCCTATTTTCTCTCTCTCGAATAAATAAAATCTTTTTTAAAAAACTCGCTGCAATATAAACTTAAATGAATGCATTATATTATATATATGTTACACCTCAATAAAATTTTTTAAAGGTAGGAGTTTGTTGTTGTTGTTGCTGTTTTAAGATTTTATTTATTTGTCAGAGAGAATGAGAGAGCACAAGAGCATAAGAGGGGGAGGGGCAGGCGGAGAAAGAAGGAGAAGCAGGCTGCCCGCTGAGTAGAGCCAGACACAGGGGCAATCCCAAGATCCTGGGATCATGACCTGAGCCAAAGGCACGCAGTTAACCAACTGAGTCATCCAGGCATCCCATGAGGTAGGATTTGGGATGATTTGCATCCTTCAAGAATAAGTGTTTGATTCACTCCACTCCCACCCGCACCTAGTAGAAAAACACACGCACACACCACACAAACCTTCATCAGTTGAGATGCAGTACAAAGGTGAACTTGTGACAAGTACTTGGAAAGGAAGTAATAAATATTATATTCATGACCAGTAACAGTATGAAGACCATACGGTCCATGCAATTTTTTCTTAATTTTATCTGTATATGTTTGTGTCATCTAATTTCGTTACCCCCCTCGTCCTTTTCCCCTGTTACTTTATGTAAGGATTGTTGGTAAGTGCTTACCTTTACAATTTAGGTTACAGAATTTTCAGGTGAGCTTAGACTGAATTAGAGACAGATACTGAAATTGTTGCCCTGAGATGGATACAGTGACTGTATCCATTGTGACTGTAACCATACAAAATAGGAATTACAAGGACTCTAGAGACCATACTTACTGGGACATATTCTAAGGAAAAAAGAATTACAAAATAAAAGCAAAGCAAAACAAACAAACAAAAAACCTTGAGTTTCATTTGGTGGTTTAGTTTTCATACCAATATATTGCTATTCTTAAGCTTTTTTTTGTTTGGATAAATCAAATATATGTGTTGGGTTTGTTTGGCATGAAGATTTCACCATTAAAAAAAAGATTTCATCATAAGTGAAAATAAGGTATAACCATAGAAACAGAATTTAAAGAGGAGGGACACCTGGGTTACTCAGTCGGTTAAGTGTCTGCCTTCAGCTCAGGTTATGATCTCAGGGTCCTGGGATGGAGTCCTAGATCAGGCTCAGCAGAGAGCCTGCTTCTCCTTCTGCCTGCTCCTGTTCCTGCTTGGCTCATTCTCTCTCTTACAAATAATTAGATAAAATCTTTTTTAAAATCATTAAAAAGAGGGGCGCCTGGGTGGCTCAGTGGGTTAAAGCCTCTGCCTTCGGCTCAGGTCATGATCCCAGGGTCCTGGGATCGAGCCCCACATCGGGCTCTCTGCTCAGTGGGGAGCCTTCTTCCCTTCCTCTCTCTCTGCCTGCCTTTCTGTCTGCTTGGGATCTCTGTCTGTCAAATAAATAAAATCTTAAAAAAAATTTTTTTTAAATCATTAAAAAGAAAAGAATTTAAAGAGGAATCCTATGAAGTTAGATAGCTGGATGGAGGGATAGATAGATAGATAGATAGATAGAATGACTGAATGAAGTTGTTTTCCAGTTCTGTCCTCTGAAGTTCTCTCTAAGATCAGTACCACCCAGGATCACAAATCTGGCCTGAAACCCTGATGCCCCAATCTTGATCTCTACATTCTTCTACATTCTTCACTACAAGGAACCAGGACTGCTTGGAGAAATTGTTGACCCATGTTTAGAGTAGGAAGGCTACCAGGTTGGCCTCGGATAGCTGTGGGCCCAGAGGCAAGAAAACTTTCAAATATCAATGGGATGGCATCTAAGGGCCCTCAGACTCAGCCTACACAGTAATTAGCAATGAGAAAATTCACTTGGACTATCTGGTCAAATGATCTGCTCTTAAATGACCTCAATTAACCTTTAAGAATTAAATCATTAAGTGCTCCTTTTGACAGCACATATATTAAGAATTGACATGATATAAAGATTAGGTTGGCCCCTGCCCAAGGATGACAAAAAAATTTGTGAAGCAGTCCATATTTTTACAGAACAGATTGGTGGTTCCCAGAGGGAACTTATTTATTTTATAAGTGGATATTTGTACCTTTTGGCACCCTTCACATATTTTGCCTGCTGCCAAGTCCTCTGGGTTCCCTCTGAAACCCATAGTGCCAGGAAGCTTGAATTATAATAATTCACATTAGTGTCATTCTAGTGCATGAGGTAATTTCACCTCATTATCTCATTTGATCCTCCCAGTCTTTTAATTGTTTCTTCATCTGTAAGATGAGAAAACAGGAGGCTCTAAGAAGCAAGTTCAGCAATGGCCATTATTTACCTTCATTCATTAAGTATTTATTGAGTACTTCCTATGTGCCCATCCCTAATCAGCATGGTCCCAACAGAAATTTCTGCAGTGGTAGAAATGTGCTCTATCTGCACTGTCCCATATGGTAGTCACCGGTTACACTTGGCTACTTGCCAGTAGGCTAATGTGACTGAGGAAATCAATATTTATTTCATTTTAGTTTATTCTAACTTATATTAAATAGCCACATGTATCTGGTAGCTGCTGTGTTGGCTCAGTTCTAGACATTGGAGACAGTGGTGAGCAAGAAAGAATAAGACACACCCTCCCAAATTATTCAGACTAGACAACATTTCTTCTTTTACATTGCTAAACCCCACTTCCTTCTGAAGCTGTCTCTGCTTCACCTTGTGACGGATGATTGCTCCTTTCTCTGAGCTCCTGAGCTTCCTGTAAACACTGCATGGTATACTGAGTCACTCATTCACTCCGGTTTTTATTGTACAATCCACTGTGTTAAGAAATGCTTAATGTTTAGTCTTTTGTTAAATTGTAAAAGTCTTAAGGTTAAGGACTATGCACCAGTTTTTCCTTACTAAGCACATCATAAGTACTCCTGCTTCTAAAAGCTTTCTTCTGCTTATTTCCAAAACGCATCATTCTTTCCATTATTTTTTTAGTTTGATGCCATGCTATGGAATATGGGACATGAATTCCAACTTCAACGGAAAGTGTTAGATTGGTTTTATCCCCTCCACACCATAGGATGCAAAAACAAGCCAATAAACCTCAGAGCTGAATATGGGATGGAAGGATAAAATACAGAAAAAGAGCAAAGAAAATTGTATTCCAACAGAAGTTGTGAAGAAATATAATTCAAGATAATTAAATATGAGGACACCTGACTGGCTCAGTCAGTAGTGCACATAACTCTTGATCTCGGGTTGTAGGTTTGAGCCCCACTCAACCTGTGGGGTGTAGAGATTACTTAAAAATAAAATCTTTTAAAACTAATGAAAAGAATTCGTCTTTCAAATCCCTGCTTCAACATGAAGAATGTTTTATTCAATATTTTTGGATAACGGTCTTTTAGAAGTGATCCAGCGACCATAAAAGTGGTAGGCACGAAAAATAGGTCATATCGTCAAAATATTATGCCACTTTAATATACCATGTCATTATAACAATGATTGGGGAAAATTGTTTACATTGGGTAAAATTTAGAGAGGGCTATGTTATTGAAGAGAAATGTGAAGATTTGTAAAATGTTTCTTTTTTTATAATAATAAACACTTTCATTTACAAAAGTTAGCTCTAGAAATTAAGGTAATATAAAGAACTCTGTCTAGCACATATGAGATCCATTGAGTAAGAACAGCTCCTGGGATGTAATCAAAGCCCGACTTTTTATGTCTCTCTCCCCCTGCAAACTCGCTCACTGGCAAAAGTGTTTTCCTTGGTCCTCAATTAAAGAAAGTTCCGTCAGGCCCTGAGTTTTCTGGCCACATTCAGGGAATTCAAGCTAAGGGGCAATTTCAATTGCAAATAGAGCAGTCTTGATTAGGTAGTTAAATCTCCCCTTTGCCAGCTAGGACCAGTGGCAGGCGAACATTGAAGGTGAATTGGCCAATTCCTTCTTTTCCCATTCACCTGGGCCACCATTTGCCAGCTGCCGCTACTTCTCTCTCCAGAGCTGGAGAGCAAGGCGGTCCCACATGCCCTCTCATTGGCCTCTAAATGATTCTCTTGCTTTGGACTAAAAGAGTTTTGACTTGCTTTGAAGTCAAAGGGCTCTAATAGCTCACCATCTCCCATGTGAGCTGCATCTGTGTCCATGTAAAACAAATTCTGAGTTTTGACTCATCTCAATGTAACACCAATCTCCATCAACCCCATCAACCCATGTCTTACCTTCCAGTTGTTCTGTTCTTTAGATTCCCCCAGCAGCAGTCAAATCCCAGTCCCATATCTCTCTAACCTGCATTCCCTGAGGAGTCTGTCTACATCTGTCTCCAGCTTAAGGTAAAGGCCTGGGCACCACCCAGCCCCCTTAAGGGTATAGAAGACCATGGCAACGGCTCCCCCAACCCCAGATCTCTGCAACCTCTCCTTTCTACCCCAACTGTCCACTCTTGACCCCAATGTTGGTAAGGGGTTTATAAATCCTAAAACATGGTCGACAACCTACTTTGGAAAAAATGCACCTTGGGCCTGCAATTTATCTGTTGTCTAACATTTGTTGTCTTCAAGCATTGGCCATAATCCCCAATTTAACATCTTGCCATACTTAAACAGAAGACGATTAGGTGATACAAGCAAACTTATTTAACATTTCATCAAAAGAACAGACTCCCTTCGGAGAACTGAATGGGGGTGGAAGACAAGAAACCTTTAAAGGATAAAGAATAAAGAAAGAAGAAAAGACAAATTGCAAGTATCAGATTGGCTGGGGTCATGAAGTCAGGTTGTTTGGGCTGAGAAGGCCCAGAGTTGGCTTGGCATGTAGGGATTGGCTGAATGAATAAACTGCATTTTTGGTCAAGCCAAGCATGTACAGGGACACAAAAGTGATCCAAGTTTCAGTTTGCTGACGCAGGTCCCATCTGGGGCCTGGAAATCTATTTCAACACTATATAGGTAGTAGTATACATGTCAGTATCAGAAAGGCAGAGTAGTATAGTGGTTAGAAATGTGGGCCCCGGAGTCAGACTGCTAGGGTTTCAATAGCAAATTCTTCCTTTACTGGTTGTATGATCTTGAATAAGTTCATTAAACCCTTCAAATTCAGCTTCTTCATCAGTAAGAGAATAGTCATAGTTTCCTCTCAGTGTGGTTATTTAAAAATGTGTCAGGCCCATAGTAAGTGTTGGGTAGTTATTTGGCTACCACTGCCTTACAGGACAGCTCTTCCACACACGCATTCTCCCTGCCCACCACCTCTGCAGAACCTCCTTGCAAAGCGTGGAAAACAGATTTTAGCTCATTCTTTCACAGGTGAGTGCTCTGAGACTTCCAGAGGCTAAGAAAGATAATGATAGCCACTTAGGCAGTAAATCTTGGACCAGAATTTTTCTTTCCAATGAAAATGCCATGAATTTTAAGCTTGAACAATGTTTCTCAAAAGATTTAAAATTTGAATTTCAGGTATGAAATTTACAAACTCAGGAATAGCCTCCAGGAATGTTCAGATGCATTGCAACATCACTGCAAACTATTTCATAAAATAAATGTGCACATAGACTGTTGCCTACAGCTCTTCCTGGCCCCCGCAGACACACCCTTGATTACATGTACTTATCCTCCCTTCCACTTCTTGACCTCCTTTAAAAGATCACAAGTAACCTCATGCATTGGTACAGCCATTTACAAAATGTTTTCTCATCATCCATTCCTTGCCTATATTTATTTTGCTTAAGAAGAAAAAAGGATAGCCAGACAAGAAGAAAGGAAGAAAGATAAGTTTGAAGTTTAATGAAACATAATGAAATATTACCATGATAAAAATGTTCCACAAGAAATAGGGTTTTCATGATCATTCACTCAGTTACCAGAAAGATCATAGTTCTGAATGACAAATGATTTAAACGTGCCACTGAATTAAGAATTTTTTTCTGTACAACAACCTTTTCCTCCTCAACGTCACAGTTTTGATATATTTTCTTTTGGGGAAACCAAAGCTAGAAGACAGTTTGCATGTGTTGGGGAAACTGAAAGGTGTTCCTAAGACTGAAGGATTCTCCTCTGTCACATTTGTACCTATACTCCCATGGATCCCAGGGAAGTTTCAGCTGTACTCTATTATATTTAAACTATATATCTCATATGATATATTGAGAGTAAGAACAATTTTAACAGAGCATTTGGAAGTTAGAATTTCAATATATATATATTTATAATTCCTTTTCCTTTTCTTTACCTATTAAACTGCATGGATTCACTTTCATTAGTAATAGAGATTTGATTTTATACAGGATCTAGAGCAAGTGACCATCAAATTTGTGCCTTTGTATACATTTTAAAACAAGATTTCATCCTCAAGACACTTAAATTTCCATCTGCCAAAAATTGTCAAGCTGTATTGATATTTTTTAGAACAAGATACTTTACTGCCATCTTCTGGAAAATTGTTTTTATTATTGTTATAAGTACCAAATCTATGATATCTGTAATGTGAATAACACTTCCTTAGGTGTGTCTCCCTTGTGCAGTGCATAACCTATACAACCCTATGTGACAGAGGTTGTGATGAGTATAATATTGTCAAGGGAAATTCATGTACTTGAATACAACTAAGTCCAAAGAGATGGTAGCTCCTTGTCAGAAACTGAGGATTTCATCACTGTTGGAATTACTGTGGCTTCTTTCCAAATCATTTCTGAATTCACTCAGAGAAGATGTCACTCATGGATTTTATTTTTGTCCAGTCTCAGAATTCTGAGGTGGCAAGAAGAATAAGAGAATGGGTGACATATATCCTCAGTTTGAAAGCATGCCAAGATAGAAGATGAGAGTTTAAGTCAACAAGCATGTAGACTTAAACACACAAGACAATTAAGATCTTCAGCCTGAGTGATCTTCAATTTTCTGTGTTGGGGCTTCAGAGTCAAAGTCATTACTGGATAGAGGCACATTTGCAATAAAAATGATTCTCCTTGCCTTTTGGCACAGTTCAAAAATTTTATACACAAGCCACCTCAAAAAGACAAAAATCTCTCAACTTCCCAAGCCACTCTCACTTTCCCATAGCATTTAACTCAGCGAACCACAAACCAAATGAACAGGAAGGCTAATGATGTGTCAGTAAAGTGCCATCTAGTTCTTCAAGAGGAAAATTTTGAAGTAAATGTGCCAATAAAGCACTAATTCAATTCTCAGTGTTCTGTATTGTAGCTTTATAGGTATTTATGTATTTTTAAATTTTATTTATTTGAGATATTATGAGAGTGAGAGCACAAGGAGGTACAGAGAGAGAGGGAGAAGCAGACTCCCTGCTGAGCAGGAAGCCTGACATGGGGCCTCGATCCCAGGACCTTGGGATCATGACCTGAACCAAAAGCAGACATTTCACATACTGAGCCACCCAGGCACCCCATATTATAGGTATTTAGGATAATTTACCTCACATGTCTTTAGAAACCACTATCAGGTCACTAATATTCTTTGGACCATGCTTTGGGCTCACAAGTAAATATAGCTCATTCAAAACTGTTTTTCAAATGGTGTAATCAAGTGATTTTACTATCTCTCTAATCCCAGTGCTATAGAACTTCCTGTGATGATGGAAGTAGTCTGTATGTGTACTCTCCAACACAGCAGTCACCAACTATGTGTGACTATTGAGCCCTTGAAGTGTGGTGAGACTAAAGAACTGAATTTTTATTTTTATTTAATTTTATTTAGTTTAAATTTCATCTTAAATAGTTACCTGTGGCTAACTATTACCATATTAGACAGTGCAGCTTAGACATACCCTTCCCTCTGCCAGGAATGCTTTGTTTCTGTCTTATCCATTTATGAAACTCCTATGAATGAATGAGTGGACATGTTATAGGTAGATACTGTATATAGCTGATGCAGATCAATAAAAATATTTGATGTTGGGGGTGCCTGTGTGGTTCTGTTAGTTAAGCATCCAACTTTTGATTTCAGCTCAGGTCATGATCTTAGGGTCATGAGATCATGCCCTGAGTCAGGCTCCATGCTCCACATGGCGCCTGCTTGAGATTCTCTCTCTCCCCCTCTCCCTTTGCCCTTCTCTTGCTCAGCTCATATTCTCTCTCCTCCCCTCTCTCTCTCCCTTCCTCCCTTACCAAAAAATAGAAATAAATAAAGTTGAGGCTGACAATGTAATGTGCTTAATTTCACTGTTTCATGTCATCAAACATCTTTGCACAATATTCTAAAAGAGTTTGGTTATTTGAGTGTTACTGTTTTTTTGTGATTTTGGATGATGAATGAGTGGGAGTTTTCTTTGGATCGTATAAGAGCTATCGGGGGGGGTTCCCCCCAAACATATTCCAGCCTTCACTGATCCTACTTTTGAGCTGAAAAGCTAAATTCACATCTGTTATGATGAAAGTGATTTAATTACCACTCAAGCAAGTAGAAAAAAGTTGACATGTTATGTACTAGGGAAGAAGTCTGACAACAGGGAAAGGAAAGCCAAAGTGATGGAAATTTACTCTGCACATACCCTGTACAATGGGCCTTTCAGAAATCAGCTTCGGTGTGGCACGAAAGCCATGCTGCAACAACGGGGCAGTGTCTGGGACTCATGAAAGGGCAGGAGTGTGCTGCTTTCTAAAGAAATCCTTCCATTCCACCCCACTTTGCTCCAAACCCAAGGGAGACTACAGAGGCAGCAGAGTGGACTTCAGGCCACCTTTTCCTAGTTTCCAACCATAAAAATTGTTTCAACATTTATTACAGTGTTTTTCCACTTTTTCCCCTCTGCCCCACTCCCCTGTTTAGTCAGTGATCACCTATCACCCTGAACACAGATTTACTACCTTAAATCGAGGGCCCTCTACTCGTTCTTAAAAGTGAGAGATTTGATATGATCTCCCTGATATGAGGAAGTGGAGATGCAACGTGGGGGTTTGTGGGGTAGGAAAAGAGTAAATGAAGCAAGATGGGATCGGGAGGGAGACAAACCATAAGAGACTCTTTTTTTTTTTTTCAATTTATTTATTTTCAGAAAAACAGTATTCATTAGTTTTTCACCACACCCAGTGCTCCATGCAAGCCGTGCCCTCCATAATACCCACCACCTGGTACCCCAACCTCCCACCCCCCCGCCACTTCAAACCCCTCAGACTGTTTTTCAGAGTCCATAGTCTCTCATGGTTCACCTCCCCTTCCAATTTACCCAAATTCCCTACTCCTCTCTAACACCCCTTGTCCTCCATGCTATTTGTTATGCTCCACAAATAAGTGAAACCATATGATAATTGACTCTCTCTGCTTGACTGATTTCACTCAGCATAATCTCTTCCAGTCCCGTCCATATTGCTACAAAAGTTGGGTATTCATCCTTTCTGATGGAGGCATAATACTCCATAGTGTATATGGACCACATCTTCCTTATCCATTCATCTGTTGAAGGGCATCTTGGTTCTTTCCATAGTTTGGCAACTGTGGCCATTGCTGCTATAAATATTGGGGTACAGATGGCCCTTCTTTACCCCAAAGACACAGATGTCGTGAAAATAAGAGACTCTTAATATCACAAAACAAGGGCGCCTGGGTGGCTGAGTGGGTTAAGCCGCTGCCTTCGGCTCAGGTCATGATCTCAGGGTCCTGGGATCGAGTCCCGCATCGGGCTCTCTGCTCAGCAGGGAGCCTGCTTCCCTCTCTCTCTCTCTGCCTGCCTCTCTGCCTACTTGTGATTTCTCTCTGTCAAATAAATAAATAAAATCTTAAAAAAAATCACAAAACAAAACTGAGGGTGGGGGGGCGTGGGTAGGGAGAGGATGGTTGGGTTATGGACATTGGGGAGGGTATGTGCTATGGTGAGTGCTGTGAAGTGTGTAAACCTGGCAATTCACAGACCTGTACCCCTGGGGCTAATAATACATTATATGTTTATTTAAAAAATTTAAAAATTTAAAATTTTTTTTAAAAAGCGAGAGATTTGTATAAAAGGAAAGTTTTAACTTTTGAACCTGAAGGAAGATATGCATATACACTTGAGAAGTTCCTTTTAACAATAGTTAAAATTCCTATCAAGGTGAACATCAGTCCAATTAGCTGGCAATAATGTGCTAAGTTATAGTCAAACTTGTGACATATGAAAAGAAGTCAGCTAAGATTGGAGTCCGGAAGTAGTTAGCGCTGGATGAGGCCAAGGCCAACTCCTCTTTTCATATGGGACAAGAGTCAGTCATAGAGAAGAAAGGGACTTCCTAAGCATTACACAACAACTCAGTAGCAATGCTTGGACATAGAAGCCAGAATCCTTAACTCAAGAGGGTCAGCTTTCTATGGCTAACATTTCCAAATTTTTTCCACCTAAGAACCCCAATGGCAGAGAATGAAGACACTTTCTTCCTTGGGTCACAGAAAACATCTCCTCCAAATTTAATGTTTCATTGGCGTTTGGAGTGTTTTCTTAAGAATGTATAATGATTTATATTCTATTCTATAATATATCCATATTTTTGTTAATATGAAATAATATTTGAGGTTCTGGTTCAAGATGGTGAGGGAGGAGTATACTGAACTCACCTCCTCCCGTGGACGTACTGAATCTACAGCTCTCTATGGAAAATTTTCCTTCAAGAAAACCCGAGAGACCGGCGGAGTGACCCCTTCACATCAGGCAAACAAGAGAGAAATCACACTGAATGGATAGGAAAGGCTGAGAACTACCCTGCTATAAGTCCCTCCCCGTGCAGCAACCTGTGATTAAGAGGGAATGCAAAACCTGGAGCTTTACCCTGAGGAGTAATCCGTTTGTATCCCACATCAGGCACCCCAACTTTTAAAACCAGCAGCACCTCAGAATGTGGAGAAAAGGGAACCCTCCTACACTGTTGGTGGGAATGCAAACTGGGGCAACCACTCTGGAAAACAGTATGAAGGTTCCTCAAAAAGTTAAAATTGAGCTATCCTACCACCCAGCAATTGCACCACTACATGCTTATCCAAAGGATACAAAAATGCTGATTTGAAGGGGCACATGCACCCCAATGTTTATAGCAGCACTATCAACAATAGCTGAATTATGGGAAGAGCCCAACTGTCCATTGACTGATGAATAGATAAAGAAGATATGGTATATATACAATGGAATATTAGCCATCAAAAAGTATGAAATCTTGCCATTTGCAATGAAGTGGATGGAGCTAGAGGGTATTATGCTAAGTGAAATAAGTCAGTCAGAGAAAGACAAATACCATATGATCTCACTTGTATGTGGAATTTAAGGAAAAAAAACAGATAAGCATAGGGAAAGGGAAGGAAAAATAAGATAAAAACAGAGAAGGAGGCAAAAACAATAAGAGACTCAACTATAGAGAATACAGCACTGTTGGAGGTGAGGAGGGGGAATGGGCTAGAAAGGTGATGGGCATTAAGGAGGGAACTTGTTGTAATGAGCACTGGGTGTTATAATGTAAGTGATGAATCACTAAATTCTACTCCTGAAACCAATACTACACTATGTGTTAACTAACTTGAATTTAAATAAAAATTTGGAAGAAGTAAATAAATAAAGTAAAAATAAATAGAATTAAATTAAAATAAAATATAAATAAAATAAAACCAGCACCTCAGGGATGAATTTCCAAAACATCTGGCCATGAAGACAAACAGGGCCTTTCCCCATGAGATCCACAGGGCTGTGGGAACTGAGGTGCAGCTCTTTTTTTTTTTTTTTTAAGATTTTATTTACTTATTTATTTGAGAAAGAGTAAGAGAGAGCATGAGAGGGTAGAAGGTCAGAGGGAGAAGCAGACTCCCCACAGAGATGGGAGCCTGATGAGGGACTTGATTGTAGGACTCGGGGATCACAACCTAAGCCGAAGGCAGTTGCTTAACCAGCTGAGCCACTCAGGTGCCCCAAATGTGCTGCTCTTACGGAGCCCATCTGCAGATTCACCCCTCCCTGGGCCCAGCACAAAAGCAGTCCTTTGAAAAGTGCCCAGATTCTATGTGAAAGAGACTTATTTCATTGTAAAACATCAGTCTGAGGAACAGCGGTCTGCTGGGATACTCTCCAGGGCTGGAGGCTGGTGGGTGCCATCTTGCACATTGTCCCTCTGCTTTGCAAATGCTGGCAGGCACCTTTACTTTCTTTCTTTTTATTCTTTCTTCTTCTTCCTCTTCCCCCCCCCTTTTCTCAGTAGATGCCATCCTCACAGTCTCCCTTGCCACATCCCAGACCACCAGAATCTCCCAGAGTAGAGCTTCTACACATGTCAGGGGCCCCTGTCTTTACATGTGATGATCTAGTTTTTAATACCTGCCACCCAGGGGATAGCCCCTGATTGCCTGGTTCTGGAGACCAAGGGGGTCTTGTGCTCATGGGTCCCACAGGACCACTACAATTAGGGGAACAGTTCATGGCACTTCATAGATAACAGACAGAAACATACCAGGTTTTCTGAGGAAGAGGTCTATTCGCTTCTCCTGGAAGCGGGGCAAGCTTTTGGTTTGACACACGTACAGGGTCCTACAGAGGGGCTCTTCGGGAGGAAAGGCCAGTGAGCATAATCTTTGCACTCTCCATCTGCCTCTCTTCGGCTCACTGGCATTCCAGAAAACAGTCTGTACCTTTGTCTGGTGCCCTGATTTTTATGACTGCCACAAGGGGACACCGCTATATCACCAGGCTTTGGTGGGTTTATACTATGAGGTTCCACAGGACTTTAACCCACAGGGAAAGACATTTTAAACAGCTACCACCCCAGGCACAGTGAGAAACAGTGCCAGGAGCTCCATCTTTCTGTGAAAGTGGCCTGCTAAGCTGAGGGGTAGGTGTCTAATTAAACACACATTTAAGGGCTGTCTGTAACCTTTCTTGAGACCCTAGAGAGTGGGCCCTTTCTTCATGTTGTCCCTCTGCTGTGCCCTGGCATCTCTCAGAGGGAATCTCTTATACACAACCAGTAGCCCTGTTTTTATACCTGGTGCCCTAGTTTTTGTGGCTGCCATCCCAGGGATACACCTCAATAGCCTGGCACTGGTGACCAGGGGGCTTTCCTTTCCTGAGTCCCATGGGTGTTTAAAAATCAGAGAAACAATTCTTGGCAGCCTTGTCCCAGGGATCTGGATAGACAGCAACTGAAACATAACCCTAGGCTTTCTGTGAAAAGGAAACTACTTGCTAGTCATGGGGCCTTGAACTTAGGGGCAGGTTTCAGGTTTGGTGTACATCTAGAAGCCACAAAGGCACTCGTGGGGAACATAGGCCAGGGGGCACAATTGTTGCACTCTCTCTCTGCACAGCTCACTGATACCTCCCAGGAAATTGCTGATATATTCTTCCAGAATCCTAATTTTTGCAACTGCCACCCAGGAGACACCCCCAGATCATCTGGCTCTGGAAGTCAGCCAGGCTTATGCGTGCAGTCCCATAGAACCATATATACTTGTATTCTCTAAAAGCTGCTGCCTGAGCATCTGGTATCCAATCAGCCTGAATCTATATGCTGACTGGGATCCCCCACCACTGTGGGGACACTGACTGGTCTCTGCACACCCTGAAGTACTGAGCTGTTAAAAATATAATAGACTTTTTGGGCAATCACAAAGGTTTCAGAGGCAACCAAGATCAAAAAGGGCAGGGTCGAACAAGGTTCAGTTCCTACACAAACCCAACCTATCAAGACTGAAAGATGTGGTTGTTTCAACTAATTCATAGAAACCAATGCATAAAGTCAAGCAAAATGAAGAAACACAGAAATATGTCCCAAAGGAAGAAAAAGATAAAATGTCAGAAAAAAAATTAATGAAAAAAGAGACAAGAACTTTACTTGATAAAGAGTTCAAAATAATAGTCCTAATGCAGTAAGAACTTCACACCGAAGAGAAGGAAAATAGAAGAAAGTTCCAAATGGAAGTCACAGAACTGAAGAATACAGTAGCAGAACCAAAAAAATACACTAGGGAACTTCAACAGTAGAATAAAGGATCAGTAACTCAAAGTCCCACCCAATCAAAGCAACAAAAAGAAAAAAGAATAAAAAAAAGTAAATATAGTATAAGGGACTAATGAGACATCAAGCAGAAGACACTCACATTGTAGGAGTTCCAGAAGCAGAGGAGAGAGAAAGGGGGATAAAGCTTCTTGAAAGAAATAATGGCTGAAAACTTCCTTACTTGGGGAAAGAAACAGACATTCAGATCTAAAAAGCCCAGATAACTCTAAATAAGAGGAACTCAAAGAGACCCACACCAAGGCACAATATGATTAAAATGTCAGAAGTTAAAGGCAAGGAGAGAATCTTGAAAGCAGTGAAAGAAAAATTTCTTAAACACAAGTGAGCCCCCATAAGAATTTCAGCAAATTTTTCAGCAGAAATTTGCAGGCCAGAAAATGGTGGCACAATATGTTCAGAGTGCTAAAAGAAAAAAAATTTCCCAACAAGAATACTCAATGTGATAACATTGTCATTCAGAATTGAAGGAGAGATAAAGACTTTTCCATACATACAAAGCCTAAAGGAATTAATCAACACTAAACTGGCCTTATAAGAAATATTAAAGGGACTTCTTCAAGCTGAAGAGAAAAAGCACTAATAAGTAATAAAAAAGCATATGAAAGTATAATTCTCACAAGTAAAGGCAAATATTCATAAAGGTAGTAGATTATTCAACTATAAAGTTAGTATGAAGGTTAAAAGACAAAAATAGTAACAAATAACTGTAGCTATAATAATTAGTTAAGGGACATACAAGATAAAAACATGTAAAATGTTTTTTGCACCACCATGCAGAGGGGTGGCTGGCTGGCTCAGTTGCAAGAGCTTGTGTACTCTTGATCTCAGGGTTGTGAGTTCAAGCCTCAACTTAGGTTCAGAGATTATTAAAAAATTTTTTTTTTTAATTTTTGCATTCAAAATTATAGATTGCATTCAAAATTGTTATCAACTTAAACTCATATATAAATATATACATATATATATTTAAGTTGCTAAATATAAGTATTATGGTAACCACAACAAAAACATCAATCAAAGAAGATTGAAAACCAATCCTTTTTTTTTTGTTTTATGGGTTTTTAAATTTTTTTAAAGATCCTATTTATTTTTTTTAAGAGAGAGCATGCCTGAGCGGAGGGAGGCGCAGAGAGAGAGGGAGAAGCAGACTCCTCACTGAGTAGGGAGCTCAACACGGTATTCGATCCCAGGACCCTGGGACTGTGACCTGAGCCAAAGGCAGATGCTTAACCAACTGAGCCACCAGGCACCCAAAACCAATCCTTTTCAAACTCTTCCAAAAAAAAAAAAAATTGGAGAGCACTCCCAAAATCATTTTACAAAGATAACATTACCCTGATACCAAAACCAGACAAGGATGCCACAAGAAAAACTGCAGGCCAATATTTCTGATGAACAGGGATCCCCTAATCTTCAACAATATTAGCAAACTAAATTCAATAATATATATATAAAGGACCATACAACATAATCAGGTGGAATTTATTCCAGAGTTGCAAAGATAATTCAATCAATCAACATTCCACACAACATAACAAAATGAAGCATAAAATCATATGACTATCTCAATAGCTGCAGAAAAAGCATTTGACGATACTTACCAGCAATTTATAATAAAAACTCTCAATAAAGCAGGTATAGTAGGAAAGTACTTTAACATAATAAAGGCCATATGTGACAAGCCCACAGATATCATTATACTTAATGGTGAAAAGCTTAAAGTTCTTTCTCTTAAGATCAGGAACAAGACAAGCTTACCCACTCTTGTTGCTTTTATTCAATATAGTATTGGAAAGTCAGGGAAATTATGCAAGAAAAAGAAAAAAAAGGCATCCAAATTGGAAGGAAGAAGTAAACCTGTCACTATTTGCAGATGACTTGATACTATATATAGAAAACTGTAATGACTGTCAAAAATATGTTAGAACTAATAAAAGAATAAAAGAATTCAGTAAAGTTGCAAGTTATACAGAAACCAGTTGGGCTTCTGTACAGTAATAACAAACTATCAGAAAGAGAAATTAAGAGAACAATTCCATTTATAATTGCACCAAAAAAAATAAAATATCTAAGTATAAACTTAACCAGGGAGGTGTACACTGTACACTGAAAACTTTAAGACATTGATGAAAGAAATTTAGGAAGACACAAATAAATGGAAAGATATTTCATGTTCATGGATTGGAAAAATTAACATTGTTAAAATGTCCATACCACCCAAAGCAATTGACAGATTTAATGTAATTCTTTTCAAAATTCCAATGACATTTTTCACAGAACTAGAACAAGCAATTCTAAAATTCTAAACAGAGCTCATAAGCTCCTTGACATACATCTTGGTGATGATCTTTTGGATTTGACACCAAAAACAAAGACAAGAAAGGCAAAAAGAAACTACGTCAAACTAAAATGCTTCTGCACAACAAAGGAAAACATCAACGAAATAAAAAGGCAACCTCCAGGGGCGCCTGGGTGGCTCAGTGGGTTAAAGCCTCTGCTTTCGGCTCAGGTCATGATCCCAGGGTTCTGGGATTGAGCCCCGCATCAGGTTCTCTGCTCAGCGGGGAGCCTGCTTCCCTTCCTCTCTCTGCCTGCCTCTCTGCCTACTTGTGATCTGTCAAATAAATAAATAAAATAAAATAAAATAAAAGGCAACCTCCTGAATGGGAGAAAATATTTGTAAATGATATATCTGAAGGGGTTAATAGCCAAAATATATAAAGAACTCATACAACTCAATAGCAAAGAAACAATCTGATTTTGGGGCTGCTGGGTGTCTCAGTCATTTAAGCTTCTGCCTTAGGCTCAGGTCCTGATCCTGGGGTCCTGGGATGGAGCCCTAAAGCAGGCTCCCTGCTACTAACAGCCTACTGTTGACTGGAAGCATACTAATAATATAAAGTCAATTAGCTACATATTTTGGAAAGCATATGTATCATATACATACTCTTATAATAAATAAATAAATAAGCTACAGAAAAGAAAATGCTATTAAGAAAATCATAAGAAAGAGAAATTAGGGGTGCCTTGGGTGACTCAGTCAGTTAAGTGTCTGATTCTTGATTTGGGCTCAGGTCATGATCTCAAGATTGTGAAATCAAGCCCTGAATCAGGCTTCATGCCAGGCATAGAGCTTACTTAAGATTCTCTCTCTCCCTCTGCCCCTACCCCCTGATAAAAAATATAAGAAGAAAGAGAAAATACATTTACAGTACTGTATTGTACTTTATTGAAAAAAATCCACTTATAAGTGGACTTGCACAGTTCAAACACATGTTGTTTAAGGGCCAACTATATAATATTTTGCAATTATACCTCAATAAAAATAATAAATATTTAAATTTCTTTACCAATTTCAATTATATACACTTTCCCCCAAAACATATTCTAGTAAAATTGATGCTTCAAAAAAAAATTCATCATTTTCCTGCATACTCCTGGCATAATGTATTTGAGAAGTACAGTGTATCTGAGAAGGACAGAGGTCCATGAAACTTTGCAGAAACCAAGCAGTAAGCTGAAAAAATATTGAATTACCTTTACCTTTTCTTGGTACTTCCCTTTCAAATTAAGCTTAAAAATAGTATTTTGGGGGCAGCTGGGTGGCTCAGTTGGTTGGGCCTCTGCCTTCAGCTCAGGTCATGGTCCCGGGGTTCTGGGATAGGGCCCTGTATTGGGCTCTCTGCTTGGCGGGGAGCCTGCTTCCCCCTCTCTCTCTGCCTGCCTCTCTGCCTACTTGTGATCTCTCTGTCAAATAAATAAATAAAATCTTAAAAAAAATAGTATTTTTGCTTATGAAAAGAAGTCATAGTCTTTATCTTCTGTTTTCTTAACCTTGTGATAAAAAGAATAGGGCGCAACTCTATGCTAAAAGGAGATTCCCCGAGTCGTAGACTTTCTGGTAAGATGGGGATAAATTTGGAGGGAAGATGTCAAATTATTAAATATAATTTGACTAAGCACAAATATGCTTTAATTATTAAATTGATTAATTTTATATCATAAAATTACATGATATAAATCATTGGTATTATAATTATATAACCATCCTATGTGGTTATATAATTCTTACACATAATTATATTATTAACAAATATTATATAATAATTATAAATCACTGATGTTATGGCTAATGCTATTATAATCAATATAACTGAACTTGAATTACTACATGTAGTTTGGACTCAGTATAAGCAAGCTTTATGGACTGGCTTAAAGAATGTTCAGGTCCAGAAATTTTGTTGAATTTGTCTGCAATCCCTTACAAGTAAAATTTTTTGAGTATTTCTAAAAACCTTCCAATATTCTTTTTATAGTTGAAAAAGCTAAGACCAAAATAAAATTTATTCTACACATCCATGGAGAATGCCAAGAAATACAAGACATGGCCCCCATTGCAGAAGATTATAATCGTACTATCAGTGATGATGATGATGATATCACCTGAGGGGTAGGAGGCAATGCAGACTTGATTTCTTTTATAATGACAGCTGGGATTCCATAATCCTGAATCAGCAAGGACAACTGAGGCCCCACTACCCTAATACAAGCCCTTCCCACCCATAGGAGAGACTGCCTTCTGACAAAATACAGAAATATGCTTTCAGAATGTCTAATCAAAGAGCCTGGATATTTGCAGACCTCAGACACTCTGCTTTCCTGAGACCCAGGTCACAGAGTCTCATCCCTGGTGTCCAACTTTTGATCTGGATCAGGTTCCTTGTTTGACAGTAAACCTTCCCTCAGTACTTCATCTTTGCTTCCAGAATCATTATTTCTCCTTAACAGAAGAAAATAAGGTTAGAAAGTCAGGTGAGATCCAGGAAATGGAGGGGTTTGACTGCAGATGGAGTAAATACCTGCAAAATCATGGCAAAATTAATAAGAATAGAAACTGAGTTTGTGTTTATACCTAGAAAGTGTTAAACTTGACACAACTGTTACATATCCCTCTAAAATCTCCAGTTAAGTAATGCCTTTTTTTTTAAACTGGAAAACTCAATTTTGGATGAAAAATCCAAAAGAAAATTGAAAAGTTATGATAAAATATGGATAATTCTAAAGATTTACACCAATCAACTCAATTATGAGGCTCTTTTTTTGTTGTATACATTAAGAATTTTGGGTAGTAATAAGATTTTAGAGCTAGATTTAAAGTGGAAACAATGATCCAGGATGAGAGAGAGGAAATCAAAAGGGAAAGAGGCAAAAGCAACCAAGTGCTTTGTACTGCCTATATGATTAGCATACTAGTATGATATGTAGCCAATGTCATCAATTTTATTTTTTTAAGATGTTATTTATTATTTCTTTATTTGAGAGAAAGAAAGAGCACCAGGCATGCAGAGTGGTGGGGGGGCAGAGGAAGGGAGAACCAGATTTCCTACTGAGCAGGAAGCTAGACCTGGGCTCAACGAGCCCAGGACCCTGGAATCATGATTTGAGCTGAAAGCAGAGGCTTAACCCACTGAGCCACCCAGGCGCCCCTCATTCATGTTATTTTTATATGTGCCTTTGAGTTGGTTTACTTTACCTTTAGAAGGCCAAGAGCTTGCCTTTTCAAACTTGAAAAGTCATAAATCGTGATAATGTTCAGTCATTGGGCTAATTCTTCTTTGGCAAAGAATATACTATAAAATTAATGGTTGGGCTTTAATGAGCACTCCCTAGTTATAAATTAGAATCTTGGGTTAAACTGTGCTTTGTTTATTTCAGATGCTGGAAGGCATGTGATAGTGTGGGTACATCTTGAAATACCTCCTGCCTCTTGTATATTACATATTAATTTCAACTTGTTAATGACTATAGTGTTTATGTTGTGAATGGAATGGGACTCTTTCATTTTGGTAATTTACAGTCCAATGTCCATTTATTTTAGAACAAATTGGAATTATCAGGAGGCTAAAGTTAATTTGTAACTCACAAGTAAGAAATCTTACAAGTCCCAGAACAAAGTGTGGTATCTATTTAAACTGTGAGTACAGGGTCTATCTACAGTTTAGCATCTAAAGATCCTTCCCAAAGTCCATGAGGATGATTTCTCCAGACTTGATTGGTGCCAGTTGGGGGGAAAAAAAGGTGTTTTTCATGTTAAAGAATATGAATCTCATTTAAGTGTGTCTAAAGGGAGAGAGTGCAGTACATTTGATGCAGAATATGTAAAATTGAGCCTACTCTTTCAACACAAAGTGAGCCCCTGATAGAACATCCAGGTAGGAGTATAGCTTGCCACTGTGTCACACAAACAAAAGATCAACAGGATCTGGAACTTCCATGATCATATTTTCAAAGTACTGACTGGTGATTATCTTCCTACTAAATTTGAAAGGGAAATGTTTGACTGGTCGGGTCATTAACCTTAGGAAAGAACTGGTCTGTTACTGGAAAAATGAAGGGAAAAATTTTCAAGGCTAATTTGCTTTTAACTTTTAAGGTAGAAAAGAATCATGGTAATTTTAAATATTCCACAAGCAATGACAGCATTTCATGGTATTTTTCTGGGAAGAATAGGTGAAAGGTTGCACAGTGCCCCAATTGTCTTTTATCAGATAAACAAAGTTTTGTTGTACTGGGGTGGAAATCCAGGGGTGCACAGATGTATGAGGTTGACTTGGGCAAACTTTTACACATAGGTAGTAAACTATAAGACTGTGTTATGTGCGCTCATAGTGGAAGATCAACATACAGGCATACACAGGGCCTAAACTTAACCAGCTGTTAGGGCCTGAACTGTGTCCCCTGCAAATTCATAAGTCGAAGCCCTGACCTCTAGTATCTCAGAATGTGACAGTATTTGGTTAGTACTCACTTCAGCAACACATATACTAAAATCGGAATGATACAGAGAAGATTAGCATGGCCCCTGCCCAAGGTTGACATGCAAGTTCATGAATCAATCCATATTTTTTTTAAAAGGGGAGGGTTATTAGATTAAAACGAGTGCATTAAGATGGGTCTTAGTCTAATCTGACTGGTGTCCTTACAAGAAGGTATTAAGACACACAGGGGTGCCATGTGCAGAGGGACAACCATAGGAAGCAGCAGCAAGGAAGCACTGCTGCAAACGAAGGAGAGAGACCCAGCAGAAACAAACCCTGCTGACGCCTTGATCATGGACTTCCAACATCCAGAACTCTGAGAAAATAAATTTCTGTTGTTTGAACCACTTGGGCTGGGGTATTTTGTTTTGGCAGCCCTAGCAAACTAATACACCAGGATTAGGAAAGGCATCCTGGAGAAAAGGGTGGCTCAGGTTAAGAGGACTGTAGAAAGTCCATTTTAGAAAACAAAACAAAACAAAACAAAACAAAAACGGGTGCCCACGTGGCTCAGTCAGTTAAACATCTGCCTTCAGCTTAAGTCATGAACTCAGGGGCCTGGGATCAAGCCCCATGTTTGGCTCCCTGCTCAGAGAGGACCCTGCTACTCCCTCTTCCTCTGCCCTTACCCTTGCTCATGCTCTGTCTCTCTTTCTCTCTCTCAGATAAATAAATAAAATATTTTAAAAAAAAGAAAAAAAAAACAGCTGTGTAAAGGCCAAGAGGTGAGAGAGATCATGATACTTTCCAGTGTCTTGAAAGAAGTGAAGTATAGCCTGGGGCATAATATGCAAGTCAGGAGGGCAAAAAAAAAAAAAAGGGAGATGTCATGGACATTAGTCACTTCTGGCTGTCTAAGATCTAAACACCCTTCCCATTTTAGGAAAATCCCAAAATCAGAAGAAGGAAGCTCAGAGGGAGCAGATACCCTGTCTCTGAGCTCTCAGAACAAGATATACTGACCTAAAGCCAGTTAGCTCATGTTCCCACTGGGGACTCTGATTCTGGATGGAGGAAAATGAAGGGCAGGATGGTTAGAAATGGTTCATGGTGCCTAGAACCCAATGTCCAGTGGTAAGGCAAAACGTGCCAGTAACAACAGAATATAGCTATGTGACATCAAGTGTCCAATGACAAGATGGCAGGAATCAAGTGGAGGGCAAGTATTAAGGTATCAAGATGACAGATGCCAGGGCACCTGGGTGGCTCAGTTGGTTAAGCATCTGCCTTTGGCTCAGGTCATGATCCCAGGGACCTGGTATGAAGCCCCACATCAGGCTCCCTGCTCAGCAGGGGGTTCTGCTTCTCCCTCTGCCTCTCCTCCCTGGCTTGTGCTCTCTCTCTTGCTCACTGTCCCTCTCTCAAATAAATAAAATCTCTAAAAAAAAAAAAAAGATGACAGATGCCTACAGCAACAGACTAAGTAAGGTGACCTACTTGCCCTGGTTTGTCCAGGATTTTCCTGATTTTGTAACTGAAAAACTCACATCCTGGGAACTCCCTCAGTCTTGAGCAAACTTAAGGGGTTGCTCTCTATAAGTCAGGCAGCTTGTTCCTCTGATCTGATTTTGTCTGTGCCTTACCTCCCTGGGTTTCTTTTGTTTTTCCAAGCCTTATTCCTTAGCCTCTCTAACAATTCTGTAAGTTACCTGATATCTTCCTAAAAAATTCCTTTTCTGCTTAAGCTAGAATGAATTGGTTTTTCTTGGCTGCAGCCAAGAATCCTGTGAAGGGACTGTGAAGGGCCTTATAAGTCATGTTACGAGTTTAGACTTTGTCCAGAAGTCAAGGCAGAGTGGGGAGAGAGGGCACCAGTAGGTTCTAAACAGGGAATAAAATACTGTGATCAGCTTTTCACCTAAGGATGATCACTTTGACTACAGTGTGATAATAAATTGAACAAGAGCAATATAGAAGAGTAAAGAGGAAGCAGTGAGAAAAATTAGGAAGTTATGGTAACCAGACAGACCAGAAAGGATGGTTGTCCGGAACCCCTAGGTATTAGGGAGATGGAGAAAAGAGGAATGATTGGAGAGAAATGCAGCAGGGTAGACAGAATAACTGATGACTGACAGACAACAGAGACCTTTAGCAGTATTGTGAGAGCATCAAGTCAATGCCAAAAACCAGACTGAACATACCCATCCTCAACCACCTTCCACTGAATAAATGTCCACAAGGCTGGTGCCCACTTGTGCTGATGACCTGCCACTCCCATCAATAGCTGGCCACGAAGAAAGGGAACACTGTATGTCTCTTCCAGTTTCAGCACAATTCTGTTAGGACTACCTAACCTAGTGCCCATCCCCTCCCAGAGAGTGTCCAGTCTAAATCCATTCCCTCCCACATACCTGTTGTCCTTGGTCACTACCTAGAGAGCAAGTCATTCGTGTCAGCAGCCATAACCTGGCCCAATACTTCCCCACGTCCACCAGAAATTTTGTCCAGTGTTGGTGGTATCCCCACATCTTCAAACTCTTTTCCCAATATTCTCTCATCCCTCTGCTCTTTTATGGGGAAAACTGGCTGTCCTCCAAGGACAATGCTTCCCATGAAGCCCTCTTAGATTACTCTCTCACTGCTCAGGGATCCCAGCGTCAGGAAGCAGGGTTAGTAGGTTCTCCTTGGCTTCCCCATATGACTTCCAGAGCACCAATTCCCCACCCTCTTGCAACCCTTCTGTGGCTGTGAATCTCAAGACATCTGGTAAACCTTTATTCAACTTCTTCCGACTTTCTCCTTGCTTCCCCTCTCCACCTGACTCAGTATACTTTATTCCAGTGACCTCAACTCTGGACTCTGAATCCCAAATGGCTTCCTCCCGATCACACCTATCATCAAATCCTGGACCTTGTTACCATTTCAAAATTGCACTACTTCCATCATCACTGATTCAGAAAGCCTACTCTCCAATCTGTTGAAGTAACCCTACTGCAATTGTTCCTCCAACCTCATCAGCACTTCTAACCTGACTACTCTACTTTCCTCCTATTCATTAGCTCCCTTTAGTTCAGTTCCCCTTTAATTATATTAAATTTTATGTCTACCGTTAAAACTCATTTTTTTCCCTCTGCCCTTTCTTTGCAATTGCCTAACAAATTCTAACCCTGGATGAATCCTACCGTTGCCTTTTTTTTTTAGTATATGGTCTGCCAAAGCGAGCACGACCATTGCCTTTTTTTATGTCTGTACTTAGTGAAGATCAGTGGACAAAATGGGACCATGAGAGTCCTCATCGTACAAGTGCCCTCCTTAATACCCATCACCCATTTATCCCACCCCCACCAACTTCCCCCCCTCAACCCTTCTCTATTGTTAAGAGTCTCTTATGGTTTTTTTTTTTCTTTTTCTTTTTTTTTCCCCCTTCCTGTTCGTTCATCTGTTTTGTTTCTTAAATTCTACATATGAGAGGGGCCCCTGGGTGGCTCAGTGGGTTAAGCCTCTGCCTTCGGCTCAGGTCATGAATTCAGGATCCTGGGATCAGGCCCCACATCAAGCTCCCCCTGTTCTGCAGGGAGCCTGCTTCCCCCTCTCTCTCTGCCTGCCTACTTGTGACCTCTCTCTCTGTCAAATAAATAAATAAAATCTTTAAAAAATTCTAAATATGAATGGAATCATATGGTATTTGTCTTTCTCTGACTTATTTTGCTTAGCATAATACACTCTAGCTCCATTTATGTTGTTGCAAATGTCAAAACTTCATTCTTTCTGATGGCTGAGTAATATTCCATTATGTATATATACCCCATCTTCTTGATCTGTTTATCAGCCAATGGACATTTCTGCTATTTCCATAGTTTGGCTATTGTTGATCAAAATCTTTAAATCATGAATTTCTGAGGCCAAGTTCTAAGCTCTCTTTTCTCAGACCTCCACACCTTCCTCTCCAATAACAACTTCATGCACTCCCAGGCTCCAACTCCATGCACTCCCAGGCTCCAACTCCATCAATTTTTGAGAGACTGTGAATTCCAAATGTATATCCCCAGATGGAATCTCTTCTCTGAGCTTTACATCTTTATATATGGTTGCCTACTCAAACATCTCTATTTGCACATCTTAAAGACATCTGAAACTCAACATGTTCATGTTCAAAATGTAAAACTTCTTTTCTCTCAAATATCCATATTAATTAGTAGTGCAAGAACATTTCCCCCATTGTTTGCACTAAATGTAAGATTCATGCTTTCTGCTTCTCATTCACCCCGCCTCTATATGTAATTAATTACAAGCCCTGCCAATTTATTCAATAAATAATTGAGAGTCAACTATTTTCAGGCACTTCCCTAGGCACTAAGGTATAGTCTACAACAACAAAAAATAAAAACCTCTGCTTTCTGTGGAGCTTTTATTTGAGAAATACAAGCTTTGTGACCCCAACATTTTGTCCAGCAATATAAGTGTATGTTCAGTAAGTGATAGCTACATAACAATATTTTAAGTGAAGGAGATGATTGACTCCTCTCTGGTTACGTCATACCATGCTTAAAGAGCAACCAAGTATAAAGGAACTTAAATTTGTTTCCAGTAAAAATTTTTTTAAAGATTTTATTTATTTGACACAGAGAGAGAGATCACAAGTAAGCAGAGCATCAGGCAGAGAGAGAGGGGGAAGTAGTCTCCCTGCCGTGCAGAGAGCCTGATGTGGGGCTTGATCCCAGGACCCTGAGATCATGACCTGAGCCGAAGGCAGAGGCTTAACCCACTGAGCCACCCAGGCTCAGTAATTTTTTTTTTTTTGATAAAGCTAGAAATGTATTGAATTTTAGAGCTGTAGATAATTCTATAGAATTATAGAGCTAGAAATTTAGGCCTGGAGACCTAAAATTATAACAAAAATTGTCTAATATATTGAAGTGCCAGAACTTGAGAGAAGAGCTGTATGGTGCTCTCTAATTCAACAAATATGTAATAACCATATGCTTTCAGCCCGACATCATAGCTAGATACTGTCAAAAATTGTGTGAGTTTACTCTCTTTCCAATCTAACACAGTTTCATAAATGCTGCCAGAAAGTACCTGAACCAAAGGACTTCATTCTTCAAAGCACAGCAAGAAGCCTGAGCTTCATATTCCTTTCAGTTCTCCTTGCCTCCCCAAGTCCCATGATGGTAGGCCAGGTGGATGCTGCACGTGCAACAGGTTTGTGTCACAGCTGAAGAACCCTGAACTTAGGAAACTTTAATCTTTTATAATGAACTGCAGGCCAAACTGGCTAGGCTTTGCTTCAGAGGGAGACGTTATCTTTAACATACTGGATAGTAACAAACCTGCCTTTTGCACGGTGCGAGACAGCTATGCCAATCATCCAAAGCTGTTCCCTATATTGGTCAGAGTTCTCCATGGAAAGAGGACCAAAATAATTTATTTAATGAGATTTATTTTAAAGAATTGGCTCATGCAATTGTGGGACTGCCAAGTCCAAAATCTGCAGGACAGGACAGCAGGCTGGAGACCTAGGGAAGGGTTGATGTGGCAGCTGGGGTCTGAAGGCAGCCTGGCGGCAGAATTCTCTTTCCCTCCAGGGACATTGGTCTTTTCCCAGAAGTCTTTTAACTGATTGGATGAGGCCCACCTACATGATGAGAGGTAATCAGCCGTATTCAAAGTCTACTGTTCTAATTGTTATCTGTGTCTTTAAAAATCCTCACAGCAACATCTGTAGTAGTGTTTGACAAAAAAAGTAGGTACTGTGGGCTAGTCCAGCTGACTCATTAAATTAACCACATTAGTCCAGAGATTCATAAAAAATTGTCCCTCTTTACTATGTGTCGTTTTCCCCCTCAAGATAACCTTGTTAATATGATAATTAAAATATTACATTGACATACATATAATGTATTTTAAAAAACTGTCTCCCAACATGTACTTAATGTTTGAAATTCAGTAATTTCTGGTGTCTAGACCTCCCTTCCTGACTCCAATTAACCTTCAAAATCTAAAGCAAACCTTAATATTAAACATTAACCGTTAACATTAAACGTTAAACAGAAATTATGCATTTCTCATTCATCCTGTGCATTTATTTTTAGTATGAACCTGGTTCTAGGTGCTTGGGACACAAAATTTCAGTTCCTGCCCTTTAAGACACTCACCAGACGAAAATACATCAAGAGCTTGGATAAGGTGTACACAGGGTGCCTGAGGGAACACCTAGACATGAGGAAGGAGGGAAGAAGCAAGGAGGGAATAGGCACAGCTGAGCAACTTCACAGGGTGACCAAAGGGGGCAGTGAGTGATGGCTACAAGAGATACTTAAGAATAAACTAGTATCATCCCCGGGTAATCCTGACTGACTTCATCAAGATTTATAAACTGTTGGGTTTTTTCCCTTCGCGCTCTAAATAGAATCCGCTCACTGGGTACCCCCATCCTGCTCCCACCATGCACAGGCCGCCCCAGCCTCCACTCGCGTACAGCTCTGAGCCGGCCACGCCCCCGCCCGGCCGCACTCCTTTCCAGCCCCACCCCCACTGTCTCTCCACCCCGCCCCCCTCGCCTCGCCTCTCCCCCTTCTCCCCCGCCCCCGCTCTGGCGCTGAGGACTGTGGGAGCCGCTTCCTTGGATTCCGCGCGTGGCAACGACTTGGGCGCCGCGCTCTGGCCTACGCGTGCTCTTGGTAGATTTCTCGAGAAAGGCGCGTCGTACCCCGCTAGACTCACGGTCGCTCTGCTCCCCCTCGCTGGGAGGTAGGAGAAGGGCCCGGGGACAAGGAGCGCCTCTGGCCGGCGCGGTGGGGCCCGCGGCGGGTGGCGGTCCCGAGGCCGGGCACCTGGCGGCACGCCCCCGCGCGGATCCCTGGCGCGCCGCTCGGGGCGGGGGTTTGATTTGCGGAGGGGCCCAGGCTGCCTACCGGCACTTCCTTCCCTCCCGCCTGCGGCTGGACGCGGCCTGCAGGCCCCACGTCTGTCACTCTCAAGCGCGGGCGTTGCTTTCCCGAGTTTGCGTTACTCCTCTAAGCAGCTTTGGGCGGTGCTGCTCTGCGCTTGGCGGTGGTACCAAATCAGTCACCCTACAACCGGGAAATTCGAACCCAGATTAGACCTTTCCACCACCTCTGGAATTTTATAGGAGATACACTGAATATTCGTCTTTATTTTTGTGTGTTATTTAAAACTTTGAAAAAATTTTTAAAAGATTTTATTTATTGTATATATAGAGATCACAAGTAGGCAGAGCAGCAGGCAGAGAGAGGGGCGGGAAGCAGGCACCCTGCTGAGCAGAAAGCCTGATGTGGGGCTCAATCCTAGGACCCTGAGACCATGATCTGAGCCACCCAGGCGCCCCAGACTATTTGAAATTTTTTAATAAAATGTTTAATACGTGAAATAGGAGAGGACACAAAAGAAGGCATAAGCCTGTACTTAGCCTCACAAGGATGAAAAATTTCCAAAGACTTGAAGTATTGTTTTTCCAAGATTCTTTCCAGGGCTAAAATCCCACTTTTAATTTACCAAGTGGATTTTCTGCTTGTGACCTTTTGAGGAACTACAATAGACATCTTGGTTGTAGACTATCCAACTATCCCACTGACTAGTGGGAGTGTGTCATTCAAAAACAGACACACTGGGGCACCTGGGTGGCTCAGTGAGTTAAAGCCTCTGCCTTCAGCTCGGGTCATGATCCCAGAGTCCTGGGATCGAGCCCCGCATCGGGCTCTCTGCTGGGCAGGGAGCCTGCTTCCTCCTCCTTCTCTCTCTCTCTCTCTCTCTCTCTGCTTGCCTCTTGCCTCTCTGCCTACTTGTGATCGCTCTCTGTCAAATAAATAAATAAAATCTTAAAAAAGAAAATAAACTTTTGCATTTTTAAAAAAGTTGTTACTGACATTTAATTTATGTTGAAGTAGTGTTATCTCCAGATTGCTTCAACGCTAATCGGTTGATTTGTGAGAACTACTTTTGAACCCTTGGGGAATCCAGAGAACTGAAGTTGTAGTATTTGCTCTGCCGCCTGTATTTCACCTTTCCTGGCCTCACTTTCCACATTTCTAAGATTAAATTGCTCAATAGATGTCTGTGCAGAAGGCCCAGATGTAAGCTAATTACATTGGGGTTGCAACCCAGCGAGAAGGGTATTTCTCTAGTTCTAAAAGTTGCTTTTCTTCATGATATGCAAGTAAGTTGAACTGACCGAAATGGCGCTCATAATCAGAAAGTTCTCAAGGTGTGGTTCTCATATCAGCATCATCAACACCACTTGGGAACTTGTATCAGAAATGCACACTGTAAGGAATAGAGGGGATGGTGATGACTCCAACCCAGGACTTAATGAATCATAAACTCTGCTGGTGAGGGAGTAACAATCTGTATTTTAACAGGCCCTTGGATTTCCATGCATGCTAAACTTTGAGAACCACCGGTTTAATATTCTCTGAGCTAAAGCTTCTAAGTTAAAATGTTTTCTCTTATACCAATGACTTTTATTTTTCAAATTTTTATTTCTTGAAGTATAATTGACATACACATTTCAGCTGTGCAACATAGTGATTTGAAATTTATATACATCACAGAATGATCACCACAATAAATGTAGTTACCATCCGTCACCAAAGTTATTACCATATTATGGTCTCTATACTATAATGTACATCCTCATGACTTACTTATTTTATTACTGGGAGTTTGTATTCTTACGACTTTTAGTACTTTTGATGGTGTTTGGAATGAACATTTCTATCTGATTGCCGTTTTCTCTCATAGTTTTCATCTCTAAAGAAAGATTAACTCAAAAGACCTAAGTGTAAGAGATAAAACCATAAAGCTCTTAAAATAAAACAGGTATAAATCTTCTTGATCTGGGATTAGGCAGTGGTTTTTTTTTGTTGTTGTTGTTTGTTTGTTTGTTTTAGATGCAACACCAAAAGCATAAGCAACCAAGGAAAAAATGGAGAAGCTATACATGATCAAAATTCAAAGGACACTTCAAAGGGTACTATCAAGAAAATGAAAGGATAGCACATACAATGGGATAAAAATATTTGCAAATCGATCTGATAAGGTCTAGTATCCAGAATATATAAAAGATTTTTGTAAATCAGATAAGACAAATAACTCAATTTTTAAAAATGGGCAAAGCATCTGAGCAAAGTTTCTCCAAAGAGATATGGTCAATAAGTGTATGAAAAGATGCAAAACATCATTTGTCTCCAAGGAAGTGCAAATCAAAACCACAAAGATACCATTATATACCCATTAGAATGGCAATAATCAAAAAGCAGCAATAACAAGTGTTGGCTAGGACATGGAGAAATTGGAACCTTTGTACATTGCTGGTGGAATGTAAAATGTGCAGCCCCTTTGGAGTCCAGCAGCTTCTCCAAGAATTAAATGTAGAGTTGCCACATGACCCAACAATGCCATTCCTAGGTATACACTCAATAGAATTGAAAATTTATGTCCACACTAAACTCACACAAATGTTCATAGCAGTATTATTCATAATAACTTTAAAGGGAAACAATGCAAATGTCGGTTAACTAATAAATAGATAAAATATTATTCAACCACAAAAAGGAATGAAGTACTGGTGTGTGCTACAGCATAGACACACCTTGAAAACATTATACTAAGTGAAAGAAGCCAGGCATAAAAGACTACATATTTGATGATTCCGTATGAAATATCCAGAATTGGCAAATCCATAGAGACAAAGTAGATTAGTGCCATAGGCTGAGTGGAGGGAGGAATGGCGAGTAGTTACTAAACGGAGAGTAGTTACCAAAAGGGTCCCAGATATCTTTTGGAGTGATGAGAGTGTTCTGGAATTAGATAGTGGTGGTAAATGCAGAACGTTGTGAATATACTAAAAACCACTGAATTGTACACCTTAAAAGTAAATTTTGTGGTATGTGAATTATACAAAAAATTAATTTTATATTTCACATAACTTTTTTTTAAAGGTTACAAGTGGCCACATAGGTTTGGCATTATCCTGAGCAATAAGATTAAGCTGAAATTTTTGTCTGAATTTACTGGCACACTTAAAATTGTACAAGCTGCAAAGAAAATATGGAATTTAAGATAAAGTAGTTCAGTACTACATTTCTTGGGTAACTGTCCTGCCCCCTCCCCTAAACTAAAATATTTCTCAGTTTGAATGATTACTTATCCAAGAATTCTTCCCAAATTCTCTAGTAATTACAGCATTTACTTAGAGTATATGTATACAGTAATTATATTTTCCCCCCACTTTTTTTTTTTAAAGATTTTATTTATTTATTGTACAGACAGAGATCACAAGTAGGCAGAGAGGCAGGCAGAGAGAGAGAGAGAGGAGGGGAAGCAGGCTCCCTGTTGAGCAGAGAGCTGATGTGGGGCTCGATCCCAGGACCCTGAGATCATGACCTGAGCTGAAGGCAGAGGCTTAACCCACTTAGCCACCCAGGCACCCCCCCACACACACATTTTTTAAGTTACTTTTCTCTGACATCTGTTTTATTCTGTCTTGCAGTTTTTCCTGAACATTTTATTACGGAAATTTTCAAATGTATAGTAAAGCTTAAAGAATTTTACAGGGAATGTCATACCTGCTCCATAGATTCTACAATTAACATTTTTCTATACTTGCTTTATCACAGACCTATGTATTTATCCATGTTGTTTTTAAAAAAATTTTTAAAGATTTTATTTGTTTGACAGAGTGAGAGACAGTGAGAGAGGGAACACAAGCAGGGGAAATGGTAGAAGCAGGCTTCCTTCCCAGCAGGGAGCCCAGTGTGAAGCTTGACCCCAGAATCCTAGGATCATGACCTGAGCCGAAGACAGACAGTTAATGACTGAGCCACCCAAGCGCCCCTTTTTATGGGGCATCTTTTTTATGCACATCAAACTAAATTATAGATCTTAAGCTTTCCCTTAAATACTTAGGTAGGCGTATTAATTATAGTTTGATATTTATTTACAGTTTTTTTCTTTCAAGAAAAAATGTACAATGAAAAGAAAAATTTCAGGTATGCATCTGTTGCGTTTTTACAAGTGTCTATACCAGTATAACCCAAACCCGTCAGGATATAGAATATTTGTCACCCTAGAAAATTATATAATCATGCACTTTTTCATTCAGTCTCTAATCTCAATGCCTAAAAATCAACCACTCTTCTGATTGTTTTCCACAATAGTTTTGCCTGTCCTAGAATTTTAAATCAACAAAACAACCCATAAGGTACAGTTTTGTGAGGCTTATTTCACTCAACATAATTCCTCCATATTATATGTCATTAGTGCACTATTTTTTTTTATTGCTGAGTAATACTTGGTTGCATAAATATGGCACATTGGCTTATCCATTCTGTTGATAGGCACCTGGTCCATTTCTAGTTTTGGGCATTTTTGTAGACCAATGTTTTTATTTCTCTCACGTAAATACTTGGAGTGGAGTTGCTGAGTCATAAGAAATAAATGTTAATTTTATGAAACTGCCAGACTTTTTTTCCCCAAATTTGTACTATAGTACACCCCATAACAATGTATGACTATTTAGATAACTCCATCTCTGCTGACCTTTTGTGGTTTTGGTTTTTTAAATTTAACCATTGTGGTGGGTGTATAGTGGTTTCTGCATTGCTTTGTAATTGACATACCTTCTTCTGCATTTGATACTAAGCTCTTTGAAAATAAGGGCAACCAACTGTACTTCTCTCAAGTGCTTGTCACTGTCTTTTTAATGTAAAAAGTGTGGAATAAATTTGAAATGAGAGCAATGAATGAATGTTTTGACACCTGGTTTTCAGAATTTGATATGAAAAAAATTTTAAGTCATAAAAATATGTAGCAGTAAATTTGACCAGGATGTTGTTAAGTAGTTATATTTTGTTTCAATTAAGATTTCATATAACAAGAACATATTTATACTGCCAGTTTTTCATAGGTACAAATGATGCAAAATGTACACCTGGCCCCAGAGACAGATGAAGATGATCTTTATTCTGGTTATAATGACTACAATCCAACCTATGATACTGAGGTAAAAAAAAAAAAAAAAACAAACCACTGAATATTTTATGTTTGTCTTTGTTAACCAGCTGGTTCATGAAAACTTCGGGTTTGAATGTTCTGCTTTATTTTGCTTTAGATTAAATAAACTGGTTAAAAGCCTAGAAAAGTGCTGTTACTGAAGTCTGTACTAACTTCTACAAATAGTACTAATTTCAGCAAAAGGGAAAATCATGAGAAAGGCTATATAAACAAATTAGGATTAATTATATACTTGCGTTTTCCAGCACTAGCTATCTCAATGTGTAAGTAAAAAGATCTAAGTCGCTTGAGGCATCTAAAACCAGTTTTTTTTCATGCTGTAAGTGTGAAATGTCGTATAGTGATTTTTTCTTTTAATTATGATTATTTTATAGAAAACTTAGGAAATAGAAATAAGTGTAAAGAAAAATTAAAATTAAAGGAATGTTAACCATCCAGAAGTAAATGTTAACTAGCATATGCATATCTGACCAAACATTTCCTTATGTAAATTTATGTGTATCTCTGTATATTTTGGATAAAATGGTATCATTAATCATCCGTTTATATCCATCTGTATCCACTTAAACTTCAAAAAAAGATGCAATTGTTAAGACAAATACTTGAATTTTTAAAAAATATTTGAGTATTTTAAATCTTTATATCATTATGAGAGTTAGCATGTGACACGCTTGAATTAGCGTGTGAATAAAGTAAGGGTGAAGGATATGGTTGTTAATTTTTTTTGCTAGTATATAATAATCAAATACTAGCATTTATAGGACTTTATATGAATTTAGGAAATCTTATTCTAGAGTTTTTTAAATTGCTTTAGTAACTTTTCAATTGTTTTTTCCTCTGGAGAAAAAGTAGTCTGTGAATGTGAGATCTGGAAAGAAAACAAGGAAAGAAAATAGAAACCATTCACTTAACTCTATGAAATAAAAATCTAAAACATATAATCATTTGTAGATAATTTGAAAAACTCGAGTTTGGAGAGAAATGAAACAATGTAAATCCTATCACCCAAATTAATTATAGATTGATATAATTAATCACTTGACATTTTGCTGTATTCCATCTTTTAATATACACAGGTGTTTCCCTTCTTGTGTATACTGTAGATATGTAGATATGATTATGTGGACTCCTTTTAAAAGCTTATACTTTGCTGTATTCCGTCTTTTAATATACACAGGTGTTTCCCTCCTTGTGTATAATATAGATGGGTAGATATGATTATGTGGACTCCTTTTTAAAAACTTACACTAAAACATAGGTGTTTTACTAAGTTTGCATAGATTTTGAAAAGAACTGAGCCCTTCCCCTTTTTCCCAGTTTTAAAATTTGTATGTATAAAGAAATGTACATGCTCAGTGTTGAAAACAAAATTATCCATAATCCCATCACTCCAAAATAACTACTGTTAATATTTTCTTGCGTTGTCCTTCCTTCATGAATACATGTACAGTTTTCCTTTAGCATCTTTGGAATTGAACTAGCATTTACTTTTCTGTTTGCTTTCGTACATTCAACTACATCATGAACAGTAACTCATGATGCTAAGAATTTAAATACAGTTGACCCTTTAACAACATGGAGTTTAGGGACACTGATTTACCTCATTCCCCCCATGCAATCAAAAATCTACATACAACTTTTGACACCCCCAAAACATAACTACTAATAGCCCACTGTTGACCAGAGGCCTTACTAATAACATCATCAATTAACACATATTTTGTATGTTTTATATATCAAATACTGTATCCTTACAATGATATCTTTTTCTTAATTTTTTCAATACTTTTAGGCTGGATGGCTTGCAAGTTTTTTCAAATTGTCACAAGTCTCCAAAAATTTCCCAATGTGTTTATTGGGGAAAAATCCACGTATAATTAGACCCATGCTGTTCAAACCTGTGTTGTTCAAGGTCAACTGTATAATTTTAATTGCTGCATTTTACTAAATATATATAGATGATTAGAACTATTTTCAGATCACAGGATATTTATTTTCAGTTTTCTACTGTTCTAAATAACTATGCAGTGAACAATTTTGTGCATAAATGATTTTCTATATTTTGAGCGAACATTTCCTTGGCTAGAGTCCCAGAAGTGGAATTAATAGATCATGAATATGACCACCTCTAAAGCACCAGAGAAACTTCCTAACTTCTCAGGTCATCACAGTGTGGTTTCATTGTTTAATTCAAAGAGAATATTCAGAATGCCAGACACAAAAATTAATTAAATAGTAAAATAAAAATGACATTTGGTTTACTCACAGTTTTTTATATCTTGATTAATTGGAATAATAACAAGCTCCATATGTAAATAAATTGAAACAGTTTCTAAGATGTTCAAGATTATGCAAATTACTAATAAAATCGCAAACAAAAATTACAAAAGTTGTGTTAGTTTGGTATTTGTAAGTTGAGAGTTTGTTGACAGTTTTTTAGTTTGTCATTTAGTTAAAGTTCACCAAGTTCATTAATAAAATTTTACTTATCGTTTAGGAATATTGGAAGCTTCCTTTTCATAAGGCATCTGCCAAAGTAGTATAAATAATTGTGTTGAAGGTTGCCTTTTGCTTTATACTTCATATGAAAATTGCCTGGCTTCCATGAGTAACTGAAAATTGTGTGCTTACTAATTTTCTGTAGTTGATATGGAGGTTATCAGGATTATTTAAGGTAAAAATTAAAGAATGCTTGGACATAATAAAATCACATTTAAAGTGCATCTTATTTTCTAACACTGAAAAGAAAAAAAAGTTTTAAAAATAGAAAAAATAAAGTGCATTTTATTAACATCCTTGTTATATAAACATTTTACTTTGTTTGCAGAGGTTTTAAAAGTTAACTGATAGTTATCTTTTTTAAATTTTTTTTTTTTAACAATCAGAAGTACATTTTTTGGGAAGTAGTCTGAAATAAATCAGAGGCAAGTCTGACAGTTGCCTATAACATCTGTATGAAGAGTTAGAGCCAGAGTTTGTGTTGGTGAAGGAGTAGGAAATAAAGTCTGGTTAGAAGGTTGGTGGTTGGCAAAACTGGGTGCTTTTGAGAGAGTTTAAAACATTTGTATCTTGCTCTTGATCAATACTACTTTCCTCACCTTTCCTGATGAAGAATATGAGTACATGCAGGAATCAGCAAAGCATAATAATATTTTATTTCAACTGAGGCTTTGTCTCCAAATGGGACAGCAGGTTGGACCCTGTGGAGCCTTCTGTTTGCTCAGCTCCAGTCTGAATTCCAGAATTTACTTCTCCAACAAAATGAAATGTCCTAAGGCTTTTTCAAGATGGGGCTAGTAATCATGGTCCCCGAATATGGAAGAAGTGAAGGGAGGGAGAGAGGACAGAGAGAGGGAGAGAAAGAGATGGTTCTCTGCTCCTAGTGCTCTAGCTCTTTGGAAGAAAGAAGAATAAAGGCCATATCCTTGTGTACTTGATATTTTATCCAGGCATAATGATACCACAAATTTAAATCGTGGCCAATAAGATAAGATACCCTTACAGTTGACTGACATTACCAGTATTCCTCTTCCTAGACAAGTAAGGAGCCTTGATATTAGGGAAGCTTGAGGGGGGAGCTTTGAGGATAAGAGTCCTTGAGCTGCTATCTGGGTACCAACAGATGGAGTGAGATGAATTACAGAGGATCATAAATACCAAACAGAAGACATTAAACTTATTTTCCTTAATTCTCACTTCATGTTGTTAAATTGTTGAATTTGCTTATTTGTTTTAGGAATTAGAGAATGACACAGCTTTTCAGCAAGCAGTGAGAACTAGTCATGGCAGAAGACCTCCAGTAAGTGAAATTTTTTGTTGTTGTTGTGATTAAAAAAAAACACGTAACATAAAATTTGCCATCTTAGCCACTTTTTATTTTATTTTATTTTATTTTAAAATTCCAGTTGTTAATAGTGTTATATTAGTTTCAGGTGTAGCATACAGTGAATAAACAGTTACATATATCACCTCGTGCTTATCACATCAAGTGCCCCCCTTAATCTTCGTCACCTATTTCACACACTCTTCCCCCCCCATAACCATCAGTTTATTCTCTATTGCTAAGAATCTGTTTCTTGATTTGTCTTTTTTTCCCTTTGCTCTTTTGTTTTGTTTCATAACTTCCACATGTGAACGAAATCAAATGACATTTGTCTTTCTCTGTCTTATTCTCCTTAGCATTATGCTCCCTAGCTCCTTCCATTTCCTTGCAAATGGCAAGATTTCATTCCTTTAAGTGGATGAATAATTTTCCATTTTATATATATACCATCTCTTTATCCGTTCATCAATCGTTGGACACTTAGGCTGCTTCCATAATTTGGCTGTTGTAAATGATGCTATTTTAAACATAGGGATGAATGAATCCTTTTGAATTAATATTTTTATTTTCTTTGGGTAAATATTCAGTAGTGCAATTGCTGGATCATAGAGTAGTTCTATTACTAACTTTTTGACATACCTCCATACTGTTATCTACAGTGGTTGTACCAGTTTGTATTCCCACTAACAATGCAAGGATGTTGCTTTTTCTCCACATCCTCGCCAATACCTGTTGTTTCTTATGTTGTTGATTTTAGCCACTCTAACAGGTGTGAGGTGGTAGCTCACTGTAGTTTTGATTTGAATTTCCCAGGTGGTAAGTGATGATGATCTCTTGAGTTTTATAAGTTATTTATGTATTTTGGATAGTAACTTTATTGGATAAGTCATTTACAAATATCTTCTCCCCTTCTATAGTTTGCCTTTAGTTTTTTAGATTGCTTCCTTTGCTGTGCAGAAAGCCTTTTATTTGATATAGTTTATTTTTGCTTTAATTTCCCTTGCCTCAGGAGACCTATTTAGAAAAAAGTTGCTATGACCAATACCAGAGAAATTACTTCTTGTGCTTTTTTCAAGGACTTCTATGGTTTCAGATCTCACATTTAGGATTTCAATCCATTTTGAGTTTATTTTGTTTATGGTAAAAGAGAATGGTCCAGTTTCATTCTTTTGCATGTGGCTGTCCAGTTTTCCCAGCACTACTTATTGAAGAGGCTGTCTTTTTTCCAATAGATATTTTCCTGCTTTTTTGAAGATTAATTGGCCATATAGTTGTGAGGTCATTTCTGGGTTTTCTGTTCTGTTCCATTGATATACTTGTCTATTTTTGTGCCAGGACCATACTCTTGCTTACTACAGCTCTGTAAAATAACCTGAAGTCTGGAATTGTGATGCCTCCAACTTGGCTTTTCTTTTCCAAGATTGCTGTCACTATGGGGTCTTTTGGAACAATTTTGGAATTTTGGAATTGTTCTTGTTCTGTGATAAATGCTCTCGGTTTTGATAGGAATTGCATTAAATGTATAGATTGCTTTGGATAGTATCAACATTTTAACGATATTTGTTCTTCTAATCAGAATGTCTTTGGATTTCTGCAGTTTCTTACATCAGTGTTTGACAGTTTTCAGAATACAGGTCTTTCACCACTTTTGTTAGGTTTATTCCTAGGTATCTTTATTTTTCTTTATTTTTGGTAGCATTGTAAATGGGATTGGTTCCTTAATTTCTCTTTCTGCTGCTTCATTATAGAAACACAACAAATTGCTGTATGTTGATTTTATGTCCTGTGACTATACTGAAATCATTTATCACTTTTACCAGTCTTTTGGTGGAGTGTCTTGGGTTTTCTATATAGAATATCATGTCCCCTGCGAATAGTGAAAGTTTCATTTCTTCCTTGCCAATTTGGATTTGACTTATATGTCTTTTTGTTGTTTGGTTGCTATGGCTAAAACTTCTAGTACATGTTTAATAAAAGTTGTGAAAGTGGACATCCCTGTCTTATTCCTTTTTAATTTTTTTTAAAAGATTTTATTTATTTATTTCACAAACAGAGATCACAAATAGGCAGAGAGACTGGCAGAGAGAGGTTGGGGCGGGGAAGCAGGCTTCCTGCTGAGCAGAGAGCCTGATGCAGGGCTCGATCCCAGCACCCTGGGATCATGACCTGAGCCAAAGGCAGAGGCTTTAACCCACTGAGCCACCCAGGCACCCGTCCTTTTTTATTTTTTTATTTATTCTTTTTTTTCTTTTTTCTTTTTAGTTTAATTTTTTTATTAGCATATAATGTATTATTTGTTTTAGGGGTACAGGTCTATGACTCATCAGTCTTACACAATTCACAGCACTCACCGTAGTACATACCCTCCCCAATGTCCATCACACAGCCACCCCATCCCTCCTCCTCGCCTCCGTTCCAGCAACCCTCAGTTTGTTTCCTGAGATTAAGAGTCTCTTATGGTTTGTCTCCCTCTCTGGTTTCGTCTTACTTCATTTTTCCCTTCCTTCCCCTATAATCCTTTGTCTTGTTTCTCAAATTCCTCATATCAGTGAGATCATATGATAATTGTCTTTCTCTGCTTGACTTATTTTGCTTAGCATAATCCCTTCTAGGTCCATCCACATCATTGCAAATGGCAAGATTTCATTTTTTGATGGCTACATAATATTCCATTCTATATATTTATATACCACATCTTCTTTATGCATTTACCCGTTGATGGACATCTAGGCTCTTAATATAGTTTGGCTATTGTGGACATTGCTTTTGCAAATATTCGGGTGCATGTGTCCCTTCAGATCACTACATTTATATTTTGGGGGTAAATATCCAGTAGTGCAATTGTTGGGTCATAGGGTAGCTCTATTTTTAACTTTTTGAGGAACCCTCATACTGTTTTCCAGAGGGCTGCACCAGCTTGCATTTCCATCAACAGTGTAGGTGAGTTCCCCTTTCTCCCTATCCTCACCAACATCTGTTGTTTCCTGACCTGTTAATTTTAGCTTTACTGACTGGTGTGAAGTGGTATCTCATTGTGGTTTTGATTAGTATTTCCCTGATGCTGAGTGATGCTGAGCACTTTTTCATGTGTCTGTTGGCCATGTGGATGTCATCTTTGCAGAAATGTCTGTTTATGTCTTCTGCCCATTTCTTGATTGGATTCTTTGTTCTTTGGGTGTTGAGTTTGTTAAGTTCTTTATATATTTTGGATACTAGCCCTTCATCTGATATGTCATTTGTGAGTATCTTCTCCCATTCCATCGGTTGTCTTTTGGTTTTGTTGACTTTTTCTTTTGCTGTGCAAAAGCTTTTGATCTTGATGAAGTCCCAGTAGTTCGTTTTTGCCCTTGCTTCCCTTGCCTTTGGTGATATTTCTAGGAAGAAGTTGCTATAGCTGAGGCCAAAGAGGTTGCTGCCTGTGTTCTCCTCAAGGATTTTGATGGATTCCTGTCTCACACTGAGGTCTTTCATCCATTTTGTGTCTATTTTTGTGTGTGCTGTAAGGAAATGGTCCAAATTCATTCTTCTGCATGTGGCTGTCCAGTTTTCCCAACACCAATTGTTGAAGAGACTTTTTTCCTTCCGTTGGACATTTTTTCCTACTTTGTTGAAGATTAGTTGACCATAGAGTTGAGGGTCCATTTCTGGGCTCTCTGTTCTGTTCCATTGATCTATGTGTCCATTTTTATGCCAGTACAAAATACTGTCTTGATGATTACAGCTTTGTAATAGAACTTGAAGTCTGGCATTGTGATGCTGCCAACTTTGGCTTTCCTTTTCAACATTCCTCTGGCTATTCAGGGTCTTTTCTGGTTCCATACAAATTTTAGGTTTATTTGTTCCATTTCTTTGAAAAAAAGTTGATGGTATTTTGATAGGGATTGTATTAAATGTGTAGATTGTTCTAGGTAGCATAGACATTTTCACAAAATTTGTTCTTCTAATCCATGAGCATGGAACGTTTTTCTCTTTCTTTGTGTCTTCATCAATTTCTTTCATGAGTATTCTGTACTTCTCTGAGTACAGATTCTTTGCCTCTTTGGTTAGATTTATTCATAGGTATCTTATGGTTTTGGGTGCAACTGTAAATGGGATTGACGCCTTAATTTCTCTTTCTTCTGTCTTATTGTTGGTGTATAGAAATGTCACTGATTTCTTTACATTAATTTTATATCCTGACAGTTTACTGAATTTCTGTATGACTTCTAGCGGTTTTGGGGTGGAGTCTTTTGGGTTTTCCATGTGAAGAATCATATCATCTGCAAAAAATGAAAGTTTGACTACATCTTTGCTGATTTGGATGCCTTTAATCTCTTTTTGTTATCTGATTGCTGAGGCTAGCACTTCTAGTACTATTATGAATATCAGCAGTGGTAGTGGACAACCCTGCTGTGCTCCTGACCTCAGGGAAAAAGCTCTCAGTTTTTCCCCATGACAATGGTACTTGCTGTGGGGTTTTTTTAGATAGCTTTTATGATATTGAGGTATGTACCCTCTATCCCTACACTTTGAAAAGTTTTGATCAAGAAAGGCTTCTGTACTTTGTCAAATACTTTTTCAGCATCTATTGAGAGTATCATATGATTCTTATTCTTTGTTTTATTAATGTATTGTATCACATTGATTGATTTGCAGATATTGAACCAATTTTGCATCCCAGGAATAAATCCTGTTTGGTTGTGGTGAATAATCCTTTTAATGTACTGTTGGATCCTATTGGCTAGTATTTTGGTGAGATTTTTACATCCATGTTCATCAGGGGTATTGGTCTGTAATTCTCCTTTTTGGTGGGGTCTTTTTCTGTTTTGGGGATCAAGGTAATACTGTCCACATAAAATGAGTTTGGAAATTTTCCTTCCATTTCTATTTTTTGGAACAGTTTTAGGAGAATAGGTATTAATTCTTCATTAAGTGTTTGGTAGAATTCCCGTAGGCAGTCATCTGGCTCTGGGCTTGTTTGTTGGGAGATTTTTGATGACTTCTTCAATTTCCTTACTAGTAATGGGTTTGTTCAGATTTTCTGTTTCTTCCTGGTTCAGTTTGGTAGTTTATATGTCTCTAGGAATGCATCCCTTTCTTCTTGATTATCTGATTTGCTGGCATATAGTTGTACATAATATGTTCTTATAATTGTTTGTGTTTCTTTGGTTTGGTTTTGATCTCTCTTTCATTTATGATTTTATTAATTTGGGTCCTTTCTCTTTTCTTTTTGAAAAATCTGGCAAGGAGTTTATCAATCTTATTAAGTCTTTCAAAGACTCAGCTCCTAGTTTCACTGATCTGTTCTACTGTTGTTTGGTTTCTGTTTCATTGATTTCTGCTCTGATCTTTATTATTTCTTTTCTCCTACTGGATTTAGGCTTTCTTTGCTATTCTTTCTGCAGCTCCTGTAGGGGTAAGGTTAGGTTGTGTATTTGAGACATTTCTCTTGTTTCTTGATAAAGGCTTGTATTGCTATATACTTTCATCTTAGGACTGCCTTTGCTGTATCCCAAAGATTTTGAACTGTGTGTTTTCATTTTCATTTGTTTCCATGAATTTTTAAAATTCTTCTTTAGTTTCCTGGTTGACTCATTCATTCTTTTTTTTTTTTTTTTTTTTTTTAAGATTTTTTTTATTTGACAGATAGATCACAAGTAGTTAGAGCAGCAGGCAGAGAGAGAGGGAAGCAAGCTCCCCGCTGAGCAGAGAGCCCAATGCGGGGCTCGATCCCAGCACCCTGGGATCACGACCCGAGCCGAAGGCAGAGGCTTAACCCGCTGAGCCACCCAGGCGCCCCTCATTCATTCTTTAGTAGGGTGCTCTTTAGCCTCCATGTATTTGAGTTCTTTCCAACTTTCCTTCTGTGATTGAGTTTAAGTTTCAAGACATTATGGTCCAAAAATAAGCAGGGAATGATCCCAGTCTTATGGTACCGGTTGAGACCTGATTTGTGACCCTGGATGTGATCTATTCTGGAGAATGTTTCATGTGCACTTGAGAAGAATGTGTATTCTGTTGCTTTCGGATGGAATGTTCTGAATATATCTGTGAAGCCCATCAGATCCAGCATGTCATTTAAAGCCCTTATATCCTGTTGATCTTTTGCTTAGATTATTTATTTGAGAGAGAGAGACAGTGAGAGAGAGCACGAGCGAGGAGAAGGTCAGAGAGCGAAGCAGACTCCCTATGGAGCTGGGAGCCTGATGCGGGACTTGATCCCGGGACTCCAGGATCACGCCCTGAGCCGAAGGCAGTCGTCCAACCAACTGAGCCACCCAGGCGTCCCGCTTGCTTAGATTATCCATCCATTTCAGTGAGGGGTGTGTTAAAGTCCCCTACTATTATTTTATTATTGTCGATGTATTCTTTAATTTTTGTTATTTGTTATTTGATTTTGTTATTAATATATATATAATTGGCCACTCCCAGGCTAGGGGCATAATGATTTGCAAATGTTAGATGATCTTGTTGGATAGACTCTTTAAGTATGTTATAGTGTTCTTCCACATCTTTTATTATAGTCTTTGGTTTAAAATCTCATTTATCTGATACAGGGATTGCCACCCCAGCTTTCTTTTGATGGCCATTAACATGGTAAATGGTTTTCCACCCCCTCACTTTAAATCTGGAGGTGTCATTGGGTCTAAAATGAGTCTGTTGCAGACAGCATATCAATGGGTCTTGTTTTTTTAATCTAATCTGATACCCCGTGTCTTGATTGGTACATTCAGCCCATTTACATTCAGGGTAACTATTGAAAGATATGAATATTGTGCCATTGTATTACCTGTAAGGTGACTGTTACTGTATATTGTCTCTGTTCCTTTCTGGTCTATGTTACTTTTAGACTCTCTCTTTGCTTAAAGGACCCCTTTCAGTATTTCCTGTAGGGCTGGTTTGGTGTTTGCAAATTCTTTTAGTTTTCATTTGTCCTGGAAGCTTTTTATCTCTCCTCCTATTTTCAATGACAGCCTAGCTGGATATAGTTGTTGGCTGCATATATGTCTCATTTTTTGCTCTGAATATATCATGCCAGTTCTTTTTGGCCTGCCAGGTCTCTGTGGATATAGGTCTGCTGCCAGTCTAATATTTTTACCCTTGTAGGTTACAGAGTTCTTGTCCCAAGCTGCTTTTCTCTTTGTCTCTGAGACTTGTAAGTTTTACTATGAGATGACAGGGTGTTGACCTGTTTTTATTGATTTGAGGGGGATTTCTCTGCCCCTCCTGCATTTGATGCCTGTTTCCTATACTGAAGGGAAGTTCTTCAGTATAATTTGGTCCAATATATGTTCTGTTCCTCTCTTTCTTTCTTCTTCCTCTGGGATCCCAATTATCCTAATATTGTTTCATCTTATGGTATCACTTACCTCTTGAATTTTCCCCTCATGATCAGTAGTTATCTCTCTTTTTTCTCAGCTTCTTTATTCTCCATCATTTGTTCTTCTATATCATTAATTCTCTCTTCTGCCTGATTTATCCTAGCAGTTAGAGCCTCCAATTTTTATTGCACCTCATTAATTATCTTTTTTATTTTAACTTTGTTAGATTTTAGTTCTTTTATTTCTCCAGAAAGGGATTCTCTACTATCTTCTATGCTTTTTTCAAGTTCAGCTAGTATCTTTATAATTGTCATTCTGAATTTTAGTTCCAACATCTTACTAATGTCTGTATTGATTATGTCCCTGGCAGTCAGTACTGCCTGTTATTCTTCTTTTTTGAGGTGAGGTTTTCTGCCTTGTCATTTTATCCAGCAAAAAAAAGATGAATGAGAGAACAAAATGCTAAAAAGGTAACAACAACCCCAGAAAAATATACACTGAACAAATCAGAAGAGACCAAAACCAGGGGGAAAAGAAAGGGAAAAAAAAAGAAAGAAAAAAAGAATATTATTAGGCTTGTGAATAGAACAGAGCCACCCGGTTGATTTGGGGTGTATTCTGGTCTCTTAGAAGAAACTGCCTCCCAAAATTTCAAAGAAAGAAAAACTTACATAAATACAGAAATAGAGTAAGCAAGGGATAGAACATGACTGTAAAGATGAAAATTTAAAAAAAAAATTTTTTTTTAAAGATTTTGTTTATTTAACAGACAGAGATTACAAGCAGACAGAGAGGCAGGCAGAGAGAGAGAGAGGAGGAAGCAGGCTCCCTGCTGAGCAGAGAGCCCGATGCGGGACTCGATCCCAGAACCCTAGGATCATGACCTGAGTCGAAGGCAGTGGCTTAACCCACTGAGCCACCCAGGCGCCCTTTTTAAAATTTTAAAGTGGGCTTGATAAGGGGCTCCTGGTTGGCTCAGTTGATTAAGCAGCTGCCTTTGGTTCAGGTCATGATCACAGGGTTCAGAGATTGAGCCCCACATCGGGCTCCCTGCTCAGTGGAGAGCCCGTTTCTCCCTCGTCCTCTGCTTGCTGCTCTGCCTACTTGTGCTCTCTCTCCATCTTTTTGTCAAATAAATAAATAAAATCTTAAAAAAATAAAAAAGCCATATAGTAGATATATGGTATATTTTGTTCTGTTAGAAGAAACTGTATCTCAAAATTTTAATGAAAGAAAAACTTATTTATACCCAAAAGAATAAGGTTAAATATAATGAAAGGATAGAGTATGACAGTAAAAATGAAAATTAAAAAAGATTTTAATAAGGTATTGATACGATAAGATGTTGGTTGAAAAAGGAAAGAAATTTTTAAAAAATTAAAGAAAATTTAAAAAAAATTAATTCAAAGACTAAAGCATCATGGGAAAAAAGCCCACATGAATTTTATGTGCTGTATTCCCCTAGTGCTGGAGTTTTGCAGTTCTCATTGATTGGTAAACTTGGTCTTGGCTGGATGTTCTTGCTGATCTATGGGACGGGTCTGTTGCAGTGATTTTCAAAGTCTTTGCTTGAGGTAGAATTGCACCACCCTTGCCAGGGGCCGGGCTAAGCAATCTGTTTGGGTTTGCTCTAGGTAGCTTTTATTCCTTGAATTCTGTACAGCTTTGGAGGAAGAGAATAAAAATGGCTGCCTCCCAATCTCCAACCCTGGAGGAGAAACCTTGGGCTCCATTCCTCAGTGTGCCTCAGCGAAAGCAGTCAGTTACTCCCATCTCCCTGGTCTCTGGCCATGTTCCATGCTCATTTGGCCTGTGACCAAGCATTTCTGTCTCTGGCACATGATCCCATTTAGAGTCTCCAAATCCAGTATTATGCTCCTTGCTGCTCCTTCCAGTGGAGGAAGAAGATTGTTCCCCACATCTGCCACTTGTGGGGTCCCTGCTTGAAATGACTTTGCTCTATCACTTGCTGGGAGCCAGCTGATGGAGACTTCCTACCCCTGTGGTCTCTCTTCCCATGTATCACCTCAGATTCACTTCTGCATATGTCCTACCTTCTAGAAAGTGGTCACTTTTCTGTTCATAGTTATTGCTATTCTTTTCTTCAGTCTCCTGTGGAGTTCATAGGTATACAGAATGGTTTGATAACTATCTAACTGAATTCCTTGGACCAGATGAAATTTAGGTCTCATGCTCCTCTGCCATGGTCTCATGCTCCTCCCTCTCCCTGTCTTATTCCTGACTGTAGATTAAAAGCTCTCAGTTTTTCCCAATTTAGGATGATGTTAGCTGTGGGTTTTTCATATATGGCCTTTATTATGTTGAGGTATGTTTCCTCTAAACCTACTTTGTTGAGGGTTTTTTAAATCAGGAATGGATGTTGCACTTTGTGAGATGCTTTTTCTGTATCTATTGAAATGGTCACATGGTTTTTTTTGTTTGTTTGTTTGTTTTTTAATTTTATTTATTTATTTGTCAGAGAGAGAGGGAGAGCGAGCGAGCACAGGCTGACAGAGAGGCAGGCAGAGGCAGAGGGAGAAGCAGGCTCCCTGCCGAGCAAGGAGCCCGATGTGGGACTCGATCCCAGGATGCTGGGATCATGACCTGAGCCGAAGGCAGCTGCTTAACCAACTGAGCCACCCAGGCGTCCCAGTCACATGGTTTTTATCCCTTATCTTATTAACATAGCATACCACATTGATTTGAAATATTGAACCACTCTTGCAACCAGGAATAAGTCCCAGTTGATCGTGGTAAATCGTATTTTTAGTGATTTCAGGTATCAGACATCAGGTGATCATTTTATCATGCTGGCCCTTCAGTGATATTCAGAAGCAACTTTAGAGATCCTCATTTTATAGATGAGAAAACTTAGGCCTAGAGGGCCAGATCTCACAGGTATCCATAATTGGGGCAGAGCTTAAGTCTGTTGACCCCATATTGAATATTTTCTTCATATCCTATTTATTATGTTAATCAGGGAAAATTATGTAACTTTTATGTGAGAGGTGCTAGGCTTACTCAAGGGATAAAATTCTAGCTAGTCCCAAGGACTTTATAATCTTAGGAAGGAAAATGAAATGGATACATATATTCAAAGCATAATGTAATAAGTATTGTAAAGAAAAGAGTACAAATGTTATGGGACCACAAAAAGAGGTTATTTGTCACTAGTTGGGACAATCAGCAAAGACTGCTTAGAAGATAAATTTCAGTAGAATCTTAAAGGGTGTGTACAATTAAAACTGACTTGAGGTATGGGAAGGGCATTGCAGATGAGGATGTAAGTGAATAAATAAAGAGCCCATGTAGAATCCATTTTATCTGAGGAGATCAACCCCATGCTAAAAGTAAACAACTGAAATACCAATTTAGTCATTAGTAAGTACTTAAAAGAATAATGGTCTCTTTTGTTTAGTTTGTTCTCATGGAAAAATTGCTGAGACACATATCCTTCCTTTTCAGCTTTTCCTACGATCTGTCAGTTAGATCAAGTTTGTTAATGGTTTTGTTCAAGAATTCTATATTGTTACTGATTTTTTTGGGTCGGGGGGGCTACTAGTTATGTTAGAAAGATATTAAAATTTACACTGTGGATTTATTTCTTTTTTTTAGAGTTTTGCTTTATATATTTGGAGCAAGAACTATTTCAAATGATTATATTTTCAATGTAAATTGAGCCTATTATTATTTTTGAAATGTCCTATATCTAGTCATGCTGTTTGTCTATTTTGTCAGATCTTGATATATTCATGGGGCTACAGAAGCTCTCTTTTGTCTAGTGTGTGCATGATATGTCTTTCCCATCTGTTTACTTCCAACTTTTCCATATCCATATATTTAAGATGTATTTCTCACTAACAGAATGTAACTGAGTTTTTTTCTTAAAATGTGGTCGGAAGTTTTAGTTCATTTACATTTAATGAAATTACTGATTTGGTTTTAACTTGTCTCACTATTTGCTTTTTGTTTTCTCTGACTCTTTTATGTATCATTTTCTTTTATTTCTTGCCTTCTTTTATTTCTTTTTTTATTATTCCATATCTTCCCAATGTTATTTTGTGTGTTTATATTCTTTAACCATTCTCTCTAGTGTTTTCCTGAAGAAAACAATACTCATCTTTAAATTATTAAAGTCTAGTATTACTTAGTGTTTTACTACTTCCTCGACAATGCCAGAATTGTACATTTTCAACTGTTTTTGGGTTCTATAATTTCTATTTATTCCTTTTTTATACTTTCCAGTTCTCTGCTGAAGTTACCAATCTTGTCTTTTAATTCATTGATCATATTAAGCATAGTTATGTTGAAGTCTGTGTCTGACATTTCCATTATATGTATCCTTTTCTGAGTGTCTTTCTAGTCTTTTGTTTCTCTTCCCTTTTCATTAGGTAGTCTTGCCTCCTGTATGTCAGGTTGTTTTTGATTCAATGTCAGGCATTGTAAATGAAAAATTTTAGAGATAATTTAAGGGTATATGTCTGAGTTGTCAGTATAATAATGACTAGGTACATGTGGCTATGTACATTTAAACTATTTATAATAAAGTAAAATATAAAAATTCAGATTACACCAGTCACTCACATTTCAAATGCTCAATAGCCACATGTGGCTAATAGCTCTTACCAGAAAAGGCAGATAAAGAACATTTTCACCACTGCAGAAAAGTTCCACTGTTTAGCGCAACTCTATATGATCTTACCTTTCACTGGAGAATTTACTTTTGCTTATGGTCCTAGAGACATTAGGAGTCCTGGCTAACCTTAATTCAGTTAAGTTCGAGATGGTTCCTAATTGGACTAAAGTTTTATGAGGGCTTGTATGCTTTTTATCTACTTTCAGTTGTAGAGTATAGCCTTTTGAGATCACAGTCAAAGCCTAGAGGATTACCAAGGCTGCCTCCGTGGCAGCACCCCCTCCCAACTCCACCATTTTATGTCTTAAGAGAGTCTTTAGAGAGCTGTGTTCAGCTACTTAGTCATGCCTTTTGGAGAAAAGCAGGCTCAAATGCAGGCATACCTCTCTAGCTTTTCCTTTTCCATATCTTGAAACCTTGTTAATTCTTCACTGCCTTTTTGATTCTCTAATATATTCAAATTGATTTTTTTATAAAAATATTTTTGTTTTGGGGCACCTGGGTGCCTCAGTTGTTAAGCGTCTGCCTTCGACTCAGGTCATGATCCCAGGGTCCTTGGATCAAGCCTTGCATTGGGCTCTCTGCTTAGGAGTAAGCTTGCTTCTCTCTCTTCCACTCTCCTGCTTGTGCCCCCTCTCTTGCTGTGTGTCTCTCTGACAAATGAATACATAAAATCCTTTAAAAAAAAATAAAAGAGGGAGAGACAATCCTTAAAAAAATTTTTTTTTAAATGTCCCCAGCTTTTTTAGTTATTCTTAGTGGGAAGGTTATTTAAAGTTGTTTAAAACAGCAGTCCATCATAACCAGAAGTAGAGCTCTTGTACTAATGATGCTTTAATCAAATATTTCAAACAAATATGCCTAACAACTAACACAAGGGACATTGTGTTAGTTGGGAGAGTACCGTCTACATGGTCCCGTTTGATTCCAATTACAATTTTGGCATCAGGATATCCTTATTTCAAAGATGAGAAAATTTAGGTTCAAAAAAGTATGAATAAAAACAGCTGGTAGAAGGAGAGCTGAAATTTAAACGCAGATTCTCTGATGCAAGATCCTGTGTCTCTCGGCCTAGTGGCTGGCAGTAGTCAGTATTCATAATGAATGATTGAAGCAGTCATGAAAACTAACCTTTCTCACTGATACCTCAGATAATTCTCAAGTTTCTTTAATCCTTTAAAATGAATTCCAGAAAAACTCTCCTTCTTAATACTTTAAAATACCTGGGATCCTTAATATTTAGAGTAATTTAAGAGAAGTTATTCTAAATATTATATAAATATTTCTCTATTGATGAGTCTATATTTCCCATTGCTTTTCTAGTTTTCTATTGTATAGCTTAATTTGAATTCTATTAACTATGTTTTTTTTCCTCCCCAAGATAACTGCTAAAATACCAAGCACAGCAGTTACTAGACCTGTAGCTACTGGATATGGGGTAGGTTTACTTTAGCTAAAAATACTAAGGTGCTTTTTCTTATCCATAAGTTCACCTTAGGCAGTTCTAAATAATTTGAGTTATCTTTCCGTCTGTGACCCAGATATATTTTTCATTTTAGATAGTTACAAACCTTATAAAAGTCTAATTTGATTAATAGCTTTTATATTATAGTCATTTTGATTATAAATTTATCAGAAAATATTTTATTATCATTTCCATTTATAAACCTTGTGTTTGTTGATTGACTTCCTTTCATTTTTTGTTTAGTATTACCAAGTCTCATGTGTATTCCATTCATATTTTTATGTGAAGTTAAATGTTATATGAAAGTAATGATGTTTATATTTTAAAACCTACCAATTAATACATGAAAAATAAAATTATAAAATTTGAGAAAATTTTCAGAGGCATATATTTCAGTGTTGCTTTTATTTGAGATATTTGGAGGAAAGATGCTATATAAAAATCCATAAAGAAAAAGTTTGAAGTCTTGCCCAAATTTGGATGTCTTTAGCATCCAAAGGGAGAATGGGAGAAAAACGGAAGAATGAAGTAAAATAGTATTTCCTAGTCTTTATTGTAGTATTCCATAGGGATCAGAAAATTGGTTTTAGTACCTTGAAGTCCAGGATACTTGACTTCATATTTATTGATATGAATAAGGAAATTAGTCATACACATAATGTAACTGTGTGTTAAGTGAAACATGGTTTTATTAATCAGCCTAAGGTTGTATTACTCATCAACTTTGATTTTTGGTGGTGCTTCAGAATAGAAAACAGCAAACATTTTCTGTGAAGAGCCAGGCAGTATAGGCTCTGCAGGTCATAGTCCCTAGTTGCAGCTACCAAACTCTGCATTTGTAGTATAGAAGCTGCTGTAGATAGTGTGCAGACCAGTGGGGTATGGCTGTACTCCAATAAAATGTTATTGACAAAGGCTGATGGTTGTAGTTTGCTGAGACTTGTTTTAGAGTTTTATTGTTTAGTCTTATATCCTTAGGTTATAAATGGAAAAGATTAGGTTTACTTGCCAATAGAATGAAGAAAAAAGTTATGAAGAAAATTTTTGTAACTTGGTTCTTATAAAATTAAATGTAGTTTTTTTTGAATCATTTTAATTTAGTTTTCTGTTTACTAGTCCAAGACATCCCTGGCATCCTCGATGGGAAGACCAGTGACAGGGGCTATTCAGGTATCTCTGTCATGTGGTTGTTCATTTTGGGCCTCTCTTGTGACTTAGAATATTATTGCCGACACTTTTTATTATATTATTTTAAAATGTTAAAGAAGGTGTATCTTATATAAAGAACATGATTCTTTAAATTTTGGGCTGAAGTTTAGACTGTTCAGAATCTTTGGAATCAAAATCTTATTGGATTTACTCAGGTCTCAAATGAAATCCCATTGGGGAGTGGACATAGAACTGATAGTTTGCTTGTGTAGTGAACTTTGGGTCCCATTTTTCCCATGCTATAACTTGTAAGAATTTCTGTAGTTTCTCTCATAGGCATATAGGAGACCAAAAAAGTAGAGGAGTAGGCAGCTAATAACCTATATAACTTATATTAGGTGCTATATAAAAATCTTTTGAGTTTTTCTTTCCAAACTAGCAGTAAGATCCGTTAAAGCGAGGAATTGAAATTTTATAGGGGGAAGGGAAAGTAGAGACAGAACTGACATATGAGGAGGCATGTGTAAGGAAAAAGCAGAGAGTGATTAAAAATAAGTGTTAAAGCAGTGTCTGGGGGCACAGTCAAATAAACGTCCAACTCTTGGTTTCAGCTCAGGTCATGATCTCAGAATTGTGAGATCAAGCCTTGCATGAAGCTCTGCATTCAGCTCAGAGTCTGCTTAGAGTTTCTCTCTTCCTTTCTCTCTGTCCCTCCCCACCACACATGTGCATGCTCGCACTCTCTCTCTCTCTCTCAAATAAATGAATAGGTCTTTTTAAAAAATCAGAAAAACTGGGACTACAAAAAAAAGGGACTATGTTAATATATGTTCAGAACTAGAAATAAGAAGCAAATCTTAATTTAAGAACACCTTTTAAATGATTTTTTTTCTTTCAAGGATGGAGTTACTAGACCAATGACAGCAGTGAGAGCAGCTGGTTTTACCAAAGCAGCTTTGAGAGGTTTGTTATATTATCTCTTCTAATAACTTTTTTCAGATGTTTTAATGTTGTTACTGTGTTTCTGTGTGTAAATGTAAAATGTTACCATTTTAAATAAAATCTAACATGTCGTTGATGGTAAGGTATGTTATTATTTTAGGTAACATTAAGAGAGGAAAGGGGTATAATACATTATATGTTAATAAAAATCAATAAAAGAGGAAAGGGGCAATGAAAACTTTCTGCATCCCAATGGGAATGTTGGTTATATTGGCATGTAATTTGTCAAAGTGTGCTGACCTGTACATTAAAAATGTGTGCATTTTTAAAAGCTAAAAAATGCAATTTATTTTATATAAGTTAAAGCCTAATTAAAAATTTACAGGTGAAAATAGTATTATATCAATAGAATAGTTAAAAACTCAATACCAGCATGATTGATTATTACTCGCATGATTGATAATTTAGAGTTCCTAGAGTTAGGATAGATTACTGTGGAGGAGAAGTAAATGCTGAAAGAATACTCATTTTTGTTTTCACATTTTGTTTATAAAATTTGATGTATGTTAAAATTTTACCAATTTCTTGATATATAAAGTGTTTATATAAACATAATAAATGTCCTGGCTATTTAATAAATAGGTAATTTAAGCCATTTAATAAATAGGTAAATTTAACTTATACAAGTTTTCTTTAATTATTTGTATCACAAATCAATATGAGCTCTTGAATTGTATCTCAGGCTCTGCATTTGACCCCCTTGGTCAGTCAAGGGGCCCTGCTCCTCCTCTGGAAGCCAAAAGTGAAGATAGGTATGTAAGTTCTCATGTTGTTTTAGTGTTGTGTATTTTTAATTTTTATTTTCCAATACATAATTTTCAGGTATTTTAAAAGGTCATGTGAGTAGTACCCCTATATAGGTTCATGGCAGCATTATTTATAAGCCAAGATATGGAAGCAGCGCAAGTATCCATCAATTCATGAATGGATAAAGATGTGGTGTATATATTGATTGTGTGTGTGTGTGTGTGTGTTGGAATATTATTCAGCCATTAAAAAGAATGAAGTCTTGTCATTTGCAATGACATCGAAGGAACTGGAGAGTATACTACCAAGTGAAATAAGTCAGAGAAGGATAAATGCCATATGATTTCACTCTATGTAAAATTTAAGAAAACAGGGAGGGGACGATAGCAGAGTAGGACCCTACCCCCACTTCTTGAGGCTCACCTCATCCCACAAATATAACTAGATAACTATCAAATCATCCTAAATACTCCAGAAATCTGAAGACTGGCAGAACAAATTCCACAACTAAAGGTAGAGAAGAGGACACACTGAAGAAAGTAGGAAGTATGGAGACAGGGTTTAGGACAGAAACATGGCAGCTGCAGTGGTCAGAGAGCTGTGGTAGTGGGGAAGGGTGAGAGACAGACTAACAGGAGAGTGCATAAGGAAAACTGACTGACATAGATTTGGCTTGGAAAGCCAAAAAGGCCAAATTTCATGGATTCTGGCAAGCAGTGGGACTTAAAGCCTAGAGTTTTTTTTTTTAATTATTGGTTATTTATTTATTTGACAGAGAGATCACAAGTAGGCAGAGAGGCAGGCAGGTGTGGGTTGGGGGGGAGGAAGCAGGCTCCCCGCTGAGCAGAGAGCCCCATGAAGGCTCGATCCCAGGACCTCGGGACCATGACCCCGAGCCAAAGACAGAGGCTCAACACACTGAGCCACCCAGGTGCCCCAAAGTCTGGTGTTTTAAAGATTAGCAGGCATGGCCAGGATAGAGCCTGGCAGCCATTGCATTACTCTTGGAAAGAAAGCAGATAAATGACCCATGGACACAAGGCAAGGAAACAGTGATCTGAGGAGTGCCTGGGGCACACAGTGGGGAGGTTATTTGCTCAAGTCAGAGGGTATCCCAGAGAGACAGTGTTCATGGAGAGACCTTGCCAGGAACAAATAAATGGGCTGTTGCCATTTCCCTCCCTTGCCCTTCAGCATAAGTATAGGACCACCTGTAGGAACCAGCACAGTGCAGACATTTGCTACCTAACTTGCATACACCAAGCCCCATCCCCTATACTCCAATGAAAACACACTTTGCAGTTAGGATTATGTAAGTCCCAGTACTACAGATCCCTCCCCCAGAAGACCAGAACAAACCCCTACCAGCACTGCGCCTCCCAAAGAGGGAATTTTGCAGACTCTCAGTTCCAGTGGCAGTGGTGACAGGTCTCATTTCATAAACAGGTAAGAGAATACTTCATTAAAATTTTCGAGATTCAGACCAGGGACCAAAAACTGTCCACAGCAGGCAAAGAGAGCCTCTGCAGGTGACGGGCCCGAAGGATAAAGTGGCCAGGACACAACAGCAGGTGCACATAGTACACACTGGAGACACTCCTGGAAGCGCCAGGCCCTGGGGAACATGGGACACTATACAGCAGGGCACTACAGGACTTCTTCTTTATAAGGCCACTATCCTCAAGAACAGGAGACATAGCTGACTTTCCTAATACAGAGAAGTTTGCACAGAGACTTAGAATGAGAAGGCAGAGGAATTTGTCCCAAATGAAAGAACAGAGGACAAGGCAACAGCAGGAGATCTAAGTGAAACATATAGAAATAAAATGACTGAGAGAGAATTTAAAGTAGTGATCATAAAGATGTTCACTGGACTTGAGGAAAAAGTGAAAGACATTGAGACCCTTAATACAGATATAAGGTATACCAGAAGTAAAAGTATAATAAATGAAATGAGAAACCTGCATCGTGGAAGGAACAGCAGTCTGGAAGAAGCAGAGGGACGAATTAATGACATAGAAGACGAGAGTAGTGGAGAGTAATCAAGCTGAAGAAAAGAGAGAAAAAAATTACACAAAATGAGAATAGACTTAGGGAATTCAGTGACTCCACCAAATGTGATAACAGCCATATTAGAAAAGTCCATCAAAAGAAAAGAGGGGGAGCAGAAAATTTATTTGAAGAAATAATAGCTGAAAGCTTCCCTAATCTGGGGAAGAAGACAGATATCCAGAGCCAGGAGGCACACAGAATACCCATCAAAATCGACAAAAGTGACCCATACCAAGATCTACTGTAATTAAAATGGCAAAAATAAAGAAGAAAATGTTAAAAGCAGCAAGATAAAAGAAGACAGTAACTTACGAGGAAAAATCCATTAGGCTAAGCAGAGATTTTTCAGCAGACACTTTCCAAGCCAGAAGGGAGCAACACGATATATTCAAAATGCTGAATAGGCAAAATTTTCAGACAAGATTACTCTATCCAGAAAGACTGTCATTCAGAATAGGAGGAGAGATAAAGGGATTCCCAGACAAACAAAAACTAAAGGAGCTCATTACCACTAAACCAGCCCTGCAAGAAATGTTTAAAGGGGATTCTCTGAGTGAAAAGGGAAGACCAAAAGTGACAGAAAGTAGGAAACACAAAATCAGTAAAAATATTTTATTTAAAAACCAGTCAAGGAACTCAAAAGGATGTAAAATATGACATCATATACCTAAAGTGAGGGGATAACAGGAGTGAAGAATGGGTTCAAACTCAAACAGCCATCAACTTAATATAGATGGCTATATGCAGAAGATGCTATATACAAACCTAATGATGACTGCAAACCAAAAAATAATAAATATGGAAAGAATAAAGAGAAATATATATCACTAAATATATCACTAAAGAAAACTATAAAACAGAGAAAGACAAAAAAAAAGGATCAGAAAAATCTTCAGAAACAACTACAAAACTAGTAATAAAATAGCAATAAATACATAGCTATTAATAATTACTTTTCATATAAATGGACTAAACATTCCAATCAAACGACAAAGGGTAACAAAATGGATTAAAAAACAGCCCAGAGGGGCCTGGGTGGCTCAGTGGGTTAAGCCTCTGCCTTCGGCTCAGGTCATGGGCTCTCTGCTCATTGGGGAGCCTGCCTCCCTCCCTCTCTCTGCCTACTTGTGATCTCTGTCTGTCAAATAAATAAAATCTTAAAAAAAAAAAAAAAACCAACAAAGCCCATCTATACGCTGCCAACAAGAGACTTATTGTAGACCTAAAGCCACCTGCAGATTGAAAGTGAGGGGACGGAGAAACATTTATTATGCAAAGGGATGTCAAATAAAGCCAGAGTAGCAATACTTACATCACACAAACTAGACTTTAAAACAAAGACTGTAACAAGAGACAAAGAAGGACACTATATAATAATTGAGAGACAATCCAACAAGGAGATATGACAATTATAAATATTTCTGCACCCAACATGAGAGCATCCAAATGCATGAAACAATAACAAACATAAAGGAAATAATTGCTAATAATACAATAACTGTAATGGACTGTAATACCCCACTTACATCAATGGACAGAAAATCGACAAAAGAAACAATAACTTTGCGTGACACACTGGAACAGATGGGTTTCACAGATAGATTTAGAACATTCCATCCTAAAACAGCAGAATACACATTCTTTTCAAGTCCAGGACCAGAAGGCTTCACAGAGAAATTCTACCAAACATTTAAAGAAAAGTTAAGACCTATTTTTCTCAAACTATTCCAAAAAATAGAAAGGGAAGGATTACTTTCCAATTCATTCTATGAGACTAGCATCACCCTGATACTAAAACCAGATAAAGATACCAAAAACTGAGAACTACAGACCAATATCTCTGATGAACATAGATACTAAAATCTTCAACAAAATACTAGGAAACAGGACCCAACATAAATTTAAAAAATTGTTCACCATGATTAAGTGGGATTTATTCCTGGGTTCCAAAAGTGGTTTGATAGATTTGGCAAATCTATCAATGTGATACATCACATCATTAAGAAGAAAGATAACCACAGGATCCTTTTAATAGACGCAGGAAAAGCATTTGACAAAGTACAACATCCATTCATAATAAAAACCAACGAAGTAAGTTTAGAGGCAACATACCTCAACATATATGAGACACCGCCCAACACATATCCTAAGCGGGAAAAAGAGACCTTTTCCCCTAAAGGTCAGGAACAGGATAGGGAAATCCACTCACCACTTTTAGTCAACATAGTACTGAAAGTCCTAGCCACAGAAATCAGGCAACAAAAAAATATAAAATGTATCCAAATGGGCAAGGAATTAAAACTTTCATTATTGGGGCGCCTGGGTGGTTCAGTGGGTTAGGCCGCTGCCTTCGGCTCAGGTCATGATCTCGGGGTCCTGGGATCGAGTCCCGCGTCGGGCTCTCTGCTCAGCAGGGAGCCTGCTTCCCTTCCTCTCTCTCTCTGCCTGCCTCTCCGTCTACTTGTGATTTCTCTCTGTCAAATAAATAAATAAAATCTTTAAAAAAAAAAAAACTTTCATTATTTACAGATGACATGATACTATGTATAGAAAATCAGGAAGACTTTGCCAAAAAACTGCTAGAACGGATAAATTCAGAGAAGTTTCAGATACAAAATTAAACCATTTTTATATGCCAATAATGAAGTAGCAGGAAGCGAAATTTAAAAAAAAAAACAGTTCCAGATATAACTGCACCAAATATAATAAGATACCTAGGAATAAATCTAACCAAAGTGGTGAAGAGTTTTACTCTGAAAACTATAAAATATTGATGAAAGAAGTTGAAGACAACACAAAGAAATGAAAAGACATTCCATGCTCATGGGTTGGAAGAACAAATAAATTGTTAAAATGTCTGTTACCCAGAGCAATCTATATGTTTAATGCAACCCCTATCAAAATACCAATAGCTTTTTTCACAGAACTAGAACAAACAATCCCAGAGTTTGTGTAGAAACACAAAAGAGCCCAAATAGCCAAAGCAGTCTTGGTAAAGAAAAGCAAAGGAGGCATCACAATTCCAGACTTCAGGTTATATTACAGAACTGTAGTAAACAAAACAGTATGGTTCTGGCACAAAAATGGATACAAAGTTCAACGGAACAGAATAGAATATCCAGAAATAAACTGCAACTATATGGTCAGTTAATCTTGGACAACACAGGAAAGAATATCTGATGGGAAAAAGACGGTCTCTTCAACAAATGGTATTGAAAAAACTGAACAGCCATCCATGTGCAGAAGAATGAAATTGGGGTACTTTCTTACACCATACACAAAAATAAGCTCAAAATGGATTAAAGACCTGGGGCGCCTGGGTGGCTCAGTGGATTCAGCCTCTGCCTCCGGCTCAGGTCATGATCTCCGTGTCATAGGATCGAGCCCCACATCGGGCTCTCTGCTCAGCAGGGAGCCTGCTTCCCCCTCTCTCTCTGCCTGACTCTGCCTGCTTGTGATCTCTCTCTGTGTCAAATAAATAAATAAAATCTTAAAAAAAAAAAAGCTGAAGGAAGGGTTTAACACCATTAAAAAAAAAAATGGATTAAAGACCTAAATGCGAGACCTGAAACTATAAAAATCTTAGGAAAGAACGCAGGCAGTAATTTCTTGGACATCAGCCATAGCAACATTTTCTAGATATGTCTCCTGAGACAAGGGAAGTAAAACCAAAGATAAAATATTGGAACTACATCAAACTAAAAATCTTTCTGCATAGCAAAGGAAACAACCAATAAAACTAAAAGGCAGGCTATGGAAGGAGAGAAGATATTTGCAAATTACCTATCCAGTTAAAGGTTAGTATCCTATATATATATATAGAGAGAGAGAGAGAGAACTTAAAAAACTCAACACCCAAAAAACAAATCCAGTTAAAAAATGGACAAAAGACATGAGCAGACATTTCTCCAAAGACATCCAGACAGCCAACAGACACATGAGATGATGCTCATCATCAGTTTCTATCAGGGAAATGCAAATCAAAACTATAGTGAGCTAATCCCTCGCTCCTGTCAGAATGGCTAAAGTCAACAACACAAGAATCAATAGGTGTTGGCTAGGACGTGGATAAAGGGGAGCTCTCATGCAGTGTTGGTTTGAATTGAAACTGGTGCAGCCACTATGGAAAACAGTATGGAGTTTCCTCAAAAAGTTAAAAATGGAGCTACTGTTCCGTCTAGCAATAGCACCACTAAATATTTACCCAAGGAATAAAAAAAATACAAGTTAAAAGTGGTACGTGCACCCCTGTGTTTATAGTAACATTATTTATAATAGCCAAATTATGAAAGCAGCCTAGGTGTTCATAGATAAAGGAATGGAAAAAGAAGATGTGGCGTATATATATATTTGGTGGAATGTTATTCAGCTGTAGAAAAATGAAACCTTGCCATTTGCAAGGACATGGATGGAGATAATGCTAAGTGAAATAAGTCAGAGAAAGACAAATACCAGCTGATTTCATTCCTATGTGAAATTTAAGAAAAAAATGAGCAAAGGAAAAAAAAAGAGACAAATAGGGAAAGAGAGTCTTAACTATGAAAAACAAACTGATGGTTACCAGATTGGAGGTAGATGGGGGATAGGGGAAGTAGGTGATGAGAAGGAGTATACTTGTCATGATGAGCACTGGGTGATTAAAAGAAAGAGCTTTTGGGGGTGCCTGGGTAGCTCAGTCAGTTATGCGTCTGCCTTTGGCTCAGGGCATGATCCCAGAGTCCTGGGATAGAGCCCCACATTGGGCTCCCTGCTCAATGGGAAGCCGCTTCTCCCTCTCACATTCCCCTTGTTTGTGTTATCCCTCTCATTGTCTCTTTGTCTGTCAAATAAATAAATAAAAATATTTTTTAAAGAAGTTTTTTAAAAAATTAATCATGTATCCTCAAAAATAAAAGTTCATGTCAACAGAATAGTAATCAAAACATCATCTCTGGTTCTTGAAATAGGCAAAAGAACCTAGTCTAAGAAAAACAGCCTTGTGTGTTCTATGCAGTTTTATTTTAATATTTTTGTGAAGATAAGTCTAATGTTTATAGATGCTAATATTGATTCTCTTAGAGACCAAATGGAGTTGAAAACTGAACAGGATATACTTATTTTAAAAGAATATTTCAATGAAAAAATTAAGAGAACATATAGGAAGAGTCATATCAGTATTATGAAATTTAATTTTTTAGAGCATTAACTTAGTTTTTTGCTAGCAGCTAAAGAGTAGCCAAGAGCTGTGGTAGAAATTCAGGTATAGGTACTTACTGGGATCTAAGTACCATTGATGGAAATATTTTACAAGTAGTAACATAAGCCAGTGTTTATGGAGTATTCACTGCTGCTGTGCAAGGGCTATATAAAAATGAAGACTGAGATGTTTTTATCATTAGTTCATTTAGGGAGAAAGTAAACACAGCCGTCTTCACTTAGCATCTTTAATAAGTGGCAGGACTGAGTTTGAACCCAAGCTGTTTACAGAGCCTCTTGTTATTAAACACTATTTTTCTTCTGTATAATAGAGATTTAAAAATTGTAGTTCTTAAAGCCACTATTTGGGCTATTGTATAAATTACATAATTTCTCTTTTTCACTAACAAACCTCTACAGAAAATCTATTTTCTCTGTGTCCTAGTTAATGACAGCATGTTGCTAATAAAAGTATGTCACTTTATTTAAATACCAGGTCATTTAGAACCCTTTCAGCTGCCAACATGAGGAAAACACACACAATAAGAACATTTATTATCTTATTTAATAGGAAGTCTGGTGGAAAGGCACTTCTGGGGTTGGTTAATTTAACTGCTCAATAACATCATCCCTGGTTCAGCTTCTCTGTGGCTCTCTTGGCTTTTCTTAAGAGCTTGCCATCCTATCATGCCAAAAGAGCCCTGAGAGTTCAAAATCTCCATGTAGTTAATAAATCCTAGAGCCAGAAAGTTCCCAGTTTGGGGTCCCTTTCATAGAGCAAACAAAATATTCCCAGGAAGCCTTTACCCTAAGCAAACCTGTCTTAATTTCTCACTGGCGAGAAGCGCATCATATGTGCACGACTGAACCAAACGTTTGGCAAGAGAATGAGACTCTTGACTAGTTTAGATCTGTATGCGAGGAGAAAAGATGGTGGCAGGTTCTTGTGTGGGTAGGTGTCTAACAGTGTCTGCATAGAGTTCACTTTCCTGGCATTTGATAGGGATAGGGTAATTATTTTACCGTGTAAAATAGACACTAAAAAACACTAGAATTGTTCAGTATAAGAGCTACTTTTATGAAAATTTTAGTGTCTTTATAATGTTTATAACTTTAAAATTTTGTATTCATGTTTTAGGTTTAATAATTATCTATAAGTAATATCTGAAGACATTTATTAGGGTGTTTTGGACTATAAAATAGAATTCTGTACTTTGTTGTAACCTTATAAGATGGCATTTATTATGCTCATTGCTCAGTAAGAAATTTGCAAATTTTTAGTAAATCAATAAAGTTTGTATCCCACCTGACTAAATTTTAGTCAAATTCTACCAAAAAACATGATTCTATAGACAAAGCTATACTATTGAATTTATTCCTGTATTTTTTATAAGTCTATTTCTAGAAAACGAAAAGAACTACTGTGTTTTCTCAAATATTCATAGTAAAATTTTATTTAGGCATTGATGTACATTCAGAGCATTGTGATACTTTGCTGGAAGAAAGTGGTAGCAAAATGACATTAATGTTATTTTTGAAATGTGACTGATTTGGGAGTACTGTGTTTGCCACTAATTGAATCAGGATTTTTTAACTTCTTCCCATTGTTGGAAATACTCTCTAGAGTACCCATCTCATATTAAGTAATAATAATTTTCATCTCTTTTATGGGGTCTTCAGTTTTCTTCACCATAAAGTAAAGTTTTCATTTGTCATAGGGTCTAAGAAAGGATCTGCTTTCTTTTGGGCATCATAATGTAAAGCACGGGTCCTCGAATTACCTTACTTGGGTTTAAATCCTGGCACTATAACTTAACTGGCTGTGTGATCTTGGGCTTAAAAATTAACTTTCTAAACCAATTTCTCTATCAGTAAAATGATAATAACAGTAGTACTTATATCAGATGTTATTGGGAGGATTAAATGACATAATTAGGGTAAAGCATTTGGCTCAGTATTAAATTACACTTGTGCCAAGTAATTATTTAGTTTTATTAACCAAAGATGTCATTTTTATTATTAATTATATAATTATTAAAAACAGTACTGCATTTGCTCTTTAATGCCATTTATACAGTTGTCTTATCTGTAACCTATTCCTATAAAAGCACATAACGGACAATGTTACAGGTAAATTAAATTTTAATATGTATTATTTGTGCTTGAATGAATCAGTACCTCTGCTTTTTCTTTAATAGTCCAGAAGAAAAGATTAGACAATTAGAGAAGAAAGTAAATGAATTGGTAGAAGAAAGCTGTATTGCCAACAGCTGTGGAGACTTAAAATTGGTAAGTTCATAAACTTCTAGGATTCAAGATGGTGAAGTATATGTCATATGTATGTGCACAAATAAAAAGCAAATGTACAGATTTTCCCTGCTATCTAGAAGTAGAGCAAAATCTTTCATAAGCAAATAGCATCAAACAATTACCATGAATTTATATTGAAAAATCTTTGAGCATTCCTAGACCCCAAAACTAACCTCTCTCAGGCTTTTCTGATGTCTTGGGACACATCTTGCTAGTGGATACACAAAGAAAATCAAAATAAAGCACAGATGCTCACAGGCAGTCCAGAGCTCTGATGGCTTGATGCTGAGATGCTGAGTGTGGTGAGGCTGCTGTCGCCACTGGAGATGTGCGCTGCCTCTGGAAGGGTTTGCTACAAAACAGAGGTTGCACACTATTTCACTTCTTGCCTTTTTTTTTTTTGTAAAAGCAGAAATCTTCTTCATATTTCTTTGAGTTAGCAAGAAACAGGTGCTAATGTAGGTCTTTTGTTAAAGCAGAGTGGCGTTTTATGAACTTTATAAAGTAAGGGATACCTGAATAGATACACATGGGTTTTTTGTTTGTTTGTTTGTTTGTTTTTTGCTGTTGACAGGCCTTAGAGTTTTCACTAAAGCAATTTTTTAAAAACAATGGGCAGCTGCTTCATAAAAATTCTCAGGTCAAAACAGTTGACTGATTTTGTAATTTTTTTACATTGGTCAATACAATAGGAAAACAAATTTTGGTGGAATGGTTGGTTAAATTTTGCAGCCTTGGTGGCCTATTGAATTAGACTCAAAGCCTGCTGAAAGGCATAGCTACCATGGTCCACATGCAGTACTAAGTGTTGCTTTCTTATTTAAACCTCACTACCCTAAAATACTCTTTTCTAAGTAAACTGCAAAATCATAGTTTGCTTTTTGGTACCCCCAACTCTGGTTTTTCGTGCCTTTTTTTAAAAAAAAGATTTTATTAATTTATTTGTCAGAGAGAGAGAGAGAGAGCATAAGGAGGAGGAGTAGCAGGAAGAAGGAGAAACAGGCTCCCTGCTGAGCAAGGTGCCCTTTGCGGGACTCCTTTCTGGACCCCAAGATCATGACCTGAGCAGACACTTAACCATCTGAGCCATTCAGGCATCCCTCTGCTTCTCTTTTTCTAATTAAATATTTTTGGGGCACCTGGGTGGCTCAGTAGGTTAAGCATCTGCTTTCAGCTCAGGTCATGATCTCAGGGTCCTGGTATTGAGCCCTGCATAGGGCTCTCCACTCAGTGGCAAGTCTGCTTCTCCCTCTCAATCTGTGATCTTTCATTCTCTCTCAAATAAATAAATAAATAGAATCTTAATAAATTAATTAAATATTTTTTCTTTATTTGCTTTGTCCTCATTACTTTGTCATACCATATAAGTGTACTTTCTAAGACTTAGTTACCACATTAATGAATACCATTAGAATTGTTCAGTATAAGAGCTACTTTTATTGCTCACAGAACTGGTGCTTTTTTTAATCTAGCTCTAAAAAAAAATCCTATGTTAAATTAATCTGCCTGTAGTTAGTCTCTTGGTGGAAATCAGGAAAAGGGTCTTGGCATTCTGAGTGGGATATAGGAGCCACACTAAGTAATAAGCATTTGTTATAATAGTGGATAGCAGTTATCCTTTGATTTTTCTGTGTTTTGAGCATCCCAGAAACCAAACAAATCCATCTAAATTTTTATCATATAAGTTGGAATTAACATACCCAAAGATTCAGGATTGGATGGAAAAAAAGAAGAAAATACGTAGAGTCAAATCTAAATGGTGATAGCAGGTATGGTGATAAAGAAACTTGACTTGGGGCTAATATACTCTCCATTTTATCACTCATACTTCCTCTTTCTGGGGAGCAGTGGGGAGAACTCGTGGCAATTTTATGATGATAAATTCCACTTTAAACAAATACTCTGGGTTCTTTTGTTTTCAAGGGGAGTTTATTGTAAGAGTATAGGAGGGCATACTGGGAATCCAAGGAAGTATAAGGAATCCAACCAAGCTTCATATGCAAATATCTTTCAAAAGCATAAAATGCTCATAATGAATGCTTAAAGGAATTTACAAAGTAAGAACTTGATTTCAGGCCTTAGAAAAGGCAAAAGATGCAGGAAGAAAAGAGAGAGTCTTGGTGAGACAACGAGAACAAGTTACAACTCCAGAAAATATCAATTTGGATTTAACATACTCAGTAAGTATAAAATACCTGTTGAGTAAAATTATTTTGGCTAGGATTTGTAGATTCTGAAAGTTTTTTTCTATTTTCTTATTTTCCATTGTTGTTTTTTTTTTTAATTTTTACGAAGACTTTATTTTATTTTATTTTATTTTAAATTCAGTTAGCTATTATAAATCTTATTGGACCTTGGGTACTCAGAATTCAATTAATAGACATCTTTATGAAGTTCATGAGGCACTCTTTGTTCTGTGCAGAGACTTTTTTTTATTTAATTAGTTTTTAATAACTTAAGAAATACCCGCAAACCCACCACCCAATGACTCTATTTCTGGAAGATTGCTAATATTTATGCTCTGTTTTTAGTGTGGTTACTTTAATGAAATTCTAATGTGGACTTTTTGTCTGTGATTTTTAAGTACTTCCAACTAGGTAAATAATATAATGTTCTGTGAGGGTAGTGAAAAAAAACAAAAAATTTCTTACAGAACTTTTTTTAATTCTAAAAAGACACTAGATGTTTATACTGGTGTTTTAAAAGTGTGTATTTTTTATGGGAAAAGTGTTCATCTGCCATACAAATGGGAAAAAAGGGCATTTGAAACTTTGAATAGGAATTTTTAGATGTTTATTCTTAGTAGCTAGTATCTTTAAATTCCATAGAATCTTTAGGGAGTAATTTCTAGTGATCTTTTTTTTTATCTGTAGGAAGATAAATTTCTATAACTTAGTGACTTAAATTATAATGTTGCATACAGAGAAACACTTTTTACAGTTTTGCATGTAAAGAAGTAGACAAATGAATCTTTAAGATATTTCCACATAAGATTTAATTTTTATTTACAAAGAAAATTTGACTCGCTATCTTACCTTCTCCTTTTATTACCAGCAACATTAACAATACAAGTTTATTCTTTGTAGGTCTTTCTGAGATTAATGGATGGCAAATACCACCTAAATTAGAAAGAATACTTATGAAATTAAGGTGCCGTATAGAGGATAGTTATACTTGTCTCAATGTTCAGCTTCATTTTGAATGCAAGATATTTCTGTGCATGCTTCACTTCCTAGTTGGTTGGGTATCTTGAGAAAGGCATCTAGCTTTGTTATAGGGTCTTAATCTCTGAAAAGAGTATAGATAAAATGGGCCTATAATGGTCATTACATGTGTTTTTGCAATGTTTATTCCTTAGGTTCTTTTCAACTTGGCCAGTCAATATTCAGCTAATGAAATGTATGCTGAAGCACTAAACACATATCAAGTTATAGTGAAAAATAAGATGTTTAGCAATGCAGGTGGGTATATGTAGTCAATTTTCCCAGTAAGTATAATTCTTCTATTTTTTTCTAAAGTTTATGTATTTAAGTAATCTCTACAACAATGTGGGTCTCAAACTCATGATCCCAAGATCAACAGTCTCCCAAAATCAAGAGTTGCATGCTTTTCTAACTGAGCCAGCCAGGCAGACTGAGTATAGTAGTTTTGTAGTGTCAATTTACTTTTCCCCTTGTTTTCTTAAAATAATCTATGCTCTAAACAAATCTGTGTTTATATGGAAGTGTCCTGCTTAAAGATACTGTTTATATGAAAACCCACATAAATACAAATGAAGAAACATTTGTTGGTATGAGGTATATTGCCCAACAGTAAACAAAAAATGTATTGTTTGTTTGGTATAAGGTATATTGCCTAACAGTAAACAAAAATTATATTCTGTCATCATAAGTAGAATGAACCATTGCAATCCCATCAGACATGCTTTCCCAAAGGGCGCGTGGGTGGCTCAATTGGTTAAGCAGCTACCTTTGGCTCAGGTCATGATCCCAGGGTCCTGGGATTGAGCCTGATTTAGGACTCTCTGTTCAAGTGGGGAGTCTCTTTCTCTCTTTTCCTTGCCTCTCCCCCTCTTTCATGCTCTCTCTTGCTCACCCTCTCTCTCTCTCTCAAGTAAATAAAATCTTTTTAAAAATTGCTTTTCCTTGTAAATTTATTCCCAAGAGACTACAGTTTATATATATATCATTTATACTGTGTAATTTTTTGGTAGTAGTGTTAAAGTTTATCAGAATTTCATTTCCTTTAATAAAATATGTGTAGCATTATTGAATCTAATTTTTAAATCCATTTTTTCAAAGAAAAGCACAATTCCAGTTTTATAATGTAAATCACTTGTTTTCTAGCTTCAGGCTTCACATTTCCATCTATCTTTAGTTCCATTTCCTTATGGGAGATTAGTGTGTAGATACAGGAAAATAGTATAACTCTTTAAAAGAAAATTTTAGTTAGTGTCTGAAGCTTCCTAACTTGAGAAAAGCGTCAAAGAATATGAAGTAAGGACATTTAAAATACAGAAGAAGTGAAGAAAATAGAATATTATATATTCATTATTTTTTTATTAGGAAGATTGAAAGTGAATATGGGCAATATTTATTTAAAGCAAAGAAATTATTCCAAAGCCATTAAATTCTACCGAATGGCACTAGATCAAATTCCAAGCGTCCATAAAGAAATGAGGTAAGTTTACATAGGGATAACTTGGTGAAATTTAAGTGTTGTTTTTCAGAAACAAGATAACTCTTCTGACCTGTCACCAGTGGGTTGGATGTTTTTAGGTGTTTGTACATGTTAGGTGTTTAGATTTATGTTGTATCAGTAGCATTTTGGTGTTTTCCCCTATTGACTACTTACACACATTTATATAATGACTAGTTAAAGGTTAGAGACAAAATATGTAATCAATTAAAATAAGACAAAACTAATTGGCCTGTATAAGGGATAACCTGGCAGGTCATTAATGGCAAATATAAGTTACTGCCAACATAAAATCAAAACAGCAGTCCTCTAGAACATAACAGACTACAGAATACCTTAATTCCTATAGGCTAGAAATTAAGACCACCTTATATTCTTGCTGGAGATTGAGAATGAAATAGTTCAGGAAGGGATTGCATTTGAATCTTAGAAGAGGGGAGAGGAGGAGGAAGCTGGAATATTTTCTATTCATACAATATTTCAGGAGCAGAAACAGCAAATTACCTTATGGTCTTGTAGTGACCTTGATACCATAGATGATTTCCAGGATATTTACTGATTATAATTTTCCTTGGGCTTAGTATAATTCCTCTGTGAAAGCTAGTTTATTTGTGAATGCCACCTTTAGTGATTATTTGTTTTTTAGTAATATATCATTATTATTGGGAAATATCTAGCTTCTAGGACACAATGCTCTTAGGCACTTTTAACTCAGGTAACTCCAAAACTTTGAGCACTGTAGAAAAAGATAATAATATTAGATAGTTTATGTCAAGTGTTTAATTACCAGTAATCAAGAGGTGCTATAGTAACTAAATTGAGGGACTGATTTTTAAGAACAAGAATGGTCAAGAAAGGCTTTGTGAAGGAGGTGTACTTGCAATAGGTTACCCACGTGATAAAGGCAGAAGGGTTACATTCCAGACAAAGGGAAAATTGGGATGAGCCAAAGAAATAACAGTATTTGTGATCTGATTAGGGAGTTATGAATAAATGAATTTAGTTGAAACAGTATTATGTTGAGTGGTTAGAAATAAGATGGGATCACATCTATTATAATGGCTATAATCAAATGACTGAAAATAATTATTGAAGAGCCTGTAGAAAAATTGGAAACCTCATACCCTGGGCATATAAAATGGTACAGCCAGTTTGGAAAATAATGTGGCAGTTTTTTAAAAAGTTAAATACAAATTTACCAGTGGGCCAGTAATTCCACTCTCAGGTATATACCCAAGAGAAATTAAAACATGCTATCACAAAGGATTGTGTGTGAATGTTCATAGCATTATTCATAATAGCCCCAAAGTGGAAACAATCCAATGTCTGTCAAATAGGCAATGAATAAATAAAATATGGTATATTCATACTGTGGAATACTATTTGGAAATATAAAAGGAATGGAGTACTGATATATGCTATAGTATGGAGGACCCCTCAAAAGATTATGCTAATTGAAAGAATCCAGATATAAAATATTATATATGGCTATTTTTATGCAATGTCTAGAAGAAACAAATCTAGAGAGACAGAAAGTAGGTTAATGATTGTGTAGGGCAGGAGATGAGAATGGGAAGTGACTGCTAATGGGCACAGATTTTCTTTTTAGGGTAACGGAGGTGACTTAAAATAGAAATGTGGATATAGTTTCACAGCTGTGGAGATATTAGCAGTGCTTACTGAACTGTATACTAAAAACAAGTGAATTTTATGATATGTAAGTTAAACCTCAATAAAGCTTTAACAAAGCGATAAAAAATGAGAAAGGAAAGAAAGAACCTATCAGTGGAATGTCTTTACTACCATACTAAAGAATAGAGACTTTTAAAGCTTATCTATGTTTGTATTTCTTTAGGATTAAAATCATGCAGAACATTGGTGTTACATTTATAAAAACTGGTCAGTATTCAGATGCCATTAATTCATTTGAGCACATCATGAGTATGGCACCAAATCTGAAGGCAGGCTTCAACCTAATTCTTAGTTACTTTGCTGTTGGAGATCGAGACAAAATGAAGAAGGCATTCCAAAAACTGATTGCTGTTCCGTTAGAAATTGATGAAGATGATAAATATATTTCACCAAGTGTGAGTATAAGAAGACTGCTGTGGAGCCAGCTACCAGTTATCTGTGCTTTTCTGTTTCTAGAAATGAAGAAGTTGGAATGCGTGACCTTTTAGGTTTCTTCTAGCCCTATATTAATATGTTTTAATTAATTAAATTTAATTAATGTGCTTTTACCAGTTTTATTTGCTATTTAAATTAGGTTGACATTGCGACTCTGTTGAAATAGGGCTAGAGACTATGATTGAAGAATGACTTTACAATTTTAGTGAAAAAAGAGAAAATCTTACAAAATATAAGATTACATGCCATTCTTTAAGAATACTATCTTGACAAAGGAACCACTAAAGCCTTTTCTTAACTGGTTTTTTTTTTCAGTCATTGTTGAACACAGGAAACTAAAACTGTATGTACTAAGTAGATCAAAAATGAAAAGAAGTCCTTATCCTTCACATAGAATGCAGGAAAATACAAAAGTCATATTTTCAGAGACCTGAGGAGGAAATAATATATAATGTTAAGGGAAAAACCAAGGGAAAAAAGAAAGAAATATACATACCCATACATGGACATAAACTGGAAGGAAATACAGTAAAATAGAAATAGTTTCTAGACAGTGAGATAATTTTTCTTAATATTTTAAAAATATTTTTCAGGTTTTTACATATAAAGTATTGGTATTCTGCTCTGTTATTTTATATTAAGCCAAACTATATGAAAATGCCTGTGTTTATCAAAATGGTATAATAATGGCAATTTCATAAATGGAACTTAACATATTTTCTTAATAGATTATAAATGTATTACAACATAGTGGTTGGCTCCATCACTCAGAACTTACTCTTCTTATGCCTCAGCTTCTTTATACATAATATAAGGCTAATTATACTAACCTACCATATAGGGTTGTGAGGATTAAATGAGGTATATAAAATGCTTACAAGAACCTGGGTGGCTCAGTGGGTTAAGCCGCTGCCTTCGGCTCGGGTCATGATCTCAGGGTCCTGGGATCGAGTCCCGCGTCGGGCTCTCTGCTCAGCAGGGAGCCTGCTTCCTCCTCTCTCTCTGCCTGCTTCTCCATCTACTTGATTTCTCTCTGTCAAATAAATAAATAAAATCTTTAAAAAAAAAATAAAATGCTTACAAGAGTACCTGTAACATCGTAAGTGCTAAGTAAACATTAACTACTATATATTATTTTCATATTGAGAAAAAATATCTTACCAAAAAATTATCTGTATTCTTAGGAGAGAGTAGAGATATTGATTACTAAGGAATTTGATGATCATTAAAGTATTTATATTTGAGTTTAGAGTTTATGTCACACAGCTTCTGTGTACTTGGTCCTATTCTATCCAGTCTGACCTTTTATCAGTTGCTCAGAATCTGTTTGTTCAAGGAGAATGTAATTGATAATCAGAAATGAGAAGAAAAGTTCTGCTTTATGCAAGGGAAAATAGCTTAGAAAGATTAATTTACTTTCCATTTTATGTAACTGCTTAGTGGTGAGGTTGATTAGAAATCCAAGTTCTTGGTATTTACTTCTGAATTGATCTTTTTTTTTTTCCAATTTTATTTTCCCAGGATGACCCACACACTAACTTAGTGATTGAAGCTATAAAAAATGATCATCTAAGGCAAATGGAACGTGAAAGGTAATATTTTGTGCCTTACCAAATAGGTTTAATTTTTATAAAAGAATTTAATGTACATTCTGATTATTTCCCTCAAAACTTGTTATACTCAGTATATTTCTCCAATAAGGCTATTGTTTCACCATTTCTATATATTACTAGATTCTCTTTCTGCCTTCAAGATAATCATAGTCCTCAGGCTGATCCCAATTATTCTTACTCAATAACTCTTACTGTTTTCTTGTAATTTGTTTTCTCTCTGAATTTGGTGTAATATTAGAACTTTGCTCATATTACTTTTATTTAAAAAATTATATATTTATGTATTTTTGCCCACCTTCCCAATTAAATTTCATCTCCCAAAGACAAAATTTTGCTTATTTCTTCCTTCCTTCAATATAGTACCTAGTCTCTGCCAAGTATGGTCTGAAAGTTCTGATATTTACGGTATATGTATTAGGAGTATATCACATGGCAGAGGGCCCTTAATTATTTTAATTGTGGTAAAAAACACAAACATAAAATTTGCCATCTTTATTATGGCACATAAGACTTCTTGGTTTGGTAATGTTTTGTGCATTAACATTGTTTTATAACCAATCTTCAGAACTCTGTGTGTGTGTGTGTGTGTGTGTGTGTGTAAGTGTTAGGTCATATACTAATTCTGTTTATTCATTTTTAATTCTAGTGTCATTAAGGTTATATTAATTTCAGATGTACAGTTCTATACATTAGTCAGTGCTCATCATGATAAGTTTACTCTTAGTCCCTCTCAACTATTTCATCCCAGAACTCTATATCTTCTCAAATTGCAATTTTATCCATTGAACAGCTCTCTAGGTCCTGCCCTCAACACCTGGCAACCACCATTCTACTTACTGTGCTATGAATTGACTTTATTTACCTCATGTAAATGGAATTACAGTATTTGTGACTGGCTTAGTACATTTATCCTAATGTCCTCAAGGGTCATCCATGTTGTGGCATGTAACAGAATTTCCTTCCTTTGTAAAGCTAAATAATATTCCATTATATGTATAGAAGGCCCTTAATTTTTAGAAAGTTTAATATTAAAAATACTAATGGGAAGATGGAGTAGACATAGTTTTCTCCTGTTCTTCCCACTAAGTACAAATAAAAACCCTGAAAGTTATATATAAAACAAATACAAGAAAGGTGAAGAGAAAAGGACAGATTAGGAAGGGAGTTCAGGACTTGAGGAACAACATGGCAGTGAGTTCCCCTCATGTTTCCCAAACTTGGAGCTGAAGAAGCAAGCAATCAGAAAATGACAATGGTTGTATTAAAAAAAAAAAAAAAAAAAAAAGCCCCCAAGATTTGAGACAAATACCACACACACACACACACACACACACACAGACTGTAGCCCCACTCCCATGCATGCCAACAAAAGTCAAGTGACAGCCTAGCTTTCTACACCGATAAGGCTGTAAAGAGGTACACATACCCCAAAAGTCCAAGTAGGGAGCCAGGACTTTAATCTGATAGGCCCTTAATGAGTCCCATCACTCTGGTGTCAACAGACAGCACACAGGAGCCTGGAATTCCACTTCATGTGGCAGCGTGAAGACCTCTCCCTCTCTTTTGGTGTCAGAGAAAATAATAGAGGGTCAGAATTTTCATCATCATTCAGTGGTAACAAGCCCACCCCACTGTGGTGTCAGCAATCACCATGGTAGAAGCAGGAACTCCTGCCCTACCCAGGAGACACAGGGACTTCTTCCCATGTTGGTTGTCAAAGGAAGTTGTATTGGGAACCTAGGCATCTATTATCTGATGATAATGAGGTGGTGTCTCTTCTTCCCCTGTTGGAACCATGTCAAAAAAGCCAGCTGAAACAGAAAATTTAAATAAAAATTTGGAGTATTATAGTGCAGAAATGTCCCAAGTTTTGATCAAGAATACTAGTCATACCAAGAACCAGGATTCATTTCATTTCAAACCAAATGAAAAATCGAATCAGTAGATGCCAGCACTGACACAACAGAGATATCAGAATTATCCGACAAATTTTAAATCAGCCATGATGAAAATGTTTGAACAAGTGATTATGAACATTGGTGAATGGGTTCAATGGGAGAATAAAGGAGATATGGAAAGATTCAGTGAACCGGAATATGGAAAATAGATATTACCCAATCTGAACAACAGAGAGAAGATAGAGTAAAAACAGAAATGAACAGAGCCTAAGTGACATCTGGGACTAAAGCAAAAGATCTGCAATTTTTGTCATCAATGTCTTAGGAGAAGGAGATTGGACAAAGAAATAATGGCTGGTAACTCCTGAAATTTAGCTAGAGAAATAAATACACAATACAAGAAACAATAAATACCAAAGAGAATAAACCCAAGGAAATCCATGTGAAGATACATCATGATTAAACTTGTGAAAATTAAAGACAAAGTCTTGAAAGGAGACAGTAAAAAACAACACTTAAGGGAAAGTAATTAGAATGATAGTGGGAAAGTCCTAATAACCTAAGCTCCTGAATTAATAAACTAGAAAAATAAAGAATAGAAATCATTGACATTGAAAAAAAACCAGTGAAAAATATAGAGCTGATTTTTTGAATACATGAATAAAATTAATAAACTTACAGCAAAACTGATAAGAAATCACAGCTTGCCAGTATTAGGAACAAAACAGGAGATATCTCTATAGGCTCTGTATACATCAAAAGGATAATAATGGAACAAACAACCTACAACCTACAAACAACCCTACACCCACAAAGTTGACAATTTAGACAAAATGGACCACTTTCTTGAAAAACGCAAGTGTCCACAACTCACCTGATATGAAATAGATCATTTGAATAGCCCTGTAAATATTTAATTTGTAATTTTAAACCTCCCCCCCCAAATCTCCAGGCTCACATGGTTTTACTAGAGAAATCTAAAAGATGCCTAAAAAACAATTAACATCAATTCTATACAACTTCTTCCAGAAAATATTCATTTTATGAGGCTGGCATTCCCCTGATACCAAAACAAGACAAAGACAGTACAAAAAAAGGAGGGGTTGGGGAGATAATAGATCAATATTGTCTAGAGATAATATCTTATGAATATAGATGCAAAAATCCCAAAGAAAATATTAGTAAGCCAAAAATACAAACAAAATATAAAAGGAATTGTGTACCATGACAAAATGGGATTTATCCTAGGAGTGCAAAATTGGTTTACTCTGTAAAAACCAATGAGTATAATAGAGGATATCAATAAAGATACAGATGTCGTGAAAAGAAGGGCCATCTGTACCCCAATGTTTATAGCAGCAATGGCCACAGTCGCCAAACTATGGAAAGAACCAAGATGCCCTTCAACGGATGAATGGATAAGGAAGATGTGGTCCATATACACTATGGAGTATTATGCCTCCATCAGAAAGGATGAATACCCAACTTTTGTAGCAACATGGACGGGACTGGAAGAGATTATGCTGAGTGAAATAAGTCAAGCAGAGAGAGTCAATTATCATATGGTTTCACTTATTTGTGGAGCATAACAAATAGCATGGAGGACAAGGGGCGTTAGAGAGGAGTAGGGAATTTGGGTAAATTGGAAGGGGAGGTGAACCATGAGAGACTATGGACTCTGAAAAACAGTCTGAGGGGTTTGAAGTGGCGGGGGGGTGGGAGGTTGGGGTACCAGGTGGTGGGTATTATAGAGGGCACGGCTTGCATGGAGCACTGGGTGTGGTGAAAAAATAATGAATACTGTTTTTCTGAAAATAAATAAATTGGAAAAAAAAAAGGATATCAATAAAGAAAAAAAAATTTTTTTTACAAAATCCAATATGCTTTCATGGAAACAAACTAAAACACCTCAACAGGCTAACAATAGAAAGGGATTTCCTCAATCTGATAAGGACATTTATGAAAAGCCCAGTTTGACATGCTTAATGGTGAAAAACTGCATGATTAGACCCTTAGAACAGGAACAATATAAGGCTATTCCCTGTCACTAATTCAACATTGCACTCAGGGTCCTACCCATGGAAATTAGGCAAAAAAGGAAGTAAGAGACATCCAGATTGGAGAGGAAGAAGCAAAATTATCTCTGTTTACAGATTACATGTTCTTATATGTGGAATATCCTACATAAATTTTAGAATCCACTAAAAAGCAATTTTAACTAATATACAAGTTCAGCAAGCTTGCAGAGTAAGATATCGATATATAGGAATTAGTACTATAGAAATATATACTAGCAATGTACTAGCCAAAATGAAATTCATAATTACATTTACAGTAGCATAAAAATAATTAAGAATAAGTTTACCAAGTGAAGTATAAAATTCATACTCTGTAGAGTATAAAACATTACTGAAGTATATGCTAAGTAAATGGGAAGACATCACATTTCTATGGATAGGTACTTAATGTTAAGATGACAGTGCTCCCCAAATTATTTTATAGATGGAGTGTAATCCATATCAGAATCTGAGCAGTGGTTTTTTTAGAAAGTGACAAATTGATCCTAAAATTCATATGGAAATCTAAGGGATCCCAAGTTGCCAAAACAATACTAGTGCATAAACAATTTTGGAACACTGAAAGTTAAATTAAATTAAAAAAAAGAAAAAGAAGAGCAAAAGTGGAAGCTCATACTCCAAAAGAAGAGCAAAATTGGAGGGCTCATACTCCAAAACACAAATCAAGTATAGTAGTACTTCATGCTAGTAGCATAAAAATAGGCATAGAAATCATTGGAATGGGATTGAAGGTCCAGAAAAAACTTGTACATTTATAATTAATAAAAGCGCCAGGATAGTTTGATGGAGAAAAGATAGTCTTTTCAACAAATGTTGCTGGGAAAATTGGATATCCTCATGCAAAAGAATGAAGTTGGGTCTGTCTCATACCATACACAAAAATTACTACAAAATGGATCATAGACCTAACTGTAAGAGCTCAGAACTATAAATTCTTAGGGGGAAAAAAGCAGTATCATTCATCTTGTATTAAGCAGTGATTTTTGTTTTGTTTTAATACCAGTTTTTTTTATTATTATTATTATGTTAATCCAGTGTTTCTTCTATTTGTCAGCCTGCACTGAAAAGAAAGATGAGCTGTTGATCCAGAAGGCAGTTGTGGCTTGCTAATCCCATTTCCTAGCCATGGTTGTCAACCTGACTTACAGACAGATTTCTAGTGTAGCTGTCCACTATATAGTAGACTTTCATGGTGTGTTAGCCTTGATAGGTAATGTTTATACTTAAAAAAAATCCAAACTCTTTATACCAAGTCTCTCAATAAAACTTTTTTGTTTGTTTGATATAGGAAAGCCATGGCAGAAAAATACATCATGACAGCCGCAAAACTCATTGCTCCTGTAATTGAAACATCTTTTGCTGTAGGTTATGATTGGTAAGAGAGAAATTCAGTATAACTGGATGGATATGATGTTTTCATAATTTATACATTTATTGATTTAAACTTTTATTAGAAAAGTAATTATGAATATTGATTTCTACTTATCAGGAAAATAATTTGTGGTAAAATCAATATAAGGCATTCTGAAAGTTCTACTGTATTTTTATTATTGCTTATGTCATTTCTTAAATAGTAAGTCAGGTGTGCTACCATTCAATATAAGGATGCATAATTCCACAGTACAAATCCAGCCTGTATTCTCTTCCATTTTACTGTACCTTTTCTCATTTTTTTCCTTCTCTACCTGAAGTTTGTCAGTAGAACTGAAACTTTCTTCCCTGAGGAATAGCTCTCGTACCTAAAGGGGCTGTTGTCTCCTGATGTAATGTATTTCCTAAATAGAAGTTAGGAGTTTTGTTAGAGTTGGAAAAATCTTGGATTATTTGTTGGATGAGTAGTGAATTTGTTTTCTTTGACCCAGTACAGGAATCCCCTTTGTAGCATCCCATATAGGTGGCCGTTTAACTTCTGCTTGGAGTCTTCTGGTATTCAGCTTATTTCTGAACATCTTTAAGGGTTACAAAAATCTTTGTATTGAACCCAAAATTGCCCCTCGTGGAACTTTTTTCTGTGATCTTTCAAGCAAACATAGACTGAGTCTATGACCTCTTCTGTATGGTACCTTACAGAGTTTTAAAAATCCAAGATACATATACATAGTTACAAAGCCAAGTACAGAAGGTTTAACTGTTCTTCTCTTTCTTTCTTTCACTCGTCCATTACACAGTCCATTCTCTATAAGTATGAGCTTGGGCTTTGTTTTGCTTTCTTGTTTTCTAAGTACATTTCATGTTTCTTCTTGCTAGACATAACTTGTTTTCTTTAGCATATTATTACCATCTTTCAGATGCTTACCTATTCTGTTTATTCCTTGGAGTCCATTCTATTCCTTGGAATACGTTGTCTCCCTGGTTTAATTTGTACTGGAGGCGTCACAGTTGATCCGTGATGTTTTGTTTTTATTGGTATTTCCAGTTCCTGGCTCTCTTTTTTTGCATTTTTTGCTTCTGTTGCAGACTCAGGTTTTCTTGGCGTTCTCTCTTACAGAATAGCTCTCTCTGCCTCAGTTTCTATATCATGGTTACTGTATTGGCCTGCTGTTAAATATCTTGGGGATTACTGTCATTTTTCTCCTGGTTTGGATCTTTTTCCCTTGTTTACCACTTTATTTTTTCCTTTATTTCATCCCTAATTAATCCTTTTAAGATCTTTCTATGCATGTCTGTAAATGTGCAGTTCTGTTCTCATTCCTGATTGATCATTTATTTTATGAGGTAAAAAATTTTAAATTTTAAGTTGTATCTTTGTTTTAGAAGTTTAAAAGCATTTCTTCATTGTTAGCTAATATTGTTGCAGATTAGAAGTCTAATACTAGACTCATCTTTGTTATTTGTAGGTGACCTGTGTTTTCTTTCTGATGATTTTTAGAATTTCCTCTGTAGCTTTTGTTATTCTGAAATTTCATAATGGTATGTTTATGTATGTCTTTTTTTTCTGTCTTCCTCCTAAGCACTCAACAGACCCCTCAATTTGTAGTCTGTTGTTTACTTTCAATTTGGGGAAATTGTGTTATATTATTTCCTTGGTAATTTATTTCCTTCTTCTCTACTTATAAATTTCTATCAATTGGGTTTGAGACTCTCTTGTCACTTATCTTTCTTATACTTTCCATCCTTTAGCTTTGCTTTGCTTTCGGGGAGACTTTCTTGACTTTCTCATCCAACTCTTCCATTTAATTATTTTGTTCATGCATTTTTATTTTGTATTTATAAGAGCATTTTCATTATCTTTGCTTGTCTGGTTAAGGGGAGTCTGCGGGCTTTGCTTCACACAGAGATGGAGTGCTCAGTGATTCCATAAGAGCCCTGTAGGCAGGCACCCTGATTCAGCCACCTTCTCAACTCATCTCCTCAATTGCCGTCCCTGAATCCCAGTCTCACCTGGATTCAGTAGAGGCAGGAAACTCTCTCCTCTGCTTTCTTAGTGTCACTTCCTTTTTTTCTTCTTTATAATCCAGTAGTTTCTCATTCTTCCAGAAGTTGTATTTGCTCATGTTTTGAATCAGAAGTTTTGCCAGTTAGTGCCAATAGTGATGAAAGGACTTTCTTCAGAGTTTTTTTTTCTCTTTTCAGATACACAGTTCAGATTCTTTACTCATTTCAGATATAATGTGTTTTTCTAGAATGACTGGTTTTCTACCTGACTAGTTGCCTGCCTAGTTTATAAATGAGTCCCTTAAAATGTGTCCCTATATGTGTACACAGTACTCCACTTGTGTTTTGAATGGTGTTATAGTACAACAGAATCACTGTGTCCCTTTTTGTGGGCACCAAACTGTGGTTGTAACCAAAGATTTCCTTGATCTGGGGGGCAACCACCTCACAATAAATGAACTCTATTTATTTATCTTTAATTATGCTGAATAGTATGTATTATTTGTTTTACTATTATTAAATCTAACCTGAATTCTCTTAAAGTTTACTAGGTATACATATTAATTTTTTTAAGGATTTTATTTATTTATTTGACAGAAACAGACACAGCGAGAGAGGGAGCGCAGGCAGGGAGAGTGGGAGAAGGAGAAGCAGGCTTCCTGCTAAACAGGGAGTCCGAGGCAGGGCTCAGTTCCAGGACTCTGGGATCACGACCTGAGCTGAAGGCAGACGCTTAATGACTGAGCTACCCAGGCACCCCTACATATTAATTTTTAATGTTTTTAACTTTTCAAAAATATGATTATAACTATGTCTTTGCAACGTAGCAGTTGAGTGAAATTTTGAACATTTATCCAATGCCAACCAGTTTGACTGATATTTTCTACTAAATTAACATTTACCATCTATTAAATTAACATTTCTACTAAATTAACAATTTCTACTAAATTAACATAACCATACTGTTTTCCATAGCGACTGTACCAGTTTACATTTTCACGTACAGTACACAAGGGTTCCTTTTTCTCTAACACTCATGTCTTGTCTTTTTTCTTTTTTTTTTAAAGATTTTATTTATTTATTTATTTGACAGAGAGAGATCACAAATAGACAGAGAGGCAGGCAGAGAGAGAGAGGGAAGCAGGCTCCCTGCTGAGCAGAGAGCCCGATGCGGGACTCGATCCCAGGACCCTGAGATCATGACCTGAGCCGAAGGCAGCAGCCCAACCCACTGAGCCACCCAGGCGCCCCAATGTCTTCTCTTTTTATTGAGGCTTTTTCTCATGAATCGTTAAATTTGCATTTATTGAGATGATCTTATGATTTTTATCTTTCATTCTGTTAATGTGATGTTCCATAGTTAGTGGTTTGCACATATTGAACTATATTTGCATTCCAGGGATAAATCTCATTTGACCTTGGTATTTATAAGAACATTTGCTTTTAATCCTTTTAATATGCTGTTGAATTCAGTTTGCTCATATTTTGTTGATGATGTTTGCATATAAATATTCATCAGGGATATTGTCCTATAGTTTCCTCTTGCTGTAATGTTCTTACCTAGTTTTGGTAATGGATAGTGTTGGCCTCATAAAATGAGTTTGGGAATTTTCCCCCTTAGTTTTTTTAGAGTTTGAGAAGGATTGGCTTAGAATTGACCAGTGAAACCATATATATGATCCTGGCTGTTCAAATTTTCTTTTTCTTCCCAATTAAGTTTGGGAAGTTATATGTTTCTAGAAATTTATTGATTTCTTCTAGGCTGTCCAATTTATTGGCATATGATTTTTCCTAATATTCTCTTGTACTCTCTTCTATTTCTTTGGTGTCGGTTGTTTCTCCTCTTTCATTTCTAATTTTGTTTGAGCACTTTTTTAAATGAGTCTGGCTAAAGGTTTGTCAATTTTATTGATCTTTTCAAAGAACCAGCGCCTGGTTTCATTGAACTGTTCTGTTGGGGTTTTTTTTTAGTCTCTATTTCATTTATTCCTGCTCTAATCTTTATTATTTCCTTTCTACTACTGGTTTTGGGTTTTGTTCATTCTTCTTTTCTTGCTTCTTTAGGTGTAAGGTTATATTGTTGATTTGAGATTCTCCTGCTTCTTGAGGTAGGCCTGGATTGCTATAAACTTACCTCTTAGAACCACTTTTGTTGCATTCTAAAGATTTAGGGTCATTGTATTTTCATTATTATTTATTTCTATGTATTTTTTATTGCTTCTTTGATTTCTCGATTGACCCATTCACTGTTAGTACCATGTTATTTGGTCTCCATGTATTTGTGGTCTTTCCAGATTTTTTTCCTCTGGTTGATTTCTAGTTTCATAGTGCTGTAGTCAGAAATAATGCATGGAATGACTTTGATCTTTTTTTATTTTTTTATTTTTTTAAAGATTTTATTTATTTATTTGACAGACAGAGATCACAAGTAGGCAGAGAGTCAGGCAGAGAGAGGGGAAGGGAAGCAGGATCCCTGCTGAGCAGAGAGCCCGATGCGGGGCTCGATCCCAGGACCCTGGAATCATGACCTGAGCCAAAGGCAGAGGCTTTAACCCACTGAACCACCCAGGCGCCCCTGATTTTTTTAATTTCTTGAGGCTTGTTTTGTGGCCTAATATGTGATCTCTTGTGGAAAATGGTCCATGTCACTTGAAATGAATGTGTATTTTGCTGTTTTAAGATAGAATGTTCTGAGTATATCTGTTTATTCCATCTAGTCCAGTGTGTCATTCAAAGTCCTTTTTTCCTTGTTGATTTTCTGGTTGGGTGATCTATCCATTGACTTATCAGTTACTTCCTTTATGTTATTATTATCAATTATTTCCTTTATGTTTGTTATTGAACACTTTAAGTATTAAGTGCTCCCATGTCAGGTATATAAATATTTACAGTTGTTATATCTTTTTGTTGAATTGTCTCCTTAATGACTATATAGTGTCTTTTTTTGTCTCATCATAGTCTTTGTTTTAAAGTCTGTTTTATCCGATATAAGCAATGCTACCTGCTTTCTTTTCATATCCTTTTGAATGATAAATGTTTCTCCATCACATCACTTTTAGTCTGCAGGTGTCTTTAGGTCTGAAATGAGTCTCTTATTTCTAGGTCTTGTTTTTTTAATCCATTCTATCACTCTTATGTCTTTTGATTGTGGAGTGTTTAGTCTATTTACATTTACATTTACATTTGAAGTAATTATTAATAGGTATGTATTTATTGTCATTTTGTTACTTGTTTTATGCTTGTTTTTAGAGTTTTTCTCCATTCCTTTCTTCTTTTGCCTTCTTCTGTCATGATTACTTGGCTTTTTTTAGTCATATACTTGGATTCCTTTCTCTATTTTCTCTGTATCTATTACTGGTTTTTGATTTGTGATTACCATTAGGTTTGTGTATAACCTCTTCTGCATGTAGCAGTACAAATTATGTTGATGGTCACTTAAGTCTGAACCCATTATGTACTCCTCTCCTCCCCATGTTTTAGGTATATGGTATTATACTTTACATCCCTTTATTTTGTGAATCCCTTGAGTGGTATTTACAGTTATACTTATGTTTACAGCTTTTGTGAGTCCTACTTTTCTTATTCTTGCTTATGGTCTTTCACTCAGAGAGTCCCCTTTAATATTTTTTGTAGGGCTAGTTAATGGTCATAAATTCCTTTAACTTTTGTTTGTTTAAGAAATGCTTATCTCTCCTGTTCTGAATGACAACCGTGATGGATAGAGTATTCTTGTCTGCAGATTTTTTCCTTTCAGCACTTTGACCATATCATGCCACTCTCTTCTGGCCTGCTAAGTTTCTGCTGAAAAATCAACTTAGAGCCGTATAGGCTTTCCATTGTATATAACTGTCTTCTTTTCTCTTGCTGCTTTTAAAATTTTTTCTGTATTACTACTTTTTGCCATTTTAATTATTATGTACCTTGGCATGGACCTCCTTGAGTTAATTTTGTTGGGGCATCTTTGTGCCTCTTGGGCCTGAATTTCTGTTTCCTTCCCCAGATTCAGGAAGTTTTCAACCATTATTTCTTTAAATAAATTTCTGCCCCCTGTTCTCTCTCTCTTGTCCTTTTGGAATCCTTATAATGCCAGTGTTATTACATTTGATGGTGTCTTTGAATTTCTTAAGTCTGATCTAATTTTGCATAACTTTTTCTATGTCATCTTTTCAGCCTGATTACTTCCAATTACATTGTCCTCCAGTTTGCCACTTCGTTCTTTTGGTTCCTCTGGTCCGTTATTTATTTCCTCTAGTATATTTTTAATTTCATTTACTGTGTTCCACTCTCTGATTGGTTGTTTTTCACCTCGTGTTTATGATCTCACTTATGTCCTCCAGTCTTCCCTTAAGTCTGATGAATATCTTTATGATCATTACTTTAAATTCTGTAGTAGGCATATTACATATTTCTGTTTCGCTTAGCTCTTGCTGTGGTTTTGCCCTGTTCTTTCATTTGGGACATATTCTTCTGTCTTCTCAGTTTGTCTAACTCTTTGTGTCTGTTTCTATGTATAAGGAAAGTCAGCTACATCTCCTACTCTTCAGAGTACCGGCCTTATGTGCCTTGCCATGCAGTATCCCCTGTTCACCAGAACCTGGCATTTCAGAGATTCTCTCCTATGTGTGATATGTTTACCCTGCTCTTGTGGTTGAGCCAGTATTTTCCTTCAGTCCAGTCATCTGCAGGGGCTTTCTTTGCCTGTAATGGGCAGTTTTTGTCCCTGTGGTTTAGTGGGCCAGTCTGCAGATGCCTTGGCTTCAGTTGAGTCAGGCCAGGCATTTGCCAGAGATGTAGTGCACCAAACTACAGGGTGTTCTCCCTGTGTTGTCCCCAAGAAGCTTCCATTGGTTTGTAGGACCTATGGTCAGAGCAGTTATCTGCCTCTTGCCCACTGCTGGGGACTCCATCTCACTGATGTGTTTATGTTTCCCTCTCTTTGGGGCAGGAGTCACTTTGGAGTGGTACTGGCCACTGGCCACTGTTGGGACTTCTTGCACACTGCCAGGCCTGTGGCACTGCCCTATATGGGCTCTGGCCAAGAGTGTGTTGGAAAGTGCAGATCTGCTAAAGGACGGCATAAAGCAGTAGGGCTGCAGTACTGTCAAGCTTTGACTACAGGTCCTCTGCAGGAGGGGCTCTGATATTTCCAGACTAAGGTGGGCTATCTAGAGGGGTGGTTTGGCAGAAGCACAACATGGGGACGGGAGAGTAGGGCTGGCAAATTATATATCAAGTCCCATAGGTGGGCATATGTTTATGCTGAGGAGCAATGGAGGGAAATGGTGCCTCTCAGTTCCTTTATTTCTGGAGGAGTTCCCCAGGGATTTATGTCCCTTTGTGATACACTCTGAATTTTCTGGGTTATTTACACCAACGGGGTGTTATGTATACATGGGAGGATGTGAGCCTAGAGTTTTCCTACTTTGCTATCTTCCCAGGAAGTCCTACATTATTCTTATATTCATTATGGTGACTTGTGACCAGTGATTACAACCTGCTGAAAGCTCAGATGATGATTAGCATTTTTTAGCAACAAAGCATTTTTAATTAAGTTATGTACACTGTTTTTTTTTTTAAAGACATAATGCTGTTTCACTCCTCATAGATTACAGTATAGTATAAACAACTTTTATATGCACTAGGAAACCAAAAAATCCATTTGACTTGCTTTATTGCAATTTTTGCTTTATTGGCAGCAGTCTGGAACTGAATCCACAGTGTCTCCAAGATATGTCCATATGTGAATTGCAAATATTTTCTCCCATTCTCTAGTTGTCTTTTCATTTTTATTTTTTGTAGTTTCTTTTGCTATATAGAACCTTTTTAGTTTGATGTAGTCCCACTTGTATCTTTTTTATTTTATTGCTTCTGCTTTAGGTGTAATAGCCAAAAATCAGTGCCAAGATCCATGTTAAGGAAGTTTTCACCTATGTTTTCTTCTAATTCACCAGTTTTCATTTCTGAATTTATTTATTTGTATCTTTCTTTTTTTCTTAGGTAGTCCAGCTAAAGATTTGTCATTTTTTTGTCTTAAAAAAAAACAAGCTCTTAGTTCTGTTTATCTTTTCTATTGTTTTCTAATCGCTTTCATTTATTTCTGATCTTTGTTACTTCTTTAATTCTACTAATTTTGAACATAGTTCTTTTTTTTAGTTCCTTGAGGTATTAAGTTAGGTTGTTTATTTATGATTTTTTTTCTTAATGTAGGTATTTATTACTATAAGCTTCCCTCTTGTAACTGTTTTTGCTGTATACCATAAGTTTTAGTATGTTTTGTTTCCATGTGTTTCAAGGTATTTTTTTAATTTCCCTTTCGATATCTTATTTGACCCACTGGTTGTTCAGGAGTGTAATTTTTTTAACTCTCCATATTGTGAATTTTCTGGTTTTTCTCTTATTATTGATTTCTAGTTTCATATTATTGTTGGAAAAGATTCTTAAGTATAATTTCAGTCTTCTTACATTTGCTACATTTGTTTTGTGACCTAACATATGATCTATCCTGGGGAATATTTTGTGTGTGCTTAAGAAGGATGTGTATTCTGCTTTTGTTAGATAGAATGTTTTGTATACCCATTTGGTCTAACATATATTTCAAATCCCATGTTTTCTTACTGGTTTTCTGTCTGGATGATCTATGCATTGTTAAAAGTGAACAATGCTATTGAAATCCCCCATTATTATACTGCTGTCTACTTCTTCCCTTAGGTCTGTTAATATTTGCTTAACATATTTAAATGCTGTGATATTGAATGCATGCATATTTACAATTATTCTCTTTTTGATGAAAAGACTTCTTTATCATTACATAATGACCAATTTGTCTTTTTTTTTTTTTTAAGATTTTATTTGTTGATTTGACAGACAGATCACAAGTAGGCAGAGAGAGAAAGAGAGAGAGAGGAGAGAGCAGAGAGCCCAATATGGGGCTTAGTCCCAGGACCCTGAGATTATGACCTGAGCCGAAGGCTGAGGCTTTTAACCCACTGAACCACCCAGGCACCCCACCATTTTGTCTTTTGTTACAGTTTTGACCTGAAGTCTATTTTGTCTGATACAAGTATAGCTCTTGGTTTTTTTGTTCCACTGAGTATCTTTTTCTGTCCCTTCACTTTGAGCCTGTTTGTGTCTGTAAAGCTGAAGTGAGTCTCTTGTGTGGTTGGGACTTTTTATGCATTCAGACACTCTGTGCTTTAATTGGAGAATTTAATTCAATTATACTTAATTATTGCTAGGTGAGGCTCTTGATAGGTAATTATTAATTAATATTAGTAGTTAATAATTACTGATAGGTATAATGTCATCTTATTATTTTCTGGCGGTTTCATAGTTCCCTTGTTTCTTCTTTTTCTTTCACTGTTTTTCTTTGTGAGTTGATGATTTCCGTAGTGGTATGCTTTGATTCCCTTCATTCTGCCTCTTGTGCATCTACTATAGATTTTTGTTTACATAAAATATTTTATTGTTAAAATAGCCTCAAGCTAATGAAAACTTTGCATACAAAACCTCTACTCTTTTACATTCCCCATAATTTTACCTTCTTTTATATTGTGTATTTACCTTTTTAAATATTGTGTACCCACTAACATTATTATAGTTGTTATTTTTAATACTTTTGTCCTTTATCCTTTTGAATTATGTGATTGACATAGCTCCATATTATAATATTGCAGTATTCTGAGTTTGCTATTTAACTTTAACAATATGTTTTTTATTTTTATATGTTTTCATATTGCTAATTAGCATTCTTTCATTTTGTCTTAAACTCCTTTCACCATTTCTTGTAAGACAGGTTTAGTAGGAGTGAATTCCCTCCGCTTTTGTTTGTTTGGGAAAGTCTCTTTCATTTCTGAAAGAAAACTTTGGCAGGTAAATTATTCTTGATTGGCACCATTTTTCTTTGAGTACTTTCAGTATATCATTCCACTCTCCTCAGGCCTACAAGGTTTCTGCTAAGAAATCTGCTAATAGTCTGATGGGGGGTGTCCTTTATATGTGAGGAACTTTTTTTTCTTGCTGGTTTTAAAATTGTCTTTATCTTTTATTTTGGACAGTTTTATTATAATGTGTCTTGGAGAATTGAAATTTGGGGTTACCTATTAACTTCATAAACTTGGATGTCTGAATTTCTCACCAGATTTGGGATTCTCAACTACTCTTCTTTAAGTAGGCTTTCTGTTCCTTTCTCTTTCTTCTCCTAGACTCCAATAATGGGTAGATTTCTTTCTTTTGATGATATCCCATAATTCACATAGGCTTCTTTCATTCTTTTATTTTTCTGTTCCTCTGACTAGATAATTTAGAATGATCTGTCTTTCTTTTGCTTGGTCAGGTCTGTTGTTGAAGCTTTTTATGAGTTCTTCAGTTTAGTTACTGTGTTTTTCAATTCTTGGATTTCTGCTTTTTTTTTAATAGTTTCTATTTCCTTGTGGAACTTCTTGATTTATTCATGTGTTGTTTTCTTAATTTCATTTAGTTGTCTGTTTTCTTAAAATTGACTAAACTTTTTAAAGAGGATTATTCTAAATTCTTTGTCAGACAATTCATTGATTTCCATTTTTTTAGTCAGTCCTTAGAACTTTATTAGTTTCCTTTGGTGGTTGTATATTTTATTAATTATTTATGATCCTTATGTCCTTTTGTTGGTATCTGAGAACTTAAGGAAGTAGGTACTTCTTTTATTTTTCTGATCCTCTGACTAGATAATTTTGAATGATCTGTCTTACATTCATTATATCTTCTTTTGCTTGGTCAGGTCTGTGTTGAAGCTTTTTATGAGTTCTTCAATTTAGTTATTGTGTTTTTCAATTCTTGGATTTCTGCTTTTGTTTTTTTAATGGTTTCTATTTCCTTGTGGAACTTCTTGATTTATTCTTTTAGCCTTTATAGACTGTCTTTATGAGGTAAAGCCCTTTACAAATCAGCCTGTCCAGAAATTCTGGGTGGACCATCTGGTGTAGTACTTGAGTAGACAGGTCTGTTGTCTGCTGCCTGGATTAGTAGTGGGTGAAATCTTGTACTTGAGTACATGGGGAGCAGTCTGGTGCCTAGGTCACAAGGTGGAGCTGAAGCCTTGTTTCCCTGGGGTGTGCTCGGTGCTTGAATCTGTGTAATGGACTTGGGACCTTGGTCTTGTGGGCAGACCTGGATCCTAGGTTTCTAGGCACCAACCAGGCATTGGGAACCACTGGGGTGGACCTAGCATCTAGGTCCACAGAGGCTGTTTTGGTACTGAGACAGGCTGGAAGCCTGGTTTTGTGAGAGCCAACCTAGAGTTTGGGGCTGCAGGAGCTGGCCTGTATCCTGCAGCCCTCAGGAGATGGCATGGAGGTTGGATTTGCAGAAGTAATTATGGCACTTGGGTGGACCAAGAACCTGGGTCAGTGGGGGCTTGCTTTGAACCTGGGGGCTGACCTGGTATTTGAGATTTGGGGCTATAGTAGCTAGCCTGGTGCTGAAGTGGGTCAAAAGCTTGGGTGTACAGTAGTCATCCTTTCTCTGGGCCCAGTCATCCTGTCTATTTTGTAGGGCCAAAGTTGTTGCCTGGGAGTTGGCTGATGCTAGGATGTGTCAGGATTCTGGGTTCATGGGAGCTTGCTGGGAATCTAGAGGTTGTCTGGAACCACTGGAGCTGCTTTATCCATTGGGCCATGGACCTAAGTTTGCAGGAACCACCTTGGGCCACTGGAGCCACCAGGAACTGGAGTGAGCTGGTAACCTTGTTTCACAGGTACTATCTGTGGAGCCTGATGCCTAGGAGCCACCTGAGGTGTAGAATCCTACAGGTAGCAGGATGGGCAGGATCCTGGGTTCATAGGAGTGTGCTAGGGAGTCACCTAGGGCATTGAGAGTCAGCCTGGTATTGGGATGGTCTAGTCTAGAGTCTGCAGTTAAGTCAGACACTTACTTTACTCAACTTCTCTTGGAGAGAGGCTTTCTCTCTCCATGCCAGGCTGTCTAGGCTCGGAGGAAAAATGAAGGGGGTCTGTGAATCTATCTGTCCTCCTCAGTGTGTCTTTTCTTACATCTGATCTTCACCCAGGTGCTGTAATCCCTCACCTAGAATCCTTAGCTCTTGTGAAAATATTTTCATGCATGGATAGTCCTTAAAATCGATCTTTTGGGGAGGGTACAAGTACAAGAAATTGCTATACCACCATTTTGCTGACATCACTCCTCCAACAGTATTTTTAATGTTACGTAGTATAATATTAGTTTTAGCCAAAGAGCATAGTGATATGCATAGTGATATCATAACTATGTTATAATTCATAGGTATTTTTAAGATTTCATTTGTAAACTAAAATGTAGTAAGCCTTATTTCTTTGTGTTAACTAAGTAGGCATTTATATCTCTAGATAGAACTTGCCAGGTTTTAAAAAATATTTGCCCGATCTCAGATTATGTGAAACCCATGTTTCTAGTAACTTTGAAGCTTTCTTCAAAGCTTCATATATTTTATATATATGAATATATATAAATATAATATAAACAATATATTCATATTGTTTGATATTCATAAAGCTTACATAATATTTTTCAGAAACTGTAATATATATGTGTATATACTTATGAACATATATGCATATGTGTACATTTTATGTGATTATATACAAAAAAACTATGTGCATTTATATACCTCTGTATGTATGTATATATGTGTATTTTGAATGGAGGACAGTGATCTTTAGAGTCAACATCAGAGCTTCTGGCTATGGTTAGAAAATACTTACGGGATGCTTTGGTGGCTCAGTCAGGTAAGCATCTGCTTTCAGCTCAGGTCATGATCCCAGGGTCCTGGGATCACGTCCTGCATCAGGATCTTTGCTCAGCGGAGAACCTGGTTCTCCCTCTGCCTGCTCCTCCCCCTTGCTTGTGCGCGCGCTCTCTGTCTCTCTCTCTTTCTCTGACAAATAAAACCTTTAAAAAAAAAAAAAACTTTACATACAGGATATCATTCCATAATGGTTATTTATAAGCATCATATTTTCTCCATATCTAATTTCTTCATGTCTTGTTCTTTGTAGAATATTAAAGAAGAGGCTTTTATAAGATATAAATAACATCTGTTCAATGTTTAGAGAATGTTTAGGACTTCAAATTAAACAACAAAAAAGCATTTAAACTAAACTTACCTGATTTCTGTTCCATTTCAATAATATTTAAATGACTTCATCAAGACAAATCGTTATAGTCTTCTATTTCACTTAGTCATATTGGCTGTTATATATATAAATTTTTTTTAATGGTTTAAGGGGACAGTTTTAAAAAAGTGGTTGCTAGTTGTTTTGTTCACTGTTGACTATTTCAGCCTATTTGAAATCTGGATTATGCCAATATCTAGCTCTCAAAGCTATTAGTAAGTTAATTATAAAACCAGAAATTTTATATATTTTTACTAAAGACAGGGTCATTAATTTTGTTTCCTTCTCTCTGGGGCAATTTTCAATGGGTGTATAGCTCAGGCCTGGTATAGTATCATTCACATCCTAAATTTTGGCTAAATTTTTTTTACTTTAGCTTCAATTTATCGAGGACAGCTACTTTGGATTCTTGTTTAATACTATTGTATATTTTCTCTCAATGAGATAAGCATGAAATCATTGCCTTTTTATAGCTGAGAGAAATGAGTAGTAAAAAATGTATTAGCTTCACTAAGGACAAATACTAGTTAAGGTCAGAACATTTACTATGCCAGTGACTTAAACAGTGTACTCATTGGAATGATACTGTGAGCTTATTAAAAGAAAATGACTCGGCTCCACTCCCGCTCCCAATATATCTGAGTTAGGGTTCTGAGGTAGAGAGCAAGCATTCGTATTTTTCAGTGGTGTTAGATGAACAAAAGAATCTATATTTTTTCATTGTTTCCCATGTGGTTCTGATGGGCAGCCAGGTTTGGAAACTCATGTAATATAATATACCTGTTTATTGAAAACCAAAAGGAAAAAGTCAGTCCTGGCATTATTTGGATTTTTCATCATTAATTATTCTGTCACTGTATTTTTGTTAGCTCATTTGTATGGGGTTAAAATTATTTTTAGCCTTTATGTGGTTAAATATAAAGCACATAAGAATTACGAACCAATAACATCAGCTCAGTGATTTATCACAAAGCAAACATTCATGTAACCCCTATCTAGATTAATAACATTTAAAGAATAGAACACAGTCAGCACCTTAGAAGTTCTGCTGTGCCCATCTCAAACACTGCCCCTCCCATTCTGATGGGTGATGGATATCTTGACTTAAATAGTAATCACTTCCTAGCTTTTCTACAGACTTTAACCACCTAACCAGTCATCCCTTTAGTTTTGCATTTTTTTGAACATCATATAGGTGGACTTGTGCTATGCATATTGTTTCATGTGTGGTGTCTTTTACTCTGTGTGGCAGTTGTCAGTGTTGTTGCATGTAGCTCTGGTTTGTTCATCTTCATTGCTGTGTAGTGGTGCATCTGTACAATGGATATTACTCTTGACCATGAGAAATTGAGATAGAGAAGTTTATTACTCACAGGTCCTAGAGGAAGTACAAGTGGAGGCACCACACAGGGAAGTCAAGATAGGGTACAGGCAGAAAGAAAGGCTGTAGCTGGGGTACATGCCATATTAGGGTCCATGGGTAGAATGTTTTGGGCTCATGGGATAAGGCCAGATTGGTCAATTCAAACCAAAAAGAGGGAGCTTTGGTAAGCTCCATGAGAATCTTATGTAGGAGGTAGACAAGGAGAAGGCCCTGGGAGATGGGGAAGACTCTTGATCACAAGGCTTTTGTGGAAGACATATCAAGAACTTAGATTTGCTTGGGCTCTGCAGACTGCTGTCTGGGACATGCATTTGCATCAGGGGCTAGTGTCAGTTTTTGGTCCCTGCTTAGCCACATGGCCAGACAAGATGGACAGTGGGACAGCAGTACCATGCAGTAGCTTAGTGAAAGTCTGGACATTGCTTTTCAGATGTTTTCTCCTAGTCTGTGTCTTGTCTTCCATTTCTCTTGACCTACTGGGAAATTAATTGGTATTTCATTCAAATCTATAGATCAGGCTGGAGAGCATCTTTAAAATGTTTACTTTTCAAATTTGTAAGTACAATACATTTCTCCACTTAGGTCTCTGTAATTTCTTTCAAATACTTTTTAGCTTTGTGGGGTTTTTCTTTTTTTTTTCAGATTTTATTTATTTATTTGACAGACAAAGATCACAAGTAGGCAGAGAGGCAGGCAGAGAGAGAGGGGGAAAGCAAGCTCCCCGCCAAGCAGAGAGCCCAATGTAGGGCTTGGTCCCAGGAACCTGGGATCCTGACCTGAGCCAAAGGCAGAGGCTTTAATCTACTGAGCCACCCAGGCACCCACAAATACTTTCTTTAGTTTTAAGTCTAGAGAGCTGCATGTCTTTTGTTATACTTATTCCTACGTATTTGATTCTTGATGGTATAGGGCATAGTTTTAAAATTTCATTTTCTACTTGTGCTTTTCTAGTATGTAGATATATAGTTGATTATAGATATTGATCTTTATCCATTGACCTTAATACATTTACTTACTAAATGTATTAAATGCAGATAGTCATCTCTAGATGTTTTTGGGTTATCTATCTATATGAACTTTTGCTATCCATAGATAATGACAGTTTATTTCTTTTTGCCCAATCTTTATGCTTCTTTTTGTTTTTTTCCTTCATTGCACTGGCTTTGATACCAGTTCTGTGCTGAATTGAAGTGGTGATAAAATAGGCATTTTTGTTTTGTTCCTGATCTCACAGGGTAAAGCTTTCCACAACTTGCCATTAAGTATGATGCTTGCTATAGGACTCTTATACGTACTCTTTATCATATGAAGGAATGTTTCCTTTTCTTTCTGGTTAGCTAAGAGTTTTTATGAAAATCTATCTATCAAAAAATCGTAAGATCGATTTTTGAATGTTAAATCATCTGAATGAACTCTACTTGATTGTGATGTATTATCCTTTTAAAATATCACTGGATTTGATTTGGTGATCTTTAGCTGAGGATTTTTGCATCCACATTAGTGAGAAAGATGAAGTTTGTAATTTTAAGAATTTATTATTTGAGAGAGAGAGAGAGTGAGCAAGTCCCAGTGGGGGGACAGTGGAAGAGGGAAAGAGACTCTCAAGCTGATTCCCCACTGAGCCCAACACGAGGCTCAATCCTATCACCCCAATATCATGACCTGAGCTGAAATCAAGAGCTGGATACTCAACTGACGGAGCCACCCAGATGCCCCTGAAATTTGTAATTTAAAAAAACAATGTCTTTGATTTTGTTACAGGGGTAAACTGTCTTTACGCCACAAGTTCAGATATTTCCCCCCGCCAGAGGAGGGGATTGGCTTTTTTTTTTTTTAAACAATTGGACGAATTCACTAGTAAAGCCATCTGCATTTGAAGTTTTCTATATAAGAAGAATTTTATTAAACAGATCCTATCTTTTTAATAAATAAAAGACTTCAATTTTATTCTCATGTCACTTTTGATAAGATGTATTTTATCCTTATTGATTTTTGTTTGCTTATTCTTTTTTTCATAATTTTTAATTTTTTTATTAACATATATTATTAGCCCCAGGGGTACAGGTCAGTGAATCGCCAGGTTTACACACTTCATAGCACTTACCTTCCCCAATGTCCATAATCCCACCACCCTCTCCTTACCTCCCTCCGCCCGGCAACCCTCAGTTTGTTTTGTGAGATTAAGAGTCTCTAATGGTTTGTCTCCCTCCCGATACCATCTTGTTTCTTTTATTCTTTTCCTACCCCCTAAACCCCCACATTGCCTCTCAACTTCCTCATATCAGGGAGATCATAAGATAATTGTCTTTCTCCGATTGACTTTTTTCGCTCAGCCTAATACCCTCTAGTTCCATCCACGTCGTCACAAATGGCAAGATTTCATTTCTTTTGATGGCTGTATAGTATTCCATTGTATATATATACCACATCTTTATCCATTCATCTGTTGATGGACATCTAGGTTCTTTCCTTTGTATATATATACACCACATCTTCTTTATCCATTCATCTGTTGATGGACATCTAGGTTCTTTCCATAATCTGGCTATTGTGGACAGTGCTGCTATAAACATTCAGGTGCACATGCCCCTTCGGATCACTACATTTGTATCCTTAGGGTAAATACCCAGTAGTTTGTTTGCTTATTCTTTTAGCTATTGAGAGAGTTGTGTTAAAAGTTATTTTTTTTACTGGGGCACCTGGGTGGCTCAGTTGGGCGACTGCCTTCAGCTCAGGTCATGATACCGGGGTACTGGGATCAAGCCCTGCATCAGGCTTCTGGATCAGTGGGGAGCCTGCTTCTCCCTCTCCTACTCTCCTGCTTGTGTTCTGTCTCTCTCTCTATCAAATAAATAAATAAAATCTTTTTTAAAAAAAAGTTTTTTTTTACTGTAGTTACAGATTTCTTTATTTCTTCAGATGTATTAACTTTTGTTTTATATTATTTTGAAGTTATGTTATTAGGTGTATGAAGATTTAGAATGGGTTATATCCTTGGTGGATTAATAAGCCCTTTTTAATTAAGCGGTGTCCTTTATTACTTCTAATAATGTTTCTTGCCTTTAAGTTTGCATTTTTTGTTTTCTTTTGGCTACTGGTATTTCTTTTTTTCACTTTACTTTTGACAATTCTATATTCCTAATTTAAGGTGTGTCTCTTTTAAGTAATAAAAAGTTAAGATTCAAACTGAGTGGCAAATATTTCTGGAATACCTTTCCGCAGTGTGGTTTAGAGTCTCTACCCCTGCATTCTTGTATTCCTTTATTATAGTTCTTATACAGAACTAAATTTACTGGTCTGCTTCACCTGCAAGGGCATGAACCATATTTTGTTTACGCTTTTAGTCCCTGAACCAAATATAATGTCTGACATCTAGTAGACATGCAACAAATGTTTGCTGAATGCAGTGATGTATCAGTAGTTTCAAGATCATTCACTTGGAGCCCTTGCAGTCTTAGTAGGCTACTTTATTGGGGTGGATTTGGGAACAGAGAGTCATTCAGAGGGGTACTGTGCAGGCAGGGCTTCACGTTCTCTATCCCCACTGCAAGCAGAGAGGCTCTTTCATAAGTCAAGGATAAAATAGAAGATTCTACCTGAAGAAAGGGATCTTCTGCTATAATGTTTTTAAATTATTTGTCCAAGCTAGGAGTATCTGAGTGGCTCAGTCAGTTAAATGTCCAACTCTTGATTTCAGCTCAGGTCATGATCTTAGGGTAGTGAGCTTAGGGGTAGTGAGATTGAGCCCCATATTGGGCTCCACGATCAGTGGGGAGTCTGCTTGAGATTCTCTTTCTCCTTCTGCCTTGCCTCACCATATTCATGCTCTCTCTCTCTCTCTCTCTTTCAAATAAATAAATAAATCTTAAAAAAAAAAATTCTTGTCCAGGCCATTGGATTTGAAATATTTTTGAACGAGACCTTGGTAAGAAATTTATTTTACATTGTTTACTGAAATACGTTGCATGAAACAGTCCTTGTCCTTATTATGTATGAAGCCCTTTGATATTTTATATGTTCTGTTTTTTTTTAAATAAGGGTCATGGTCAACTAAACTGATTTCAGTTGACTTCAATTTGAAGAATAGGCTTGGTGTCAATAAAAATTGGGCTCAAATTTTTACTTGACAGTTTTCTAGATGTGTGATCTTAGATCTTCCATATTTGTATCTCTAAACAGAGACCATGCCTATCTTTCAGGGTTGTTGTGAGGATTAAATGTGATAATGCTTATAAAGGAATCTGTGCAGTGTCTGATATATAGTTAAAAACAAATGTTCTGTGTGCTTTGGGGAACAGATCTATGGTAGTCTGTTCAAGTTGGACATAAAACTTAAACATATTCTACAAGTTCTATAGAATTTTTTTCACCATCAGAACATTTAAGATGAAAAAATAAATAGAAATACTTTTAACCTGTTACAAATTGAAATTGTTTTAGTAGTTAATTAAAAAATGAGACTATACATATCAACCCAATTTTATTCAAAATACCATAAATAATTAGAAGTGACAATAAACCAAAGTTAATTTAGATAAGATTAGTGTACAAACTAAACAATTCAGCAACTTACTCCCTGCTTCGCAACAAATCTGGTGCTTAGCCTTAGATAGCACAAGGGACCCTTAGACATTATTTTGAAAAGTCAGAAGGAACTCACCAACAACATAAATATGCCAAAACAAAATAAAATAACTTTTTTTATGCTTTCCATTATAGGTGTGTTGAAGTTGTGAAAGCTTCTCAGTATGTAGAGTTAGCAAATGATCTGGAAATAAACAAAGCAATTACATACTTGAGACAAAAGGACTTTAATCAAGTAAGTTTTTAAAAGTTGTAGATGAAGTTTTATATGTTCACTGGTGAAAGCAATAATCTTGTGGAGCTGTTTCTAGATTATTGTTATCTGTGATTATTCCAAAGTTGAGTAATATTTTTACTTGTCTTAACATCATTTCCAAAAATATAATATCACTTTAATTTTTATGTGTTTGTCTTGTTTGTCCCCATGTAAATACTGTTCATTTAAAGCATAGGTCCTAAATTACTAAACCATATTCTAGTTCAGAGATCAACTTTCCCCTAGAGGTTTTCTTTTTTTTTTTTTTCCATGTATTATTTATCTTTATTGGGAGAAGAAAATATTAAACACAAGAGAGTAGGTTCCCTCATCCTTTTTTTTTTTTTTTTCTCTCCCCTAGAGGTTTTCAAACTGTTTCCTAAAGCTTTAAGGTTTTTTAGAATCAGGGAATGCCAGGAGCCCAACTAGTAGCCTGATGCTTCCATTTGCTTTGCTCACCAGAGTAGCTTTCTTGGTACCTGTTTTGTTTATTTGGTTTACTTACTAACATTGCATTGGGCATAAAAGGGTCCCATTGCTAAACACAGTTTCATAATGCTCTAGGAGCTCTTGCTGGTACCACTGCTACCTTGCTACCTTAGGTCAAGATGGAATGGGTACTCTACCTTCAGTGGTCTCTCTCAAATGAGACCTGGTTGTGACAAGGCCTAGAAGAGTAGACAGCTTTAAAAAGGAAGGATGGGGGTGACAATAACTGAAGAGAAGGAACAAAATGAAACCCGATATCCTGGTTCATAAAACCAATGATTAGTGTCAAATGTGTCTATAACTAGAAAACTCAGCTCCTCCCAAGTTTAGACCCAGAGAGGTAGGGCCAGAGGAAGCCACAGTATCTTTACTGCATCCTGTCCCAAGCCTGTGTTTCAGTTTTTCTTCCTACGTAAGGTCTTCCTTTTGTCTAGGAGACAACAGAATGACTAACTTCTTTCTAGAGAAGTGGGGAGATAAACGCCAGGGCTCATGCAATCATTATATGATTAATATAATGCAGTCCCATAGACTGGTTCCATTGTATATATGCATTTAGTATACTTAAACTTTTTTTGGCATTTGTAAAGCACCAAAAAGACTTTCAAAGTACCTTTATGTCTCTTGTGTCATTCGATCATCACACTCGCGGTCATTAGAAATGCCAGTGATGGGGCGCCTGGGTGGCTCAGTGGATTAGGCCGCTGCCTTCAGCTCGGGTCATGATCCCAGGGTCCTGGGATCAAGCCCCGCATCGGGCTCTCTGCTCTGTGGGAAGCCTGCTTCCTCCTCTCTCTCTGCCTGCCTCTCGCCAACTTCTGATCTCTGTCTGTCAAATAAGTAAATAAAATAAATCTTAAAAAAAAAAAAAAAAGAAAAAGAAATGCCAGTGATGATTGGGGTGCCTGGGTGCTTCAGTCGGTTAAGTGGCTACCTTCAGGTCAGGTCATGATCCCAGCGTCCTGGATCAAGTGCCACATCAGGCTCCCTGCTCAGCTGAGAGCCTGCTTCTCTCCCCCTCGCTCTGTCTGCCACTCTGCCTACTTGTGCTCTCTCTCCGTCAAATAAATTAATTAATTTTTTAAAAATGCAGCGATAACTCTCTATAAGTGTTGTAACACTTTTCCAGTGAAAGTGAAGTCACAAAAATTGGTCTTTATTATCTTGCCAATGTCATCTCTGCACCAAAAAAATAATTTTTTATGTGTGTGAAAAGTACTGTTACAGGTGACAAAGTAGACAAAACCGTATTTGCCAGTTTTCTCTTGATACTTTATTTTAAATGGTCTTTTTGAAAGATTTAAGTGTATTACTTCTGTTTTAAAATTGTCTATTAAAGGAGAAACTCTAATTTCTTTATGTTAAATTTCATTTAGAATTTCATTTTAGAATTCACTTAACGCAAATCATATTGTTTGCCACTTACCTAGCTATTCTCCTTTGAAATACCTTATGCCCCATTTGCATTTTCAAGATTTTAATTAGTTTACGTATGTTTTAAAAATGTAATCTCTGCTTTCTTTTCAACATTGCTGCTTTGACTTTGTGTTTCTTTTATTTGTATATTGTAAGTATGATGAGGTGGGTATGATACAACCTTAGTTGAAAGGAACCTTGTTAGATTAAAATGGATTGAGTTGACATAACTCATAATGATAATTTGATGAGGACTACTTTATTTACAATTCAAAATAAAAGAGAAAAATGTATGCCTTCTTATATGAGGTTATAATTATATAGTTAAGTAAAGATGCTGAAATCTCAGAGTATGGTTCTTTGTGATGATAGTGCTGTTTTGTACTCACCTTTGTAAAAGAGAAGGAATCCACCAAAAAGCCGAAGGTAGATGAAATGAAGTAGTTTGTCATAAAGGCCAGTGATAATGTATGGACAGATGCAATGGAATACAGAAACCAGTAGGTAGATGGCATCATTCAGAAAAGAAACCCAAAATGGAGATATATCTATTTTCCTAACCATTTGGGGGCGGGGGGACATAACGCAAACTATCAATGTTTATTTTCATTATTTGTTTTGCTCTTCAGAACTAAATTTAATTTTACTAGGTGTACTTTTATCAGTTTCACTTGTAAATGAATTGATGTATAATATTTTCTTTTTAAAAACAGATATATTGGCTATGCCTTTATTGACATGTAAAGAACGGTTATGAAAACAACCAATTTCAAAGCTAGATATCTTGGGAATGTTCCCTTTATTAGAATAATTTTATAGCTTTTTTTAGAGTGATTTAGAGTTTAGAAATTTAAAATACGAAATATCTTTTTATTCTCTCATATTTTTTAATGAATGTTGTAAAGTGTGGGGCACTTGGGTGTCTCAGTCAGTTGAGTAGCCATTTGGTTTTGGCTTAGGTCATGATCTTGGTCTAAGCACTCAGCGTGGAGTCCGCTTGAGGATTTTTTTCTGTCTCCTCCCTCTGCCCCTCTCCCCACTCATACATTCATGTGCTTGCACACGCTCTCTCTCTCCCTCTCTCTCTCTCTCACAAATAAATAAATAAGTCTTTAAATGAATGTTGTAAAGTTCAAAATACTTATGTTATCTCTTTTAAATAGTGGTTTAAGATTACGTTGCTTTTTATATGTATTGTTTGAATTCGTTAGTAACCTTTTGAGAGGAGAATAATTTGTTGTTATATGTAGTCTTAATGTCTTGTTACTAATGAGCCACAAGGTAACAAGATGAAAATTTAAAAATCTAAGACATTTTCTTGACTAATATGAATAGTTATTTCTAAAAGGAATGATGTAAACAACTTTCTAGCATACTGGTTTTTTTTTTTTAACTGTTGTTGGTTTGCTTTTGATAACCTGCTTTATGGATATCATAAGTATCAGAAAACAGTTTTTTTCCTCTGCACTTTACTTCAGAGAACTTAATAGATGTGTGAGTTAAATCTGTTCATATGCCTTCTATTTTAAATCAACACATTATATTTATTTTGACACACTCTAAAGGTAAAGATTAAAACATGTCAATTCTTATTCAAAGTGAAATACAGCTTATAAAACCTAGAGATTCAAAATAGCAGTAACTTTTACATTAATAACCATGGAGGTTGTGTAAAGAGTCAATGAGATAACTTCTACAGGATGTACAGTGTAAACAGCAGTAATTTCTGAGGTGCATCTTAGGAACTTCTTGGCAATTCTGTCAAAGATCCTTCCAAGAAAGTAAGTGAGAATCTCAGAAGTGAGCTTATGGTATTGGGGTCTTTTTTCTTCCAGGGTTTACTTTGAAGAATTGTAAACTACTAGTCTAGAAACTTTCAGTGGTTTTCCTTAAAATAATCAAAAAACCTTGAAAAGAATAATTACCTATATTATAACCAATATATGTAGAATCTAGTATTTTAAAATCTTTTATCCTTAACAAAATTGAATCAGTACACTTAATGGTACTTCATATGAGCTCAAACACTTGCATGACACAGATTTGTCAGATATTTTCAATATTAGGTGGCTCTTGACCATCATAAAAACTAAAGTAGGATTTTTGGTTGGACTCAACTCTCCCTAAGAACAGAAGGTGCCAAGAAGCCAAGCATTTTCTATTCAGTAAATGTATTTTGAAGGAGGGAAGGAAAACTCATTGCCTTCCTCCACTTTTTTTTCCTGTTATTTCTCAGGCATTTCTAGGTTGAGTATTCACTCACCTTTCATGTTAAGTGTTGACCATTCCAAATATCCTGTTTGGTTAGGATTGTCTCCGACTGGCCAAATGGTTAAAAATGCACTTTCATTCTCATGGCTTGAGAATATAATTATATTTAGATCTACTTAAGATTATTTTTTTGTAATACTTCCAGAATTAGTTTCTGTCATCAGTTTTGGAAAATTATCAACCAATAGTCTTTCTTCCCTTTTTGGAACTCCAGTTACATTGCTATTAGACCTTTTCACTGGGTTCCTATATGTCTTTTATGTTCTTTCCTGACACCTTTTCTTAGTGTCTGGTTTTGGTTTGCTTATTTAGTCTGAACATTTTCTAGGATCTTGACATTCAGATTCTGGTATGAAATTCTCATCTTATAATCTGTTTTCTTAAACATATTAATCTACTTCCTTTGTGTCCTAACCTGGCCTTATACTCTAGATACATTGATCTTTACCCCAACCTTAAGACTAGATAGTGTCATATTACAATGGTAGTAACTTCCAGATATTTCATTTCTAGGCTGTAGAGACCTTAAAAATGTTTGAAAAAAAGGACAGTAGAGTGAAAAGTGCAGCTGCAACCAACCTCTCATTTCTTTATTACTTGGTAAGTTTTGTTTTTTTTATACTAAGAGTTGATAATGTGGTATTTTTATGTTGCTGAATTTCTGCCTGAAGAGCATGCCTAGAGAGGCTCCAAAGAAGATTAGTGGAGAATGTTAGTAGGATTGGGTGTCTAGAGGGTCTGGTCATGACAAGTTCTGGGCCAGGGGCCTTATCTATGGACATGAGTAAGAGGATCATCTCAGAAATAGAAGGGAGGGAGAAAAATTATGGTGCTAAGCATTACTCAGAATTATAGAATGTAGATCTGGGAGATGAACTAGAGTTTTTTTTTTGTTGTTTTGTTTGTTTTGTTTAGATAGAAAGGTAGGTGGGAGGGGCAGAGAGAGAAGGAGAGAGAGAATCTTGAGCAGGCTCCCCACCCAGTTTGAAATCCAACACAGGGACTGATGTCATGACACTGAAGTCATGGCTGAGCCAAAAATCAAGAGTCTGACACCTAACTGACTAAGCCACCCAGGCACTCCCTATATCAACACCATGTTAGTAGTAAAGAAAATGATGTTTCAGGTTAAATGATTTATGTAAGATGTAGTGTCACCATAAGAAGCGCACTTTGAGCATCTGCTGGATCCCAGTCTTGCGGAATACCAAAAGCCTAGAAGCTCACTAAAAGGGCACTTTCTTAATTTGGAACAAAGGAAGCATGGAGGGGGCGCCTGGTTGGCTCAGTGGGTTAAAGCCTCTGCCTTCGACTCAGATCATGATCCCAGGGTCCTGGGATTGAGCCCCACATCTGGCTCTGCTTAGCAGGGAGTCTGCTTCCCTCCTCCTCCCCCCACCGTCTGCCTCTCTGCCTACTTATAATCTCTGTCTGTCAAATAAACAAATGAAATCTTAAAAAAAAAAAAAAAAGCTTGCAGGTAGCCTAGGAGGGAAGAGGGAAGTTTGGTTGAAAGTAGAGAATAATTAATTAATATAGGTGATGAGTGCTTCAGAAATTCAGTGGAGAGACACCTGAGTGGCTCAGTTGGTTGAGCATCTGCATTCAGCTCAGGTCATGACCCCAGGGTTTTGGGATTAAGCCCTGCATCCAGCTCCTTGCTCAGCGGGGAGCCTGCTTCTCCCTCTGCCTGCCACTCCCCCAGCTTGTGCTTGCTCTCGCTCGCTCTCTGTCACATAAGTAAAATCTTTAAAAAAAAAAAAAAAAGAAAGAAAATTCTGTGGAGGCAAATAACATTTTGGGAGACAAAAGGAATGAACAAAATCACAGAGGCAGGAAAGCTGGGAGGGAATGTATGCATAAGGATCACTATATTTAGTTAAACTACATTTCTAGTCCCTCTTTGAACTTCTGATATTTGCCCCACTGACAGTTACTGCTGTGTTGAACTACTGTTACAGTGGAAAGATGTTATTTCTTGCATGTGTTGTGATGCAAAGGAGCTCAAAACCACTGGTGAACAATGCTTCCAGTATCTTAAGTCTGGCAGGAGAGTGGTGCCAGGTGCAGGAGTAGAGGAGGCTGCAGATTAGGGGGAGAGGTGCTGAGTTTGTTTTTAAATATATTTTTTAAAATGTTTGTATCAGTGGTGATATATTTAAATAGAAATGTCCAGGAACACATGGAACTAATCTCAGATGGGAAGTTAGGGTTATATAAAATTTGATGATCATCTCTGATGAGGTTAAAGCGTGGATAATAGATGCTATGGGCTGATTGTGTCCCCTCCCCTAACCAAATTTCTATATTGAAGCCCAGGCCCCCAATGTGACTGTATTTGGAGATAAGGACTTTGAGAGATAATTAGGGTTGGATGAACTCAGGAGATGGATGAAGTTATGAGAGTCCCCTGATGGGATTAGGACCATTACTAGAAAAGGAGGAACCAGAGCCTACTCTCTACCATGTGAGGACACAGCAGGGAAGCCATCTGCAAACCAGGAAATGGTTTTGACCAAACCCACATTTGCTGGCACCTTGATCTTGGATCTCTCAGCCTCCAGAACTGTGAGAAATAAATGTTGCTCTTTAAGCCAGTCTGTAATTTTTGCTATAGCAGCCTGAACTAAGACAATAGAAAGTATTTCCAGGTGTGAGAGTGTAGTGCAGAACTGAGAACTAACTTTGGGATTCACATACATTAAAGACACAAAAATAAGACTCAGATCAAGAAGAACAGAAGAGAACTACAGTATGATGTCTGAAGTAAAGGAAGGCACCAAGAGGAAGTATATAATACTGAAATCAGAGAGGTAGCACACAAGAATGAAGGGTCAGAAAAGGCCACTTTTGCTGGTGAGACAGCAAACTCATGAGTTGGGTATGAGCTTTCATAAAGTTTACTGGACAAATCTCTTTGGATCAGCACCTCAGAGAGGATTGGAAGCAGCAGTGAGGGAAGAAGGAAGTTGGGCTGTGACGTAGTCACCACAGGCCTTAGCCAACCCTGCTGGACCCTCTGAATTGGGATGGCTAGGGGTGGGCCTTTGTACCTCTGCATCAACCAGTCATTGGATACAGCCTGCTCACCAGGAAGGGGTTGTGACTTTGGGCAAGGTTCCTCTTTCTCTTTGGGCTAGAGTGATTCACAGAGAGGGCTGACAGCTGAGGCTGATGGCCAGCAACATTCCCAGCACTTCTGAAGGACAAGTATGGGGGTCTGAAACACAGTCTCCATTATAGCCATTACATTTGAATTTAGAAAATCATTTGTAATTTTTGTAAAAATGGCTAAATTAGTGACCAAATGGACATTATTATCATATAGTGACAGAGTGGTTAAATAAGTGATCAAAGTTTGATGAATGTTCGGGTGGAGACTAAGAAGATTTTTTTAAAAAGAAGAAAAATGGTTAGATTTAGTTAACCAAGGAGAGTCATCACAGTATCTGATCAGTAATTTGTTGCACATCATTCTGAGGAAAATCGTTGTTTTGAGGCAAAATTGTGAGTCTGGTACATAGTCATATACATGATACATAATTGGATATGTATTGTTGATATCCAGTGTGTAGTTGTATCAGTTTCTATTGTTCTATAATAAGCTGTCCCAAAACATAGTGGCTTAAAATAACCGTGTATTAGCTCATATTCTACCTGAAAATGCTGGGTTCACTTGGATGGTCCTTCTGCTGGTCTGGCCTGGGGTCACTCATCCTGCTGCCATATTCTGAGGCTTGACTGAGGCTGCATGGTACCAGTGCCTCCCTCACGTCAACAGCTGAGCTGCTGACCAGCAACTCATTCCTCCTCCTCCTTCTCTGGCAGGGGAGCCCAGACTTCTTACATGGGATAGGGTCCATAGGAGGAGACCCCAGGGCACTCGGGTACTTATCAGGCTCCTGTGTGCACTGAATTTGTTGTTATTCTATTTGGGCAAAGCAAACATGGAAGAGAACCATATAAGGGCCTGAATACTGGGAGGTGTGACTCTTTTGGGACCTTTATTTTAAAAGTCTGTCACTGCCTGCATTCAGTGCATCCTTTCCATATGCAAGTGATTACCACTCCAAGGACGCTCATAGTCTCAACACTCACAGCAGCAGGTCTAAATAGAGATGGGTCTTTCTCAGACACAGGGCCTCTTGATCCAAAGGTCTGGGAACAGAAAAACATGCCATCTCCTCCATAGACTTAACATCCTGTGGTGCAAAAAGAACAGGGTAACTGTAATAGATACTCTTGTTCAAAGGGGGTAAGATGGAGGTACCTAGCAGACACTGGTTCTGAATGGGTCAGAAATCTAAGTACATGGGGCCAGTGCCCCCTAAAGTAGGAAAAGGGAATATTCCTCAGGACCCAGCTTTGATCCTTGGGAGTGGTACGCCCAATCCTTTGGGCTCTGTTGCTCTTGGCTCTGCTTTCAGAGGGCACCTTCCTTTTACAAAAATAAATAACCAATACTTGTAGCTGATTAACTTTCTTAGCTTGCTTTCTTCCCAGAAAAATTGGGGACCCACAGGTCTTCTTTCATTTTGGACTGTGTCTCTTTAATCCAAGCTGGCAACACTTAAGCTGGTTCAGTTCCCTTAAAAACTTGGCAGGTTTTCTATAAATCTTATTGGGGGTGCCCCAAAAGCCACATCCACAGTTCTTTTCAAGGCAGACCCCTTTCCACTTAGGTGTACAAGGCTTTTGTGGAATAGAGCCCCAAAGATACTTGGAAGCTTTTTTCTACCTGAGAGAGAAGGTCAGCTTTGCTACTCACTACCTTAAATCCTTCTGAGAGGGTTCCAAAGGGTATTAGCCACACCCTTGATGTGATCTCTACCCTGCAACCAGTTCTTACTCTGAGACTCTTGCTGCTAAGAGAAACTAGAGATATGAAATAATTTTATTGTCCAGCCCAAACTAGAGATATGAAATAATTTTATTGTCCAGCCTATATTTCTTCTAAATTCAAGTTGGAAAATCTGAACAGTTCTCTCTTAAGCTTCTTTCTCTTTGTGTACTTTATCATGCCCAGTTAAAATAAGTTAATTGGCACTTTAAACCTCCTGCCTGGAGACCTCCTTGGCCACATGCACACATTTACTAAGTACACTTTCTAACTTCCAAGTCAGTGTAGATGCCAGTTTTCCCAGTTGTTTCATGACTGTAAAATATGACTTGCAGTCTACTCAGCCTCTGGTAGCAATTCCTTACTGCCTCTCCAGCCTCCAATAATGTGGTTCTAATGCTTCTCTAAATTTTGCCTGTTGCCTAGTCCAAAAGATAAGGTTATATGTTTTAGTTTTTATGACAACAGCACCCCACTTTTAGGTATCATTTTTTATATCAAATACATGAATGTTCATAACAGCATTATTCATAGCAAACAAAAGTGGGTGGGCACAACCCAAGGTGTCCATCAACAATGAATGCATAGACAAAATGTGGCCTATCCATACAATGAGATGTTATTGAGCTGCATACAGGGATGAAGCATTGATGCATAATACAACATGGATGAACCTCGAAAACATTATGCTAGGTGAAGGAAGCCAGACGTAAAAAGCCACCTATTATATGATTGTATTTATTATGAAATGTCCAGAATAGGCAAATCCATGGAGATGGAAAGCAGGTAAGTGGCTTCCAGGGGCCAGCGTGGGAGGGGGAATGGGGAATGATTGCTAAGGGGTACAGGATATCTTGGGAGGGGGTGTAAAAATATTCTGAAAATATTGGTGATGGTGGTGTAACTTCTTGCGAATATATTAAAAACCACAGAAGTGTACATTTTTAGAAATGTGAATTGTATCTCAGTTTTTTAAAAGCTCACTAAGGGAAGCGTCACTGTGAGTGTTTAGGGAGAAGGGATCTGGGAACCAGAAATTACACAATGATGGAGGAGCTATGGAGGTGAAGGTGCAGAAGGAGAGTCAGAGGATCTGAACAGGGATCACCAATCAGTGAGTTAGTGGCCAAGCATGTCCAGCAGCCACCGAAAGGGGGCCTTCATGGAAAGCCCTATGGAAAGCAATTGCCTCTGCACTATTGCCTCCTCTTTGGGTCCAGAGCCAAGCCCCGTCAGGTATCTGGGTGACTGTGGTCAGCTGGAACAGCACAGTTGGGAAGAAGAGCGGGATGTGGAGTCAAATGAGGAATGAGGACAGGCTGGAACACATAGGCATTTCTGCAACAATCCTGCCACTGATGACCAGAAAAAGACCTTCAGAGAGTAAAAGCTGCTGCTTCATGGCTGCATTCCATGTGTCCTACGTGTTTCTTACAGCCAACTCTAGAAAAGAACCATGGGGGAAGGGGATACTAGGATTCTAGGAAGTCTGGTTCCTACCATAAGCAAGCGGACATAGCACAAATGCTGTACTATTAAGAATTGAAAGGTCCATGCAGCTTAAGTGAATGAAGGCAAGGTCCTGATGGAACACTTGGCAGAGGAGACGGAGAGAAGACAATTTATTGCTAGAAATGCAAATCCTAGTACGTGATGGCAATCAATTTGAGGTGCAGAAAGGAGAATGATGCCTTTTTACCTATTTCAGTGGTGTAGGTTTGGGAAACATAGTATTGCAGTTGCGATTTGAAATTTAGGCATTCAGACTGGAGCCACTGGAGCCACTCACATGTAATTAGTGTTGTTATTCAAACCACGAGTCTCTGAAGAATTCAGTCCTAAGAAACTTGGGTAGTTGAAGGAGCTTACTGATTAAAAATCTTTTGTAGAATAAGCCTATCAAGACCAAGATATGTAAAATATTTATCATATTCATAATCTCAGAAAATCTGTTTATCGTGTCTGTAATCCAGAACATAGAGAAAATATATTTGATAAACTCCAAATATTTTGTGTATGTTTTGTACTTTATTTAGGAAAATGAATTTTCACAAGCCAGCAGCTATGCAGATTTAGCTGTGAACTCTGATAGATATAATCCCTCAGCTCTCACTAATAAAGGGAATACAGTTTTTGCAAATGGTGATTATGAGAAGGCAGCTGAATTCTATAAAGAGGCTCTAAGAAATGATTCTTCTTGTACTGAAGCACTTTACAATATTGGTAAGTTAAACAGTCAAAATTGCTTTCTTTGGTTTTCTCCTTTATAATTTTTTTTTCTCTCTTTTCTTTTCTTTTTTTTTTTCTCTCTCTCTTTTCTTAAGTTGGCTTAAAGAACTCCAGTTCATTAGAGGGAAAATTTGACTTCCTTGTAACAAAAAATTGAAAAGGATATTCTTGGATTGTAGATTATTTTTAATGAAACTAATAATTCCAAAAATTATGCACATGTAAAATTTGGATAAATGTTGTCTCTTATCCTCTAAAAAGACTTTTCCAATTTATGTACCACCATAGTGTATGAGACTGATTTCCCAAATTCATGTTAATACTGGATATTTAACTTTTGCCAAACTGATAGGTGGGAAAAAACCTTTTTCTCCTTTTTAAATATGATCAGTTTCAAACAAAGAAATTTTACAGAAAAATAAACACTCATGTCCCTACCACTATACTTAATGCATTTTAAAATTTTGTCATATTCACATCACGTATTGTTTTTAAACAAAATGTTATAAGACCTAGAGGCGTACCATCATCTTATTCCCTTCCCTGCTTGTCAGAGGTCACCTGACATGGGTATCACTTCTTTCTGTTCATGAGTTTGTAGTGGGGCAAACACAATGATGCAATACTGTGTCTTATCTCTTGGGATATTAATGAAGTTTCTTTTGAAGTGTTCTTCTCCCTGCATAGGTATGTTTTTGCTTTTTTTGGTTTGCTTGTTTGTTTTATCCACTATATTTCATGTCACGAACTCTCCTCAGCTGTCTGATGATCTTGGCCGGTCTTCTTGCATTTAGAAGTTTGCAGCTAAAGCTGAGTGGGATCTCTGAGGCCACAAGCGAAATTGATGTACTGGCACCCTGCCACAGGGCCATCTGTCTGATCTGTGTAGTTGGGGAGCTGCCTGTTGGCCAGTTGGATTCTTCCTCCCCCAGAAGAGTCTTTAATCTCCTGCCAGAGGGAAAAAGAAGACCTGGCTGGGTTGGAGAGGAGGCAGGGAGGAACTGGCCATTTTAGACAGAGTCAAGGAGAGTTTAAAGTCATATTATTAAGGAAGGGAGGGTGTGACCATGTGGGTAAGTGGGAAAAGAGCATTACTGGCCAAGGAAAGTGAATAGTAAAAGCCTTAATGCAGGAGATTTCTTGCCTAGGTATATATTATTCTCTTTATAAGTTTTTGCTTCACTTTTTAACTTTGTAATTTCTTTTGTCAAACAATTTTTCTAGTCAAATTTTGCTTTTTGAAAATGTGTGGCTTCCTCTGTTTGTTGCTCTTCCCCAAGATGATAAAATCATTTTCCTGTATTTTCTTTTCATATTTCTACATCCTTGTTTTTCTTTTTAGTTTTAAAATAAGTTTCGAATGTATTCAAAATAGGAACCTACATTTTTTTGTTTCATGTGTAGTCAGTTGTCCTGGCACCTTTTGTTACTAGTCCCTTAGTCCCCACAGATTTTAAATTCTGTAACTGAGTCAGTTTCTAAACTCTGTATTCTGCTGATGTCTCTCTCTATTCCTGGTCCCCCTTAAACACTTTACAATCATTAAAGCATTATAGTGTGTTTTGGTTTCTGACAAATGTTAGTGGAAATCTCCTTCCCCACCTTGTTCTTTTTTAAGAGAAATCTATTCATCTTTATTTTCTCTTCTGGATGAATATTACATATATATGGATTTATTTTGTGACTTTGAGAAAATGTCTACCAATAATGCTTATAGCTTTTTTCTCTCTTCTTTCTAAGGCCTTACCTATAAGAAGCTAAATCGGCTTGATGAGGCTTTGGATTGTTTCCTGAAACTTCACGCAATCCTGAGAAACAGTGCCCAAGTTCTTTACCAGATAGCAAATGTGTATCTTATATGAAAAACTTAAGAACAGTTGTTAATTCATTTGGTGACTGAGTACCAATCATTAACTAACCTTAGCCAATTAAATAATTGATGAGGATAATATTTTAAAACCTATCAGATTAATATGTGATAAAAATATTTGAGTGGTCCTGTTTTGTTTTCTTTTTTTAAAATTTCCAATTAGTTAACACTAGTGTTAATAACACAAGTGTTAAATTAGTTCCAGAGGTATGGCTTAGTGAGTTAATGATTCTGTACATTACTCAGTGCTCATGATGAGAAGTGCCCTCTTTAATTCCCATCACCTATTTCATCCACTCCCCCTACCCACCTGCCCTCTGGTAGCCATCTGTTTGTTTTCTATAGTTATGAGTCTGTTTTCTGGGTGATCCTATTTTAAAAGATCACTTGCTATAAAAGGAATTACTTAAAGGTTAAAACTACTGTTTCTTAATTTTTGGAAATAATAATCGAAATCATTGAGTATAACATGTTTAATACATATAAACTATTCATTGGCTGTAGATGAGATACTTTAGAATGCATTAACTCTGAGTCTTATAGGGTATTTTTGAAGAAGTAACTTACTATTTAAAAGGAAAATATTGTTAGTTACTTATTAGTACTATTAATTGAATTTCGATTGAATTTGGTTGTCTTAATTATTTTAGTTGACGTATAATGACTATAACTCTTCAAAGGCTTTTACCCTACAAAATTAGCCAGTAGTTTATTTGAATTCAATCATTCGTTCCCTTCATTCAATAGCCACTTATTGACTCTGTGCTGTATGTGCCAGTATTATGTTTAGAACTCTGGGGAATGTAAATAGAAAACATTCCTCCTATATCAATTTCTCCTACAACTCCTGGCCTTCTTTAGTTTGGGTTTTTTTTTTTCCCCCTTGCCTTTGGTTGAAAAAGCAGAAATTTGTTAATATTTTTAGTGCCTTCGACAGTACTTGAAAAACATTTTAATTTCTCTATTTTAAAAATAATAAGCCTTCACAACAATATTTGGAAAGGGTTAAAATATTTTTTTTAAGATTTTATTTATTGAGAGAGAGAGTACTTGCATGAATTGGGGGAAGAGCATAGGGAGAGGGAGAGAGAAACTCAAGCAGACTCTGCACTCAACACAGAATGCATCATAAGAGTCAGTGTCCCCACCCAGAGATCATGACCTGAGCCGAAACCAAGAGTCGATTACTTAATTGACCATGCAATCTGGGTGTTCCAGGAAAGGTTAAAATCTCTCTTTTTAAAAAAAAGATTCTATTTATTTATCTTCAGAGAGGGGTTTGGGCAGAGGAAGAGAGAGAGAAGCATACTCCCTGTTGAGTGAGAAGCTCGACATGGGGCTTGATCCTGCGACCCTGAGATCATGACCTGAGCCAAAATCAAGAGGTGGTTGCCTGAGTGAGCTACCCAGGTACCCCAAGTTTAAAATCTTACATAGGTGTTTAAGATAGCATTATCTTGATATAAATTTTATGGAAATATATTAGGAAAAAGCATGTTATAAGGTATACCATTAATAATTTTTAATACTATCTGCTCTACTTTTGTTAAAGTACGTAAAACATTTTTTAATGAAAAAATTATTTTTAGAGCAGTTGGTTTCATGTTTATTCCTTTTAGCTTTTTTGTTTTGTCCATATGATCTCTCTGAAACTGCCACTATCATGATCTTTTACTGCCCAGTTAAGGATCAGTTTGGATTCAGTTAAGCAATTGATATGTGTAAGGCTGTTTGAATACATTTTCTTGGTTTTATGTTTCTCTTATGATAACACATTTGTTATCATTAAAAATAAGGTATTTGGGGCACCTGGGTAGCTGAGTTGGTTAAGCGTCTGCCTTTGGCTTATGTCATGATCTCAGGGTCCTGGGATTGAGCACCATGTTAGGTTCCCAACTCAATGGGAAGTCTGCTTCTTCCTCTCCCTCTGCCTCTTCCCCTGCTCGTTCTCTCTCTCTGTCTCTCTTTCCCTCTCAAATAAATAAAATCTTAAAAAAAAAAACCCAGAAGATTCTTCTTTTTAAGTAAAATTTTGGGTTGGAACATTTTCATTTCACTAAGACAGTTAATATAAAGGGGCACCTGGGTGGCTCAGTGGGTTAAGCCGCTGCCTTCGGCTCAGGTCATGATCTCAGGGTCATGGGATCGAGTCCCGCATCGGGCTCTCTGCTCAGCAGGGGGCCTGCTTCCCTCTCTCTCTCTCTCTCTCTGCCTGCCTCTCCACCTACTTGTGATTTCTCTCTGTCAAATAAATAAATAAAATCTTTTAAAAAAAAAAGACAGTTAATATAAAAATAGTCAATAAGTATTGGTGGGAATAAATTATTTCAGTGTATGCAGAGGATTTACTAGGCACAAAAACTCAAAAAAAAGAAATTCCTATTTGGGGTTTATAATCTAATTAGGGAAAACTCACAGGGAAACTCTTCCCTTGATATGTTAGACATACTAAGAGAGGTAGAATGATTTTAACACAACTTGCAGGCATTTTTATTAAGGACAAATTTTAGATAGTGCTTTGGATAAAAGAGTAAACTGTTAATTCTGCTAGAGATTTGGGAGTTGATTTTAGTCGATAGTAATGAAGCAAAAGGAAAAACAAAAAGGTATATATGAACATGAGTGTACAGTGCTCCATTTTTCATCCCCATCCTTGAAGAAATTCAGAGTTACCAGTATGAAATAGCACATTACTATAGGCTAAGAAATATGTTTATCATAATGTTGTTTTTAGGTTTCCTTATTGATCAATGAATTTAGAAAAATTGTATTATCCTTAACTAAAATTTTCCAAGATATGAATTAATGGAAGATCCCAATCAAGCTATTGAATGGTTAATGCAGCTGATCAGTGTTGTTCCAACCGACTCTAGAGCTTTGTCTAAACTAGGAGAATTATATGATAGTGAAGGGGATAAATCCCAAGCATTTCAATATTACTATGAGGTAGGTATAATCTTACTTTCCTTCTACTTCTTAGCTTTTTACAAATTGTTATAAAACAGTCAGCAGTCCTTTTCATCTTTAAAATTTAGAAGTGCTTTTCCATATAAAGAATCATGTCATCTGCGAAGAGAGAGAGTTTGACTTCTTCATTGCCAATTTGGATACCTTTTATTTCTCTCTGTTGTCTGATTGCTGTTGCTAGGACTTCTAATACTATGTTGAACAAGAGTGGTGAAAGTGGGCATCCTTGTCTTGTTCCTGATCTCAATGGGAAGGCTGCAAGCTTTTTCCCACTGAGGATGATATTTGCTGTGGGTCTTTCATAGATAGATTTGATGAGGTTCAGGAATGTTCCCTCTATCCCTATACTTTGAAGCGTTTTAATCAGGAACGGATGTTGGATTTTGTCAAATGCTTTTTCTGCATCAATTGAGAGGACCATGTGGTTCTTCTCTCTTCTCATATTAATTTGTTGTATCACATTGATTGATTTACGAATGTTGAACCATCCTTGTAGCCCAGGGATGAATCCCACCTGATCATGATGGATAATCTTTTTAATGTGTTGTTGGATCCTGTTGGCTAGGATCTTGCTTGCCAGTTTAAAAGGAAGAGTGATTTAAAATAAAATAAAGCACTTGTGGAATATAAATTTAGCTCTTTATTAATTTAATAAGAAAATTAAAGGTAAAAATTGTTCCCTTGAAGCATTATTTTCATCTCTTTTTTAATTCTATTACTTATTTGACTCAGATCATCTATCAGTACATCAAAAAGCTATTGATAGGTAATTTAAAAATATATCAAACAAATGTTAAGTTTTATAAATCTTGTAGTTTCAAAACTTAGAAAATACTTATGACAGACAGCTCATACTTTTTTACTAAGAAACTTCACATTGGATAAATTAATCCATTTAGTAGGTAAAATGTTGAGATGTAAATTATACGTTGTCACTGATGTTGTATTCTCACATTCCATTTTTTTTTCCAGTCATACAGGTATTTCCCTTCTAACATTGAAGTCATTGAGTGGCTTGGAGCCTATTACATTGACACCCAGTTTTGTGAAAAAGCCATTCAATACTTTGAAAGAGCTTCTCTTATACAGTAAGTAACTATACTGATTTCATGTTTACTAAAATGCCTTCTATTGGGATTTGATTTTATCCCTAAAATTAGAATCTGATAAACATATTATAAATATTATATGAGCAAATATTAATGAACATATTATTTCCATTTTGTTGAATGATATTCCATTTTACTTGGTCTTTATTATGATAAGTATATTATTCCTTTATGCAAAAATTTTAAAAAATACTTCCTTAAGGTCCTTTTCATTATGTATTTTTTTATTCATACTCAGCAAGTAAGTATTATTTCATTATCAATTAAAAAATAATTGACTTGGTCCTAAGACAAGGTTTCATTTCTGAAAGAGTCCTAATAGAAGTAAGTTGTGCTGGTTTCAACGTGTAATCAATTTACATTGTATACTAAAAATTTAAAAGCTGTCTTTAAGTTCATATCCCAATGTTTTGTACATACCTGATTCAAAAATAATTGAAAAATTCTGGTCTGTTTTGTTTTTGGCCAAATTGAATTTTAGCATTAAATGTGACTTTGAATCATTTGAATGATAAAGAAATGGTTAATAATTTGATTGATATCTGTGTGGGGTTTGTGTTAGGAATTTTTGGGTTTTTTAAATTAATTTTTTAAATTTAAATTTAGTTAATTAACATATAATGTATTACTGGTTTCAGAGGTAGAGTTCACTGATTCATCAGTCTTATATAACACCCAGTTCTCATTAATCACAAGCCCTCCTTAATGTCCATCACCCTCATGTTACCCCATGCCCTCACCTCCTCCCCTCAAGCAGCCCTCAGTTTGTTTCCTATGATTAAAAGTCTGTTATGGTTTGTCTCCCTCTCTGACTTCATATTGTTTTATTTTTTCCTCTCTTCTGCTATGATCCCCTGTTTTGTTTCTTAAATTCCTCATACCAGTGAGATCATATGATAATTGTTTTTCTCTGATTGGCTTATTTCACTTAGCATGATACATTGTAGTTCTATCCATGTCGCTGTAAATGGCATGATCTCATTTTTTTGATGACTGAGTATTATTCATATATATATATATGTATATGTATATATATGCCACACCTCCTTTATCCATTCATCTGTCAATGGACACCTGAGCTCTTTTCATAGTTTGGCTGTTGTGGACATTGCTGCTATGAACATTGCGGTGCAGGTGCCCCTTTGGATCACTACATTTGTATCTTTGGGGTAAATACCAGTAGTGCAATTGATAGATCATAGGGTAGCTCTGTTTTCAACTTTTTGAGGAAACTTCAGACTGTTTTCCAGAATGCTTGCACCAGCATTCCCACCAACAGTGTAAGAGAGCTCCCCTTTCTCCACATCCTCCCCAATATTTGTTGTTCCCTGTCTTGTTAATTTTAGCCATTCTTACTGGTATGAGGTGGGATCTCATTGTGGTTTTAATTTGTATTTTCCTGATCCAGGTGATGTTGAGCATTTTTCATGTGTCTGTTAGTCATTTGAATGTCTTTTTTGAAGAAATGTCTGTTCATGTCTTCTGCCATTTCTTGGCTGGGTTTTTGTTTTTTGGGTGTTGAGTTTGATAAGTTCTTTATAGATTATGGATACCAGTCCTCTATCTGATATGCCATTTGCAAATATCTTCTCCCATTCCACAGGTTGCCTTTTAGTTTTGTTAACTGTTTCCTTTGCTGTGCAAAAGCTTTTTGTCCTGATGAAGTCCCAATAGTTCATTTGTTTTTTGTTTCTTTAACCTTTGGAGACGTGTCTAGCAAGAAATTGCTACAGCCCAGGTCAGAGAGTTTCTGCCTGTGTTCTCCTCTAGGAATTTGATGGATTCCTATCTCACATTTAGGTCTTTTTCCATTTTGAGTCTATTTTTGTGTGTGGTGTAAGGAAATGGTCCGGTTTCATTCTTCTGCATGTGGCTGTCCAATTTTCCCGACACCATTTGTTGAAGAGACTGTCTTTTCCATTGGACATTCTTTCCTGCTTTGTCAAAGATTAGTTTCCTGCTTTATCAAAAATAGAGTTGAGGGTCTGTTTCTGGGCTCTCTATTCTGTTCCGTTGATCTATGTGTCTGTTTTTATGCCAGTACCATATTTTCTTGATGACTACAGCTTTGTAATAGAGCTTGAAGTCTGGCATTGTGATACCACCAGCTTTGGTTTTCTTTTTCCACATTCCTCTGGCTATTTGAGTCTTTTCTGGTTCCGTACAAATTTTAGGGTTATTTGTTCCAACTCTGTGAAAAAAAGTTGATGGTATTTTGATAGGGATTGCACTGAATATGTAGATTGCTCTAGGTATCATAAACATTTTAACAATATTTGTTCTCCCATTCATGAACATGGAACATTTTTACATTTCTTTGTGTTTCCTCAATTTCTTTCATGAGTGTTCTATAGTTTTCTGAGTAAAGATCCTTTGCCTCCTTGGTTAGGTTTATTCTCACATATCTTTTAGTTTTGGGGGCAATTGTAAATGGGATTGACTCCTTAAATTTTCTTTCTTCTCTCTCATTGTTAGTGTATAGAAATGCACCTGATTCCTGTGCATTGATTTTTATATCCTGCCACTTTGCTGAATTCCTGTATGAGTTCTAGAAGTTTTGGGGTGGACTCTTTGGGTCTTCCAGATAGAGTATCATGTCATCTGCAAAGAGTGAGAGTTTGACTTTTTCTTTGCTGATTCAGATGCCTTTTATTTTTTTTAGTTGTCTGGTTGCTGAGGCTAGGACTTCTGATACTGTGTTGAACAGCAGTGGTGATAGTGAACATCCCTGCCATGTTCCTGACCTTAGGGGAAAACCTCTCAGTTTTTCCCCATTGAGAATGAGCTGTGGGCTCTTCATATATGATACGATTTTGATATTGAGGTATGTTCCCTCTTTCTCTACATTGTGTAGAGTTTTAATCAAGAAAGAATGCTGTATTTTGTCAAATGCTTTTTCTGCATAAACTGAGAAGACCGTATGGTTCTTGTCCTTTCTTTTATTTATGTAGTGTATCACTTGATTGATTTGTGGCTATTGAACCACCCTTGCAGCCCAGGAGTAAATCCCACTTGGTGATGGTAAATAATCCTTTTAATGTACTGTTGGATCTTATTGGCTAGTATTTTGGTGAGAATCTTTGCATCCATGTTCATCAGGGATATTGGTCTGTAATTCTTTTTGGTGGGGTCTTTTTTTGGTTTTGGATCAGGACAATGCTGGCCTCATAGAACAAGTTTGGAGGTTTTCTTCCATTTCTGTTTTTTGAAACAGCTTCAGAAGAATAGGTATTAATTCCTCTTTAAATGTTTGGAAGAAATCCCCTGGGAAGCCATCCAGCCCTGGACTCTTGTTTATTGGGAGATTTTTGATGACTGCTTCATTTTCCTTACTGGTTATGGGTTTGTTCAGGTTTTCTGTTTCTTCCTGGTTCAGTTTTGGTAATTCATATGTCTCTAAGAATGCATCCCTTTCTTCTTGATTATCTAATTTGCTGGCATATAGTTGTTCATAATAAATTCTTATAATTATTTGTGTTTCTTTGGTTTGGTTTTGATCTCTCGTTCATTCATTATTTTATTAATTTAGGTCTTTTCTCTTTTCTTTTTGAAAAAGTCTGGCCTGGAGTTTATCAAAACTGGTTTATTAAGTCTTTTAAAGAATCAGCTCCTAGTTTCATTGATCTGTTCTACTGTTTTTTGGTTTCTGTTTCACTGATTTCTGCTCTGATCTTTATTATTTCTCTTCTCCTACTGGATTTAGGCTTTCTTTGCTATTCTTTCTGCAGCTCCTGTAGGTGTAAGGTTAGGTTGTGTATTTGAGACGTTTCTCTTGTTTCTTGATAAAGGCTTGTATTGCTATATACTTTCCTCTTAGGACCACCTTTGCTGTATCCCAAAGATTTTGAACAGTGTGTTTTCATTTTCATTTGTTTCCATGAATTTTTAAAATTCTTCTTTAATTTCCTGGTTGACCCATTCATTCTTCAGTAGGATGCTCTTTAGCCTCTATGTATTTGAGTTCTTTCCAACTTTCCTTCTGTGATTGAGTTTAAGTTTCAAAGCATTTATGGTCCAAAAATATGCAGGGAATGATCCCAGTTTTTTTGGTACCAGTTGAGACCTGATTTGTGACCCAGGATGTGATCTATCCTGGAGAATATTTCATGTGCACCCGAGAAGAATATGTATTCTGTTGCTTTCGGATGGAATGTTCTGAATATACCTGTGAAGTCCATCTGGTCCAGTGTGTTGTTCGAAGCCTTTGTTTCCTTGCTGATCTTCTGCTTAGATGATCTGTCCATTGCAGTGAGTAGGGTGTTAAAGTCCCCTACTATTATTATCGATATATTTCTTGAATTTTATTATTAATTGGCTTATATAATAGGCTGTTCCCATGTTAGGGGCATAAATATTTATAATTGTTAGATCTTCCTGTTGGAGAGACCCTTTAATTATGATGTAGTGTCCTTCCTCATCTCTTATTACAGTTTGGTTTAAAATCTAATTTGCCTAATAAAAGGATTGACATCCCACCTTTCTTTTGATGTCCATTAGCATGACAAATGGTTTTCCATCCCTTCAGTTTAAATCTGGAGGTGTTTTGGGGTCTAATATGAGTCTCTTGCAGACAGCTTATCAATGGGACTTGCTTATTTATCCAGTCTGATACCCTGTGTCTTTTGATTGGGGTATTTAGCCCATTTCCATTCAAAGTAACTATTGAAAGATGTGAATTTAGTGCCATTGTATTACCTGTAACTTGACTGTTTATACACATATATTTTTATCCCCAGGGGTACAGGTCTGTGAATCGCCAGGTTTACACACTTCACAGCACTCACCAAAGCACATACCCTCCCCAATGTCCATAACCCCACCCCCCTTGTTCCAACCCCCCTCCCCCTAGCAACCCTCAGTTTGTTTTGTGAGATTAAGCGTCACTTATGGTTTGTCTCCCTCCCAATCCCATCTTGTTTCATTTATTCTTCTCCTACCCACTTAAGCCCCCATGTTGCATCACATCTTCCTCATATCAGGGAGATCATATGATAGTTGTCTTTCTCCGCTTGACTTATTTCGCTAAGCATGATACGCTCTAGTATCATCCATGTTGTCGCAAATGGCAAGATTTCATTTCTTTTGATGGCTGCAAAGTATTCCATTGTGTATATATACCACATCTTCTTGATCCATTCATCTGTTGATGGACATCTAGGTTCTTTCCATAGTTTGGCTATTGTGGACATTGCTGCTATAAACATTCGGGTGCACGTGCCCCTTTGGATCACCACGTTTGTATCTTCAGGGTAAATACCCAGTAGTGCAATTGCGGGGTCATAGGGCAGTTCTATTTTTAACATTTTGAGAAACCTCCATGCTGTTTTCCAGAGTGGTTGCACCAGCTTGCATTCCCACCAACAGTGTTCCCCTTTCTCCGCATCCTCGCCAGCATCTGTCATTTCCTGACTTGTTGATTTTAGCCATTCTGACTGGTGTGAGGTGATATCTCATTGTGGTTTTGATTTGTATTTCCCTGATGCCGAGTGATATGGAGCACTTTTTCATGTGTCTGTTGGCCATCTGGATGTCTTCTTTGCAGAAATGTCTGTTCATGTCCTCTGCCCATTTCTTTTTTTTTTTTTTTTTTAGGGACTAACACACCCTTTTAATATGTTTTTAAATATTTTTAAGGTTTAAAAAGTGTTTAAAGTTTGTAGTTCCTAGTAAGAAAACATTATCTGAATGAATACCCTAATGGCAAACCATTGTAGAATGTTTCAGTTGCATGGGGAGCAGAGGGGTAGGGACTCTCTTCACAGCACCCCAGCTTTCTTCATGAGAAGGTCGGAGGTACACTGGTTTGTATTATTGCGACATCCATTAGGTGATCGAAGTTGTTTTTCCTTCAGCAAGGGCTTTCTTTGTCAGAAGGGCATTATGCTTGACCTCCAAATTTGGCTGACAATTTACTGATGAGATTCATAACCTTTGGGTTGCTCTGATATTTTGACATATTCGCTGGGTTCTGGGCCACATCCTGGAAGGCCACCATAACTTCTGGATCCTGCATGGCTGCAAGAACTTCTGGATCACTAAGAATTTCATTGAGCCCAGGCATTCCGGCCATTCCAGGCATCCCCCCTGCCATTCCAGGCATTCCTCCCGGAAAATTACGAGGCATTCCCCCAGGAAAGCCACCTGGGAAAGAGCCATACTGAGCTCCTGATTGTCGTCTGGCTTCTTCCTCCCTCTGGGCTCTCTCGTGTTCTTCCCGAGCCTTCTTAACCCTTTCTATTCTTTCTTTGATCTCTCGCTCTTCACGTTTTCGCTCATATTTTCTCCGATGTTCAGCAATTTTCTGGGCCCTCGGCTGAACTTCTTTCAGCATCGCACTAGCATCTTCATCATAATCCAGTTTGCAAGCAAGGGCAAGATCATGCGCTGCTTCTTCCCAATGGCCCAGAAGTCTATGTGCTTTCCCGCGCCACTTATGAGGCTGAGCTGAATCAGGATTTATTTCTGTCTGTCACAGTCTCGAATGGCAGCATTTGGCTTCTGTAATTTGATGAAGACACTGGCTCTCTTGGAATATAGAATGGCCAAGCGAGGATTTAGTTTGATGGCATCTGTGAACAAGTCAATGGCTTTCTGTAGTTCACCATCATTTAGAGCATCAATGGCAGCCACTTTTTTATCATTTGCCTGATCCATCATTTCCTCGGTTATCTCTGCATTTTCATCTCCCATTTCTTGAGGGGCATCGGTATCTGGTTCAATCACACCTTCATTGTCAATTTCTAGATCACTCTCCTCACTTGATGGTTCATCTGTCTTTATGTTTTCCTCCGCCTTCTTACTATCTGGTTTTTCTTCCTTGATACTGTCTTCTGATATAGTTTTATGAGTGGCAGGTGGTATTTTCCCCCCCATGCTTTCCACCCACTCCCGCAGGAAACGCATTTCCTCGGTGTGCAGAACGCTCGGATCCTGCTTACACATTTTCACGAAAGCCCGAAGCTCGCTCACTTTGCGGGGGTCCATGGTCCAGAGGCAGTGGCAGGTGGCAGACGCGGCTGGGGTTGCGACCCGATTCCAGGCGCGGGTACTAGCTCTCTGCCCATTTCTTGATTGGATTATTTGTTCTTTGGGTGTTGAGTTTGCTAAGTTCTTTATAGATTTTGGACACTAGTCCTTTATCTGATATGTCGTTTGCAAATATCTTCTCCCATTTTGTCAGTTGTCTTTTGATTTTGTTAACTGTTTCCTTTGCTGTGCAAAAGCTTTTGATCTTGATGAAATCCCAATAGTTCATTTTTGCCCTTGCTTCCCCTGCCTTTGGCGATGTTCCTAGGAAGATGTTGCTGCGGCTGAGGTCGAAGAGGTTGCTGCCTGTGTTTTACTCAAGGATTTTGATGGATTCCTTTCTCACATTGAGGTCCTTCATCCATTTTGAATCTATTTTTGTGTGTGGTGTAAGAAAATGGTCCAATTTTATTTTTCTGCATGTGGCTGTCCAATTTTCCCGCATGTGGCTGTCCAATTTTCCCAACACCATTTATTGAAGAGGCTGTCTTTTTTCCATTGGACATTCTTTCCTGCTTTGTCGAAGATTAGTTGACCATAGAGTTGAGGGTCTATTTCTGGGCTGTCTATTCTGTTCCATTGATCTATGTGTCTTTTTTTGTGCCAGTACCATGCTGTCTTGATGATGACAGCTTTGTAATAGAGCTTGAAGTCCGGAATTGTGATGCCACCAACTTTGGCTTTCTTTTTCAATATCCCTTTGGCTATTCAAGGTCTTTTCTGGTTCCATACAAATTTTAGAATTATTTGTTCCATTTCTTTGAAAAAGATGGATGGTACTTTGATAGGAATTGCATTAAATGTGTAGATTGCTTTAGGGAGCATAGACATTTTCACAATATTTATTCTTCCAATCCAGGATCATGGAACATTTTTCCATTTCTTTGTGTCTTCCTCAATTTCTTTCATGAGTACTTTATAGTTTTCTGAGTATAGATTCTTAGCCTCTTTGGTTAGGTTTATTCCTAGGTATCTTATGGTTCTGGGTTCAATTATAAATGGGATTGACTCCTTAATTTCTCTTTCTTCTGTCTTATTGTTGGTGGAGAGAAATGCAACTGATTTCTGTGCATTGATCTTATATCCTGACACTTTACTGAATTCCTGTACAAGTTCTAGCAGTTTTGGAGTGGAGTCTTTTGGGTTTTCCACATATAGTATCATATCATCTGCGAAAAGTGATAATTTGACTTCTTCTTTGCCAATTTGGATGCCTTTAATTTCCTTTTGTTGTCTGATTGCTGAGGCTAGGACTTCTAGTACTATGTTGAATAGCAGTGGTGATAATGGACATCCCTGCCGTGTTCCTGACCTTAGCGGAAAAGCTTTCAGTTTTTCTCCATTGAGAATGATATTTGCGGTGGGTTTTTCATAGATGGCTTTCATGATATTGAGGAATGTGCCCTCTATCCCTACACTTTGAAGAGTTTTGTCAGGAAGGATGCTGTACTTTGTCAAATGCTTTTTCAGCATCTATTGAGAGTATCATATGGTTCTTGTTCTTTCTTTTATTGATGTGTTGTATCACATTGATTGATTTGTGGATGTTGAACCAACCTTGCAGCCCTGGAATAAATCCCACTTGGTCGTGGTGAATAATCCTTTTAATGTACTGTTGAATCCTATTGGCTAGTATTTTGGTGAGAATTTTCGCATCTGTGTTCATCAAGGATATTGGTCTATAGCTCTCTTTTTGGATGGGATCCTTGTCTGGTTTTGCAATCAAGGTGATGCTGGCCTCATAAAATGAGTTTGGAAGTTTTCCTTCCATTTCTATTTTTTGGAATAGTTTCAGGAGAATAGGAATTAGTTCTTCTTTAAATGTTTGGTAGAATTCCCCCGGGAAGCCATCTGGCCCTGGGCTTTTGTTTGTTTGGAGATTTTTGATGACTGTTTCAATCTCCTTACTGGCTATGGGTCTGTTCAGGCTTTCTATTTCTTCCTGGTTCAGTTGTGGTACTTTATATGTTTCTAGGAATGCATCTGTTTCTTCCAGATTGTCAAATTTGTTGGCGTAGAGTTTCTCATAGTATGTTCTTATAATAGTTTGTATTTCTTTGGTGTTAGTTGTGATCTCTCCTCTTTCATTCATGATTTTATTTATTTGGGTCCTTTCTCTTTTCTTTTTGATAAGTCTGGCCAGGGGTTTATCAATCTTATTAATTCTTTCAAAGAACCAGCTCCTAGTTTCGTTGATTTGTTCTATTGTTTTTTTGGTTTCTATTTCATTGATTTCTGCTCTGATCTTTATGATTTCTCTTCTCCTGCTGGGCTTAGGGTTTCTTTCTTGTTCTTTCTCCAGCTCCTTTAGGTGTAGGGTTAGGTTGTGTACCAGAGACCTTTCTTGTTTCTTGAGAAAGGCTTGTACCACTATATATTTTCCTCTCAGGACTGCCTTTGTTGTGTCCCACAGATTTTGAACCGTTGTATTTTCATTATCATTTGTTTCCATGATTTTTTTCAATTCTTCTTTAATTTCCCGGTTGACCCATTCATTCTTTAGAAGGATGCTGTTTAGTCTCCATGTATTTGGGTTCTTTCCAAACTTCCTCTTGTGGTTGAGTTCTAGCTTCAGAGCATTGTGGTCTGAAAATATGCAGGGAATGATCCCAATCTTTTGATGCTGGTTGAGTCCTGATTTAGGACCGAGGATGTGATCTATTCTGGAGAATGTTCCATGTGCACTAGAGAAGAATGTGTATTCTGTTGCTTTGGGATGAAATGTTCTGAATATATCTGTGATGTCCATCTGGTCCAGTGTGTGGTTTAAGGCCTTTATTTCCTTGTTGATCTTTTGCTTGGATGATCTGTCCATTTCAGTGAGGGGAGTATTAAAGTCCCCTACTATTATTGTATTATTGTTGATGTGTTTCTTTGATTTTGTTATTAATTGGTTTATATAGTTGGCTGCTCCCACATTGGGGGCATAGATATTTAAAATTGCTAGATCTTCCTGTTGGACAGACCCTTTGAGTATGATATAGTGTCCTTCCTCATCTCTTATTATAGTCTTTGGCTTAAAATCTAATTGATCCAAGGATTGCCACTCCTGCTTTCTTCTGATGTCCATTAGCATGGTAAATTCTTTTCCACCCCCTCACTTTAAATCTGGAGGTGTCTTCGGGCTTAAAATGAGTTTCTTGGAGGCAACATATAGATGGGTTTTGCTTTTTTATCCATTCTGATACCCTGTGTCTTTTGATTGGGGCATTTAGCCCATTAATATTCAGGGTAACTTTTGAGAGATAGGAATTTAGTGCCATTGTATTGCCTGTAAGGTGACTGTTACTGTATATTGTCTCTGTTCCTTTCTGATCTACCACTTGTAGGCTCTCTCTTTGCTTAGATGACCCCTTTCAATATTTCCTGTAGGGCTGGTTTGGTGTTTCCAAATTCTTTCAGTTTTTGTTTGTCCTGGAAACTTTTAATCTCTCCTTCTATTTTCCATGATAGCCTAGCTGGATATAGTATTCTTGGCTGCATGTTTTTCTCGTTTAGTGCTCTGAAAATATCATGCCAGCCCTTTCTGGCCTGCCAGGTCTCTGTGGATAAGTCAGCTGCCAATCTAATATTTTTACCATTGTATGTTACAGACTTCTTTTCCCGGGCTGCTTTCAGGATTTTCTCTTTGTCACTAAGACTTGTAAATTTTACTATTAAGTGACGTGGTGTGGGCCTATTCTTATTGATTTTGAGTGGCGTTCTCTGAACCTCCTGAATTTTGATGCTCGTTCCCTTTGCCATATTGGGGATTTGGTCTTCTATATCGCTAATTCTTTCTTCTGCCTCATTTATCCTAGCAGTGAGAGTCTCCATTTTTGATTGCACCTCATTAATAGCTTTTTTTATTTCAACTTGGTTAGATTTTAGTTCTTTTATTTCTCCAGAAAGGGCTTTTATATCGCCAGAGAGCGTTTCTCTAATATCTTCCATGCCTTTTTCGAGCCCGGTTAGAACTCTGGATCTGACATATTACCAATGTCTGTATTGATTAGGTCCCTAGCCTTCGGTACTGCCTCTTGTTCTTTTTTTTGTGGTGAATGTTTCCGCCTTGTCATTTTGTCCAGCTAAGAGTATATGAAGGATCAAGTAAAATACTAAAAGGGTGGCAACAACCCCAGGAAAATATGCTTTAACCAAATCAGAAGAGATCCCAAATCGTGAGGGGGGAAAAAAGGGGATAAAAAGAGGTTGAAAAAGAAAGAAAGAAAAAGAAAAAAGAAACGAAAATAATTTAAAAAAGAAAATGAATAAAGAAAACTATACAAAAGAATATATATATATATATATATATATATATATTAGATAAACTAGTTTAAAAACGTTATAAAAGAAAAGGGTAAAAGTTAAAAAAAATTTTAGCAGAAGAAGAGAAAAAAAAAATGAAAAAAAAAAATTAAGTTAACTGCAAGACTAAAAAATCACAGGGAGAAAGCCATGAGTTCCGTGCTTTGCTTTCTCCTCCTCTGGAATTCTGCTGCTCTCCTTGGTATTGAAACCGCACTCCTTGGTAGGTGAACTTGGTCTTGGCTGCATTTCTTGTTGATCTTCTGGGGGAGGGGCCTGGTGTAGTGATTCTCAAGTGTCTTTGCCCCAGGCGGAATTGCACCGCCCTTACCAGGGGCCAGGCTGAGTAATCCACTCGGCTTTGCTTTCAGGAGCTTTGGTTCTCTGAGCGTTTTCCGTAGTGTTCCGGAGTACGGGAATACAAATGGCGGCCTCCTGGTCTCCAGCTTGGAGGAGCCGAGAGCCAGGGGCCCCACTCCTCAGTGCGCCCTCAGAGAACAGCGCCCAGTAACTCCCGTCTGCCTGACGTCGGGCCGCACTCCGAGCTCACCGAGCCTGCGACCGGTTCAAGGTAACCCCGAGCTGTGAGCTTACTGTCGGCTCTGTCTCTAGCCGGCTTTCCCGTTCCAGTACCCGCAAGCTCTGCGACACTCAGACACCCCCGATCCTTCTGTGACCCCGCGGGACCTGAGGCCACACTGACCCCGCGTGGGCTTCGCCCGGGTTTATCCTCTGGAGCGATGTCCCTCAGCGGAACAGACTTTTAATAGTCCTGATTTTGTGCTCTGCCTCTTGCCGGGAGCCGGCCCCTCCCCCCGGGGTCTATCTTCCCATTGCTTTGGATTCACTTCTCCGCCAGTCCTACCTTTCAGAAAGTGGTTGTTTTTCTGTTTCGAGAATTGCTGTTCTTCTTCTCTTCGATCTGCCGATGGATTTGCAGGCGTTTACAATCTTTAGATAAGCTATCTAGCTGATCTCCTGCTAGCTGAAGTAGTCTCAGCCTGCTACTTCTCCACCATCTTGACTCCTCCTCACTACATGTATTTGCTTTACAGGCTCTGTTCCTTTCTGGTCTGTGTTACCTTTGGGCTCTCACTTTGCTTAAAGGATCCTTTTAAACATTTCTTATAGGACTGGTTTGGTGATAACACATTCTTTTAGTTTCTGTTTGTCCTGGAAGCTTTTTCTCATGCCTATTTTGAATGAAAAATAAGGCTGCATATTTTTCTCACTTAGCATCCCAAATATATCATGCCAGTTCTTTCTGGCCTGCTAGATATCTGTGGATAGGTCTTCTGCCAATCTAATGTTTTTACCCTTGTGGGTTATGAACCTCTTGTCCCAAGCTGCTTTCAGAATTTCTCTTTGTCTCTGAGATTTGGAAGTTTCACTATTCTATGTCGTGGTGTTGGCCTATTTTTACTGATTTTTGAGGGGGGTCTCTGTGCATCCTGGACTTGGATACCTGTTTCCTTTCCCAGATTAGGAAAATTGTCTGCTATAATTTGTTCCAATATACCTTCTGCACCCCTCTCTTTTTCCTCTTCTGAGATCCCGATTATTCTAATATTGTTTCACTTTATGGTATCACTTTTCTCTGGAATTCTCCCCTGGTGATCCAGTAGTTGTTTATCTCTCTTTTTCTCATCTTTATTCTCCATCATTTTGTCTTCTATATCCTTAATTCTCTCTTCTTCCTCATTTATCCTAGCAGTTAGAGCCTCCATTTTTTATGCATCTCATTAATAGCCTTTTTGATTTAGACTTGGTTAGATTTTAGTTCTTTCATTTCTCCAGAAAGGCATTCTCTTGTATCTTATATGCTTTTGTCAAATCCAGCTGGTATCTTTATAATCATTATTCTGAACTGTAGTTCCAACATCTTACTTGTGTCCATACTGATTAGGTTCCTAGCAGTACTGCCCTTGTTTTCCTTTTTGAGGTGAGTTTTTCTGTCTTGTCATTCTTTCCAGAGACAAATAGATGAACAAGTGAACAAAATACTAAAATGGCAACAATGACCCTACTGAAATGTACACTAAATGAATCAGAAGAAACCTGAAACTGAAAAACATCTTGAAGATTCAAAACAATTTAAAAAGATAGAAAAAAGGGTATAATCAGGCAGGTGAACAGAATAAAACAATACCCTGGATCCTGTATGTATTTTGGTCTGTTAGAAATCTAGATCACAAAATTATAAAGAAAGAACTTATATGTGGACAAAAGTAAAATTAAATACAATGAAAGGATAGAATGTAACTGTAAAAAATGACAATTAAAAGACAAAAAAAACAAAAGAGAAAAAACAACAACAAAAAGGAAGGCATATCAACAGGTGAACAGAAACGAGCTATGTATTTTGGTCAGTTGTATTTTGAGTTGGTCAGTTTGTTAATAGAAACAACATCTCAAAATTGTAAGGAAAGAAAAACATATATATACAAAGATAAAATTAAATACCTTGAAAGGGTAGAATGTAACTGTAAATATGAAAGTTAAAAAAGACTTTACAGAGCCAGGAAAAAAAAAAAAACCAGAAAGGAAGAAGAAAAAAAATGAAAGAATATGATCAGACAGGGCGCCTGGGTGGCTCAGTTGGTTGGATGACTGCCTTCGGCTCGGGTCATGATCCTGAAGTCCCAGGATCGAGTCCCACATCAGGCTCCCGGCTCCATGGGAAGTCTGCTTCTCCCTCTGACCTTCTCCTCGCTCATTTCTCTCTCACTGTCTCTCTCTCAAATAAATAAATAAAATCTTTAAAAAAAAAAAGAATATGATCAGACAGATGAATAGAACAGAACCATACATTAGATTTTGGGTGTATTTTAGTCTGTTAGAGGAAATTGCATCCCAAAATGATAAAGAAATAAAAACATATATATACAAAAATAAAATTAAATACAATGAAGAGATAGAATGTAACTGTAAAAATGAAAATTTTAAAAAAAGATTTTAAAAAGGAGTTGATAAAATAAGAAATTGGTTGAAGAAAAAGGAAAGAAAAAAATTTAAAAATTAAACTTGAAAGACTAAAGAATCTTAGGGGAAAAGCCATGAATTCTGTGTGCTGTGCTCCCCTAACACTGGAGTTTTTTGCAGTTCTCATTGCTCAGTAAACTTGGTCTTGGCTGGATGTTCTTGCTGATCTTCTGGGGGAGGGGCCTGTTGCTTTGATTTTCAAGATTTTTGGCCCCAGGTGGAATTGCAACACCTTTGCCAAGGGACCAGAATAATAATCTGCTCCAGTTTGCTTTCTGTGGCTTTTGTTCCCTGAAGGCTTTCCCCACAGCTTTAAAGGATGAGAATGAAAATGGTAGCTTCCCAATCTCTAGGCCCAGAGCCAAAACCTTGGGGCCCCACTCCTTAGTGCTCCCTCAGGGAAAAGCAGTTAGTCACGCATGTCTCCCTGGTCTCCAGCCACACTCCATGCTCATCCAGCCTATGACTGAGTGTTTCTAACTCAGGCACACAACGCCACTTCAAGTCTCCAAACCCTGAAGACTCCTGCAGCATGCTCTCACACCACTCCTCCTAGGGGAGGAAGGGGATTCTCACCAGTCCAGCATTTTGGCTGGGCCCCTGTTTGGGAACAGTCACCTGATTATGTCATGGTTCATATGGCAACCCTAAGCTGAGCGCCCACTCATGGGCTCACTGATTGCAGCCATCTTCCCTGCTCTAATGCCTTGACAGCTCTGCTGCTCTCAGGCATCCACAGTCCTCCTGTGATCCTGGGGAATTCTAAGACTACACTATCCCACCTAGGGTTCTGCCCCCACTTAGCCACCTGCACTCCTTTCAGGTGGATTGTCCCTCACTGCAGCACACTTCTAAAAGCACTGCTATATCACTAGCCAGTAGCTGGCTTAGGAATGCTCCCTCCCCTGTGGTCTGTCTTCCCATATGTCACCTCAGATTTGCTTCTCCACACATCCTACCTTGCAGAAAGTGGTCAATTTTCTATTTCTAGAGTTGCAGCTACTCTTTTCTTCAATCTCCAGTTGAGTTCGCAAGTGTTCAGAATGGTTTGGTAGTTATCTATCTGAATTCATGGGACCAGATGAAGCTAAGGTCTCCTACTCCTTCACCATCTTAGACTCTTCTCCTAGACTATTGTTTTAGAAAAGATTCTATTTATTTATTTGAGAGAGAAAGAGCATGAGTGAGGGGAGGGTCAGAGGGAGAAGCAGACCCCCTGCTGAGTTGGGAGTCTGATGCAGGGCTCAGTCTTGGGACTCCCAAGATCATGACCTGAGCTGAAGGCAGATCTCTAACTGACTGAACCACCTAGGTGCCCCTAGATAATTAATTTTTATGATGTTAGCTTCACTAGCTAATGTCATAAAATTTAATCCCATTTAATCTCTTAAATCACATAAATATTTTGAAAATCATAACACTAATCACCAACATAAGGGGATAGGTTTTGTTTAATCATATGCTTGAGATTAAAGCTACATAGGTATTACACTTTTTATTACACTTAATACTAACCCTAGCCTTAGCCCATTAACTCATATAACAGCCTTCCTAATTTGAGGCTCCATCCACCACTGTTCCATCTTTGACTCCTAATTGTGAATGTTAAATGTTGACTTCATAGCCATTCTCTTACCTTGTCTAGTTCATGTTCTCTCTCTCTATGCCCTCAATAGTCTAGTTTCACAGATTTAACCTCCCTAAACTTCATTGACATCTTTACCTCTTCGGCAGTTCAGCCACCTAGATCTTACCCAATTCTAATTATCACCCAGCATATTTATACCAATAAAAGCTCATTAATATCCACCTGTATGAACATAACCTCTCTTCCCAACTTCCATATAACTTACTTTCCATTATGCTTTTCTTTGATAAGACCTCCAGTCTCTTGACCTTCCTTTCTCTTGCAGTTTCAGTGTCTCCTGGCTTTACTTCTGAGGCTGACTTTTACAGGCTGTTTAACTGATCACATCTGTTTCCTTTCTTGCTTACTTGGTTACTTTTTCTCTCTTGCTTTCCTGCCCAATCTGTCCCAATACATTTCAGTTCATGGGTTAATCCAACCATTTTTTCCATTCTATTCTATTCATATACAGCCTTGGAAGCACTACTGGACATAAATTTACTGGACATAAATTCTGTAACTAGATGGGGTGATGTCATACAAATTTATATTTTGTAAACACTCCTCATGAGTCGTAAGTGTCCCTGACTAACTGCCTTTCCTATATTCCTCACAGATCTCCTCAATCTACCTATTTTAAACTTAAATTTTCCAGGAAATAGAGAAGTCCTTTCTAGGAACTCCCTTAATATTCCCCTCTCCCTGCTTTCCTATACATTTACTTTCTTTTTTTTTTTTAGATTTTATTTATTTATTTGGCAGAGGGAAAGATCACAAGTAGGCAGAGAGGCAGGCAGAGAGAGAGAGAGAGAGAGAAGGAAACAGGCACCCTGTTGAGCAGAGAGCCTGATGCGGGACTCGATCCCAGGACCCCGGGATCATGACCTGAGCTGAAGGCAGAGGCTTTAACCCACTGAGCCACCCAGGTGCCCCCCGTACATTTACTTTCTATTCCCACCTGTTTCTTACTTGCTTCTTGCTATGTGACAGAGACATTCAGTATGAGTTTGGGCATTTATTTTCCTGAGCATTTATTTTCTGTACCATACATCTAACCTTTACTTTTTCTCCCTTTTTTATATTCTAAGTCTTTAATTGTCAGGTGATTTTTACCTCTATAATAAAAATGTAAGCTCTCTGGAGGCAGTGGAGAGGTGTTTGTTCTTGTGCCGTATAGTTCTTTACATATTCCAGAGTAGTTGGCACACAGTTGAATTAAGCTACATTACCTGTCATTTGTGTTCCTTTACAGTAGAAAATCCTCACTTCTCTATATTTCTTAGATGTTTATGGTTCTTAGTAATATTTTTGGTAATTGTATTAAACCTATACTACTGGTTCCTATTTTCTTTTATCCATAAATCATGTCTTAAAACATCAAGAAATCTTAGTCATAACTGGTCCATCTAATGTAATATCATTATTAGAGAATTCTTTGCATTAGAAATTGTTTCTTAATATTGGTCATGATTATTATAAATATGGAATACAACCAAGCAGACCAATGTACACATTGTAGGAGTTCTGGAGGGAGAAGAGGTAGAGAAAGAAGCAGAGAAATTCAAGAAACATTGACTGAAACTTCCAGAATTTGAGGAAAGACATGTCTCTACAAATCCAGTAAACTCAATGAATTTAAAGTAGGAAAAACTCAGAGACTTACATCAAGACACATTATAATAAAACTGCCAAAAGACAAAGACTCTTGAAAGCAACAAGAAAAAACTTACTCATAAAATACAGTGGATCCTTGGTAACATTATCAGGAGATTTCTCAGAAATCTTGGAGGCCAAAAAAACAGTACGATGATATTAAATTCTAAAATAATTTACTATCAACCCAACAATTCTATATCTAGCAAAACAATCCTTTCAGAATGAAGGGATGGCCAAATAGTGGCAAAGTAAGAGGTCTAGGTTTTCCTCATCCTATGAATACAGCTAGATAACTATCAAATAATCCTAAATACCCTGGAAATCAATTTGAAGACTGGCAGAACATGCTGCACAACTGAGGGTAGTGAAGAGGCCACATTGACGAAGGTAAGAAGTATAGAGATGTGGTTTAGGGAAGAAATGGATCCTGGCTGCTGTAGAGGGGAGGGAATATAGTTGCAGAGAAGGGCAAGAAAGAAGCTCACAGGAATGCACAAGGGGAACATTTCCCCATTGTTATTGGCTTTGAAAGTTAGAGACGTTGAATTTCATGAGTTCTTGCAACCCAAGAGGCTTAAAGGCTGAAGTTTTAAGTGTCAGAGGGCTGGACTGCTCTTGGAGAGAAGGCAGGGGAACAACCCAAGGACATTCAGCATTGAAACAGTGATCTGAAGAGTACCAGAGGTACAAAATAGGGAGATTATTTACCTTCTCAGAACATGTCCCTGAAAGGCAGCATTCATGGAGAGGCCTCTCCAGGAAAAAAGGAGCTGGCCAGTGACATTTCCTTCCCTTCAGTATAAGCACAGGACCTCCTGCAGGAAGCAGTATAGCACCAACACTGGTGACCTAACTTGTTTACACTAAGACCCACCCCTTGGTGATTGGGTGGAAATGCCCTTCTTTTAAATAAGGCTTACCTCAGTTTTGGCATGGCAGGCTTCTTCCCCGGAAAACCAGCACAAATCCATGCCCACACTACATCTCCCAACCAGAGTTTTACAGGGCCTCAGTTTTGGTAGAGGTGGTGACAGGTCTTATTTCACAAGTAGACTGGAACACACCTAGTTAAAATTCATGCACATTCAGGCCAGGGACCAAACACTGACCACAATAGGTAAAGAGAGCCTCTGCAGATGACTAGCTTGAAGGGCAGAGCAGCCAGAGCACACGCAGCACACGCTGGAGACATTTCCTGAAGAATCAGGCCCTGAGCACGACATGAAGTCTTCTTCATAAGGTCATAATGTTCAGGAGCAGGAGACATAACTGGTTTTTCTAATACACAGAAATACACAGAGATTTAGATAAAATGAGGAGACAGAGGAATTACCCCAAATGAAAGAACAAGATAGGGCCACCGACAGAGATCTAAGTGAAACAGATACAAGTAACATACATGATGGAGAATTTAAAACAGTGATCAAAAGGATACTCACTGGACTTGAGAAAAGAATAAAAAACATCAGTGAGACCTCTAACACAGAGATGAAAGAGTTAGAAAAGAATCAGAGATGAAGAGTGCTATAAATAACAGTAGAAACATGCTTGATGCAATGAACAACAGGCTGGAAAAAGCAGAGGAACAATGTGGTGACCTGGAAGACAAAGTAATGAGAAACAATGAAATGAACTAAAGAGAGAAAGAAGAATTATGCAAAATGAGAAGTGACCCCATCAGACATAATAGCATTCATATTATGAGAGTCCAAAGAAGAGAGAGAAAAGGGGGCAGAAATTTTATATTATATTTTATAATAGCTGAAAACTTCCCTAATATGGGGAAGGAAACATATCCAGATTCAGGAGGCACAAAAAATCCCCATCAAAATCAACAAAAGCAGATCCACACCAAGACATATTTGAATTAAACTAGCAAAATATGGTGATAAACTATGGTGATAAAAATCTTAAAAGTGGGGAGCCTGGGTGGCTCAGTGGGTTAAAGGTTCTGCCTTCGGCTCGGGTCATGATCCCAGGGTCCTGGGATTGAGCCCCGCATTGGGCTCCCTGCTGAGCAGAGCTCCCTGCTGAGCCTGCTTCCTCCTCTCTCTCTGCCTGCCTGTCTGCCTACTTGTGATCTCTGTCAAATAAATAAATAATATATATGTATTATTTTTAATCTTAAAAGCAACAGAAGAGGACAGTTACTTATAAGGGGAAAACCCATGACGCAATCAGCAGATTTTTCAGCAGAAATTCTCCAAGCCAGAGGGAGTGGAATGATGTCTTCATAGGAAAAGGAAAAATCTGCAACCAAGTACTCTATCTAGCAAGGCTGACATTCAAAGTAGAAGGAGAAGTAGTTTCACAGACAAAAATTAAAGAAGTTCATGACCATTAAACCAGTCCTGCAAGAAATACTAAAGGGGACTCTATGAATGGAAAAGAAAGACTTAAAGTAACAGTATGAAAGTAGGAAACACAAAAGCAGTAAAAATGAATATTTCTACAAGAAATCGGTCAAAGAACTCACAAAAGAGAAGGATATAAACTATGACACCATATACCTAAAACATGGGGAGGGGACATGTAAAGAATGGATTGAAAGTTAAACAACCATCGGCTTCATATAGAATACTTTATGAAACATTGAATGCGATTGTTTTAAAATGGGTCTGTATCCGATATCTAGTAATGAGATTGAAGCAGTGATCAAAAACCTCCCAAAAAACAAGAGCCCAGGATCTGACGGATTCCCTGGGGAATTCTACCAAACTTTCAAAGAAGAAATAACACCTATTCTTCTGAAGCTATTTCAAAAAATTGAAGCAGAAGGAAAATATCCAGACTTTTTCTATGAAACCAGCATTACCCTGATCCCCAAACCAGGCAAAGACCCTACCAAAAAGGAGAATTTCAGACCAATATCACTGATGAATATGGATGCTAAGATTCTCAACAAGATCCTAGAAAACAGGATCCAACAGCACATTAAAAAGATTATCCACCATGACCAGGTGGGATTCATCTCTGGGCTACAAGGATGGTTCAACATTCGCAAATCAATCAATGTGATAGAACAAATCAATAAGAGAAGAGAGAAGAACCACATGGTCCTCTCAATTGATGCAGAAAAAGCATTTGACAAAATCCAACATCCGTTCCTGATTAAAACGCTTCAAAGTATAGGGATAGAGGGAACATTCCTGAACCTCATCAAATCTATCTATGAAAGACCCACAGCAAATATCATCCTCAGTGGGAAAAAGCTTGCAGTCTTCCCGTTGAGATCAGGAACAAGAGAAGGATGCCCACTTTCACCACTCTTGTTCAACATAGTATTAGAAGTCCTAGCAACAGCAATCAGACAACAAAGAGAAATAAAAGGTATCCAAATTGGTAATGAAGTAGTCAAACTCTCTCTCTTCGCAGATGACGTGATTCTTTATATCGAAAACCCAAAAGACTCCACCCCCAAACTACTAGAACTCATACAGCAATTCAGCAACGTGGCAGGATACAAAGCCAATGTGCAGAAATCAGTGGCTTTCTTATACACTAATTATGAAAATACAGAAAGGGAAATTAGAGAATCAATTCCATTTACTATAGCACCAAGAACCATAAGATACCTGGGAATAAACCTAACCAAAGAGGTAAAGGATCTGTACTCGAGGAACTACAGAACACTCATGAAAGAAATTGAAGAAGACACAAATAAATGGAAGACCATTCCATGCTCTTGGATCGGAAGAATAAACACTGTTAAAATGTCTATACTGCCTAGAGCAATCTATACTTTTAATGCCGTTCCGATCAAAATTCCACCGGCATTCTTCAAAGAGCTGGAGCAAATAATCCTAAAATTTGTATGGAATCAGAAGAGACCCGAATCGCTAAGGAAATGTTGAAAAACAAAAATAAAGCTGGCGGCATCACCTTACCTGATTTCAAGCTTTATTACAAAGCTGTGATCACCAAGACAGCATGGTACTGCCATAAAAACAGACGCATAGACCAGTGGAACAGAGTAGAGAGCCCAGATATGGACCCTCAACTCTATGGTCAATTAATCTTTGACAAAACAGGAAAAAATATACAGTGGAAAAAAAAACAGTCTCTTCAATACATGGTGCTGGGAAAACTGGACAGGTATATGTGGAAGAATGAAACTCGACCATTCTCTTACACCATACACAAAGATAAACTCAAAATGGATAAAAGACCTCAACGTGAGACAGGAATCCATCAGAATCCTAGAGGAGAACATAGGCAGTAATCTCTTTTATATCAGCCACAGCAACTTCTTTCAAGATACATCTCCAAAGGCAAAGGAAACAAAAGCAAAAATAAACTTTTGGGACTTCATCAAAATCAAAAGCTTCTGCACAGCAAAGGAAACAGTCAAAAAAACAAAGAGGCAGCCCACGGAATGGGAGAAGATATTTGCAAATGACAGTACAGATAAAAGGTTGATATCCAGGATCTATAATGAACTCCTCAAACTCAACACACACGAAACAGGCAAACACATCAAAAAATGGGCAGAAGATATGAACAGACACTTTTCCAATCAAGACATACAAATGGCTATCAGACACATGAAAAAATGTTCATCATAATTAGCCCTCAGGGAGATTCAAATTAAAACCACATTGAGATATCACCTTACACCAGTTAGAATGGCCAAAATTAACAAAACAGGAAACAGCATGTTTTGGAGAGGATGTGGACAAAGGGGAACCCTCTTACACTGTTGGTGGGAATGCAAGTTGGTGCAGCCTCTTTGGAGAACTGTGTGGAGATTCCTCAAGAAATTAAAAATAGAGCTTCCCTATGACCCTGCAATTGCACTCCTGGGTATTTACCCCAAAGATACAGATGTCGTGAAAAGAAGGGCCATCTGTACCCCAATGTTTATAGCAGCAATGGCCACGGTCGCCAAACTATGGAAAGAACCAAGATGCCCTTCAACGGACGAATGGATAAGGAAGATGTGGTCCATATACACTATGGAGTATTATGCCTCCATCAGAAAGGATGAATACCCAACTTTTGTAGCAATATGGACGGGACTGGAAAAGATTATGCTGAGTGAAATAAGTCAAGCAGAGAGAGTCAATTATCATATGGTTTCACTTATTTGTGGAGCATAACAAATAGCAAGGGGTGTTAGAGAGGAGAAGGGAGTTGGGGTAAATTGGATGGGGAGGTGAAACACGAGAGACTATGGACTCTGAAAAACAATCTGAGGGGTTTGAAGTGGCGGGGGGGTGGGAGGTTGGGGTACCAGGTAGTGGGTATTATAGAGGGCACGGATTGCATGGAGCACTGGGTGTGGTGAAAAAATAATGAATACTGTTTTTCTAAAAATAAATAAATTTTTAAAAAAAGAATATATTATTAAAATGTCTATATTGCCCAAAGCAATCTACACATTTAATTCAATCATTATCAAAATAACCAATAGTGTTTTTCATAAAACTAGAACTAATCCTAAAATTTGTATGGAACCACAAAAGACCCCAAATAGCCAAAGTAATTTTAAAAAAGTAAGCCTGAAGGCACCACAACTCTGGCATTAAGTTATATTACAAAGCTGTAGTAACCAAAACAGTATGGTCCTGGCACAAAAACATACACATTAGATCAATGGAGCAGAATAGAAAACCCAGAAATGAGCTCACAGCTTTATGGCCAGTTAATCTTCAACAAAGCAGGAAAGAATATCTAATGGAAAATATCTAATGGAAAAAGATAGTCTCCCCAACAAATGGTGTTGGGAAAACAGGACAGCTACATGCAAAAGAATGAAAGTGGACCATTCTCTTTTACTATACATGAAAATAAATTCAAAATGGATTAAAGACTTAAATTTGAGACCTGAAGCCATAAAAATCCTAGAAGAGACCACAGGCAGTAACCTCTTTGACATCGACCATAACAATTTCTTACTAGATGTCTCCTGAGGCAAGAAACGCAAAAGCAAAAATAAACTATTGGGACTACATCCAAATAAAAGACCTCTGCACAGTGTAGTAAACAGTCAACAAAATTAAGGACAACCTACAGAATGGGAGAAGATATTTACAAATGCCCTATCCAATAAAAGGTGAGTATCCAAAATATATCAAGGAGTTATAGAACTCAACACCCAAAATACAAATCCAATTAAAAAATGGACAGAAGACATGAGCAAACATTTCTCCAGAAAAGACATACAGATGACCAAAAGACATGTGAAAAGATGCTCATAATCACTTATCAGGGAAATACAACTTAAAACTGCAATGAGGTACCCCTCACACTTGTTAGAATGTCTAAAATAACACAAGGAACAACAGGTGTTGGCTAGGATGTGGAGATAGGGGAACCCTCTTGCACTGTTGGTGGGAATGCAAACTGATGCAAACACTATGGAAAATAGTATGGAGGCTCCTCAAAATGTTAAAAGTGGAACTAATCCATGAGCCAGTAATTTTACTGGTAGGTATTTACTGAAAGAATGAAAAAATACTAATTCAAAAGGAGACATGCACCCTGATGTTTATAGCAGCATTATTTACAATAGCCAAAGTATGGAAACAGCCCAAACGTCCATCAGCTGATGACTGGATAGAGAAGATGTGTGTATTTCTGTGTGTGTGTGTGTGTGTGTGTGTGCGTGCGTGCGTGCGTGTGCTGGAATATTACTCAACCATAAAAAAAGAATGAAATCTTGCCTTTTGCAATGATATGGATGGAGCTAGGACTATAATGGTAAGTAAAATAAGCCAGTCAGAGAAAGACTAATACCATATGATTTCACTCATGTGGAATTTAAGAAACAAAACAAGTGTGCAAAGGGGGAAAAAAGAGAGGCAAAGCAAGAAACAGACTTTCGACTACAGAGAACAAACTGATGGTTACTGAGGGGAGTTGGGTGGGGCAGGGGGTTAAATAGGTGATGGTGATTAAGGAGTATACTTTTACGCTGAGCACCAGGTCATGTATGGAATTGTTGAATCATTGTATCACATTGTGTATGTGAAATCACATTGTATGTTCACATGTGAATCACAGTGTATATGTGAAACTAATATAATACTGTATGTTAACCAGAATTTATATAAAAACATTAAAAATTTTAAAAATAAAATAGTCAACAACAACCCACTACTACAGATTGCCTGGTTTTTATGGCTTGAGAGTTAAAGCTGGTTTTTTGTTTGTTTGTTTGTTTTGTTTTTAAGATTTTGTTTATCTAGGGCCTGGGTGGCTCAGTCGTTAAGCATTTGCCTTTGGCTTAGGTCATGATCCCAGGGTCCTGGGATCCAGCCCCTCATCGGGGCCCCAATCAGGCTCTCTGCTCAGTGGGAAGCCTGCTTCTCCCTCTCCCACTTCCCCTGCTTGTGTTCCCTCTCTCAATGTGTTTCTGTCAAAAAGTTAAAACCATTTTATTTTATTTTATTTTATTTCTTTTCAGTGTTCCAGAATTCATTGTTTAAAAAAAATGTATTTTATTTATGTGAGGGACTCATGGGTGGCACAGCTCGTTAAGCATCTGCCTTCAATTTAGGTTATGATCTTGAGTCCTGGGATCAAGTCCTGCATCAGGCTCCCTGCTCAACAGGGAGCCTGCTTCTCCCTCTGCTTCTCTGCCTGGCTTTGTGGTCTCTCTCTGCCTCTCCACCTGGCTTGTGCTCTCTCTCTGACAAATAAATTTAAAAAATTTTTTTAAGCATTTTATTTATCTGAGAGAGAGGGAGAGAACATGAGTGGGGAGAAGGGCAGAGGGAGAGGGAGTAGACTTCCTGCTGGGCAGGGAGCCTGATGATGGGCTTGATCCTAGAACCTCAAGATCATGACCTGAGCTAAAGGCAGATAGTTAACTTATTGAGCCACCCAAGTACCCCACTAAGACTGGTTTTATACCTTGTTAAATGGCTTAGAAAATAAGAGTATTTGTGTCATGTGAAAAGAAGAGAATGAAGGAGGGCATTTCAAATAAACAAAAGCTGAGGGAGTTTATTACCAGTACACCTACCCAACAGGAAATGCTAAAGGGTATTCTTCAGGCTGAACTGAAAAGTCACTAGACTATAATTCCCAAGACCTAAGAAAATATTAAAGAACACTTGTTAAGGTAACTTCATAGGTAAATAATAAAAGCCAGTATTATATTTTTAGTTTGGCTTATAACCTTTCTTTACCCTATATAATTTAAAAGGCAAACATAAAAGAATGCACAGAAAAGGAATGATGAGAATTAAAATAGTACACTACAAAAAATCAACTAAATACCCAAAAAGGACAGTAATGGAGGAATTGAGGAACTAAAAATATGAAGTACACAGAACAAATATCTATAAAGAAGAAGCAAAAAAAAAAGAAGCAATCATCCCATATTAGTAATAATATTAATAACAGTAATAACTAATGTAGTAACATTAGTAATAACATTAGAAATAGATTAAAATCTTCCAATAAAAGAAAAAGATTGACAGATTAAATAAAATCGGTATCTATCTGTAAGCTGTCTGCAAGATACTGAATAAGCCAATAACAAGCAGAAAAATTTATAAATATGGAATCAGAGATAAATAAAACAGAGAATAGCAAAACAATAGAGAAAATCAGTAAAACCAAAAGTTGTTTCTTTAAGAAGATTAATAAAATTGACACATCTTTAGTTTAGATTGTTGAAGGAAAAGAGAATACTTAAATTACTAAAATTATAAGTGCACATAGGGTCATGACTACCAATTTTGTAGAAACCAAAAGATCATAAGAATACTATGAACAGTTGTATGCCAATGAGTTAGATAATATAGATATATCAGACAAATTCCTGGAAACACACAATCAACTTAAACTGATTCAAGAAGAAATATAAAATCTGAATAGACCTATAACTAGTAGGGAGACTGAATGAAGCAATCAAGTATTCCAATAAAAAAATCCCTGGACTAGATACCTTCACTGGTGAATTCTACTGAGATGATTGATGTTATGTGTCAACTTGACTGGCCACTGGGTGCCCAGATTAATCATTATTTCCAGATGAAACTAACATTTGAAATGATGGACTGAGTAAAGCAGATTGCCCGGCTCACTCTAATATTCATATAGAATCTCAAGGGACCTCGAACAGCCAAAACAATTTGAAAAAGAAAAAAGCTGGAGTTCTCACTTTCTGATTTCAAAATTTGGTGCAGAACTGCAGTAATCAAAACAATATTGACACAAAGACAGACATGGAGATGAATGGAATCTAGGACTCAGGGAGAAGTCCTCATGTATATAGCAAATTGATTTTCAACAAAGGTGCCAAAACTATTCAATGAGGAAAGGACAATCTTTCCAATCAAAGGCACTCAGAAATCTTGATCTCCACGTGGATATCAAGGAATGAAGTTGGACCCTTACCTTAGCCCATATAAAATTTAATTCAAAATAGATCAAAGACTTAAATGTAAGACCTAAAAGTATAAAACTCTCAGAATAAAACAGAGGGGAAGATATTTATCCTGTTGGATTTGACAATGATTTCTTAGATATAATGAGATCAAAAGCACAGGCAATAAAAGAAAAAAATAGATACATTAGACTTCATCAAAATTTAAAACTTTTTGGACATCAAAAGCCTCTATCAACAGAATGAAAAGATAGCCCACATATTTGCAAGCATATATCTGATAAGGGACTATATCTAAACTATATAGAGGACTTCTGTGATTCAACAACGACAGGAACAAGAAGACATTTTAAAAATAGGCAAAGGATTTGAGTAGACATTTCCCCAAAGTGGTATACAAATGATCATTAAGCACACAGAAGTATTCTCAACATCATTAGTCATTAGGAAAATGCAAATCAAAATCACCAGGAGACACCACTTCACAGCTTTTAGGGCAGCTGTTACATTTAAAAACAACAACAACAAAATAATAATAATAAAACTACATGGAGAAATTGTAACCCTGTACATTGTGGATAGAAATGTAAAGTGGTATTTATGGAAAATCACTTGGTGGCTTCTCAGAAAGCTAATCTTAGAATTACCATATGATTCAGCAATTCTACTCCTATATATATACAAAGGATTGAAAGCTGGAACTTAAACAGGTATTTGTATATGAGTAATTATAGCATTTTTCACAAAGGTCAAATGGTGGAAACAACCGAAGTAGCCATCACTGATGAATGGATAAACAACAAAATGTGGTTGTATACATGCAATGGAGTATTATTCAGCCATAAAAAGGAATGACATTCTGACACATGTTACAACATGTCATATGCTAGCTACAACCAGGAAAACATCATGCTAAGCAAAAGAAGCCAGACACAGAAGGACAAATATGGTGTGATCCCACTTGTACAAAATCTCTAGAATGGGCACATTCACAGAGACAGTATATTAGAGGTTACTAGAGTCGGGGGAGAAATGAAGGGTTAATACTTAGAGGTTGTGTGGTTTCTGTTTGGCCAATGGAAAGGTTTTGAAAAGACAGTAGTGGTGATTGTACAACATTCTGAATATAATTAATGCCACTGAAGTGTGCACCCCAAAATGACCTAAAATGGAAAATTTTTATCATGTATAATCATAAATTTAAAAAATTAATGTGATATACCAGAAGCCTTTGAATTATACATGTTAAATGAATGTATTATATGTTACATGAATTGTATTTCAATAAAGCTATAAAAAGAGGGTACCTAGATATTGTTTCATTCATGTAAAGTTCAAAAATGCTAAATCAGTGTTAAAAAGTCAGGATAGTAGGCGCGCCTGGGTGGCTCAGTGGATTAGGCCACTGCCTTCGGCTCAGGTCATGATCTCAGGGTCCTGGGATTGAGCCCCTCATCAGGCTCTCTGCTCAGCAGGGAGCCTGCTTCCCCCTTTCTCTCTGCCTGACTCTCTGCCTGCTTGTGATCTCTCTCTCTCTGTCAAATAAATAAATAAGATCTTTAAAAAAAAAAAAAAGGATAGTAGTTGCCTTTGTAGATGAAGGAAGTAATTTTGGAAGGGAGTGTGAAGAAGGCTTCTAGGGTGTTGGCAATATCCTGTTTCTTGAACTGCAGGGCAATTACATGAGTTACTTTATGATGGTTTATTGAGCTGTGTAATATGTTTTGTGAACTTTTCCATATGTGTTATACTTCACAATAAAAGATGTAAAAACTAAAGAAAAAAGATAATGTGAGCAAAGAAAGGCAACATTTGCCCTAGGCTGGGGGAGCCATTTGGAAATGTAGGGAGAAGGGTATTTTTATTGTCATGATGATGGGGAAGCACTGTGGGTATTAGGTACGCAGCCACCAAGGATGGTAAACATTCTGTAATGTGCAGAGAACCTGTGCAGTGAGTTGTCTCACTCTAAATGCCAGTAGCACCTTCACAAGATGCTACATTAGAACATGTTGATAGTACGGTTTTGTTCCTGAGAGTTCATCTTAAAACTCTAGTCTTTTCTCTGGGGCTATTCAGTGTATTCAGAGGAGCATCCTGGTAACTTCATAGGTAAATATGTGCCTCAGGAATGTAAGCCTGGCTGTCGTCATTCCAGCAGCTGAAAGGGGCTGAACTGAGCATCTCCTTGCTCCAGAAGCAGACTCTGCCCCATCCTTCAGTTTTCTGTCCAGCATCCTGGGCTGGAGTCTTCCTGAAGCTCCTAGGGGTAGGGGTGCCCTGGCTACACAGAGGGGGTGTCCAACTGCTTTTCAGTCACATTCCCAGCCTGTTTTCCTTTTTGTAGTTTCATGTCTACCCCCTCTTCCTCAGAGCTGGTGATTCCAATTCTTGAGCATTTCTTATGTTTGCAGAGAAGATCTGAACACATGTTTTCAGTATGCTGTTGGCAAGCACTTGAGTTTTATCTTTCTTTGCCCTGCTAAAGTCAGGTTCCACTTTTTTTTAATCCATCATCCATCATTTGTATATGGTTTTAAAGTTTCATCTGAGACAGAATTTGAACTCATCTTTCTTATCCTCCCTGTTTTGGGGGGGTGATTTCCAGAAACTCATTGTAAAGTACAAGGTTTTTACTCTGCCATCTTAAATCCAGAAGTCATGACTTTCCAGTGTTGCTTACTTATTCCAAATACAGAGATCATAATTCTTCCCTGTGGTAATTCTCAGACTCTATCCCTCATTACTTTCTGAAAGTGTGACATAAGGGATTTATATGGGATATTATCCTGGTAAATACTGTTGGGACAGTGACGTTAGGCAAGCTTGTCTGCATCTCCATTTCCTTCTCCTTGAAGATGAACAGGTAGAATGAATTGCTGTCTGAGGCTACTTCCACTTCTAAAATTTCATAATTCTATAATTTAAAGCTAAGTCATTGTAGATTTAAAATACTTCAAACATTTAGTACAGTCCTCTATTCATTATACTGTGCTAGGCAATTTATAACCAGTTTGCTGGGGGTGCTGGGGCAAGGGGATGTTATTTTAAATCACTATGTCTTTAATGTGCTATTTGTAAAAGAGTAGTATTTTTCTTTACTTTGAGGATTGGGGAGAGAAGCAGGTATTCATTCAAGAAGTAAACTTGATTATTATTTATAAACTAGGTTCTGATAGTAAGACAGATAAAAGAGACAAGCCAAAGCAATTAGCTTTTTCATTTACTTTTCAGCAAAACTGTCCTAACCTATATTAATAGCGTCTCGGCTCTCTCTAGTTACTAAAAGTAACAATAGGATCGTGGCAGTTTAATTCTGAAGATTAATAAAATACATCTATCTCATGTTCTAAATTGTACTTCGTTTCATTTATTATACATGACAGCTTATCAACTATTATAATGCATAAAATCTTGTGATGATCATATACATTAAATCAGTATCCAATTATCTGTGCTAATGGAAGTGAGCAATGTCGCAGATAATCTGCAGTAATGATCTACTATAATTAATAACCCAGAATGTTATCTACTCCTTATTAACATTAAGTCACTGAACTCTGTTCTTCCTCTCTTCACTGGGCTACTTTAGTGGTTGAAAATAATTAATCCATTTTCCATATAAGGATGTATACATATCCATGCATACACTACTGCTCTAGTGTTTTTTAAATTTCCCAGTAGGTGACATTCATGAAATAAGGCTTTCCTAAAGAAGAGAAAAGAAGTAGTTATAATAATAACTAGTGTTTATTATTTACATATATTGTGTTATTTAATCCTCACAACAACTTTACAAAGTAGGTACTATTATTATCCCCACTTTGTAGATGAGTAAACAGAGATGGAATTTTAAATAACTTATCAAGTTCACAGAATTAAAAGGTTACCAAACTAAAAATCATAATCCCAACCTTGAAGGAAATAATAAAGATACATACTTGAATATGTAAATGAGAAGGAATTAATGATTAATGATCTCCCAGTATATATCAGGCATCATGCTAGGTCCTAGGAACACAAAGACTCTGCTTCCTTTGGGAATTTATAGTTTAATAAGATATTTCAAAACTTAATAATAATGTAGTATAGTAAATGCAGTACTAACAGATTCTAGGACATTAGAAGAGTGCCTAAAATGTCTAATCCTGTCAAGCATGGAAGAGCATAAGAGGTTGGAATGAGCCTCCAAGTAGAAGTAATGATGTGTGGAAAGACCAGGAGTCTAGAAAATGCACTGAATGCAGGGGACTCTGTCCTCCTGTTTGGACTTGTAGCATGAAATGTTAGGCAGGGCACCATGGAATGGAGTTGGAGAGGCAGCAAATGGCTAACAGTGGATGAACTGGATTAGGACCTTGGAGTTAACATGTGGTTAGAAGGGAGATGATTCATTTTAAAGAGGGAAGTAATGTGATTAGATACATGTTTTCTTTAGATCAAAGGGGACGGCTGTGTAGGAAGTGGATTTGAGGTTAAGTAACTTGCCCAAGTAGTAGGGCTGTGATTTAAACCCTGATTTAATCTAACTCCAAATCTGGTAGCTGTGCCATCAATTTGAGTAGGGGTGAGGCTATCTGTCTTTGAAGTCATCAGGTAAATGGAAGGAAGAGTCTAAAAAGAAAGAAAAACACTCAGTTATTTCCTGGTCTTTCATTTCTTCAAGTTTTGTTTTCTTATTTTCTTAGATATTTGTAACTGTCTTTAGAAATCCTGGTCATGATTACTTATTTTAGAAAAAGACATTGGGAGATGGGGAGGAGAAGTGAGTTGAGGGATATCAGAGGGGGAGACAAACCATGAGACACTGTGGACTCTGAGAAACAAACTCCAAGGGTTTTGGAGGGGAAGGGGGTAAGGGGTTCGGTGAGCCTGGTGGTGAGTATTAAGGAGGGCACGTATTGCCTGGATCACTGGGTGAGGTGCATAAACAATGAATTTTGGAGCACACATACACACACAGATTTTTTATAAAGGAAAAGGTTATAAAATTTGAGGGGGGGCAGGTATCTTATTTGGCTTTGTATTTCCCAGATTTTGTATAAATGGTCCATCTGATAAGTGTTGGTTGAATTACATAATGTGGTAGAACCCTCAAATACTGCATAATGGAATCTTAAAAAAAGGTTGAGAGCCTATAGCCTTGCATAATAAGCAGGATCACCAAAAAAAAAAAAAAGAAGAAGAAGAAGAAAAAATTTTAAGAGGTCAAAAAAGGATGAATACAATTCTTTTTTACTCTGTCTTTATCTTTATCTAATTATTCACACACAAGGTCAGAAATTGCCTCATGGGTACTTAGTTTGCAAGCCTAAATTTCTAATCCTTATGGTACTAAGCCAAAGTATAAAATTATGGCAAAGATATGATAATGTTTAAAATAGAATGCAGTTGTCTTTAGCCAAACAGGTTAAGTGGTTCACATAAAATCTAAATAAGGCATGAACTAGATTGAAGGACTCTTAAATTTAAATTTTCTAATATCCATATGATAGGTAATAATGAAAGAAATTATATATATGCCATTGTCAATAATAAAGATCTAATCAAAGGTCAAAAAAGATTTGAAAAGACTTGAAAGATAATATAGCTGTATAGCTTTATAAAACTGATCATCACAGATTATTTCTATTTCATCTCTGATTTCATATAATTTATTTCTTTTATAGGCCTACACAAGTGAAATGGCAGCTGATGGTAGCTAGTTGTTTTAGAAGAAGTGGTAAATGCTTTAATTTTATTCATTTTATATACTTTACTTCTTTATATCTTTTAGGTAATTATCCACATAATGGTTTTCCAACTGCATATTTGTTTATTAAAACATTAGCTTTTGATTACTATATATATTGAACCATTATATGAGAAATATAGTAATTACGACATACAAAAAAACGTTAGGCTTACAAAGTGGGTCTTAATCATATAATCCATCATTGCTATTAAGAACAGAGTCATTTTTTTTCAAAGTTAACGTGTAATCATTTTGACAACTTTGTCTCAGAAAAATAGACATTCTGTACACATTAGTTTACATTTCCATTTTCTGTTCACCTAATTCTAAACATCGTTGTAGGCTCTGCCAAACTTTCAAAAACTGTCTCACACCAGAGGAGCTTGAAGAAGGCCCCAGACCAGAACAACGGGGGCAGTGTTTTCTATACCAAATACCACTAGGTATCTTTGTGTTTTCAGGAACTGTTTTTATTCCATCCTGTACTGCTACACTTGTCCTGAAGCATGGAGCAGGGCAATATTAGTAGTGTTGGACTAACCAAGAAGTGAATGATACAATTAAGACTTTCAGCAGAGATTAAGTAAGGAGATAAATGTTAATAGATTTGTAATCCCTCTTATAGAGCCAAATGATCCAGGAAAATAAATTCCTCAATCCAAGGGGAGCCCAGATGTGACAGTATTAACAGTGTTCTCATCCAGTTTTGTGGGTTTCTTTCTTTATCCCCGTGAGCTCTTTCAGAATGGCAGGAGTCCTCAAATCATTTAGATCATTGGTCTTTGCTGTTACTGTATTTCCTATGAGATCTATAACATCACTGTCCTGTATGCACATGTTATTGATATCAGAGTGAGTTCTGAGTTACCAGTGTTCATTACTGTGTCAGGCCTATGTAAAATGTACATACATATGAGGTATTCTGAGTGATTTAAGATGGAACCTCCCTTGTGTTACTGAAGTACGGATCAGAAGAATAGAAGCTGATATTTATTGAGAGCTGCTGGATGCTGGGTACTTCCTGTCTCTGTTGCATCCAGTTCTCACCACAGCTCTTGGAGGGTCAGCATGGCTAGGCTTTGTGTATAGTAGGGCCCAGAGAGATTCATTGTTTACTGAGATTTTAGCAAAGATCAAAAATTCATTTTTCCTATTCTTTGCTGCTATGAAGCTAAATTCATTGTATTATAAAACAAAATGCTTTCTGTAAACTTTTTAATGTTTCAATTTTTAAGTTTTTGAATTTGTCAGTTCTTCTGAAATAATCTTTAATTTTTAGAAATTGAATAGATCTTAATTTTTGACACTTTTTTTAAGAACTAAACTAAGTTTCTCTTCTTAAGCTTTTTGTCTTTTTTTTTTTTTTTAAGATTTTATTTATTTCGGGGGGGTGGGAGGTTGGGGTACCAGGTGGTGGGTATTATAGAGGGCACAGCTTACATGGAGCACTGGGTGTGGTGAAAAAATAATGAATACTGTTTTTCTGAAAATAAATAAATTGGAAAAAAAAAAAAAAAGATTTTATTTATTTATTTGACAGAGAGAGACACAGCAAGAGAGGGAACACAAGCAGAGGGAGAGGGAGAAGGATACTTCCTGATGAGCAGAGAGCATGACTCAGGGCTCGATCCCAGGACCATGGGATCATGACCCGAGCTGAAGGCAGATGCTTAACAACTGAACCACCCTAGTCACCCCCCCCCTTTTTTTTTTAGATTTTAATTTATTTATTTGACAGAGAACAGGAGAGCACAGGGAAGGGGAATGGGAAAGGGAGAAGCAGGTCCCCCACTGAGCAGGGAGCCCAATGTGGGGCTTGATCCCAGGACCCTGCGATCATGACCTGAGCCAAAGGCAGCCACTTAACTGACTGAGCCACCCAGGTGCCCCAAAGACTAAGCTAAGTTTCAGTCATCACCCTTTTACTTCTGCTCTACCCCTTTTTCAAATTTCTCTGTACATTTTCTTTCAGAAGTTATATTAATCATAGTTTATATATGCTTGTGGAAGACATGAAAGTCTTCTTATTAAATCAATAAATGGTGCCAGTGTCTTGAATTAAAATTACTACTTTGCTGAATCTTAATAAGTTTTATAATCTGCTAGTGTGGCTTTTTCTCTTTTTTTATTTATAGGTAACTACCAAAAAGCATTAGATACTTATAAGGATATTCACAGAAAATTTCCAGAAAATGTTGAATGTGAGTTTACATCTTGTAACTTTGAAGCTATAAGTTCTCACATTTTATGTCATTAAGTGTGATACCTACATTTGCTACAGTAATTGCATATATAACTACCAGCCTGTAATTTGTGATACATGATTACACATATGGTTATATGATCAGAAATTTTGACTATGCAGGTACATTGTATAGAATTTAATTTTTGATGGATTTAAGTATACCACTGGGTTCTCTTTAGTAGTAAACATCTGTATTTCAGGTTTTATGAAATTTGAAGAATAAATTTTGTTTTTTTTTAAGTTCATAAACTGATGTTTTATAGAAAACACACTTTTTAAAAACTATTTTTTTGTGAGAGAGAGAGGGCGTGAGCAGGGGGAAGGACAGAGGGAGAGGGAAAAGCAGGCTCCCTGGGGAGCCCAATGTGGGGCTGGGTTGCAGAGTCCCCAGATCATAACCTGAGCCAAAGGGAAACACCCCACCGATTGAGCCACCCAGGCACCCTAGAAAAGGCATTTTTAACTCCACTTAATATGCAACTTTCTGAGGTTGAAAAATACTTTCAGAGTTTATGAAAGTAGAACAATCATCTTGCTCATACAGATAGCAAATGAATTTTAATGTTACTTCAAGTTTAAAACATTATGTTGGTATTGGGCTTATTTCTCTTTCGTGAAATTCGCTTTGTAGAAAATACTCATTTATTCCCCATCTTGTTGCATAATGGGTTTTATGTAACTAAAAGTAATAACGTGAAGTATTACGGGAGTTCCAACAACAAAATCACAATCAAGAAAATACAAAATACCCATATTTATATGCTGCATACGCCTACTAAACTGTGTATTTGGCCCTGAATAGCTTTGCACCTAAAGGAAAGAGAAAAAATGTAATCAGTTATATAATCTTTTCTATTTATGAGGAAACAAAGTAATTCCTTGGGAAGACAAAAACATTCATTTCTAACTCTTCATTTATGTTGTGAAAGCAAAAGATATATTTGATAAGATCAATTAAAGTTGTAGCAGCTCCTTGCTTTTGTGACATCCCCACAGCAAATAAAATGTTTGAAAGACTTCTTAATTTTGTCTTTCAGTAACAATGAACACTATAAACAATCCATTTCAGTTCAGTAAGATAAATCTTTTCCATGCCAAGTTTTCCAGTGGCCCAGCCTGATCTGGGAATGAGATGTACTGCAGGTTCCTTCATTAATTTTTTTCTCCATTTGGCTTTTGTGAAAGATCAACAGCAGAGAGCTCAGAATTATGACCTTTGGTAGCATCTTAGGAGCAAGAACTTTTCTAATGCTGATTAGAAGCTGATTTGTTTTTACAGGGGTAGTTTGCAAATGCCATCAGGAAACAGGCTCTCTGGGAATTACATGTAAAACTTTAAAAAGCACAAATTTCTAGCTCAACCTACAGAGATTCTCATTTAGGTTTGCAGTAGACACAGATATCTTTCATTTCCTATTTTTTTTTAAATTTTTACTTATTTATTTGAGAGAGGGAGAGAGAGAGCGCATACAAATGGAGGGGAGGGGAAGAGAGAGGGAGAACCAGACTCCCTGGTTGAGCGGCTGAGCGGCTAAGCGGGGAACCTGATACAGGCCCAATCCCAGGACCCCAGATTATGATCTGAGCCGGAAGTCAGATGCTTAACCAACTGAGCCACCCAGATACCCCTCCTATGTCTTTTTTATAAGTTTTTTTTATGTGATTCTTAATCTCAGTCACTTTAGGAAACTGGTGATTCAGAGATTAAATGAGTGGTAGCAATATCTTTTGTAAAAATGAAGCAACCCAAAAGTCTGCTGGGCAGACTTCCCCACCTTGGCACCCCTGACATTTAGGATGAGCTGATTCTGTGTTGTGGGTGGCCATCCTACAGATTATAAAATATTTTAGCAGCATCCCTGGCCTCTACCCACCAGATTCTCCTAGCACTTCCACTCCCTCGTTACAAAAAGAGAAATGTCCCTAGACATTGCCAAATTGCATTGACAGAATTGCCGCTGATGAAGAACCCCCGCGGTGGCTATAGTACCTCTGCACTGGACCAATACAGGGAGAATCTGCACGCAAGTCCAAATGTCTTTCTTTATTGAGAGTTTAAGATTCACACTAAGGTGCCCCTAGCCAGCTCAGTGGGTGGAGCGTGTGACTCTTGATCTCAGGGGTGTGAGTTTGAGCTCTGTGTGGGGGTAGAGATTACTTATAAATAAAATACTTTTTAAAAAAAGATTCACTCCAAAAATTAAATGAATGATTACCTGTGCCATAGGGAATGTTCAAGATGACTTCGGCCTGGATAATTTTCAAAACAAATTATACTTTGTCTACCTTAACTATAGTGATAGAAAAAAAAATTTGGTGTAATATCTTGTTTTGAGCAGAGTAGTTTTCTGATAAACCCAACAGGGTAATTCATTTTTAAGATATATTCTTCAGTTAGCAAAAATTGACCAGCTCTAGAGAGTTTAGATGACATACTAAATTTCAGAGACCATCTACCAAAAACAATGATTTTTATTTTACATTAAATATTCCTAAGCTACTCTTTCTAAGGATAGGTAGGTAAGAGAAATAGTTAAGTATTATTTGTAAAATATATGTAAATTATGTTCTTATTATGAATTATTAAGATAAATGTATACATGGGCAATTTATATAGTGACATTTTAAATTATTTTGGTACCATTACTTTTACAATATGTTAGTGGTCATGAATTGCTGACTTAAAAATTCTTGTGAATGGTACAATGTTGGTATACAGCACTGTTCAAGTACTGTGGGCATGGCAGAAAGAAAACAGATGAAAAATTCCTGCGAAGAGAAAGGCAATAAACAAATACATATGTCAGTAGTCATAAGTGGTGTAAAGGAAAAGCAGATAAAGACATAAAGATTATGGGAAGGCCTCTAAGTAGATGGTGTGGTCTCACCTGAGGGCAAGGCAGGTAGAGAGTCTGTCCCTTTAGGTCCTCTTTCAAGGAAGACCATTTCCCTAGGGCCAGAGAATACAAACTGTAGTTAATTTTTTATTTTTTATTTTTTTTAGATTTTATTTATTTGACAGTCAGAGATCATGAGTAGGCAGAGAGGCAGGCAGAGAGAGGGGGAAGCAGGCTCCCTGCTGAGCAGAGAGCCCTCTGTGGGGCTCGATCCCAGGACTCTGGGATCATGACCTGAGCCGGAGGCAGAGGCTTTAACCCACTGAGCAACCCAGGCACCCTGTAGTTAATTTTTAATAGAAACAAACACTGTGAGTATCATTCCTAGTTGTATCCCCAAAGATTGAGATTTTGATTTGTTATATTTTCAACATTGTGCATTAATATTTTTCTAAAACTTTTTTTTACAATTTAGGTCTGCGTTTCTTGGTTCGTCTCTGCACAGATATTGGATTAAAAGAAGTTCAAGAATATGCAACAAAACTCAAGAGATTGGAAAAAATGAAAGAAATAAGGGAACAGGTATCTCATATGGGCCGAAAACTGCTGTCTGTTAATTTTCAAAATGTCAGCCTTCTGTAGCTCAACTGAGTGATTCTGAGGGCTTCTCTCAATAAAATAAAGTTGAAATTTTTTTCTGCTATGGCACAAAAGGAAGAATAGCTAAAATTCTACTTTGAGGATAAAATTCTATCAAGAACCACTTCTTAATAGGAGAAAGTGCATCAGAATCAACATACATGGATGATTGCTCATAGACAAATCACTGTAACTTTCCCCAACATAAAATAACTTACAGATTAATTTATGCAGTTAATTTCAATTGGAGTGTCCTGTGGCCCATGGAAGCCAAGCTAAAGACTATATAATAATTGTACTTTCTCTTTAAGCTTTTTCATTATGTAGTAGGACATGGCTCTGAGGATAATATTAATATACATGGAAGCATTTTATTTCTGTGTTTCATGCAATATGTGGAATAACCATGTTCTTATTTTTACTTCTTTGAGAAAATAATCTCTCCTAGGTTTAAGACTGAATATTTAAAAATTTAACACGATTTTTGAGTGTCTGCCTTTCATTGAAAGAAAATATATTCTTTAAGACTAGACTTTTTCAAGAAATTAATTATCTTGGATAATTAAATCTAAAGTCCATGTTTGGTTTCAAAGTATGGTTATCTTTGCTTTGAGATGTGATCTGGTTGTTTTATTCTCAGTTGTTTACGGATTATGAGCATGACATAAATTTTTACCTTAAAAATCCTGTAAAATATCAAGTTGGCATTAAAATGCCATGGTAGGGTATATAGTTTAAAACTTGCTGCGAAGACCAATTTACTACCATTAATCAGTTGCTAAATTAGGTAACCTATGTGAAAGCTTTGTCAAATTAAATGGGTATAAATCAAAATTCAGGTTATCATAATTGTCCTCATAATCACTATTAAATGTGTTTCATTAAGAAGAATCAAAAATAAGTATATATTTCAAACCAAGAACATTATTTAGAGCTTAAAATTAGTTGTTATGTCAAGTTACTTAGTATAGAACCATGGAAATAGTCAAAGTCTTTAAGGCTTCCTAAGTTTAATGATCAGTAGCTTAAGTTTATACTGAACAGAAAACACACAACTAATACAAATTATGGATCATGCATAATACTCTTCTTGCAACTTACAACCTTAAACAAGAAAACTGGCATATGCATTACCATCTCTGATTTAGTAGACTTCTAGTGTTTTACATAATAAATAGCAGCCCTTCTAACTTGTAACTCCTTCAGTTAGAAGCCCTAACCCTTCAGCTAAAAGCCCTTCTAACAAGGGTTGATAACTCTACTGTAGGAAGTCTGATTCTGAGGAGTCCCTGGGAAATGAACTTTAAGGACAGAGACCAAATACTCCCCCTTTAAAGAGATGCAGAGTTGCTTTTGCACAATTTTTTTATTGCTTGATTTTCCCATGCTTAGTTTGAGCCATTATTTATACTGTGCTCTGGTTCTGGTCTTCGTCGTACTTCATCTTTACATAGGCTTCCTCTCTTCCTTTGTCCTCTTACCTCATCTTCTTTCCTTTATGCATTCTCTCTCTGTGGTGTTAAACTCTTTGTCTGGCTGACTGGTGTGAGCTAATATTCTTGTGGACTGTTGGATCATACTATTAAGAATAAATATGTAGGCGAGCATGGGTGGCTCAGTCAGTTGAGCATCTGTCAGTCTGCCTTCAGCTCAGGTCATGATCTCAGGGTCCTGGGATCCAGCCCTGTACCGGGCTCTCTGCTGGGTGGGAAGTCTGCTTCTTGCTCTGCCCTTCACTCCTCTGTTGCTCGCTGTCTCTCTTTCTCTCAAATAAATAAAGCCTTAAAAAAAAAAAAAAAAAAAAGGAGCGACTATGTAAATGTCACTGAGACTGCTTTTCCTTTTTAGTTAGTACTCAGCCTTTTGATTCCTCTTCCATCAAAATATTTATATATACATTGACTATAGTCAGTTTTTATCTGTTTATCTCATAGAACTGACATCCTTCCACTGTCTTTGCTTAAATAATTCCCTAATGACTTAATTAAGAATACTTCAGTAAACTCATACAAGTTACTATTGATGCATTTAGATTAGATCCAGTGTTTCTCTTACTTATTTACTCCAATTATTAACATCTTACAGAGCTTGAGCTGTGCCTCTTTTGGTGATATTTTATCTCTGCCCTCATTGTAATCTGTATAAAACCTAAGGTCACTTTGCTATCTTCTCTCATTATAGTTTATCCTTAATATCTTCTCTCAAATATTACTGGTTAATCTTTCTTTAGAATCAGAGTCACAGTTCTCACCCACAAAGCACTCTCTCTGCAACACCCTTAAAATCAATTTCTCTATTCTTTGGTACTCCGCATTAAATCTTAAACATGTTCTTGATGTTTTCTCACTTATGTTTTGCTTATAAATAGAAAGCGAAGGAGAAAAATAGTGGAAAAGAAAGGTCCTAGGAAGAAGAGACAAAGAGAAAGAATATTCACTATCTGAGAGCTAATTTATCTTTTAATTGTTGCATGTCCCATTTCAGTTTGTGTTTCTGAGATTGTGAGCTCATGGGGCAGAGCATTCTATTTCCTGGCTTGCATAGTTCATAAAACACTTTTAGTTATGAAACAAAGTATAATAAATAAACTTCTGAATTAAGGACACTCTCCTTTTCTAAATTTGAACTTAAAACGTATTGCTTTTTCTCTGTGTGTTTCTTGTTTAGAATCTGTCCTAATGCAGAAACTTAACATTTTTCTATGTAATTAGAATTTCTCCATATAATCATTGTTAATGCCTGCATAATACACTATTATACAGATATGTCTTGATTTCTTTAAGCATTTTCACACTGTTAGATAGTCACATATCTTTTTTAGAATTGGTAACTCTACAGTCAAATTTTGGTGTTTCTTGCCCAAGAAGAACATTTCTATATTGTGAACTTGAGATCATTTTTGAAATGGACCATGTAATTGAAAGCAGGGATATCATAGATAATCACATCAAACTCTTGGAAAGGAATACAAAGTTGACCGTCTGTCTTTATCCTTTCTTCTCTGGAAGTACTAATAACCGTGGAAGTTTTGCCGCAGGAGGGAAAAAACGTGAAGGTGCTGGATGAATGGTCATGAATGATGTTAGCATTCTTCATGGTTCTGGTTACAGTTTTCCCTTTAATTCCACTTGATTACATCTGCTTAACTAGACAATAATAGCAACAGCTAACATTTACTGAGTGCGTGATAGGTACAGGTACTGTTCTAAGTAAGCACTTTATGTGTGTTAACTAATTTAATAATCACAATAGTCCTATGATGTTGGGTATGGCTTTATTATTTTTTTAGTAGATGAGAAAACTGAGACCCATGATGACTAAATAACTTTCTCCAGGCAGACGCTTAGTGACTGAGCCACCAAGGCACCACTTAGCAACATTTTTTAAAGAGATGTTTTATATTTCTTCTTCACTGGACACAAGTCAGCTGCAGGGCATTCTGTCAAACTTGACTATAGTCTGGAAAAGAACAAAATGGGAAGAGCAAGAAATAAAGACTGAGTAAAATGAAAAGGAGGAGAAAACTGTCAGCCAAAATACCAAAGAGGGTTAGAGAACAAAGTACACAAGATTCAGTATGATGAAATTTGATTTTCAGAAGCAAATAGGTGTTCAGCTGGAAGGGGATTTAAAAAAAAAACCTCATTCTCTGGGCACCTGGGTGCCTCAGTCAGTTAAGTATCTGACTCTTGATTTTGGCTCAGGTTATGATCTTAGGGTTGTGAGATTAAGCCCTGTATCCTGCCCTACACTGAGCATGGAGCCTGCTTAAGATTCCTTCTCACTTAAGATTTTCCCTTGAATCCTCCAATCACTCCCTCTTCTCCCCCCACCCCCTGCCCACAAAAAACAAACCAAAACAAAACCCCACATTCTCTGCCCACAGGAGAATGGTAAAGGAAAAAGACCAACAAGGCAGGACCATGAGTGTGAGGAGGGCATAGGTGCTGGTATGCACACTGAATAAGCAGTCGCCTGGGTCACAGGAGTTTCCCTAAGATGAGAATGGAGCTGAACCTTAAGGGATGAGTGGGGGGTAGCTGGGACTAAGATAAAGAAGAGTGTAGCAGACAGAGAGGGTCCATAGAAAGAGGAAGCACCAAGCTGTGCGGGCTGCCTTTTACTCACAAAGTAGGAGGGGCGGTCAGTTTCAAAAGGTGAAAAGGGCATCTTGGTTCTTTCTACAGTTTGGTGACCGTGGCCATTGTTGCTATAAACATTGGGGTACAGATGGCCCTTCTTTTCACTACATCTGTTATCTTTGGGGTAAACAAGGTGGTGGGTATTAGGGAGGGCACGTATTGCATGGAGCACTGGGTGTGGTGCAAAAACAGTGAATACTGTTACACTGAAAAGAAATTAAAAAAAAAAAAAAAAGACGAAACTCCTAAACTGGGGGGGAAAAGGTGAAAAGGACAGAATGTGGTACATTAAAAACATGCTTGCTCTGTGGGGCCTGGGGGCAGAGGCTGAACCAGCAGTGGGGAGGCCCCTGGAGGCTGACACTGTCGTGTCCTTATGTGTTATGTGTCCAGCAGGACACGGTGTCCTGGGAGTAGGAGAAGAAGAGAAGTCATTGAATCAAGCCAGGTTTTAGGTTTCTTGGTGAGTGGAGCAGAAAGACAAGTGGGTGAACAAGGAGCCTGGAGGTCCTGATGGAGATATACTTAAAGTGGTGGGGTGATAGTAGGCTGCAAATAAAGTGAGGTTTTAAGGGACTTAATTTAGGAAAAGATGGCTGAAAGCCAAAGGATTGGGAAATTCTAGATGAGAGCAAAGAATAGATGCAATGGGGTGAAGAATGTAGTGATGGTGGAAAGTGCTCCCTTTTCTAAATTGTCCTATTATAAACATACGGTTACTAAAGCAGGATGCAAGATCTCGTCTCACATTTGATTTGAAAAAATTTCAAGTTACATGGGCATTTGTCTTTTTAAGTTTATTTTATAGTATTGTGTTGTAGGTGTTTTAGATAAGCTAGAAATAATCTGTGGAGAAATAAAATCTGATTATAGACATTAAAATGTTTATTTTGTTACATCATCATTTCTAGATTTTCAAAAGAGAAGGGGCAAAGGGAAGAGATGGGATTTCAAGGGAGGTTTCCTTTTTAACAGAAAAAATGTGAGCATGTTTACATGTATTTAGAAGTCCTGAGTTTTAGGACGGTATTCCATTTTACAGAAATGAGTCTTGAATTATTGAAAGGAAATTTTTTTCTTCCTAGCAGACCACTATCTCAATAACCCCATCCATAATCTGATGATTTACAAGCATCTGGGGAGTTGTCAGGGTCAGGGTTTTTCCTTTAAATTAAATATGAAATTGAGTTTATGTTATTGAAAATCTAAATAAGATACCAACCTGTGTTTATAACTTTTAAGTCAGTTGCAGAGTAAATATTTATTAAAAGCTGTCTGATTCTGGTCACTGACTGCCATGTCCGTCTAAACACAGCATTAGGCATACGAGAATCTGGCAGTATGACTTGAGGCCGATTTGGTGTCAATACAAAAAGTCTAACACATAAGCAGAACACAAAATAACTGTAAACTGCTTCAAGAAACCCAAGAATGTCACAGCTTGGAGATAGTTTTTATGTTTTAAGGGTGAGCTTGTACCTACAAAAATGGACTACTGAACAGATCTTAGGTGTTTTGTGAGATATTAGTTGTGCTTTTATTGTAGAAGTTGAATTTCAAAAGCCAGTTTATCTTTCCCTTCCCCAAAATAGTTCAAGTCCAGCCATTATAGAGTAGGACTAGCTCAGGAAATAGCCCTTCTGTGGATTCCCTTGTCTCCTGCTAGCCCCCTGGTTTAAGAACTGAACTTTCATATCAGAATATTGGGTTTGTAAGCAACGTCACCCTGCACGTGTAAGTGGAAGTGCTCCCTGAGTATTTCATAAGGACTGAAGACCTGGTAGCAGGCAGGCTATGAGCGCTTTATTCACACAACAGCCTCATCTTTTCTCCCATTAAGTCCACTCTTGGGTAAGGAGCAATTCGAACCCAGCTTTAAGGGGAGAAGGAGCAGTGAATCTTAAGGGCAACAGAGAAACGTTAATTTAAAATCAACATTTAATTATATTCAACTTTGAGGGTCTATCATTTATTGTTTGAAACTCATCTTCTTGTTCTAGCGCATAAAGTCTGGCAGAGACAGCAGTGGGGGCTCCCGCAGCAGAAGAGAAGGGAGTGCCGGCAGTGGTAAGTATTTCCCATTTCCTTGAAATACTGGTTTTGACAAGTGGGTAGTACATGGGCTACTAGAAACACCTTGAATTAAAAAAAAAAAAAAAAAATGTCCTTTGTTTGCTTGTTCTATACACAATAAAAGTCACTTAGTGTAATTAATTTTGTAAGCAGTCTGCTATGTAAATGACTGTAAATGTTAGTGGATTTTACTTCTTAACTAACCATACCTGTTTCTGCTAAGTGATAATTAAATAAGTTCATGCTGCATATATGAACATGGATGTCCATACTAATGAGGTTTTACTGTATTATATTTTTTAAATTTACATTTTAAGGTAGTACCATGAGAAGTAAGATGATCTTAAAGAACACTGGCAGTCCTGAGTCTTTACACTTTTCTTGTAGAAATAGTGTGAGTCTTGAAATTAGGAGACATGGTTCATTACAGCCTTCTATCTTTGGACCAACCATGTAAATGCTGGAGGCTTTAAGTGATTTCTAAATTTGTTTGCATCTTTCAGCTCCTTGAATTTGATTGCTTGTCACACCATTATTTAATAAGAAGATTGTTAAGTTTTCCTTTTCTCTTTCTTCCTCAACAAAATCTACCTCCTCTGTCTACATCAGGGGGTAGTAAAAGTTAAACTTCATAGAAATTTGGTGGTTTGAAAGAAACTAATTGGAAAAATAAATGTGAAATTGGGACCTAGAAATACACATATATTCTCTTATATCCATACTCAGCACTCTCATGCTTAAGTGATCCAAGTCCATGCTACTGCTCAACTTCATTCTTCCATCTCTTGATCTAGAAGTCAGGACAAAGACAAATGGGGACCCTTAGTTCAGGTGGGTCTTTCATTCATTCACATTTATTGGGTGCATACCAGGTGCCAGATAGATACTGTGCTAAGTGCTGAGGACATGTGGATGAGTAAGACATGGTCCCTGGGTCCAGGGAAATTAACATCTAGTTGGAAAGACACAAGTTTCAGGTGCTGCTAAGACTGCTTCTGTGCTGGAAGAAATGCATGTGTGTATTCTAAATTTCCTGAGGATAGAAGCTGCAGCAGGGATAAAGATTCTTTCCTGAGTTCTAAGCTCTGCTTTGCCAGATAGGTTTAAGCAGTTACAGTCATCAGTAGCATCTAGTTCTAGCAAGACAATTTGATTCTCTAAGGAGCAGTCCAGCTTCTCCAGCTGAACCTCACAGTCCTTGCCTTTTTACCCTTGAGTCACAGGAGTCTTCACTCAGAGTTTCAGAAGTTGGTAGAAGCAGCTTTCAGCTTGAGTCCCAGGAATGCCAAGAGCAGTCTGCCACAGCAGGGAGTAACCATTTACAATCTGGTCAGCCCTCCATGGTCATACTGGGTATTGACATCTCCATAGTGTCCCTTTACCCTCAGATGTCACCTCAGTTCTGTTAACCTGGCCCCATTCCTGCTTTCATGTGTTCACATAACCCTCCGGGCTTGAACTTAACTGAGTCTTGGGTCTGAGAGATCTGTCCCAACAGTTCTGGTAAGCTGGAGAGCTAAAGGCCTACAACTTGTTATCCAAAGCCTGTTGTGTCAAGTGTGTTGTGGAATTCAGCATTTTTTGAAGTTTAGAGAAGTATTATCGTGCAGTAGCCATATATAATACCGATGGAGATCATCTCAGTCAAATATAACTATTACTAATTTGGCAAAATATGTTAATAATAACATATTATTATGTTATTATAATGTTAACAACATTTATGATATATGATGGTTAAAATATTTATGATAAATGATGGTTAACATTTATGATAAACGATGGTTAAAATGATGGTTAAAAATAACTTCAGGTCAAGTCAGGCTTTATGCCCATGAAGTTTACCTATTGCTACCTAAAAACTTGGCTTTCATGAGCTTTTGAATTTGAAATTGTAGATGAGGGATCAGGGACCTGTATGTACCAAAAATGTCCCTAATGGGCAAGGATTCAGCACACAAGGCTTTGTGCCTTAGTTAAGAGGAACTTAGGTTCAACAGACCAACTTGCTGCTCCCTATTCATAGTTGCTCTTAGGAGGCAAGCAGTTTGTGATACAAGCTTTTTTGAAATTGAATGTCCTTCAAGAAATAATTATCTTGAGTAACCCCTAGGGAAATATTATGTATTTATCAAAATTCTAGGACCAAGTCACCATCTTCTAAGTTTTCTATACTTCCTCTAAAAATCTTAAGTTCATGGGCGCCTGGGTGGCTCAGTGGGTTAGGCCGCTGCCTTCGGCTCAGGTCATGATCCCAGGGTCCTGGGATCGAGTCCCGCATCGGGCTCTCTGCTGAGTGGAGAGCCTGCTTTCCTCTCTCTCTCTCTGCCTGACTCTCTGCCTACTTGTGATCTCTCTCTGTCAAATGAATAAATAAAATCTTTTAAAAAAAAAATAAATAAATAAATAAAAATCTTAAGTTCAGGGTTACCATCCAGTTCCTTCTAGAACAGCCCCCAACAGCCTATGTTAAGTTCTCAGAGCCTTCTCTGGTAATTCATAAGCTTGCAAAATGTAACCAGTGTTAACGCCTAAACCTGAGCCTGAGTTACCCAGATGTCTGGAATGTTTGAAAACCTGCTCTAGAAACATCAGGTCCAGGGCATGCTCTAAAAACCTTGAATCGGTTGGTGCTGAGCCAGATCCCAGATGACACTGGTCCAGAGACTAATGTCTGCCTCTTTAGAAACATCAGAAAGATCAAAGTGTGCTTCAGAGGCCACTAAGGTGCCAGATCCTTCAACATGAAGATTGGTTCAGCCCCCGCTCCCCCCAAGGTGACCTCTCTGTAATACTCCTTAAATCATGCTATGTCTCAGAACAAAATGAAATACCTCACCTGGGCCTGGGACTTCCACCTTGGTCAGGGTTAGTTCAGTGAAGAAAGGTGTGGCTGCTCCAGATCTGATACCTGAGGGCAGGGAAGGAGAGGCCTTTCTATTACAAATACACCTCCTGCTCCTGGTTTCTCTTTTTAATACATTTTCTTTTCTCTCATCCAGTCCATTTCAGCCCAACACAATCAGTTCTAGTGTACAAATAAGCTTTATTCTCACAGGAGGAAATTTTGGAGTGGAAATTCTGTGTTATTAGGGCATTTTTACAAGCTGGGTTTCATGTTGCTTGGTTCTTTTGGCACAAGTTTAAAGCATTAGCTACTTCCTTTTCAGGGTTCTTATTTGCTTTTTTCTCCTACCATTTGCCTTTTTGTTTCTTATTTCCTGATCCCTTCAGTTACATGGTGTCCCAGACTTCATTTCCTCCTGCAACCCAAGCTGGAATGCTTCTTTCAGTGACCTTGCTGGTTCCACCCTGACACTTTCTCAATAATCATATTTTTTGCCTTTTTTTTCTCCAGCTCTTTGCACAGGCCACAGGATAAGCTATCCTGGCTTTGAAGTCTGAATAAACCATGCTGTGGATGCCTCTCTCTCGCTTTCTCTTCCCTTTCATCTCATGGGGCCCTCCCAAAGCACCCTGCAGCACAGCACACTGTGGGTGTGCCTTCCTCACCAGCAGTCTTGCTGCCACTCCACCAGCCCCAGTCACTGTCTGCAGAGTGGCCACTGGCCCCCTTATTATACCTCAGCTAGGACTTCCCAGTACAAACCCACATGCGACAGGCCCCAATCTTACCCATCATCCACTTCTACCTGTGAAACCTAGAGATGCACATTTACATCTTTATGTGGAAATACTTGACACTTCTGTCTGGATTAGATCCACAGGTCAGATAGTGGAAAGGGTTGATTTTCCAAATGCATCCAAAAGAGGCCAGCCTTAAGCTGTTAAAATAAATGCAATGCCTACAACTAGATTTTTAGAGTATTAGAGTATTGCCCAGGAGCGAGGATCATAGGGAACTTAAATATCAGAATTACTAGTTTATATAAAATGAAATCTTGAGGGCCCTTGAAAATCGTCCACTTTTTTTTTTGTGTGGATCAGTCTAGTCCTACTACAGCCTTATTTTTGCTTAGTTTATTTAATAAGCCTCAGCTTCTATCCTCTTCAGTGGGTCTCCCCAATTTTAGCCTGTGGCAAAATCACCCGGAAGTCTTGTGACAACAGCCTGCTGAGCTGCTAGTCCAGCATTTTTAAAAAATTTTATTCATTTATTTGACACACACAGAGAGAGAAAGTGAGGGCTAGCACAAACAGGGGGAGTGGGAAAGGGAGAAGCAGGCTTCCCGCTGAGCAGGGAGCCTGATGTGGGGCTTGATCCCAGGACCCAGGATGATGACCTGAGCCCAAGGCAGATGTTTAACTGACTGAGCCACCCAGGCACCCCTAGTCCAGCATTTCTGAGCCAGTCTGGGTCACGCCCAGGAATTTGCATTTCTGACGAGGTCCCAGCTGATGCTGATAGATCTTAAATGACATATTACAAGAGTAAATGTGATATAGTGTGTATAGAAAGGTTGCTGCTACTATTACCACCAAATATAAATTCACAGTAGCAGCAGTCATCCAGCCTCTGGCCTCATGCCCTAGCTCTCTCACTCCTGAGTATATTACCCTGGGAGGTGGTGTGAGCTTGAAACTAACTTAAAATTACATGCTTGATTCATGGAAGGGGACTCAGTACAATGCCTGACACACACTCAATGCTGAGTAGCTATTACTATTATTAACTTGATACAAACTGTTAAAAAGCCATAATGTTAGGTTAAGAATATTGACTATCCATTCCAGGATTTTCAGTACTTTAGTTTGTTTTTGTAGAGTTAACTTAAAATGAAATGAACATGTTTTAACTCCTTGAAGTAGAAACCTATGACTCTTTTAAGACCCACATTTGGGGTTAAGATTTCAGCTGCTCAGTGCAAAAACATCAAACAATTCAGAAAAAAGTTAAGTCACACTGAAAGTCAGCTTCCACAAGGAGAGCTATATTCCAAGTTCCAAGTTCCAAGTCTCCATAGTCAGCCTATGTATGGTCTACATGGATAAGCCAGGTGAGAGGAGCAATCGTATTCCTGCCTAATGTGTTGCCTTGAGTTAAAAGACCAAGAAATCTGCAGAATACATCTGCTTCTCATGGGTATCTGTCCTCAAGAAACAAGAGTGCCTTCTTGTAACGCACTTTACATGATGGTTGCATTTTGGGACTTGAGTGCTATGTTATGAATGTTTCATTTTAAAATTGTTTTTATTTACTCTGTGTGCTACTTAGTTTGCTGCATTTTTTAGTTTTTATTATGTCTTGGTTGCGAACTTTTCCTGTGACAGTGTATCTCTTAGTTTTACACTAAAATGATTTTATAATGAAAGTGAGGAGGGTAATATGATTCAGTGAGCAGAAATTAACTTTTATAGACAACTTTTTGAGGAACATGTCTTTTATAAAATATATTGTAACCATGTTTTGTTTTTTAAATTTGGAATTTTGTTGTAAGACTATAGTCCAAGGGTAAGTTTTTTGGGTTTTGTTTTTGTTTTTTGTTTTTTTTAACTAGAATACCTTCTCACAGTTTTGGGGACCTCAGTGATGTCCCAGGCAGAGTGAACAACTCATGCTTAGTGACCACCACCTATGGACGGACAAAAGATTACAGCCTAAGGAGGTAGGATAGGAAAAGCACATGTAAATATATCTAAATTCAAAGAATCACATCAATAAAATGTAGCTGACCTCTAAGAAGAAAGGGAGTGAGTATGAATGGGGCAAAAAAAGCCTGGAGAAGGCCAGAGGGACTGAGGACTCATTTCACCAGCTTGTCACTCCTTTCCGCTTCAGTTCCAGCGTAAGTGCCCTCTTCACCTCAGAAAGCCAAAGAGGAAATGTGCTGAATGCCCTTAGTATCTAAGCATTTGGAAGCTAGTATATACAAGGGAACTTTATTAGCAATAAGTATTAGAAGAGAATTGATAGTACTCACTGTGGCACCAAAGTATGCTCTGTGCCACAGATTCTGAAGAAGTTTCTCTTGCGTTTTGCTGGTGTCATCTCCTAACGTGTCATCTGTTGTTCTAGTACAGTGTTCTCTAAGCCAGGGGGTCAGCACACTTTTATGTAAAGAACCAGGTAGTAGACAGTTGAGGCTCCAGGGCCATATACATACTTGTGGTGTCACAAAGGCAGGCACAGACAGCATGTAAGCAAGTGGCTATAGCTGGGCTCTCTGAAACATCATGTTTGACGCTGAAATTTGAATGGCGTATAAATTTCATGTGTCACAAATATTGTTACCCTTTTGCTTTTTTCCCCAAGCTTTAAAAATGTCTGAACCATGCTTAGCTCACTAGATGTTCAAAAAGGGGGTAGGCCAGGTTTGGCTCCCAGATTATAATTTGCTAATTCCTGCTCTAGGCCATGCTCTCCATAAATAATTCCTGGGTGTGACAGGTGGGGGCCTTCAGGTTACCCTCTTTTAAAGCACTGATTTCAGCTATCTAATCCATGCACATAGCTTGTGCAATAAGATTCTTTATCACTGACCTTTTCCTCTTAAAACTGTCTTAGCTGTTTACATCCTGGCCACCTCCAAATACGTCATACACATAATAACAGAGTGTGTGAGGTTTTGTGTCTTCAACAGAACATGCTCCTTTCCTTTGGCCCTTGGCTTATTGCCCTGCATTTGAGGTCATTGTAATTAATTTCTCAGTCCTGGTATTCATTCAACATCTGTGGACCTCTTTTTCTAAGTCACCATATTGTACATGACCTTGGGCAAGTCACTTTATCTCTTTGTCACAGATTCCTTGTCAGTCAAATGGAAGTGAAAATAGGATCTACCTAATAGGGTTGTTGAGAGGAGGAGATAGGTTAATACATAGAAAACACTTAAGACAGTGACACAGGCAAGCACCTGATAAGGGTGATTCCTATTTGACCAAGGAGAACAGGGGCAGTACCTGAAATTCTGGTATCCACATGTGGGTATAGTGAGGATCCATGTTCTTTGCTCTCCTGGATGTATGACCTTGGAGTTTATTACTCTTAGAGTTTTTCCTACCACAGGGTTACATTTATCAATGCATAAAGGTAAACGTCAAGTGAACCTCTCTCTTACTACAGACTTTACTTACAAAGTTTGTAAAAGGGTTTTTTTAAAAACAAAATTCTCTGAAAAACAGTCTGAGGGGTTTGAAGTGGCGGGGGGGTGGGAGGTTGGGGTACCAGGTGGTGGGTATTATAGAGGGCACGGCTTGCATGGAGCACTGGGTGTGGTGAAAAAATAATGAATACTGTTTTTCTGAAAATAAATAAATTGAAAAAAAAAACATAAAAAAAACAAAATTCTAGAAATTGTATATGCAAATGACTGTTGTATTTTGAAGTTAACACTTTGGAAAGCTGGATATTTATTCCAATAATGCTGTTAGTCAAAACATTTGTGAAACTCCTCTTTTGGTATTTCCATCAGAAGCAAATTACAAAAAGCCCAGGAAATCCTATCTAGACATTTTACTGATATATGTAATATATGTATTTAAATCTGATGAAATATGTAAAACACATGTATATTACATATATCTGTAAAATATATGTACACATTTTATATATACATGAGCACACACACATACATATACACATACACACATATTTTATCAGTTCTTTTTTCCTTTTATGTCTTTTTGTTTATCAATAAATAAGCATTTGTCAAGTTCCCGACCATAGCAGATATTTAATAAGTGCCAATTCCCTTTCAACTTCTCCCTCTCCCATACATTTATATACCAGGTACTGAGTTAAGCATTTAAGATATACAAAATATAACTCAAAAATCAATAATTTGGGGTGCTTGGGTGGCTCATTTGGTTAAGTGTCCAACTCTTGATCTCAGCTCAAGTCTCGATCTCACAGTCATGAGAGTTCAAGCCCTGCATTAGGCTCCATGCTCAGCCCAAATGAGCTTTTAAGAAGTGTGATAAATGAGTTATCTACTTTGCATACATCTTTACTGATTCCCTCCACAGCTTCTTCACCTGAGTACTGCCTATTATAGTAGCTATCACAGTCAACTTTTCCAATTTTGATATGCCCCTGTTAGCTGTTTTATTGGGTAATAATACAATTAGGTCAATGGGAGTAAGGAGTAAGGGGTGAAGTTAAACTGAGAATTGCAACTTTAACAATATAAAAAGGATCTGAAGTTTTACAGTAAAACTAGGCCCCAGCAATGGGCCTCCTAAAATTATATGAGGATTATATCATCTGAGCTGATAATGCCATTACTTTCTTAGACAGTAGGGGTTGGAAGGGTACTTTGGATCCATAGCTATGGTACACTGCCCCTTAACTTTCAAAAGTGGCAGAGGCAAAGGAAGGTCAGCTTTGTCATAAGAAGAGAATAGATCATTTGCAAGTTGTGCTACAAAGTACATAGATGTAAATCGGATAGTAGATTCATGCTGAAGGTCTCAAAAGTTCTGTATGATGTTCTTCAGTATTTCTAGATATAAAGAAAAATTTATTTATACTTACTGAATGAGAGAAGATCTTCCATAGTGATTGCATCTTTGTAGGTGCCATCTTGGAGATGGGAGGAGAGAGATCAAAGGTATTTTTTAATGTCTAATGGATAGTGAAATCAGAGTTAACAGCTCACCAAAAGAGAATCGTTTAAAAAGAGATTGAAAAGAGTAAGGGGCACTGTGTTTGTAACATATTCAGAGGAATAGGAAGAATTTTTTAGAAGGTTTCATTTTAGATAGCACTTTCAAAAAATAAGAAATCCGGGATGGTTGATAGGAGTCCTAGCTTAAGGGAAGGGGGTTAGATGTTGGAGAATTATCAGATATTGGTTAATTGGACCTTGAAAACTAAAGAAGGCTATTAGATTTTTCAGTTAAGATAATGATGGTAACCCTAAAGAAAGTGGTCTCAGTACACTGTTGGGCAAAAACCAGATTCCAGTGATTTAAGGAGTATATGGGATGCAGGAAGGTGGAAAAGAGGAAACAAACTGTTCTCTTTCTAAATAAGTAAAGACTGTCTTCACTTGGAAATTGTGTTCATTTTTATTTGAAGAGAATGGTAAAAATTTATGTAGTCAGCCTCTTAATTTTACTTAATTTGTTCCATGAATAGTGCCTATGTTATAAAACTCACTTTCTCACCAAAAAAAGAACTCATATTTTAAAACCCTAACTTTCTAAAATGTTGCAAATAGTTTGCCTTCTTTGTATGAGTTGCCTTTTAAAAACATTGGTCAAGGCAGGATATAGTTTCTCCTCTAGTGGAAATATCATGAGATTTTCCCCCAAATCTCAAGATTGCAAGGGGCTTTAAAACAGGAAGGTGTAGGCTATTCTGGGGATAGGAAAAGGGTCTAAAACGTAAGGCTATGAAAAGAGATTGTGAGTTTACTTTGGGTATTTATCATTATTAAGACAGCCATATTCTGGAATACCATATAGTAGGAATGTATATACGAATAAGGCCATACTTACTCATATAAAAACTTTTCACAACTGTATGGAAGGTGCCACACTTTACACTTTGCACACTTTGCCAAAAAGCCATAATTGTAGAATGGGCAAGGTGTAGATTGGCAATCAGGAAACCTCGGTTTTGCTGATGGCCTTACCACTAACTGTGAACTCTTGACCAAGTGACTTTACCTCTTTAGGCCTGTTTTCTCACCTGAAAAATAAAGAGATTAGACTTAACCTTTTTAGTAACATTTATGTATGTTCCTGCTGACTACGAAATTATTACTTCTATTTCTGACAGTAAGATGGACAGAATGTTCAGGGAAATGCCTCCAGGAATAGGATTCCCTAAAAATGGTGAATACTTGGTGAAAGAGAAAGGGAAAAAGAAAATAAGAAAATAAAAAAAAATTTTTTTAATGCATGGCTGAGTTGGCAAGAAAAAGGGAGATTCTTTGGAGGTTAAAAATGAGTAGAGGGGCACTTGGGTGGCCCAGTTGATTAAGCATATGACCTCTTGATCTCCGCTCAGGTCTTGATCTCAGGGTTGTGAGTTCAAGCCCTGATTTAGAATCCATGCTGGGTGTGGAGCCTACTTCAAAAAAAAATTAAGTCCAAAGGAATAAGTGCAGAAGCTGGCATTTGTCCTAGCTAATACCTGGTGACCTAGAGCCTAGGTTTATAGACCACTCATGGGGAACAAGAAATACAGTGGGGGCCACCAAAAAGAGGTCAGTTCAAAGAATCCCTTTATAAAGACAGGATCCTTAACAGGAAATACTGGTAGTGGGTAAACTAGAAAAGGATCTCCCCCACAAAGGATGGATTTCCACCTTGGTACTACTGGAATATTAAAAAAAAAAAAAAAAAGGAAAAGCTCCCTGGAAAATTCCTAACCATAAGCCATCAATCACAGAGTTTTGTAGCTAGAATATATATTACCTGGGTAATATGGATCCTAAAGGAACCCCACACTGAAAATCTGGCATAAAGTAGAGGTGAGTTGGTGCTGCTCCCAGGTACCTAGGAGAAACAAGTTTAAATCTATCCTGAAGGAACATACTATAAATAAGACTCAAATACTTCTGGCACCTGGGTGGCTCAGTGTGTTAAGCTGCTGCCTTCGGCTCAGGTCATGATCTCAGGGTCCTGGGATCGAGTCCCGCATCGGGCTCTCTGCTCAGCAGGGAGCCTGCTTTCTCCTCTCTCTCTGCCTGCCTCTCTGCCTACTTGTGATCTCTCTCTGTCAAATAAATAAAATCTTTAAAAAAAAAAAAGACTCAAATACTTCAAGTAAAGTTACAAAGAATAGGAATGTACAATTTTTAAAAGTCTGAACACATAAGGAAAAGGCACTATGAATGAACAACAGAAACTGTAGAATCCATTTTAAAAGACTACAGATGTTTTAATTAGGTAAAAATATTTTTTGAAAGTGAGAGTACAAAGGGATGCCTGGGTGGCTCCGTTGGTTAAGTGCCTGCCTTTGGCTCAGGTCATGATCCCAGAGTCCTGGGATGAGCCCACATTGGGCTCTCTACTCAGCAGGGAGCTTGCTTCTCCCTCTGCTTGCTGTTCCCCCTCCTTGTACTCTCTCTCTCTCTCTCTCTCTGTCTGACAAATTTTAAAAATCTCTTTTAAAAAAAGTGAGAATATAGATTATCCCTTGATACCTGAATTCAAGAACTGAATAATTCAGATAAATTTTTTTGACAATGTGGTGGTTATCCTTTGGTACCTGAGCTCTTAAACACTTGCTATCTAAAATTTAAGAATTAGACAGCACAGAATCCCTCACTGTCCAAACTCTCACTATAGACACATAGGAATCAGATCAAGATAGTGGGCAATATTTGTGTATTTTAAGTATGACAAAGGGATAAGAGAATATAAAAGTTACTAAGCAGATTGAAAAGAACAAAAATACAACTTTCAGAAATGAAAAATAGAATTGAAATTAGAAACTCACCTATTAGAAAATTTATGGTTAAATAAAGGGTTGGAAAACTACAGTTTACAGATCAGATCTGGCTTGAGCTACCACCTGTTTTTTTCAGTGAAGTTTTCCTGGAGCACAGCCATGCTCAGTCTGCCTTCATGCTGCAACAGAAACCATATGGCACACAAAGCCTAAGATACTTACTATCTGGCCCTCTACAGAAAAGGTTTGCTGGTCCCGAATAGATTAGATTAGATTAGAGAGAATGTATGATTCTCTCTAATCTCTTCATCCCAGATTGGATCAGATGAAGAGAGAATGTATGACCTGGAAGATAGAGCTGAAGGCATTACCCAAAATGAAGGACAGAGGGTCATGGTTATGGAAAATAGAAATTGAGGGACATGAAGGATGTAGTGAAAAAAGGTCTAGTCTACGTATAATTGGGTTAGAAAGACAGAATGAGGAAAAGGAAATAATGGCAGAGAATTTTCTAGTATTAATGAGATCCTCAAATTATCAAAGTGAGATAATGCTCAAATAGGATAAATAATACATATATCATGGCCAAGTTACGGTATATGAAAGGCAGGAAAACTGTTTCAGTTTTCTCAGTCTAAAAAGAAAACCAGAAATATTGGAACATCGTCAGTGTGTGAAGACAGACTAACTATCAACTTGAAATTGTATGCCATTGAGTCTATAGTTCAAGAATGAACACAATATAAAGTCATTTTAGAGCATTTTTAACCAATAGGTTCTCATTAAAAAGAAATTGCAAAGAGGGTACTTCAGGCTGAGGAGGGAAAAGCCAGAAGTACAAAAAAGAAAAAAAAAGCAAATATGATGGTAAATAGGCTATTAAATCTAATTACATTTTGAATACTTAAAAAAATGGAAATACTCTATGTTGTCAAATTTTTTAAAATTAAGGTAAAACCAAATTCCTAGACTGAAGTAACATTTCAGGCAGGGATGTAAGTTGTAATAGAATAAAGTATTCAAAGATCTCCGCTTGTTTGGGAAGAAGGTGAAGATACTGATTAATTTTAAACTCTGTTAAATGTACATATTAAAATACACCTAAATATATCTAGTAAATATAAAAATAATTGAAATGTGATGTATAACTTCCAAACTAGTAGAGGATGAACAGATAAAACAGATGTTATTTGTGACTCCAGAAAGGTGGACATCGAAAGTTTTTCTTTTGATACATATGTAGCAATGGAATAAAATATAGTGTCTGCAAATAGACCCAAACATACGTAGTCAATTAACCTTTAACAAAAGTGCAAAAAGCAGTTGTGTAGAAAGAGGATAGTCTTTTCAACAAGCTGTGCTGGAATAATTGGAAATCCACATGCAAAAAAATTAGCATTGATCTACACCATGCACCATATTAAAAATTAACTCAAAATGGATCATTAAGGAAGGTGTGTGTTGTAATGAGTACTGGGTATTATATAAGACCGTTGAATCACTGAACTCTACTTCTGAAACTAATACACTACATGTTAATTAATTGGGGGAAAAAAACCCAAATGGATCATATTACTAACTATAAAACTGCAAAGTATAAACTTGCAGGAGAAAATCTTTGTGACTTTTGGTTAGCCAGAGATTTCTTAGCTGTGACATTAAAAGCATATGATCCGTAAAATTTTTAAATATGGATAAATTGAACTTCATCAAAATTAACTTTTTCTTCTCAAAAGATAATCCTATCAAAGGGAAAAGGGAAGCCAAAATAGGAGAATATACTTGCAAAACACATATCTGACTTAGGACTTGTATCTAAAATATAAAAAGAACTCTACAATTCAATACTAAGTAGGAAAACAGCCCAATTATTTGTTGTCTTTTTTAAATCAGGAAAATATTTGAATAAGCACTTCATGAGGAAGAGTATATGAATGAGCACATATCTGATAAGGGTGAATCTCCAAAATATATAAGAATGCCTACAACTCAATGATAAAAAAATACATTTTCAAATAGGCAGAGGCACAACTAAATAGACATTTTTCCACAGGATGCATGTAGGTGGTTAACAGACACATGAAAATTTGTTCAACATCACTAATCAGGGAAACGCAATCAAAATCAAAATAAAGCTGGCGGCATCACCTTACCTGATTTCAAGCTTTATTACAAAGCTGTGATCACCAAGACAGCATGGTACTGGCATAAAAACAGACACATAGACCAGTGGAACAGAGTAGAGAGCCCTGATATGGACCCTCAACTCTATGGTCAATTAATCTTCGACAAAACAGGAAAAAATATACAGTGGAAAAAAGACAGTCTCTTCAATAAATGGTGCTGGGAAAACTGGACAGCTATATGTACAAGAATGAAACTCGACCATTCTCTTACACCGTACACAAAGATCAACTCAAAATGGATAAAAGACCTCAACGTGAGACAGGAATCTATCAGAATCTTAGAGGAGAACATAGGCAGTAATCTCTTCGATATCAGCCACAGCAACTTCTTTCAAGATACGTCTCCAAAGGCAAAGGAAACAAAAGCGAAAATAAACTTCTGGGACTTCATCAAAATCAAAAGCTTCTGCACAGCAAAGGAAACAGTCAAAAAACAAAGAGGCAACCCACGGAATGGGAGAAGATATTTGCAAATGACAGTACAGACAAAAGGTTGATATCCAGGATCTATAATGAACTCCTCAAACTCAACCCACACGAAACAGACAAACACATCAAAAAATGGGCAGAAGATATGAACAGACACTTCTCCAATCAAGAAATACAAATGGCTATCAGACACATGAAAAAATGCTCATCATCATTAGCCCTCAGGGAGATTCAAATTAAAACCACATTGAGATATCACCTTACACCAGTTAGAATGGCCAAAATTAACAAAACAGGAAACAACATGTGTTGGAGAGGATGTGGAGAAAGGGGAACCCTCTTCCACTGTTGGTGGGAATGCAAGTTGGTGCAGCCTCTTTGGAGAACAGTGTGGAGATTCCTCAAGAAATTAAAAATAGAGCTTCCCTACGACCCTGCAATTGCACTCCTGGGTATTTACCCCAAAGATACAGATGTCGTGAAAAGAAGGGCCATCTGTACCCCAATGTTTATAGCAGCAATGGCCACAGTCGCCAAACTATGGAAAGAACCAAGATGCCCTTCAACGGATGAATGGATAAGGAAGATGTGGTCCATATACACTATGGAGTATTATGCCTCCATCAGAAAGGACGAATATCCAACTTTTGTAGCAACATGGATGGGACTGGAAGAGATTATGCTGAGTGAAATCAGTCAAGCAGAGAGAGTCAATTATCATATGGTTTCACTCATTTGTGGAGCATAACCAATAGCATGGAGGACAAGGGGCGTTAGAGAGGAGTAGGGAATTTGGGTAAATTGGAAGGGGAGGTGAACCATGAGAGACTATGGACTCTGAAAAACAGTCTGAGGGGTTTGAAGTGGCGGGGGGGTGGGAGGTTGGGGTACCAGGTGGTGGGTATTATAGAGGGCACAGCTTGCATGGAGCACTGGGTGTGGTGAAAAAATAATGAATACTGTTTTTCTGAAAATAAATAAATTGGGGAAAAAAAATCATGACATTATCACCTCACACCTGTTGGAATGTCATCTAAATGGTAAGAGATAATAAGTATTGACACGGATGTGGAAAAAAGGAAATCCTTGTGCACTGTTGATGGGAATATAAATTGGTGCAACCACCATGGAAAACAGTTTGGAGACTCTTTAAAATATTAAAAATAGAGCTATCATATGATCCAACAATCCCACTTCTGGGTTTGTATACAGAGGAAATGAAAACAGGATATTAAAGAGATATCTGCACTCCCATGTTCATTGCAGCATTATTCACAATAGCCAAGACACCTAAGTATCTGTCCACAGATGAAAAGATAAAGAAGATGTGATGTGTATATATGCAATAGAATATTAATCAGCCACGAGAAATAAAGAAATCCTGCCATTTGCAACAACATGAATGAATCTTGAGGGCAATGTGCTAAATGAGATAAGTCCGACAGAAAAAGGCAAATACTGTTTGATACCACTTACATATGGAAATAAAAAAAACAAACTTGTAGGAACAGAGTAGAATCATGGTTACCATGGTTCCCAGGGGTGAAGTTAAGAAGGTAAACAAGGGGGCGCCTGGGTGGCTCGGTGTGTTAAAGCCTCTGCCTTCGGCTCAGGTCATGATCCCAGGTCATGGGATCGAGCCCCGCATTGGGTTCTCTGCTCAGCCGGAGGCCTGCTTCCTCCTCTCTCTCTGCCTATTTGTGATCTCTGTCTGTCAAATAAACAAATAAAATCTTTTTAAAAAAAAGGTAAGTTCTGGAGATCCAATGTACAGCATTGTGATTATAGTTAAAAATATTGTCTTATATACTTGAAAGTTACTAAGAACTTAAATGTTCTCATCGCAAAAAAAAAAAAAAGGTAACTGTGATATGCTGGAAGTGTTAACTAGTGCTATGGTAGTAATCATACTGTAATGTATATGTCCATCAGATCATCACATTGTACACCATAAACTTACACAATGCTATATGTCAGTTAACACCTCAATAAAGCTGTGGGGGGGAGTGATTCTCCCAAATCTATTATGTTGGTATCTCCCCTGCCATTACTGCCACAGCACACATACACTCCTTCTCTGCTTTGCTATAGATTTCATAAAGATTTACTGTTATTCACAGGGATTTAGGAAAGGTAAACATGTGTCCTCAACATTCTTGGAGCTATACACCATATTTGTTACTTAAACTAAATCATCAAAAAATTTTAATGAAGAAGGTATACAAATGAAAAGCACATGAAAATATGGTCACTCATTTGTCATTGGGGAAATGCAAATTAAAGCCACAATTAGATACCCAGTAGAATGACTAAAAAAGACTGAGGATACCAAGTGATGGAGAGGATGTGTAGCAATTGTTAATCTCATTCAGTGTTGATAGGAGTATAAAAATGGTACATGAGGGGCGCCTGGGTGGCTCAGTGGGTTAAAGCCTCTGCCTTCGGCTCAGGTCATGATCCCAGGGTCCTGGGATCGAGCCCTACATCGGGCTCTCTGCTCCGTGGGGAGCCTGCTTCCTCCTCTCTCTCTCTCTCTCTCTCTCTCTCTGCTTGCCTCTCTGCCTACTTGTGATCTCTGTCTGTCAAATAAATAAATAAAATCTTTAAAAAAAATGGTACAGGAATAGATTTGATCCATGTTTCTCACACAGAAACCTCTTCCTTATACTATGAAGCAGAAGGGAGAGGATTATCCTCGTCCCTGCCCCGGTTACCTGGAGTTATAATTGACATACAAAAAAATAGCACATAATGTGTAGATTGAGGAGTCTCATAAAACAGTCACTATAATCAGGATTATGATCAAATCTATCACCCTCCAAAGTTTCCTCTTTTCCCTTTGATTTTAGTATATGTGCTGCCGAAGCGAGCACTCTTTTCCCTTTGAAACTCCTCATTCCCACCCTCTGCCCCATTCATCCACCCCAATCTTCAGTTAACTACTGATGTTTTCCATAACTATATTTTAGTATGTGCCTTTTTTTTTTAAACTGGCTTCTTTCACTGTTTTGGTGAAAAATAGTGTCCTTCCATTTAATTGCAGAGTCACTGCATAGACATGCCACAATTTATTCCCTTGTTGTTGACTTTTTTTGTTGTTTCCAGTTTCGGGGCATTTGAAATAAAGCAGCTATGAATATTTTTGTACAAGTCTTTACATGGACACATACTTTCATTTCTTTTGAATAAATTCCTAGGAGTAGAATAGCGAGGTTGTATGGTAAGTATATGTCTAACTTTAAAAGAAACTGTCAAACTACTTTTTAAAAGAGTTTGCTAGGACCGTAAAGCATCACATTGCTCTCTCCAATGAACTCTCTTAACTTCAAAAATTCATAATGGATCTTGTAAGCAGCCTCAGCCGAATCTACAAGGAGTCCAGAAATTGTTTCAACAAGGCCCTTTATGGCACAACGTCAGAAATAGCAATGTCATGAGAATGTCATTGTCATAAGCAATGTCAATGAGAATATGGAGAATGCTGTGGGAAGGGTGTACGTGGAAGCAGCACTTGATGGAGAAAGTAAACATAGGGTTGAGGATTTGATTACACAGACCCATGAGGTTTTTTATGCAGACTTCAGATGACCTCACTAGGATGGATACTGAAATGAAAAAGTAAGCTGAGGAAAAGGCCTTAGCCATTAAAGGAAGAATTAGCTACCCTGATAACATTATTTCAAACGATAATAACTGAATAATGAATATCTCAAGTTGGATTATAGGAAAGATGAATACTTTGAAAACATAATTCAAAATTTGAAGTTCAGCCAAAACAAACAACTAAAGAAGCTCCGAGAAAAAGTGGACAAGGATGAGTGGATAAGCACAGCAGCTGTAATCAATGCATTTTATTCTTTAGGCAGAGATCAGATAGTCTTCCCAGCAGGCATTCTGCAGCTCCCCTCCTTCGGTGCCCAGCAGTCTAACTCCTTGAACTACCAGGGTATTGGCACGGTCATAGGACACGAAATCACCTATGGCTTCGATGACAATGGCAGAAATTGTAACAAGGATGGAGACCTTGTTGACTGGTGGACTCAACAGTCAGCAAATAATTTTAAAGACCAATCCCAATGCATGGTGTACCAGTATGGAAACTCTGGGACCTAGCGGGTGGACAGTATCTCAATGGAATTAATACATGGGAGAAAATATTGCTGATAATGGAGGTATTGGCCAAGCATACAGAGCCTATCAAAATTATGTTTAAAAGAATGTTGAAGGGGCGCCTGGGTGGCTCAGTGGGTTAAGCCGCTGCCTTGGGCTCAGGTCATGATCTCAGGGTCCTGAGATCAAGTCCCGCATCGGGCTCTCTGCTCAGCAGGGGGCCTGCTTCCCTGCCCCTCTCTTTGCCTGCCTCTCTGCCTACTTGTGATCTCTGTCAAATAAATAAATAAAATCTTTAAAAGAAAAAAAAGAAATGAAGTTAGGTTATTCTGAAAAAGGTGTGGAGAGAGGAGGGGGGTCTGGTGTTTATCAAATCAATCACTTCTCGCTGTATAATGCTTGACCTCTGAAGATACTACCATTCATTTCTGTTTTTCATGTGATCTGCCAGTTTGAAAACAGTGTTAACCAGTTGATGTAGACTGGGATTTCTAATCAACAGGAGATTAAAAAGATTGAAGCATACAGTTGGCTCCCAACAGCACAGCTGCAGCATGAGGGTTAAAAACACATTGCCTAATTACTTACTTTTACTTTTTTTCTTTGCAACGTTTTCACTCTTATGGAACTCTTCCAAAGAATTCTTATGTATACTGGGGCCTTAGGACTTAATGTAATTTTAAACTAATTTTACCAATTATCAGTTATTCATTCTGAGATCATTTTAAGCTACTCTTAGGGCTAAAATGAATGTCTGAAACTGGTTTTATTGTACCTGCTTTCACTGATACTGAAATTCTTGGGGCTTCCTGCAATTTTCTAAGCAATTTCTTTTTCCTCTGTGGGTGTGTGTCAAAACTTGATCTTTTTAAGAGATTTATAGTAATGTATAAATAATTTTTATATCTAATTATTAACTACATTTATGACTAAGTAATTATTGAATATTGATGTTTCAGACAGATAAATACTTACACACCAGTATCTGTAAAGTGATGCACAAATGAAGATTTGAGACTTTTTTAACTTGTCAGTCATATTGATAAAAAGCTTTAAGCACAAGCTCAGGGTTAAAAATTGCCATTCAACAGTTGTCTGAAGCAGGATTTTCCTTGTTGTTGGATAATGTGTTCTGTAAATATCTATTCAGTCTAATTGATCTATAGTGTTGTTCAAGTCCTCTGTTTCCTTTTGATCTTCTGGCTGGTTAAGCCATAAGGAAAGTAAGATACTGAAATCTCTTACTATTACTGTGTTACTATCTTTTCTTCTTTTAGTTCTGTCGATATTTGTTTCATATATTGAGTGCTCTGCTGTTTAGGTGCATATATAGTTGTTATGTCTTCCTGGTGAATTGGTCCTTTGATCATTATATAATTTCCTTCTTTGTGACAGTTTTTGACTTAAAATCTATTTTGCTTGAAATAAGTATGGGCATTCCTGCTCTCTTTCTGTTACCATTGACATGGAATATCTTTTTTCACCATTTCACTTTTCAGCCTGTGTATGTCATTATATCTAAAGTTAGTCTCTCCTAGGTAGCATATAGCTGGATTTTTTTTTTTAACCCATCAGCTGCTCTAGGTCTTTGTATTGAGGATTTTAATCCATTTATATTTAAAATAATTACAGATAGGGAAGTATTTACTGTTGCCATTTTGTTAATTATTTTGTATGCCTTTAGTTATTTTGTCCTCTTCCTATCTTGCTGCCTTTTGTGTGTCATTTTTTTTTCATTTCTTTTGTTTTTTTTCTAACAACATACTTTGAACCCTTTCTTATTTTCTGTGCATCTTCTGTAGGTATTTTCTTTGTGGTTACCGAGAGAATTATATAAAAGATCCCATAGGTAAAACAATCTATCTTAAACTAATGATAACTTAAATCACATACAAAAACTTCGCTCCTTTACATTGCCCCAACACTATGTTATCAATGTTACAAATTGTATCGTTTTATCATTTGTATTCATTAAAATAATTTAATGGTTATATTTTATGCTTTTATCATTTATATTCTATACCTGAATTAAAAGTGATTTATGTACTACCATGACAATATTACTAGATTCTGTATTTATCTCTACATTTACCTTTACAGAGAGCTTTATATTTTCTCTTTTTTTTAAAGATTTTTATTTATTTATTAGAGAGAGAGACAGCAAGAAAGGGAACACAAGAGGGGGAGTGGGAGAGGGAGAAGCAGGCTTCCTGCAGAGCAGGGAGCCCAATGTGGGGCTCGATCCCAGGACCCTGGGATCATAACCTGAGCTGAAGGCAGACGCTTAATGCCTGGGCCACCCAGGCGCCCCACTTAATATTTTCATATGATATTCTCTTATGGTATAGTATCCTTTTGTGTCAACTTGAAGGATTCTGTTTAGCAGTTCTTGCAGGGTAGCTCTAGTGGTGATAAACTCCCCCAGCTTTTGTTTATCCAGGAAAGTCTACTTCTCCATCCTTTTTGAAGGACAGTTTTGCCAAATATAGTATTCTTGGTTGCCAGTTTTCTTCTAGCACTTTGAAGATACTATCCTGCTCTCTTATAGCCTGTAATGTTTCTGTTGTGAAATTTCATCATTGTGTGCTAGCTTATGAATTAGCTTTTCTCTTGCTTAAGATTCTTTGTCTGAATTTTCAGTTTGATTATAATGTGTCTCAATGTGCATCTTTTTAGGTCCATCCTATTTGGAGTTCCTTGAGTTGTTAATTTGGATATTCATTTTCCTTTCTCATATATGGGAAGTTTTCATCCATTATTTTTCTCTTTCTGAGATTCCTATAATATGTATATTGATATGTTTAGTCCCAAAATCAGAATTATGTCTCATAATTATTTTAGGCTTTCTTTACTTTTCTTCATTCTGTTTTCTTTTTGTTCTTCTGATACAGTAATTTCAAATGACCTATCTCTGAGTTCACAGATCCTTTATTCTGCCTAATCACATCTGTTTTTGAGTACTTGTAGTGAATTCTTCAATCCAGTTATTGTTACTGTATTCTTTGGCCTCAGAATTTCTCTTTGGTCCTTTTTTAGTTTCTATCTCTGTTGATAGTTTACTTTTATTCATGCTTCATTTTACTGATTTTATTGTCTATCTGTGTTCTCTTGTAGCACATTGAACTTATTTAAGAAAATTATTTTGAATTTTTTGTCAGGTAATCAATAGGTCTGTTTCCTCAGGATCAGTTTCTGAAGATTTGTTTTGTTTCTGTCATTGGGCTGTGTTTTCATGTTTCTTGTGATTTCTTCATTTGAAAAAACAGCCACTTTTCTCTGGTTTTAGGGGGCTGGATTTGTACAAGAGAAACTGTCACAAATCAGCCCCACTAGAGACTATGGGAATTTCTCAAGAGTTTTTATTGGTATGAATCTTCTCTCAGCTTCTACATGTAATTTCCTAAATAGAACGTTTTCTGGATTTGTATCTCTTGCTTCCTCTGATGTCTGTGGTGCTGCAGGATCTCTAGCACTGCAAAGGCTACTGAGCCCTCTTTTGTTCTCGGTGACCCCATGCATCCAAGATGTATCAGTTCCCCATTAGTGCTGTGAGTCAGGTGAGACCAGGCACTTGGACATCCCCACCACCACCACCACCAAAAGCTGGACTATTGGATGTACATTCCACTCTAATCATCACCCTTGCTCAAGAAGAAGCCATGAGCTAGATACTTTCCCCTGATCACATAGAAGCTACTATGTGCAGTGAGGGAAGGTACTCTGGCAGTGCAACAAACCACCAGCCAGGTATTTTGCTTCCTCCTCACTCCAGGTCAGACAGGACAAACCAGTCTTTCACGCGGTTCCCTGAAAAACCAAAATGTTCGATGTATGTTCCACTCTTCTTTTTCATTCCACATGGAGAATCTGCATGGGCTTTTATTCCCAATCATGAGTTCTTCTGGCCTGTAATAAGGGCTGACACAGTTGAAATCAAAAGGCTTTTCTTACCTGTTTCAATGCAATTGTTCTTCGATTTGAGTTTATCTGGGGTACTACAACTTCCAACTGGTTTCCGGAGTTCTCATGAAGGTTTTTTGGACTGTATATTGTCAAGTTGGTGTCTTTGTGAGGAAAAAAGATCTGGGGTTTCCTATTCTGCTATCTTGGTGACCATAAAATTAAGTGTTGATATATACTACCATATTAATCTCAGAAATTTTGTTCATTTCACTTACTAACCTGATATTTTAAAAATCTTAGCCATTTTAATAGTGTTGAATTATGTGAAGTTTAAATTATATAATACTTGATACCTACAAAAGAATCAATGTAGCACTCTTAAGTTACAAAGCATATAAAGTTCAAATTAATGAAGCTATCATAAAACATAAACAAACATCATAAGACATTAGAACCAGAACATTACTGTTATGCCTACCTATGTGCCTTTTCCCACCCCATCTCCTCGCTTCTTCACAGGTAACCACCGTGAGATTTCTTTTTTATGTTTTATATATATTTAAGTTTATATTTTTTTAGTTTCTCGCCTTTTCATGCATGCAAACACTGGTTTTAATTTTGCTTGTTTTTAAGCTTTCTAAATGGTAGCACTCAGTATATAGTGTTCTTTTTTTCACTTACTGTAAGGCTAAGTAAGTTTAAATACTTCTATGTTTAATTGACCAATTGTATTGTTTACTTTGGGAATTATCTATATACATTGTCCATTTCAAAGGGATATTCTGTTTTTTCTGGTATAGGTAAGTTTCAAGAATCCTTGTTACTCTATAAATTCTATGATTCTAAGATTTTTCTCTTATAAAAGTATCATTGATAAGTTTTAGTGTTCATTGATTGATAATTCAGATAATAAATTGATCTCCAGATTCTTGGTTTTAGAAGTTACTTGATATTTTAACTTTTCTCTAGGATATAGTAATTGTTGTTTGTTGTTACAATGAAATGAATATAATGACTTGCTTCATTATTTAGGGATAAAACCCACCCAGACTTACAAATGCTTATTGATCCATTTACACCTGCCCATGGTATGGCAGTGTTACTCCATGAAAGTTGATTGAAAATGATGAAATGAGGATATTCACAATATACCTTCACTGGTGTTTATAATAGAAAATGTTCAAAAACTATATTCATGGCTTTTCAGTTGGACATTTGAAGTTTTTCTAGGAAGGTCAGTTTTTATTTTTTGAAGTTTGCTTGTTCTACAAGAGTGGAATCCTTTGCTATGTTAGAATTTCAGAAGGGCAATGGTTGCCTGAGGGAGATGTCAGAGTTTTCTTTTATTCACATAGGTAACCCATATCTATATGAAAAGTGAAAAAAGAAATACTGCCTAGAGCAATGGTTTTCAAACTTTTTGACCTGAGCTCACTTAAGCCCCTTGAAAAATATGCATTTACACTTACAGATGGAAAAGATGGGCCTAAATGTAACAAAAAATTAGACAGGAGCAAAAAAATAAAAAATACACCAAAATATGTGGACCCATTCAGAGCCTAAATCTAAGGATATTATTGGGGGGAAATGGTCATTTTTTATAAGAACTTAGAGAAGACTTATAATTTTTACACAGTTGGCCACCATTGAAATGTGGGATTTTAAAGACCATCTTGTTTTGGTTTATTTTTAGAGACATTATCAATAAACTGAAATATAAAGTATACTCAGAAAAAAAATGATCAGTAAATGTTGATAGACAATTCTTTTTAAAAGTGAAGCTCCCATAATAGGAAAAAATGACATTGTGGGAATTTTAAAGGAATGAATTAAAAACTGTGGAGCTAGAGGAGTATTTCTTTAAAAAATATAATGGAAATTTAAGGTTGAGAAGCACTACTAGTATTTCCTGCTAATGTGAGTCTTCAGCCCTATCTGAAAATCTTCAGTGATATGGATTGCAATATTTCCCATGGTAGCCAGTCCATATTTGGATGCTATAATCCTTCTAAAGATTTTCCTTATACAGAGCCAAAATCTATTATAGAGGGCAAATCTGATCCTCTCCTACGTGAACATTCTCCTAATGTTTAAAGAAAGTAATTATATGATCTAGGTCCTCTCCTACCCTCTTCTGCTGTTTTTCATTTGATTGATTTTAGGGCCACTCACCAGCCTTGTTAATGAGGTTGATGATACAGCTCATACTGTCTTATGACTTCCTATTTGTTTCTCCAATTGCTCTTTATTCTTTGCTAGGTTATACTCATCAACATGGTCTCTAACTTCTCACCAGTAAATCTACAAAATTGAAACCTATAACTAAGCATACATGTGAAAGACTACATATAAAGACTACCTTTAAATGATGTTTTATCTATGTTACAGATTCTCAACAAGAGGTTTCTTTGGAGTTTCAGGAAACAAGAATTATATCCCTCAGAAGTTGGCTTCCAAATAAAACAACCTGTTTCTTGGCAAATAAGTGTACTTTAAGATTCATATTGTAATGTTATGTTTTCTCAGCATATTAAACAAATGCATTTTTATCTTTGTGTTTTCAGATAGTGGCCAGAACTGTAGTGCCAGTAGTAAAGGTGAACGACTAAGTGCCAAACTCAGAGCTTTACCTGGGACAAATGAACCTTATGAAAGTAGCAGTAACAAAGAAATAGGCAAGTGTTGGTATTCCCCACCCAGTTCCTACAGGCATAACAGGTCTGAAGAAGATTTGGTGAGATGGCAAAAATGTATAATTGGGCATTAAGAATTTTTTATTTACAGACAACATTTTAAATGACTTGGGAGAGCATTTCTGTTCACTCAGTTCAGTTTAGCTTATGAGACAAATTGGTTTCACATTTGTTGTTTTTCTTTATTATTCTAATACAACAATCTATTTTGAAACCTAGATGCCTCCTATGTGGATCCACTTGGCCCTCAAATAGAAAGACCAAAAACTGCAGCCAAAAAAAGAATCGATGAGGATGATTTTGCTGATGAAGAATTAGGAGATGATTTGCTTCCCGAATAATATATAACATAAATTTTACTTATTAAGGGAAAGAAATTGCCTTACAAGATATACTTATGTGAAACTTTGGATTAAGCACCCAAATTTTAATTTTGTACACTGTCAAAACCTTAAATAAGTGTATTCTGTTTTATGAGATGGGTCTAAAGTTTTGTTTTGTATGGAATAAAGATTTGTGAAGCTAATACGTTAGTGACTTCCTTACTCTTGAAAATATTGACCACAGTAAGAAATATATTTTGTAGCACTGACCAGTACCTACACATATGTATAAGTAAGTGGGTGTGCTCACAAAAATTTACCCTACAGTACTCTAGTGCAGCTGGTATTTTCTGTGATTACATTAAAACAAGGTTTTAGAATGAAAACACTACATTGATTTTATGGTTCACAGCTTGTTTAAAATACAGTGTTAGGACATATCATTGATGGATCTGTAGTTAAGCTTAATTACTTAGAGTTTAGAAAATGTTAAGACTATAAAAGGTGTGCCTCACAGGAATATAATACCATTAAAACAGTTATGTTTTGGATACTATAGTAAGAGAAAATACCAAACCATAACCCTATTGCTCTTTTCTGTATTTCCTTTCTTCCTTCAGTCCAGGGGCATGTACCAATAGCACTGAGCAATGACAGCTCTAAGAAGGCTTTTCCCATTCATGACTTGGGGTATGGGATGGAGGCCAGGACTGTCTGCATTTTTCTTTAGCAATGTGTTTGGCTGATCATTAATGGTCAGAGGAATTGCAATGATGGGGCAATCAGAAGAGGCTTACCTTAACCCCTCACTAGAGGGTGGTCCCACCCATCTTAACATTGTCTCCACAATGTGCATGATACTGTTAGGTGCAGGAAGAGGAAAACCAAAATTAGATCACAGTCCCTGCTCTCAAGATGGTTATGACCTGGGGCGCTTGGGTGGCTCAGTGGGTTAAAACCTCTACCTTCGGCTCAGGTCATGATCCCCGGGTCCTGGGATCGAGCTTTGCATCAGGCTGTCTGCTCAGTGCAGAGCCTGCTTCTCTCTCTCTCTCTCTCTCTCTCTCTCTGCCTGCCTCTCTGCCTACTTGTGTTCTCTGTCAAATAAATAAATAAAATATTTAAAAGAAAAAAAAAAGATGGTTATGATCTAATGGGGGAGGCATTCAACAAGGGCACTAAACATCTACTATGTGCAAGATTCTGTGGATACGGCCGTGAACAAGACAGAACAAGACTCTGCCCTCAAAGAGCTTAAATCCTGTGAGGAAGACAGACAATAAATATATTTTTAAAAAGACTTTAGATGTTGCTAAGTGCAGTTAATTAACTGGAATAATGTAATAGGGAGTGATGGTAGTAGAGGGAGGAGCTCATTTAGATGGATGAGTCAGGGAAGACCTTTCAAGCAGGTGGCATTTGTATTAACACTAGAACTATGAAATGACGAACACTGAAATTGGAATGATTTGTCTATGTTAGAGGTTATTTCCGTTAGAGTGATAGTAAGAGGACTTGGGGCCCACCATGGTGGGTGGTGTATACAAGATAAGCAAGAAAGTGAAAGGAGGTGAGGACCAAGAGGACCAAGAGGTAGGCAAGGGCCAGATCACATAGAACCTATACAGTCTGGGTCTTACTCTAACAACAATAATAGAGAAGCCCTTAGAAAGCTTTGCGCAAGGAAGGAGAGTGATAGGATTTGATTAAACTTTAGAAACTGACAATCACACCAGTTGCCATGAAGATGAATTAACAGGTGGGCAGGTTGGAAGGGAAGGAAATGGTTGGAACTACTAGTAGCCTGGGCAAGAGATGAAGGTGACTGAAACCAGGTTTTACTTTTTTCTTTTTATTATTTTATTTTTAGAGATTTCATTTATTTATTTACGAGAGAGAGAGCGAGAGCGGGCACGAGCAGGGGAGCAGGAGGCAGAGGAAGAGAAAGGCTCTCTACTGAGCAAGAAGCCCAATGCAGGACTCAATACCAGGACCCTAGGATCATGACTATTGCCAAAGGGAGATGATTAACTGACTGAGCCACCCCGGCATCCTTTATTTTTTATTTTTTTAAAGATTTTTATTTATTTGACAGGATGAGAGCACAAACATGGAGACAGACAGAGGGAGAGGGAGAAGCGGACTCCCCAGCTGAGCAGGGAGCCCTATGCAGGACTCGATCCTGGGACTGCAGGATCATGACCTCAGCTGAAGGCAGGTGCTTAGCCAAATGAGCCACCCATGCACCCCGAGATCAGGTTTTTAGCAATAGACATGAGAATTGGTTAATTCAGCATCCATTTTGGAGGCAGACATCAGAAATATTTACTAATGAATTGAATATGGGGATATGGGAAAGAGAAGAAAGGATGAGCAACTATGAGGAACCGGGAGGTGTGGATGGGGGTTGGGGGGAGGCATTGGCCATGATTTAACCATCCTAAATTCAAGATGTCTCTTCAGCATCCAAATGGAGATACAAATATTGCAGTTAGATTTACAAAACTTGTAAACTGGAAGAGGTAAGGGGCTGGAGATGCAAGGTGGGGAACTCTCAGTGTAGGGATAGTATTCAACACCACTGCCATTGAATGAGGCCACTTAGAGAAAGTGAGGATGGAGAAGTCTAAGCACCCAGCCCTGGAGGTCAGGAAAGATGAGGTCAGGGGGTTAAAAAAAAAAAGACTGAAAGGAGCAGTAAGTGATGTAGGAAGTTTCACATTTGAGGGGAGTGGGACTTCCAGTTCTAAGGAGGATGCAATAGGTCATATTAGGCCAATGCTCCTACTATAACAAGTGGGGGGGGGGACAACAAATCATTGCAAAAATTACTGGAAAGCTGTGGGAGCAAAAAGATTAAACTAAAATTCCAGACTGGAAAGAGTTCATTCTAGATGAGTTGATGATCTGGCTGTCTTCATCTCTAGAGACATTTGTCAATTTTGAGCATGGGCTGAAATTGGGGTTGGCCAGAAAAAGGGAGTCGTCTAGGAAAAAAAGAAACTAGCAGAACTTGTAGTTATGTGGTTGTGGTTGGTACAACACACTAAAAACTTCAAGAAATCCCAAATTTCTGACCATTTTTCCACCATGGGCATTTGCTGAGCTTTGTGATTGTACTGGAAGCTATAGGGTTTTAAAGTTTTAAAAGTCTAAGAAAGAGATTTAAAGTTAAATCTCCCACAATCTTAAGGTGCTTAGGGGACAAAGTTCCACTAAAGGGAAGGGCTTTCCACAAATAACGCAATTTGTCTACCCTCAAGACATCTGCTATTTTGTGAGCTGTGTGGGGTAGGAAGCTAATGGTCTAAATTCAAAACCTCCAGGGTCTGATTTGACTCTCTTGCTGTCTTTCACGGTTGAGGAGATAGATCTGCCAGGCTCTTGATCAAAAGCCTGGAAGGATAGACATGAACCAGGGGTGGACTGACTTACAAAAACTGCAACCAGCCCCAACCCAGCTCAATCCCTGATTGGACTGACATCATCAGTACCAAATCATCTCTGACTAGCAGAAGAAAGAATAACTTTCTCAGGTAATAATATCATTTGTAGTTCCCATGGTTCTTATATATATAACATTAGGCATACAGTAAGAAAGAAAGAGTAAGAAAATAGCCAATAAACAAAAGAAAAGAAGAAGGCCCTTAGCTAATCCAGATAATAGATCTAACAGGCTTTACAATATGGTTATTATGTTAAATAAAATAGAGAAAGATGGACACAATGGGTGAAAAGAGAATTTCATCAGGATACTGGAATCTATGAAAAGAATCAAGGATAACCTAGAACTGAAAGATACAACGTTTGAAATTAACTTATTTGGATGGATTTAACAAAGTACTGGACACAGCTTAAGTCAGAATTAGTGAAGCCATCATTAGAAAACATCAAAATTGAAGCACAAATGAAATAAGAATGGAAAGAATAAAGTAGATGAACAAATAATCCAGTCAAGAAATGGGCAGAAGACATGAACAGATATTTCTCCAAAGGAGACATAAAAATGGCCAACAAACTCATGTGCATCAGGGAAATACAAATCAAAACCAGAATGAGATACCACCTCACACCAATCAGAATGATAAAAATTAACAAGTCAGGAAACACTAAATGTTGGCAAGGATGCAGAGAAAGGGGAACCTCTTACACTATTGGTGGGAATGCAGAGTGGTACAGCCACTCTGGAAAACAGTATGGAAGTTCTGTCAAAGTCAAAATAGAGCTACCCTATGACTCTGAAATTGCACCGCTAGGTATTTATCCAAGGATACAAATGCAGTGATCCAAAAGGGCAACTGCACCCAATGTTTATAGCAGCAATGTCCACAACAGCCAAACCGTGGAAAGAGCTAAAATGTCCATTGACAGATGAATGGATAAAGAAGATGTGATAGATACATACACACACACACAATGGACTATTACTTAGCCATTAAAAAAATGAAATCTTACCTTTTGCAATGATGTTGATGGAACTAGAGGGTATTACGGTAAGTTAATCAGAGAAAGACAATTATCATATGATTTTATTCATATGTGTAATTTAAGGAACAAAACAGTGGATCATAGGGGAAGGGAGGGACAAATAAGATGAAATCAGAGAGGGAGATAACCCATAAGAGACTCTTAACTACAGGAAACAAACAGGGTTGCTGGAGGTGAGGTAGGTGGGGGGATGGGATAACTAGGTGATGGGCATTAAGGAGGGTACATGATGTAATGAGCACTGGGTGTTATATGCATCTGATAAATCACTGAACTCTACCTCTGAAATGAGTAATATATGTTAATTAATTGAATTTAAATAAAATTAGAAAAATTAGAAAAAAGAATAAAGCAGATGGTAAGAGCAGATAAGAATAAAAAATAAAAATAAAAAATGATAAGAATAATATCATAAGAATAAAAAATGATAAGATAATCATCTGCTTTATCACCTTATTTAAGCTTTATCATCATTATTTAAGCCGGGTGGCTTAGAGGTTAAGCTCAGGCTATGATCTCAGGGTCCTGGGATTGAGCCACCCATTGGGCTCCATGCTCATTGGGCTCCCTCTAGACCTCCTCTCCACTTGTACTCTCTCTCTCTGTCTCAAATAAATAAATAAAATCTTAAAAAAAAAAAAAAGGCAGGGTGCCTTAGTGACTCAGTCTATTAAAGTGTCTGCCTTCAGCTCAGGTCATAATCCCAGAGCCTGAGATCGAGCCCCACCTCTGGCTTCCTGCTCAGCAGGGGAGTCTGCTTCTCCCCCACCCCCTGCTCATGCTCTCTCTCTCTTTCAAATGAATGAATAAAATCTTTTTTAAAAAGCAGAAAATTTAAATAAACATAATAGGGCTCTCAGAAAAGAAAGAGAATGGAGTAAAAGTAACATTTGAATAGACAGTGTCTAAAATGATCCCAAATTGATGAAAGGTATCAACCCACAGATGCAGGAAGCTCAGTGAACACAATGAGAATAGATTCAAAGAAAACTACACTCTAAAAATATGTTTAAATGTTGAAAAGCAAAGACAAAGAACTGCTTTAGAATAAAAAGGACACAGTACATTCAGAGGAACAATAATATTACTTAGGATTGACTTCTCCATAGAAATTATGGAACCAGAAGACAATAGAATAACATCTTTAAAAGTGCTAAAAGAAAACAAAAACAAAAACCCTGCCAACCTAGTATTCTATTCCAGTGAATATATCTTTCAATATATCGTTTCAATATATCTTTAAGGTTAAAGACTTCTAAGACAAATAAATTTGAGAAAATGGATTACCATAGACTAGCTCTACAGAAAATACTAAAAGTATTTCTATAGTCTAAAGGAAAATTATCCTGGAAACCATGAAAGACGGTGAAAAACACCAAAGAGGTAGGGGGATATATAAAAGAATAGTGACTACTTAAAACAACAATAGTAATGATTTGTGGGATTTTTAACATATATAGAAATAAAATATATAACAATAGTAGCCCAAAGACTGGGAAGAAGTATTAAGTTGTTCTAAGGTTACTATATTGTTCAGATAGTAGCAGACCATAATGTCAAAGATACATATTGAAGTCTCTAGAGTAACAACTGAAATAAAAGAATATATGATTAAAAATCTAATAGAATAACTAACAAACACAAAAAGACTGAGAACATCACCATCTTGCAACCACGGCAGTAACTGATTCAAGAATCTGTTGTTCTAAAGCAAGTGGAGGAAAGTTTGATGAGAGTAGTATATTTACACAGCCTCAAAGTATTTCCCCTCAAATTACTTATTAATTACAAGAGAGAAGATCCTAATTTTGGATAAATTTGTTGGACACAACCTTAATTTGTGACCAAAATTAACATGACGAATAATAGGACAAACTAAAACCATGTGCCTCCTGATGTGATACACTGACAGAGGCCAAGATTTCTTATTTGATCTTCCTGCCAAAAATACCTAACCCAATCCCTAATCATGAGAAGGATCCCAAACTGAGGAATATCCTACAACATCACCGGCTGAACTTTTCAAAAATGTTAAGATCATGAGGTTCTTGGGTGGCTCAGTGGGTTAAGCATCTGCCTTCAGTTCAGGTCATGATTTCGGGGTCCTGGGATCAGGCCCCACATCAGGTTCCCTGCTCAGTGGGAATCCTGTGCTCCTCTCCCACTCCCCCCTTCTTGTGTTCCCTGTCTTCCTGTGTCTCTCTCTGTCAAAAATAAATAAATAAAATCTTTTTAAAAAGTTAAGATCATGAAAGACAAAAAATATCAGAGGAAATGCTCTAGATTAAAGCAGACAAAGAGATGTCAATGAAATGTAGTGCATGATCCTCATTCAGATCCTAGATTGGGGGAAATTTGTTCTAAACAACATTATAGGGACAACTTTATATATGAATAGGTCTATTAGACAATCTATTAGCTGTAAAATTTCCTAATTTTGATAATTACATTGTGGTTACATAACTGAATGCCCTTTTTCCGTAATACATTACCAAAATATTTTGGAACAAAGGATCCTGATGTCTGAAAAAAAATGTAATGATAAATGTGGAAAAATGTTAACAATTAATGGATTTGTGTGAAGGGCAAATAGAGTTATTTATTCTATTCTTACAACTTTTTTATAAATCTGAAATTATTTCAGAATAGAAGTTTTTTAAGCTAATGAAGGATAATATATAACAAAAGTACTTGATTCATTCAAAAAAGGCAGGGAAGGAAAAAAGAACAGATGGAAAAATAGAAAACAAGTAACAGGATAGTAGGACTTAAACCCATTTAGTATTTACATATTAGTAAGTATAAAAAAGTAAGCCAAATTATATTAATAATTACATAATTTACAAGTAAATACTTGTTATACTAACACATTTTAAGTTATTATATATAATTTATGTAAACCCAATTATATTAGTATTTACATATTAGTATTAAAAAGTAAACCAAATTATGTAAATAATTATATAATTAGTAAATACTAATTGTATTAATAATTATGTTATATTATTAATACAGTAAATGTAAAAAGATTAAATATTCCAGTTAAATGACAAAGCTTATCAGACTGGACTAAAAATTAAATCAAACTATATGTTACTTAGAAGAGACACATTTTTTTTTTTAAGTCCACATCCATGCTGGGTTTGGAGCCCAATGTGGGACTTGAACTCAAGGCCTAGAGATCAAGACTTGAACTGAGATCAAGAGTCAGATGCTTAATCAACTAAGCCACCCAGGCATCCCAAGAGACATTTTAAGCATAAGGGCACAGACAGGTTGAAAATGAAAAGATGGGAAAAGGTACACTGTACAAACATTAATCAAAAGGAATAAGGACTAAGGGAGTGGTTAAGTATGTGAAAGTGTGCAAAAAAATCTAATAATTAGATAAACACAATTGACTTTGGCAATAATTATATCACTTCAACTTTGTTAAAAGTTATTGCAATGAAGTGTTGCAGATAAATAGCCAACTAGGATAGGTTGAGCAGAAAGTAAAAAATGAGGTTTTGGAGCCAGAGAAGGGACACAACTCAGAACATTTTGTTATAAAAGGAAGCAAATTAGGGGCACCTTGGTGGCTCAGTCAGTTAAGAGGCTGCCTTTGGCTCAAGTTATGATCCCAAAGTCTTGGGATTGGACCCCACATCAGTCTGGCGCTCTGCTCAGTGGGGATCCTTCTCTCTCACCTTCGGCCTGCTGCACCCCCACTTGTGCTCTCTCTCTGTGTCAAATAAATAAATATTTTTAAAAAGTAAGGAAATTAGATGGTTGTTAGAGCGGGAACTGGGGTCAAGGGTTTATCAAATGTATCAGGAAAGAAGGCAGAATATGTGAAACTGAATGAAAATAGGTTAGTATTCAGTGGTAGAAAAAAAATAGCTTTCATCTGTGGGTATGGAACATTTGGTGAGGAGGGAAATGAGTAGTAGAGATTCGATAGAGAGGAAATGTAAATTAATGATCTTGGTAAAAGGGAATAGAACTGGGGAAATGTAATGGATGTGTGTGTTGAATGCTTATCTGAGATTTGTGGTCAGAAATTAGAATGGAGTCTAATAAACCAAGTTGTATGATTTTAATGGAGTTGGGATTATTGTGAGCAAATATTAAGAGGAAAAAAGGAACAAGGGATTAATGGTGTTTGCAAGGGTGTGGTAATAGTGCTGAACCATGAACTCTAAAGTAGACAAAGAAGGAAATAAGGACTCAAGAATGGGATGCTTAGTAGAAAAGTGGTAAGATTAGAAGAACTGATGAGATCAGAGAATAGTGATTGTATCAGGGAGTAGCTATTTTAAATCCTATATTTGCATGTAGTGCAGTTATTGGTAATGATAATATCTGGAGTACAACCATATGATTTGATAGTTGAGATAAAATGGAAGAAAAGACAATTGGAATGGAGGTAGTCCTTTAGAATTAATTTGAATAAATTATTTCTGTGGATGTTAGAGGTGCCAGGAATGATAAGCAGGAGTGATGGTAGATCCAGGTGCTAACCAAGAAGGTGGTAGTAATAAAAAGCACTACTGGTGGAAAAATGTGACAGTCCTTTAAAGGAAGGAAGGAAGCATGGGTAACCCAAAATCTAACTATAGGAGTGATCAACCTCATGCTGGCTTTCAGAGTTATGGTGCCTAAAAGATTTTTCCCAACAGCTTGGTCTGTTTTAAGTTGTGTCTGTACTGGAATGGTTGAGTGGACGAGGTGTTGAGAGGGAAGAACTGAGGATGACTTGAGATCAAGATTTTGTAACTACAAGGATGGTGACATCTTCAGTAAAGAACACCAGAGAAGCATTAATTTCTAAGGGAACATGAGGAAGTTGGTTGCCTTTTTCTCATTTTTCTTAAATTTGGTTTTAATTATTAACATGTTTATTTCGTATGTGCATACATATGTTCAGACTTGAGGGTAACTGATGAAAAATTAGACAAAACATTTTGCACTTTTTAAAAAATATTTTATTTATTTGTCAGAGAGAGAGAGCACAAAGCAGGGGAAGCAGCAGGCAGACGGAGAAGCAGGCTCCCCACTGAACAAAGAGCTTGATATGGGACTGGATCCCAGGATCCTGAGATCATGATCTGAGCCAAAGGCAAAAGCTTAACTGACTGAGCCACCCAGGCATCCCTTTGCACCTGTTTCTGAGAAATTTTCTCAACTCTGTCTAGACTCACAAAGATGAATTTTATGTTCTATCAAATAGGTAAGCATTTTCAGGTGAAACTGTTGGGAAGGAAATACTTTCTATTTCCAACCAAGAAAGAAGAGAAATACTTTGTATTTCCAATCAAGAAAGAAGAGAGAAATTGCTACCAGACAACAACAGGTATTTTGTTGAAAAACATACAGAATTAACAGCCTGGCACAATTAAGTTGTGTCCCCTTGCATATGAAAGGATATTGTAATGAGACATACTGAGTATTCCTAGGAAAACTATTGTAATGATAGTCTCATTCTCCTAAAGGACTCCCACACTTTTTATCAAATACAAAATAAGCAGTATTTAGAATACTGATCTTTATTCCCATTTTACCAGAAAGATAACAAAGAACATGAACAATTTATCTACTAGTCAGAAAAGAAGTGTTTTAGAACCTCAAAACACATGTTTACTCACCAAGAGCTGTAAATTGCTTAAATTGGAGATTTCAGTGGATTTTTAGCAGTAATTCTGAAATTCTTCAGTTACATAATGTTCAAGGCATGTAAAAGTGTTGCTTTTTCTACACAGCACAAATGAAATGTCATTTAATCAAGGAGACCAATACCTTGTAGACAACCAAGGCAGTCAAATATCAAAGCTTCAAACCATTCAGGGAAGCATAAATTACCTATTTTCTACACTTTCAAGGTATCAGTCTTTCGTTTTCATTTTCAAAGAATGACTGCTGTAAAATGGCCATATTCATTAGCCTGCCATCTAAAAAGCATTAATTTGTAGAACAAATGAGCATGTTTTCTTGTGTTCTTGAAGTATAATAGAGTCCCTTCATTTAAATATATTTTAAAATTTATTCACAGAATATTATTTTACAAGACTGCTTGCACTTACAGATATCATGGAGTAGGAATTATCCAACACTGTAATAGATCAAGTGATGCCCACTCACAGACCTAAAAATGCAAGTTGGGGGATTTTAGTACTTTGATTTTAGAGTTGCTAGAAGAGGCACAGAAGGTTCGTTTCGTGAGTGTTGAGGGGAAAGGAGAAACGACCTCCTCTCACCCTGTTAAAAAGAGATGTTTTAATCTCTAATAAATTTATTTCTTTGAACTATGGAGTCTCAGAAGAGGAAGTCGTCCTGAAGAAGAGAATCTTCCAGGTTTTAGCTCTTTCTTTTTCCGGATGGTCTGTTCTATTTTCGGAGAGCTTTAATTACTAGAAGAATCTTTTTGCCCTGAGCCAGAATCTGTCTCCCCTAACTTCACAAAGCTGGCCCCACTTTTGAGCTCTGGAGATCTGCAGATCTGCCCAGTTCCTTCCAGGCCTTCTTCAGCCAGACAGGCCAGCGCCAGGGCAGGGCCGCAGCACCTTCGCTCGTCCTCCCCGTCTGCCGCGCAGCACGCAGTTCCGAGCTCGCTCTTCCCCGGGCCTCGGAAGGCGCCACTTTCGTCGGGCGCGAATCAACGCGGCTGGCCAGCCCTCAGGTGGTGCGGGTCTCTCCTGACAACCGGGGGGATGCCGGGGTTACTGGTGAGTGCATTTCATCAGGGGGCAAATGTGCTCCAGTCCTAGAAGCACAGGGTGCAGCCCCGGCTTGTTCCTGAGAACCCGGGCAACGACCTCGTGGCCCCGGCTCGTCGGTGCGCGCCCGCGGACGCAGAGGAGGAAACGCCCGAGGGAACTCACTCAAGCCAAGTCCGGTGCTAAGACGGCCGGCACCCGGGGCTGTCCACGCCGAGACCCCGCGCCGGCCCCTCCTCGGCCGCGCAGCCCCCGCGGGAGGGAGGCGGGCGGATGACGAGGGTGTGGGGGCGTGAGTCTGAGGGCGGCGGGCTCCGGCGTCTCAAGCGCGGCCGCCGGCTCGGCAGGCTCCGTCGCTGACCGGCCGGGCGCTGCAAGCGGAGCGTCGAGGTCGCCGCCGCGGGAGTATGGCGCGTGCGGGGGTAAGTGGCGCGGACGGCCGTCACAGGCACTCGCAGCCCAGGGCGCAGCAGCCCGGCAGGCACACGCACACGCGCACCCCGCAGCCGTCTCCCCCGCGGCCCCCGGCTCGGGGCGGCGGCGGCGGCGGCGGCCCCGGGCGCGCGGGCCGGCGCAGGGCAGGGTCCCGGGGCCCCCGAGGGCGGCGGGCGGGCGGGGGCGGCGCTCGGGGGCCCGTTTGGTCAGCACCCATCCTCCGGGCCCGCCTCACGGTCCGCTGCGCGACGGGGGGCGCCCACCGGCTCCCAGACCGCGGCGGGCCGGGCGCGGGCGGGCGCGGGCTCCTCCGCCGCAGGCGGACGCTGAGTGCGGCCTGTCTTGCAGGTCTGGATGCTGGTGGTCGGCGTCCTGCTGGCGTTGGGGCCTGGCCGGGCCGCAGGTGCCCTGAGGGCGAACAGACGCCCGGCGCGGCCACGGGGCTGCGCCGACCGGCCCGAGGAGCTCCTGGAGCAGCTGTACGGGCGGCTGGCGGCGGGCGTGCTCGGCGCCTTCCACCACACGCTGCAGCTGGGGCCGCGCGAGCAAGCGCGTAACGCGAGCTGCCCGGCAGGGGGCAGGCCGGGCGACCGGCGCTTCCGGCCGCCCACCAACCTGCGCAGCGTGTCGCCGTGGGCCTACAGGTGAGCCGCGGGGCCGCGGTGGGGCGGCCAGGGCGGGGCTGGGCGAGGCAGGTGGGATGCGGAGGGTGGGGCCTGCGAAAGTGAGGTGGGTGGTGAGGAGGGCGGGGCCGGGCGGGGCAGGCTGGGCGCCAGTGGCCAGGGCAGGTGCGGCGGGGCAGGGCGGGGCGGTCGGGAGTGGCTAGGTGGGTCGCGAAGAGGGACGGGGATGGGCAGATGTAGCGAGACAGGGCAGGTAGGGAGGCGGGCGGACCAAGTGCAGAGACTGGGCTGGGAATAAATAATTCCCGCAAAGGTCTCATCATCTCTCGCTAGAGGGAAACCTGCATCCCGTTATTTACCCTTTCACTGTTGAATACGGAGCAGATGTTTCTTGAGTACCTATTTGCCAGGTATATAGTTCAGTAGATTCCGCAAGGGACCAACCCGAGTGATCCGTCATTAGAATTTTGTACAGGAGACCGGTGAAGTTCTAGTGTGGCAGTCTGCAGACATTTTCTGAGTGCCTGTGGCGGTGGTCCAGACACTGTTGAGCATTAAACCTTAAGAAGCCCTTCATCTGAGCTTATAGTCTAAGGGAGAAGTGGAGATAATTGGGAAAGAAACAAGGCAGAACACTATTTGACAGGAAAGCTTAAGAGTGTGATAGTGTGAAGTGGTGAGGGGGATCAAAATGGCATTTGAAATGTGTTTTGGAGAATGGGCATAACTCGGAGATTGGCCTGGTAAAGAGGTCATCCCAGAAGAAAGGAATAACATACAAAGTAGTGAGGCTGGGGTGTTCTAGGGCTTGTGTAGGGTATAGTGTGGCGGGGATGTCCCCAGCACACATTTATGACTGTTCCCTTCCCTGCTGTTAACTGTTGAGTACCACCGTCCTCAAGGGCTCAAAGTTCGCTGTACAAGGAGGGAGCCCTCACATTGCCACAGACCTGAAAAAGCCCTCAGTGAAAAAGCAAGGACAAGTGTGGTTCACAGGGAGTGCTTATGACAAGAGGGAAGAGATGGAAGAATGGCAAGCGCATGTGTGTTTCTGTGTGGCTGGGAGTGGCAAGAGAGGAGGCTGCAGAGGGAAGCAGAAACTAGATTTGGCCTTAAAAGCAATGCTGTGGTGGGGGGAAGGGATGGGGTGGCTGGGTGATGGACATCGGGGAGGGTACGTGGTATGGTGAGTGCTGTGAATTGTGTAAGACCGATGAATCACAGACATGTACCCCTGAAACAAATAATACATTATGTGTTAATTTAAAAAAAATTAAAAAGCAATGTTACAAGTTTGATATGTATCCTGTAGGATGTTTTTTGATGAAGGAAGTCATGTGACCACTTTGTGTTTTGGTAAGGCACCCCTGATGAGGGATGGATCTGAAGGGAGACACGGGACGCAGTGCAGTACTTCCGGCAAAAGGTAGTTAGGGTCTGGACTCAGGCAGTGCGGCAGTGGAAAAAGTGAGACTAGGGTCAGCTTGAAAGGTATTACTTAAAGAAGTTAAAGTGACAAGATTTGGTGCATGATGATTGTATGTGGGAGTGAGGGAGAGGGAGAGTGTAAAATATGTAATGGCTTGAGGCTTTAAGTGTCTTTAAGCCTTTAAGTGCATATCTGCTATTAAGATATGCAGAATGTAATGATTTTGTCTGAAACCAATCCAGGCTTCTCCAAGCATCCACCTGCTAGTCAGGGGCCTTCCCTCCTCCTGGCCGCTCTGCTGAGGATCAGGTTCGCTTGGGGCTGAGCTCCCTCCCACCATGGAAGTCAGGCCCAGAACTCCCTCCTGCCCTAATTGACTCTTCATTCGTCTGATGCCCTCAGGACACACATATTGAACCATTCCTTTTGATGCCTTCATTCTCTTGCTTTTCCTCTTTCTTCCCATCATATCCACAGTCCAAAGGATGGGCTTTTATATTATCCTTTTTCCTCCAACCTCATATTACACCCTTGATATGCTAAATAGTATTAAAGAAGCTTGGAAGATCTCCCAAAACAAGAGCTTGTCTTCTCCAGGCAGAAGTTGCAAAGTGAGAATTTTTAATGAATTCTAAGCTCTCCTGGCAAATAGATGTCTCCCAGGCTAGGCTGTGGTCTGAAAGGCAGAAGAGTAACACAGAGCAGTGATCTTTCAAGACCTCCTTGGGCATCTCTTGTGTTTCTGGCTTGCGTTGTTGATGGTATTTAAGCAAAACAGAGAAAATGAATGAGGAGAGTTTTTTGGGTGAAAGTAAATTCAGTAGTAGACCTGTTGAGTTTAGTTTTACATGCCTAAGAGGAACACAGGTATGAATATCCAACTTGACTTGGAAATGTGGTCTCAGAAGAAAGATTGGGACTGAAGTACAGATCAGGAGGTGTCAGCCCTAGAATTCTGCATAGTAAGTTAAGTTGAGTTGCCTTTACTACCTTACCTGTGTCTCCTGGGAAAGTTCTAAGAGCAGCAGGGAGGAGGGAGTGGCTAAGGTAGGTCATGGAAAAGAACAACACACAGCATAGAGCAGTCCGGGTCTAAGCTGCCCAGGTTGTGCTGTATGGAGCCTGGGAGCAGGAGCTATATCTGTATCAGGTGGCTGATGGTGGTATCATCTGCATTAGTTTTCTTATTATTTAGAAATACCGATGACATTACTCCCCTGTGAGCAAATGGAGGCTTACACTCTCTGAATGAAGGACAGTCTTTTAGGGATGGGAACTGGGCCAGGACTCCAAACTGCTGGGTACTAAAGCAAGCCCTGCCTTCTCCCACCAGGAGATGGCCTCTCTTCTCTCCTGACCTCTGATCACTTCTCAATGCTCCTGAGTCACTGGAAGACTGGAAAAAAAAAATTTTCTCATAGAAGCTCAAAACCTCTTCTAAAGCAGAGGACAGGACTGGTTTCTTAGTGGTGTCACTGTGGGACCTGTGTAGCCTGGAGGGAAGAGTACGCTCGCCTCTGCAACTCTAAGTATAGAATTAGAAGTAGTATGTTAAGTCTAAAACGAGTCAGAGAGAACACCAAAGGAAGAAGGATGGGGAAACAGACTGCCAGTAAGAAATACAGGAAGGCACGGAAAGGATGACTTAGGTGGATAAGATAGGATTTAAAATAGAAATTTGGATTATAAGGTGACGTCATACTTTTAAGGGGGAGATGGATCATTCGAAATGGTGTTGGGACAACTGAGTAACCAACTGGAAAAACATGATTGTATCTCACTTCTATATACAAATAAATAACAAATGACTGAAAGATTTAAATGTAAAAATAAAACCACAAACCCATAAAAAACACAATCAATTATATTTACAGTCTTGGAGTGGAGAGGCCAATTTAGTAGCTTACAGACCCCCCCCAAAGCCATAAAAGACAAGACTGATACATTCACCTACACAGTTCTATATGCCATTTCTTCTTGGCAAAATAAACAATAAAATAAAATTAGAAGGGCACCTGGTTGGCTCAGTGGGTTAAAGCCTCTGCCTTCAGCTCAGGTCATGATCCCAGGGTCCTAGCATCGAGTCCCGCATCAGGCTCTCTGCTCAGCCGGGAGCCTGCTTCCCTCTCTCTCTCTGCCTGCCTCTCTGTCTACTTGTGATCTCTGTCTGTCAAATAAATAAATAAAAATCTTAAAAACAAAGAAGCAAAACAAAACAAAACAAAATTAAATTAGAAAAATACAAGGACAAACTAGGAGAAAATACTTGCAACCCATGTCACAAAGGGCTTCCTAAAGAGCTCTACAAACCAATAAGAAAAAGATGTAATAGTGGCACCTGGGTGGCTCAATGAGTTAAACTTCTGCTTTTGGCTCAGGTCATGATCTCAGGGTCTCAGGGATCGAGCCCACATCAGGCTCTCTGCTCAGCAGGGAGCCTCCTTCCCCCTCTCTCTCTGCCTGCCTCTCTGCCTACTTGTGATCTCTGTCTGTCAAATAAATAAATAAAATCTTTTAAAAAAAAAAGAAAGAAAAAGATGTAATATAGGGTGGAACAAAGATCATGGGTAGTTCCTGGTAAAGGAGTCAGTTATGTGAAACTCAGGCAACCTAAAGTGAAATGCATATTAAAACAGGGCTGAGAAACCTGGCTCTGTTGGCAAAGGGGTGAGGAAAAAGGCAGTCTCATTACAGCAGGGGGTATGAAACCACACAACCAGGTATTAGCCATTCACATTTTAAATATACTTGCTCTTTGACCCAGCAGCTCTAGGTACCGGTTTACTCCTCCAGCCATACCTGTCTGTGTAGCAAATGATGTATGTACAATCGTGTCCGTGGTGGTAATAGGGCATTGGAAACTATCCCAACACCCACCAATAGGCAACTAGGTCAATAAAATGTCATAAAACAGCCAGAAAGAGATATGGGGCAGCTGTAAACCTGCCTAATGAGACTAGTCCATCACCAACATAGAGGGCAACACGGCAAGTTGCAGTACAGTGTCATTTGTTAGAGAGAAGCTATGTAATAGCTTTATTTGCATGTTAAAGAGAAGCTATTATATAACACATACATATGTTATTTTTAAATATACACACACACGTACACACACACACACACCACCCCCACACACTTAGGGGCAGCTTTAGAACATGGTTATCATGGTGCCTGTCAGGAAGGGACCTGGAAGGCTGGGGATAGAGGAGGAAGTAGACTTCCTTTTCACTCCTTCATATGTTTTGAATTTTCTACCATGTGCATGTATTACTGATTTTAAAAACATCTTCCTTTTTAAATTGAGAGCAGAAAGGGAAATTCACCAACCATGAGGAAAAAGCAGAGAGTGAAGAAACAAAACTTAACAGCCTTGATTTTCCCTGAGCATTGGTCTGAAGAGAATTGTTTGTTCTGGCTGACAGGAGAGACACTGTACTTTTTGGGGCCGCTTGTGCCCCCACAGCTAAGCTGCTATGGGTGGGGAACTTGGCCTGGAGACATGAAGGTATTGGGCCAAGAGTTTAGGCATTAAATGGTAGAGCCCAGGACCTCATCCTGGATCTTTAATTCCATCTGGCCCATGCTCCTGACCAATGTGCTAGTAGAAAAGCAGCATTCAACTTCCAGAATATAAAAATATTTTCTCATTTACTTTGTGGCATCATGTTTGTTTCTCTTTAGCTTTAGAAACAAAATGCCAAGAATAAAATCAATGTAATTGCGCATTAACTTTTTTAAGCCAAACTGACATAGTAAGAAATACATTGTAAGAACACTGAGGTTCATTAAGGTTTAAAGGTACACATCACTCATTGATGTTGAAACCCCAAAGATAAACACCTACCAATACTCTGATTTTTAAATTGTTTATATTTCTCAATTTGGGGTCATGGTCTAAAGATAACTTTTCTCTAGGTTATGATTAATGCACAACAATTTAATTTTAGGTTTTGCTACTTTTCCATATACTCTTTCCTCCTGTGAATTTAAGAGACTATACCTAAATTTATTTTGCAATAAACAACTCCATGGGTAGCAAACACAGCAAGGGAAATAAATGGAAAGAAGAAGTAATAGAACAGAGAAGAAGAGAGAAGAAAGAGGAAAGGGCATGGGGAGGGTGAGGGACTTAAAAATAAAGGCAACTGCCAGCAGGGAGTTGGAAGAGGCGGTGAGACCACCCACAGCTGGGCAAATCCTCCCAGGGCAGAGGAGCCTTGGGGGAGGAGGAGCTGTCTCAGCAGGGGGACAGGCTGGAGGAGAGTCCAGTAGTACAATCACCAGATCGGATAGGCTGATTTTTTTCCCATGCAGAACCCAAATTGGCACCACTCCCTATTACCAGAACTTTCAACAGGTGACTTTTTTGGGGAAGACAGGCACAGCAACAGCAATGGCTTCCAGCTCATGTGTGAGTCAGGCAAGGTCACCACTGTCCCCTGGGCCAGACCAGTGATGCCCATTTATAGGGATGAACTTCGTGTTCTTCATGATAAATCTATCATCGGATATTTAGCAACACTGCACTTTAGAAAGGTTTTTGTCAGGAAAGGTTGAAATAAAAAGGGTATTTGTGCTTCACCCTCTTCTAACCTTTCAGTTCAGCTAACCCAAACATCCTATTTCCCCTGGGACTGTCCATCACCTATTCCCTTTCACCACTGCAGAAACAGCTGCGTCCACTCCCCACATACTGCCCGAGCCAGGGCAGTGCTCAGAACACAGACCTGCCGCTTTCCTCGCACATTCTCAGGGCAACGATCACATCACTTTTCCCTCATCATGTCATTTGTAAAATTGTGAAGGGAATATAACATTAACCAGAGATAGTGAGAGGAGTTAGTATAATGTTGACGTTCTCTCTGCTGCACTGAGCCCCCTTTTAAAATATTTTCTTTTAAATGCCCCCTTTCCCCTGACGCACTTGCATGTTTGTGTCCCAGCATTAAGCACAGTGGTTGCCTTACTCCAAAGTCTTGTAGGACTGCACCCGTTCCAATCCTTCTCCCAGGGAGGGGGCCTCAATGGGGTCGCTGCATCCACTGTGACCGACAGGGGGCAGCACCGCGGCAACCCGCCTTCTCCCCGGCCGCCGTGGCGGACCTGCCTGGCTTCCTCCTGGGGAGGCCGGGCCCTGTGATCTTTGGAATGGAGAAGCGTCCTTTCCTGTTTATAATTCTCCTTAGCAAGTGCACTTTTTCCTCAGTCCCTGATTCAAATCTACAGCTTTTGCAAACGGCTTAAGAACAAACTAGGAATGTGCATACCTTCAAGGAATATCTGTATATGGTGTAGCAGCGCAGGTGCTGTGCCCTTTCTGTGCCCGCTCACTGTGGTACCTCTCTGTTCAAGAAAGGAAGGGCTGGGGAAAGGGACAGGGGAGGGCGGACAGAGCAGAAGTAGTGTCCGCTTGCCCGCTGGGGAAGTCTCCAGTTACAGCTTGCAGGGAGGGTGAGGGCACTGCTCACCAAACCCATTGTCCTAGAAAAGGAGACACTCATGGTTCAAGGCAGCTTGTTTATGAAATGTTGATACACCCCACCCCAAAATACTTTTTTAAGATTTTATTTATTATTAGAGGGAGAGCACGGGGGCAGCGGTGGGGGGGGGTTGGAATGCAGTGGGAAAGGGAGAAGTAGACTCCCCACTGAGCAGGGAGCCTGACTGTGGGGAGGGTGGGGGAGGCGGTGCTAGATCCCAGGACCTTGGGATCATGACCAGAGCCAAAGGCAGCCCTTTAACCACTTAACCAGCAGAGCACCGCCCCTCCCCTTACCCCAACCCTGGAAAACTTTTTATAGATAAGTGACGTTTAATTGGCCGAAGTACTGCGTGGATTTTTTTCTCTGAGCTACTCAATATAATGGGCTCTACTGCACCTATCATTGTTTCACAGAGTAAAAATAAGAGCATTGTCATGGGATTAAAGTCTCTCTTTCTGAAAACAGATATGTTCATTTTGCTTTGATAGTTATTTTCTTCAACTGCCTGGGTTTTACTTTAGCATTGTTAGAGCAACCAGGGATGATGATAATATTTCATCCATCGTCACCTCTTCCAAATGTCCTCACCTGAATAGAATGTTTGTACTCTTGATACCAACAGAAGAATTGGGCCAAGTCCTGGAAGGAACACACATACCACGAAGTGAAATTCCTTATGGTGCCTGTCTTCCAGAAATGGCACATGAAGATTTTGAAGGATGGTAATGAGTACATTGCTCACTAAAGTAATGAGGTCAAAGAGAAAATAATCTGCTAAGGACTCTTCCAGAATTAAATAGCCTAGGCTAATGTTTTGGTATGAATTATTCCTCCTGAACACTGTAAGGCAACAGCTGGTTCATTTCAGATCAAGGTGGGCTCCACCCTTAATGCACGGAGGTGCTTCACCCACCTGCCCCAAGGACGGACACATCAAAGATGGCTTTGAACCCAAATTCTGCAGCTTCCCCTGGAAAGATAGTTAAGCCACCCCGTGGGCATGAGCTATGTTTTTCCTTTGAAGAGATATTTCCCAGCTGCAATGAATGTGTGGCATTTGCCATGACAAAAGAATAAAACCCTTTGAGAAATTCTGGCCCTCATTCTAATTTCTCATTCTCTCTTTCCCTCTGGGAAAGCTTTTTTTCCAAATTATCTTCCAAATTCTTTTCCAAGCCATGAGTCTCTCTCATCTTCCCTGATCTTCCAGAAAACAGATTTTACATGGCATCAGTGGATTTCCTGCTTGTAGATTTAGCACTTACGAAGCATCTGGCTACCAGCTGAATACCCCAACCATGGCGTGGCTTTGTGGGTGGGGCAGCGGATGGGACGAAGCCAGGTGAGCTGAAAGACTTTGGACAAGCCCCTCGCCTTATCAGTGCCTCAGTTTCCTTCTCAGGAAAGGGAAAGGACGGACAAGCTGTGAGTCCTTCCAGGTTCCCAGTAGTCCAGAGCCAGCCTGGTTGGCAGGAGAGCCTGGTCAGTTCTGGAGCCTGCCTCACTGGCTCAGCTTCAGGACTGACCTTGATGCCAAGTTCAGGATCACACCAAAGTCAACTTCAGTCCCCACAGGGGGGTAGGGCTGACCCCTAGCTCTCCTTGGCCAGTGAAGAGGGCCAGGTGAAATCCACTGGGGCTCTGACTCCAGGGCATCGGTGCCAGCTCAGACTTTGCTCTCCCAGGCTGATTTTTCCATGTCCTCTTTCAGGAGAAATGCACAACTGCTGTTTTCTTGCAGGGGCCAGAAGAACTTTTTTCAGAGCTCCTTGGCAGCATGTATTGAAGATCTTGGCTCTCTCAGGCCTTAGGGAATAGAGAGAGGGTGGAACTGTTGGAGCTGCTGGCCGCAGCTTTACAGCAGAGGGAAACTGTGGTCCTTATGACCCTGGCTACTCCCTGGCCTGCAAACAGAGCCCTCTCATAGCAGCTCTGAGCCTCGTCATGCACCATTCTTTCCCCCATACTCTCATAACCACCTAGCTTCAGGGCTGGTTCCAAAGGGAAAAAGAAATTGGAAGGTTACACAAACCCCCATCTCAGTGACTCATTATCTCTCATATCTACCAGGGTCGCATGTTGGAATAATCTGGAGAGCTTTAAAAAAATCCCAATACCTTGGCCCCATGCCAGAACCATGAATTCTGAATCTCTGGGGTGGGGGGAATAGTGATCACTAGTTTTGAAAGCTCCTTTGTGGGCCTCCAGTGAAGCACAGTTGAGATCCGCACACCATCCTCTCTACAATGCCAGTTGCTTGTTTGGTTAACACTGACCTTCTGCTTTAGTTAGATTTCTCAGTGTAGGGAGTGCTACACTGGTAGGATCATGAAAATTGGGTGTATTGGGGAAAATGCAATCATCTAATTACTTGCTATCAACTGCAGTCAATATATATGTGGCTACCTTTTGAAGAAACTGCTGGCTGTGCTGTGGAACAGGCTCCTGCTGACCGTCAGTGACTCCCCACTTCAAGGGAGCAAGACAAGTCACATGCACAGCTGGCTGGTATGCAGAAATCCTGACTCAGGGGGTCAAGGGTGCGAATCTGTGCTTTTAACTCCCACTGTGGTTCTTATGCACGTGGTCAGAAAACCACAGTTTGGAAATCTTTTTTATGCCTTTTGTTATTGCCCACCTGCCGGGCAAAAAGACAAATATTCTGCAGAGGAATCTTAGGTCTTGGGAAGGGAAATTGGTTCTCCTCAGTTTCCCCAGAGGGCTGCCCTGTATTACCATGGTTTCAGAAGATCTTAATCTCTGGTAAAGTGAGTCCCCCTCTTTCCTTTGCAAAATTATCTTGTGTATTCTTGGACTTTTTCTCTTTCTATGAATTTTAGGATCAGCTTGCCAAGTTCTACAAAAACTCTACTTTGTTTAGAACTGTACTTTATAGATTAATTTAGGGAATCTCAGAAACTCAGTAGATGACAGCTGTCCTTTGTAAGCAAAAAACATGGATTAAAAAATACCACATTGGGACGCCTGGGTGGCTCAGTGGGTTAAGCCGCTGCCTTCGGCTCAGGTCATGATCTCAAGGTCCTGGGATCGAGTCCCGCATCGGGCTCTCTGCTCAGCAGGGAGCTTGTTCCCTCTCTCTCTCTCTGCCTGCCTCTCTGTCTACTTGTGATTTCTCTCTGTCAAATAAATAAATAAAATCTTAAAAAAAAACAAAAACACATTAACAGTCCTGCCATCAGGAAGCTGGAGGAAGTAGCCTAGTCATCAGCTCCATCCTCTCTGCAGCAAAGAACCAGGCAGAGGCAATGATATTGGTAACTAAATAGGACTGAAATTTTAGGCTTATGACTCCATCCTGCCCCCCCCCCCTTTTTTTCATCCTGCCCTTTTTAAAAAAGTAATTGACAATGAGTTGAACACATTGACCTTAAGATCTGGCAAGACAATTATGAGACAATTTTGTTTCCACTTAGACCATTTCAGTCCTTGTGGGTCTCCAGTCTGAACCAGAGAAGGTATTTTCCCCAACTTTGTTCCATTAGTTTGGGATCTTGGAATGGCTGTGAAACAATCATACTTAGCCTCTGCTGTCTTGAGATCAAAATAATTGTATGTTTTGCAAAGTGGGAAGGTGAGCCATGCTGGTGAGTTTGTGCCAGTAAATACCAAGCTATACTTGGGCATGGGATGGAGAGCACGTCGGGTGGCTGCGGTTCTGTCTGTCGGAATGTACGCATTGTTCTCCAGGTGGCAGTCTTTGGGGAACCGCTTCGAATTGTTTCCTACCGAGTTCAGGGTCCCAGGGGCAGTGCTCTTTTCTGTCTCTGCTGTCACTCACATTCCTCTCCAAGCTCAGTTTCCATCACCTCTAATCATCTCTGGAGGACTTGTCCTTTGTTCTTGGATTAAGCTGGGCCAGCTGTCACTCACTCAAGCCAGGCTTCACACGTGGCCCCAGGGACACTTTTGGATCCCATCAGAGGGGAAAACCTGATTTGTTTCAAGTATGTTCCGGTGCCAAGCTTCCACAGTGTAGCATGCAGAAAATGTAAAGACAAAAGAATTATTGCTCACAAGGAGGCAAGACAGCCATGCAGGAGACTTACTCAATTGCATTTCCATGTTTGGTAAGAGAAAAGGATCTGTGTTGGAGTTTCTTGATGTCTTGTTTTCATGGTAGCTTTCTTTAACTAGAAAACACTCCAGGCTGATAATTTCCTCAGACTCTTAAGCCAGGAGGTTGGGGTGACAGGCTTTAACTTTGTGTCTCCAAAGCTTCTAGACCTTTCTTCCTGATCTCTTCCCCACCTCCCCCCAACTAGTGTCCTTCAGAATGTCCGTCTTTGTGCTTTCTCTCTTCCATGGTACCTGCTGGGATCGATACCCACCATACTGGGTATCAGGATGTGATTTGCATTGTATCTGCACCCCTCCCCTTGGTAGCACATTTCTATTTTAAGAGAAACCTCTTGATCATAAGCCACAATTTGAAACCCACCAATGCATATACCTTGTTATTATGTTCCATGTACCGGGCAGAAGTAGGGGTAGGCAGATGTCTCTTTGTCATAATGCCTTAGCCCAGAAGTGTCACTGTGCCAGTGGAAGTTTCAGTCCTGGGGGGCCGACTGGTAGGGGTGGAGCAGATATTTTTAGTCAGATGATGAGCCTTCTGATGATCACAGCATCTAAGTGACTGTTCATTCTGCCTATCATTAACAGATGGTATGAGGATTGTTACACAGATTGTTACCTGCATACAGGAGTGCGTAGATAAAGATAAATCCCAACTACTTGTAATTGAAAGGGATCTTGGATGCCCCCAGGTCACACTAGCATTGGAGGAAACTGAGTGTGAAGAGGCTGTGCCTGACCTTCCTGCCCCAACCCTGATTTTGGCCTGTAGTTGGGTCTACGCCACTATCAAAAAGGTCTTTCTAAACGTCCACTGATCGGGCTTCTACATGCTTACCATCCTCACATGGCTTCCCGTGATCTGGAAGATAAAATCCAGACTTTTTGCGCTGGTCTTCAAAGATCCTGTCCACTTCTTACACGTCTTACTAAATCTCCGCCCCCCGTACGCATGAGCTTGCACTCATGTCATTCCAGCTATGGTGACCTGCTGGAAGTTTCCTACCCATGTGGTTGCTGCGTTCCTGCCTGAGTGTAGGTTGCTCAGCACTCCTTTTCTAAACCTGCCTCAGACTTTCCTGGGGCCGTAGCCTCCAGGCACCCACGTGTTCGCAGTGGTCTGTGTGTACTTTGCGTTGCTTTGTCCTGATGGGCTGGCATGAATGTTCATGGAGGGGCCATACCCTTGCCCAGTGGCCATCGTGAGAGCTTGAAAATCTGCAAAAGTAATGATCACGACTAACTTTCCAGTTGGCCAATTCCCAGGGCACTTTCTAACTTCGCAAGCATTTAGCACTGTTTGTGTATGTATGTCTGTGTACACTCTTGTATCTGGTGTGCATCTCTAAAAGATAAGGACTCTGTTAAATAAAACCACACAATACCATTAACAAACCTGGAAGTTCATACTTCCCAAATATCTTCAAATATTCAGTCAGGTTCATAGTTCCCTAATTACCTTATTAGTGGTTTTTTTAGAACCTTAAAATTTTTTCTCTTTTTTTTCTATTATATAATTTAAGTCTACATTTTGAAATAGTTTCAAACTAACAAAAACCTTTGTGAAATTAATACAAAGAATTCCTGTGTACCCTTTACCCAGATTCCCTAAACGGCAGCATCAAAACTCAGTAGAATTATCAAGATCAGAAAATGCTTGATAACAATCCTAGAATCCAGAGTCCTTACTCAGAGCCAGTCCACTAATGCCCCTTGTCTGCCCCAGCACTTCACCCTGGCTCACACGCAGCCTCTGGTGGTTAGGCCCATTAGCGGCCTTCAGTCTGCGGCAGTTTTTCGTTCTTTGTCTTTTGAGACTGTGACACTTTTAAAGAGTACCTTCAGTTGTTTTTTGGAAAGGTCCTTAGTTTGGGTTTAATTTTTTTTTAAAGATATTTATTTATTTGACAGAGATCACAAGTAGGCAGAGAGGCAGGCAGAGAGAGAGGAAGGGAAGCAGGCCTCTGGCTGAGCAGAGAGCCCAATGCAGGGCTCGATTCCAGGACCCCGGGATCATGACCTGAGCCGAAGGCAGAGTCTTTAACCACAGAGCCACCCAGGTGCCCCTGATTTTTTTTTTTTTTTTTAAGCAATCATAAGTTTTCATCCAAATGGAGACACTTACAAGTAAAAAGTTGCTCAATTCACAACTGCACAGAGACAGTGGATGTAAAGCAGGTTAGCAGTGCCCCATGTCCCCTGTATTTATGTCACTCTCCTCAGTGCTCTTTGGGGTTCCCTTCCTCCCTTTCTCCCTTGGAATAAACATGTGCTGAATTTCCAGCATTCTGTATACTGTTGGTCATATCCTCATAGTGCCATTTAACATGTTCCTCCATCCCTCTAGTTCCAGTAAACTGTCCCCCTCAGTTCCAGTTTTTGGCCAGCCCCTCTTTAGCGACCACCCTCCTTGGCTCAGGGACTGCCATTCCTGATTCTGTCAATCTCCACAGTAAGACATATTCTCCCTTAAAAATTGGTTTTCCCAGAAGCCTGGGTGGCTCATTTGGTTATGCATCTGACTTTTTATTTCAGCTCTGGTCATGATCTTGGGGTTGTGGGATGGAGCCCCACATCGGACTCCACACTCTGTGGGGAGTCTGCTTAAGATTCTCCCTCTACCCCTCTCCTGCTGCCCCTCCCCTTGCTTTTCCCTGTCTTTCATTTTGTGTCTCTCCATATACTTCCCTGAATTATCCTATTTAACTACCATCTATATGCTAATAATTTTTCTTTTTTAAAGATTTTATTTATTTATTTGAGAGAGAGGAGGTGAGAGAGAGCATGAGTGAGGAGAAGGTCAGAGGGAGAAGCAGACTCCCCGTGGAGCTGGGAGCCCAATGCGGGACTCGATCCCGGGACTCCAGGATCATGACCTGAGCCAAAAGCAGTCGTCCAACCAACTGAGCCACCCAGGGCGTCCCTATATGCTAATAACTTAAAAGTCTCCACCTTTGGGGCACCTGGGTGGCTCAGTCATTAAGCATCTGCCTTTGGCTCTGGTCATGATTCCAGGGTCCTGGGATCAAGCCCTGTATCAGGCTTCCGGCTCTACGGGAAGCCTGCTTCTTCCTCTCCCACTCCCCCTGCTCATGCTCCCTCTCTCATTGTATCTTCTCTCTGTCAAATAAATAAATAATCTTGAAAAAAAAAAAATCTCTACCTTCAGCCAGTACCTCTCTCTTGGGCTCCAGACCATATTCTACTGTGTAGGCTGGAAGATCTATCTAAAATTCCATCTGATTGGGTCATTTCCCTTTTTAACATCCTCCCCTTTGCCTTCACGGTCCAATCCAAATTCCTCACTATGAATTTGAGGCCCCTAAATGACCCAGCCTCCACAGATTACCCCTGCATCACTCATACTTCCCTTCCCGTTCCACAGTTCCCTAATGCTGACCTGATCCCTGGGCTCTAGGCTCTGCCCTCTGTCCTAACTGCCCTTTCTCCCGTCCTCATCTGGATGAATCCACCCAGGAACCACCTTTGCTAGGAAGCCTTCCCAGCTGCCACAGCTGGATGAACTCTCTAAGTGTTTATCCCCAGAAATGGTGAGTCCTTGGTTAGTAGATCTGTGTTTCATCTCTATCCTCATTGGCTAAAACATCACACTCACACTCAGATGTTGCTGAATAAATATTGAAGGTGACCAGAAATAGTATAAATTCCTTTTTCATCAAACTTTAAGTTAGGGCCTTATATGGACCTAAGGGTATGAAGGACAGGGAGCTATGCAGTCCAGACTCACCATCAGCAGCTCACCATCTACCAAACTCTTTCTCTCATGTTAGGGGACAAGGATGAGTAAGAGTACAGCCCTGAATCTTCCCTCCCAGGGGAAAACATTAACAAAGTGTAGCTTTGTTTCACAGGCACCAAGTGTTGTGAGGACCTGGGGGAGAAAGAGAATGAATTTGGCTAAGGAAATTTGAAAACTCGTAATGATTTGAATTGGACCTTAAAATATGGCAAGATTTAATATTGGTTTTGGGGGGAGGGCATCTTGAGTAAAAGTTGAGCTGTAGCACATGCAAGGGGGTATTCCTCTTTGGGATGACTGTAGGCTAGGATGTGTGAAGGAGGAGACCTTGAGGCAATGTTGGAAAGGAATGGAGTAGGGACCATGCTGCAGAGGCCTCTGAAGGCAAAGCAAAGAGTTTGGATTTGTCCTGACTTGTCCTCCCAGTGCTCTGTCTCTGCATACCTCAGATGAGGGGTAAGAACAAGGCTTTACAGAGGAGGTTGAAAAAGTTGGAACGGTAAGGGTGGTCAACTTTATCAGTCCTTGCAAGGATAGAGCTCATTTGTTCCAAAAGCTCCTCATAGCAGATCTGAGGAAAAAGTGGTAATGAGAAGCTTAAAAAATATTTTTTCAACCACTATTTTTGTGTTTCTGTTGGAGGGAAAGATGAATAGACAAAATCAGTATAAATTTCAATGTTTTTGCTTCAGAGATGACTTACATTGTGTAGACAGTTCCCACCCCTCCCTCTCCCTGTTTGCACATAACAGATTTCATAGCCTTCACCCTTGACTCTGCCTTTGCCTTATAACAGCGAGAAGGGAGGTGAAGATATCTGTGCCTCAGCGTTCAACCACCAGTAGGGATGGCCAGGCCTGAGGCCTCCTAGGTCCCCCTCCCCCTGTTGCTACTCCCATTTTTCTGGTCACCCCAACAGGAAGCTGTGGAATCACTGCAGACTTTTCCTCTGACCTTATCCCCCACATTCAGACAGTGGCCAAGTACTGCAGATGTCCCTCTTGGCTTTAGAATGCTCAAGTGGCAGGCTGGGCTGGGTCCTCTAGTTTAACTGTTGGCTCCTGGCCTCACTGGCCTTTCTGCATGCAGCAGGTGTTACCCAGCTCCCTCACCGCTGTGCCTGGGTGGGCCTCCCAGCTCCGGGTTCTGGGGGGCATGGTCCCTGGCATGTAGTTGGCAGTGAGTAAATTTGGTGCTGTGTGAAGATAACAATTTCTAGACTCTTTCCCACCCAATCATGCTTCAGTCTACTAATGTCTAAAGATGTTGGATCCAAACAGAAAAAGAAACCCATGTACTTTCCTTACATATCTGGAACCATCCACCCTCATCCTGCCATTGAGAGTTAACACTTCCTCTTGACATGAGCTCTCAATAGAGAAGTCTCTTGGCCAATCAGTGTAACAACCCTGTCCCTCCCATGCTTGAAGTCCATTCAGGCTTCTGCCTCCTACTCCTGAGATGCCCCCAGTTGGCCCCAGTAAGCACCGCTGGTCTGTCCACCTTTCAGCTCCTCTCTGCAAGAAATCCTCAGCTCTGTTGTTGGACACCCCACTGCTCGCTGACCTGTCCCTTACCTTTCCAAAGCCTCCTACCCCCCATTGCCCCATTAACTGGATGGTCTGAACATGCTTCTTAACTGGAAATTTCTTTTTTTTTTTTAAAGATTTTTTTATTATTTATTTGACAGAGAGAGATCACAAATAGGCAGAGAGGCAGGCAGAGAGAGAGAGAGGAGGAAGCAGGCTCCCTGCTGAGCAGAGAGCCCAATGCGGGACTTGATCCCAGGACCCCGAGATCATGACCTGAGCCGAAGGCAGCGGCCTAACCCACTGAGCCACCCAGGCGTCCCTTAACTGGAAATTTCTTAACTTTGTGAATGAATTTTAGTCATTAGCAGGGGAACATATAAGAAAACCAGTCAAGAGGGGTTTTCTGCGGAAGGATATAAAACTTGTGCAAACCGTAGAGGGTGAAGGCCAGCCTGGGCCACTGTCCCTCTCCATGGAGCCACACTCTTCTGTCCAGAAACCTGGATGAGAAACCATATACATCCCAAGTTCTTGGCTGTAAAGACCTCTAGGAACACCTTATTTTTAAAAATTTATTTCATAAGCTCTCATTGGCACAGCAATTTTGGGGCCTTCTTGGGCTTGGCACATTGTGGGTCTACAAGTGTGTGTGTGTTGCTTGAGAGGCCAGAAGTCCTGACTTCTGGCTCTGAGAGTTTAGGGTCCCTAAGACTCAGTTCCAGAAGCAAGAGAAACATTCGTAAGAGGATTGCACATGTTTTAAGTGGGAGAGATTCGTGGAAATGAGAATTCCCATTGCCATGGGAAATGGCAGTCCCATGAGGAATGGGGATCATCCTTCCCTGTGCAAGGGGACATTACAGAAGAGCCCTGGGTCTCCATTAGTGACCAAACACAGCTTTGACCTCTTGGCTCATTGCAGGGGATGGTGGCAGAGGGCAGAATCCTGCCAGAATGTGCTTTTTTTTTTCCCCTCCCAGGGAACCATCCGGCCCAGTGAAGCCCTAGATTCCCCTGGCATTGTGGCAGTGGGCTGTTTTGTAGGTGTTGACATAGGTTCTTGGCATCTGACCAGAAAATAGAGAGCCTTAGAGGAGGGTGGAAGTGATTACATTTAAACCAGCATTAGTTTCTCAAATGTCCCAGGCTGGCCAGCGTGCCCTCTCCAGCATGGCTTTGGCCCCTTCACAGAGGAGGGCACACAGACCCTGACAGACACAGGGCCCGCCTTGTGACCTTCTGGACAGGTGTCTTGCAGCTGCCTTTGCTGATAGCTGTGTCAGAGGCCATGTGGCTGGTGCCTGCACCGTCTGGCACCTGGGCCAGCTAGCTTCTTGCAGAGGTGGCACCTCCCTGGGGAAGGGTGTGGGTGGTACCCTGGGGCTACAGAGCCTAGTGTCTGAAGGGGGGCAGATCTGAGGCCTTAGGGACCAGGGCTCTGGGGCTGAGGACTGTTGTTTCCTCGGGAAGCAGGGAGGGCGTCTCACATTCTGGTGGCCCTGTGGCCGCCTATCAGTGTGCACGTGGCTCGCTTCCCGGCTGCTCCAGATTACAGCCGCCTCTGCCAGGCTCTAACTCCAGGCTCTGAGCCTGCTTCATTGTACATCTCTTCACTTTGCCAATGAATTTCGGTCATTAACGTGAAGAGATACATTTTACTTTTCTGTGTATATTAGCACAGACTCTGAAAGCATTTTTAGGGAATGTACTAACAGTTATAAACTGTCTTCACCATTTAACATAAAGCAGTCACATGGTGCGTCTAAGATTGGGATCTTGCGTGGACGCTAACTGCGGGATGAACTGTCCAGCCCCACCTTTCTTCCTGCTCCATTAATCAATGGTCTCAACACCTTCTGAACCCAGAAGTGGAAGTCCTTGTTGGCTGCCCTCTCTCAGCACGCAGTGTGTTCCTCTTGCCGCAAAGCGTGGACTAAAGCTGTGCTCTCTTCCCCGCAGAATTTCCTACGACCCTGCCAGGTACCCGAAGTACCTGCCCGAGGCCTACTGCCTGTGCAGGGGCTGCCTGACCGGGCTGTTCGGCGAGGAGGACCTGCGTTTCCGGAGCGCCCCGGTGTACGTGCCTACTGTCATCCTGCGGCGGACCTCGGCGTGCGCAGGCGGCCGCTCCGTGTACGCCGAGGAATACGTCACCGTGCCGGTGGGCTGCACGTGCGTCCCCGAGCAGGACAAGGAAGCGGACAGCATCAACTCCAGCATGGACAAGCAGGGCGCCAAGCTCCTGCTCAGCCCCAGCGACAAGCCAGGCCGGCCCTGAGGCGCTGCTGCCCCTCTCTTGGAGCGCGGGCTGCTTCAGCCGCCTCCCCCGAGCGGACTCGAGGACGGAGAGGAGTCCATGAAACACAGCCGAACTGCAGAGGTCTTCCGACCTGACTGCTTGACGGCTTGCTCTCACTCAGCATCACCTGGTTTTCTTCTAGGCAAAGGCATGGGGCTGGTGAAGGCTGCCGGCAAGTTACCGGGTACACGGCCGCAGGTAGGGAGCGTAGCACCAGGGCCTTCCGCATGTAGCCGGAGCCTGGTGTGTGGCGAAGTGGCTTCGGGGCCCTCCCTCCGTAGTCCTCTCTCCGTAGTCCTCCCTCCGTGGTCCTCAGTGCTCAGACCCTTCCCCCTGCCCCGCTACAGTGCCATGCTTTTAGGACGCTCTCAGAAGAGGTGCCAGCCTCTACAGATAGATGGGTAGATGGGTGCTTCTAAAAGAAATCTTTTTTTTTTTTTTTAAGTAGAATATATACCTACTTTTTTTTTGTTCAATGTTTTCAATGACGCAGAAACTATTTTTATATTAGGAATTTTGCGTATATTAAAATTTTTTTTACTTGACATATAAGTATTTTATAACCATTCTGTTCTCCCTTTCCTCCTCTGGCAAGGTTTTTTAGAAGCACAACTGGAATCCTCAGATAAACTTTTTAGTGGGTACTGGGGCCTGAGTCCCTGAATTCAGCCTGTCACCAGTTGCTGACCGTAACAAAACTGGGCTGAATGTGACCTTCAGTAAAGATCTTCACAGGCTGCTACATGAGTAAAATGGAACTGCAGGAGGCTTAGCTCACCCCAGACTGGCCAGGGATTCCAGAAACCTCAAATGTGGTTTGTTCATGACTCTATAAAGGGCCACAGATGTATATAATTAAACTTTTTTTTCACTTTTGAAAGTAAGTGGGACCAAATAAGATGTGGTGGATAAGGCTAGAGGTGGAATGTGCTATCTCTGCCAATTCTCAGTAGAGTCCAAGTTTCAGCTTAGTTTTAAGGGCTTCAAGAACTAGCCACATGAGAAGCCAGCCAGCTTATGATGTCCAGAAATCAGTATCAGGGGCCTCTTTATTTACATCCTGCAATGCGAGCTAAAACCATACTCCCTTCTGTAGGCTGAAAGTTTGTCCATGAACACAATTATTTGTAAAAGTGAGAAGTTCTTTTTAAACCATTCAAGCAATTGTAGGTGAAGGGCACGTTGGCGGTGTGCATTTCTCTCTGGACTCGGCTTTGATGGACTTGACTTATTTTTAGAGGAAACTATCTTAGTTTTCACTTTATCTTAATTTTATGGTTGAAGTTTAAATTAAGATCTGATTTGGTCTTTGAAAGATCAACTACTCCTGTAAGTCAGTGTCTCTTCCCCAACCCCAACCAAGCCAAGAAGTGTCCCTTTTTTATATGTTTCGGTTTTTTTTTTTTTTTAAGATTTTTTTTTTTTTAATTGAGGGGGGCCTGTTTGACTCAGTCATTAAGTGTCTGCCTTTGGCTCAGGTCATGATCCCAGGGTCCTGGGATCAAACCCCGCATCAGTCTCCCTGCTCAATGGAGAGCCTGCTTCTCTTTCTCTCTCTGCTGCTCCCCCTGCTTATGGTCTCTCTTAATCTGCCTCTTATTGGCAAATAAATCTTTAAAAAAAAAGATTTTTAAAAATTTGTCACCATGTGCATAAGCAGGGGGACCAGCAGGCAGAAGGAGAAGCAGGCTCCCTGCAGAACAAGGAGTCCAGTGCAGGACTCCATCCCAGGACCCCAGGATTATGACCCCAGCCAAAGGCAGATGCCTAACTGACTGAGCCACCAAGGCTACGCTATTTATATGTATTTCACTCTCAAACTTCAGCTCTCAATAACAGGGCTTTAGCTCTCTAGTTACAAAGTATCAGCCTTACTTTGATCTAGATGGAGGGTTCACTGAGAGAATTTTCAACTTGTACTGACGGAAGTTTGTACGTGAAAAATACATTATTGAGCCAAATCCAGAATTTTCCAAAAATTCAGAAATTCAGAATTGAAAGTGCTAGTTATGTACAAGGTATAGTTCTGTACTATCTGAGAAATTTTACTTCTGCATTCAACTTCTGGGGGAGTGGTGTGTGTGGGGAAAAAAGGTATCCCTAGCGGTAGTATATCTGGAATACATTCCTTTCCAGAGCAATCTTTCATTGCTAGCTCAAAAATAACATCAAATCCATAAATTAAAAAGAAAAACTGCTGTTAAACCAATGGCTTGGATGATCGTTCCAGTCATCGCCACTGTTGGGTAACATTTTCCAGCTACTCCTCAAATACTAATAGTGGAAACATCACAGAAGACTAGACTTAAGGAAAGTAGACATTTGGGGAAACTACCCCTGTTTTATTTTTATTATTTAACGAATTAGCTTGTGAAAGGCTAGTACATTCCCTGCGGAAGAAATTTAGCTTTCCATTCTACAGAACCAGACAGGCAACCTTTCTTTGTGTTTTTTCTCTGAATGGAATATTCATGCACTTAATATGTATTGAGCACTTGCCTTGTTCCAGGCACCAAACCCCTGGGAACCACATGTGAAGCAGGCACAGTCGCCATCCTCAGCCAAAAGCAGACCCTGCACTGGCTGGTGAGCAGTCAGGCATTGGCAGGCCACTCCTCACAAATGCTGCCCTGTGAATCGGAGCCGCATTTTCCTCACTTATACATGGATGCTGTGCCTGACACATAGGAGGTAGGAGAACATATTGGCCTCGGTGATTTATAAGCTACATTGAAAATAAATATCAAGCTATTTCATGTTTATTGCTTTGATCATCATAATGACTTTTTGTATAAAAGTTTAAAAAAATCGATCACTAGGGAGCAACAACCAGATAGAATATGTTGGAGTGAATGTTAACAGGAATTAAAATAAAAACTTAAAAAAATATTTGTTGGAGGCAGAGAGGGTGGTGATACAGTCCGGGGAGACACTGTTTCAGGGAATAATAAGAGTTTATTGGGACAGAATTTTGTTCCCTTGTTAAACTAAAGGGGTGTTTTAGAGCTGAGAGAGGTAGTTACTGTGTTTTATCAAACATCTGGGGAAATGTGCTGGCTACAGCAATTCTGCCCACCCACACCCCCCAAGGTGAGGATCAGCCCCTCCCATGCGGTCTTAGTCACCTCACTCCCCGGCACCCACAGTGAATGGAGTGACTGACCAGACCATTTCAGTCCCAGGCTTCACGGAATGGCACACTTTGCTAGTGGGACCTTCACAGCTTCTTCCCTCCTCTCCAAGAAATGCCATGCTGCCAACATTTCCTTTAAGTAATTCTGTCTGGAGGGCTCTGAGGTGGCCCTGGGGATGGGCATACCTTGCTGGTTACTGAAGATTTTTCTCCAGCCAACTGACAGTATGTCTACTGTTTGATAAAAACAATCATTTGGGAATATCAACTAAAACACATCACAAATGCCAAGAGTTCCACATTCAGGGTCCAGTTACCCAAACTTCTTGTTTGCTGTAGGTCTCTTAGCAAGGCAAAGGGAGAAAGGGGTCATTGCTTAGTCTGCTCTGATTTGAGAGAGGAATGGAAGAGCATGATGTTCCCATGGAAAATGGGGTTTCCAACTGACTCTGGGATTTCATGTGTTCAGCTGTCAGGGTTCCCCATGACCCCCAAACAACCCGACTAAGTCATTGTATAGACTTCTGAATTGTCAGCAACGTGGAAATTATTATCCTTTCTCTTTCCACTCATGCTATGGTTATTTTGTGCCTCAGTGGAAATCTCTGCATTAGCAAGGACTTTAAAAAGGTGTCTCTTAGAATATTCTTTTGAGTTGTTGAAGTGGTTTGGTCGAGTGGAAGAGGTGAGGCTGCCTCCTAAGAAGTCAGGGAGCTTACGTGTCAAACGCGCCATGCAGCACACACCTGCCTTCCCTGGGCGGGCTGGGCAGCCCCTCAGCTCTGACTCTGGTTCCTCAGGGTTGCAGAGGCAGAGTGGCAGACCTTTTATGAGACCCAGAAGTGGATCACATGTGAACACGGGTTTGCTAAAATCACAAGGGGTCCAAAGTAATAAAACACATGTTGGCTGCTTATTATTATACAAACATTTAATGAGTTGAGCTTGGTCCTTCCCTCCCCCACCCTCCATGAAGAAATAAGTTTTCTCCTCATCTAAACGCTAGACTTCTAGGATAACTACAATTTTCTGTTTCTAGGCTGCTACTTGCCCACAGTTCCTAAGTTACACATGACATTACCAGACATGTTACTAAAATTTGTTACTGGCCTAAGTAATTTTTAGTGAACTGACTTCATGAAGAAATAATAAGGGGGTATTTTTTAAAGAACATTTATTGAATACTTCACATGTGCCAGGTGCTGACATACTGATAAAATATAAATGTCTCATAAAAATACCAAGTGATTTTTAAAGTAAATTGAAAATTATCCCAAAGTAGGACCATCGAGGGTAAGAACGAACAGACAGGAAGCAGGTTCCCCCTACCCCCATTTCCTGAGCACAGGTGCCGGGGTACCAGACTCTCCAGGACAGGCTGGGTTTTCACTGCAGTAACTATCCCACAGTCTCTGATTTTCAAGAGCAGACTTCCTGCTCCCTCCCCACATCCACTGCAGGCCCACCGTTCACTCAAGCACCTGGACAGCCAGAGCGCTTGTGTGTGGAAAATCGTTGGCAGTCATGTCAGAAAATAAAAGCTCTGCTTGGCACTTCCTTTCATGTTTTGTTAGCAAAGCAAGTCATCTGAGGTAGGGAAGTGTTATTCCCCCCCCTTTTTATATTTTATTTTGAAATGATTCTAAACTCACAGGAAATTGCAAGAGCACTACAGAGAGGTCTTGTGTCTTTTACCACTTGCCCACAATGAGAACATCTTAACCAAGCACAGAATACCAGGAGCTGGACACTGCAAACTGCCCAAAGACCTCACTCAGAGTTCTCATGTGTGTGCAAGTGCATGGGCCGTGTAATGCCATCTGTGGAGTTGTGTGTAAGCTTTGCACAAACAAGAGGCAGACGTGTTCCAGCTTCCCTAAGCTCTCCCTTTTCTGGGCCCACCCATCCACCTCCCTGGACTGGACCGCCTCTTAACCTCTGCCAACCACCAATCTGTTCACCATTCAAGAATATTACATAGATGGAAATGAAGTATGGAAACTTTGGGGACTGGCTTCTGTCACTCAGGACAAGGTCTTGAAATCCAAGTTGCAGGTATCAGTAATTACTGTTCTGTGGTGGGGATGAATGATGTCTCATTTCTGAAATCTAATAGTCTAGCATGCTTCTCACCTCCTTCTGCTGTAGCGTCTGGTTTGTAGATGGCAGTTTCCGTTTCTCGGGGGCTTGGAGCATTTTCTGTGGCTTTGGTGAGGGTGCAGGGGCTATGTGTGCAGAAGGCACCTGGGCCTTGAAGAGGAGGAAACATCCAGGAGGCTTTCAGATACTAGTTCTAAGGATTATCAACTTCTCTCATGGAGACAAGCTGTTCCTCCTTGAGGCGCTGGAGCAGATGATGGGCCCCTTCACAAGTCCTATGACACCCCAGGAAAGTGGCTGTGAAGAACTGGCAGGCCGTTGGGTGGAGTCAGAATGGGCCCATCTGAAGGGGGCAGATGACCTGAGGCAGAGGCCTAGGTCCTAATTCAGGTCTTGGCCAAGCTGCTAAGCTGTTTGTACCTCAGTTTTTTACGTATTCATAGGAGAGGAGAGCAGACTTTAGATAGGTTCTAAGATTTCTCCCACTCTAATTCAATGGATTCAAGTTGGCAAAAGCATCCCGAGCTCTAGAGGCACCTGCAGTCAGGAAGTCATAGTGAGAAGTTATATTCTTTATTTAATTAATTTATTTTTTTAAAAGATTTTTATTTATTTATTTGACAGAGAAAGATCACAAGTAGGCAGAGAGGCAGGCAGAGAGAGAGAGAAAGGGAAGCAGGCTCCCTGCTGAGCAGAGAGCCCAAGGTGGGACTCGATCCCAGGATCATGACCTGAGCCGAAGGCAGCGGCTTAACCCACTGAGCCACCCAGGCGCCCTATATTCTTTACTTTGAAAATTAGGCCAGGGATAGCCCCACTTCGCAGGGGAGGGGCGGAGGTTATAACTTCAGTCTACCAAGGAAATAATAAGAGAGAAATGTCGTACAGGATCCTTTACCATATTATATTACTACCTGCATTTAGATTTCACGGTCTAGCCCAGAATCGTAATTCACATAACAGCGAAACTCATTTCCCAAGGTCCGGGTGTGTTTTGGAATAAACTTGCACATCTTCACACCAAGAAGTTTTGCTGCCTCTTCTTCCATGACCGCACCTGAAGGGAAAAAACCCAGTGAACCCAAAGTCTGAAATGCCAACCACAATGCCATCGCCAGCAGTGAAGGGATTCTTGACTAGAATACGTGAAGTTGACAATATCGCTCAGCAAATACAGGGGAAGGTCAATTCTGGATATATCCCTTTTTACTTCAACACATTTGCAAATTACCTACTTTTTCCCTTTTTCATTTAATAAATGGTTTTCATATTTCTGCAAAACTGAGATACTTAGAAAAATTTAGAAATGAAGTTATATTCCACAAAGTAACATAAGCAAAAATAATTACTAAGAACTAGTGAACCCCCCTTCTCAGTAATACCTGACCTTGCAAACTCACGGGAATACATTCACACCAGCTTCTGGCTGAGGGCTCCGGTATCTCACCTGCTGCCTGGCATGTGGCCCCACTGTGGACATGCCCCGCGGACCTCGGAGCACCTCTCCTGGAACACCGCATTGCAGGAAGTACTTCTCCAGCCCGCCCAGGCCCGAGACCCAGGACTCATCCTAGATTCTTCCCTTCCCACCACATCTCGAGCATAGTGAGTTCTTCCACTTTGATCTCAAAGTGTATCTTTACTCCATTCCCTGCCCTCCTTTCTACTGTCATACCTTGTCCCCACCATGTCTTTTCTCTGCTGGATATACCCTCAATGGGGGGCCTGCTTCTACTTCTGCCCTTCAATCCCTTTCAGCACAAAGTGAAAGCACATTCCTTTAGGCCAACTGGGTCCTGTCCATTGGGGGCTGCTGCCTTTAAAGGATAGCCCCAACAGGGTCCATCACTTGTAGGGCTCCTCTTGCCCCTCCTCCCACTCCAGCGATGCTCCCTGCACTTGCGCAGTGCTGGGTTGTGCTCCCTACATCCCTCCAAGAACCAGGGGGAGGAGGAAAACTCCAGGGGGCTCTGACTCTGGTTCCTGGAATTATAATCTCTTCCCTCCCCCCTCCCACCCCAGGGGGGTGCCCCTTGAGGTCTCCACTGGAATGTTGCTCCTCCAAGAGCTCTCTCCCAGCCCCATCTTAAGGGCACTGGTCAGTCTCAGTGCCTGCCCCACCCTTCTCTGATTCTTTCATTTTTTCACTACACTTACCAGAATTGGTCATTCGTTTCTTCTGTCTGTTTTGCAAGTTTTTGACCTATCCCCTAAAACTAGAAGGTACGGTCCATGAGCTCAGAGCACCAGCCTGTCAGCCAACACAGATGGCTAGCAAACAACTACTGAATTAATAAGCCTTAAGTAAACATGAGCTGGGAGAAAAAGTCACCTTCTTGACAATTCTCCAACACAATGGGAAACAGACTCCCTGCAGCTCCAGCTTCCTGCCCAGCCTGAGGGGCATCAGCAGCCCAAGGGCACCCCGGGGTCTGGACAACAGCCCCCCAACATAACTGACCAGGAGTTAACATGCCAGTTCTCCACCAACCCTCTGTATATCCACCTTAGAAAGTACATGCATGACTCTCACCAGTAAGAAAATCTTCTGCTGATTAAATAAATCTAATCCAATGCCTAGTTCTGTAACCCTATGCAATTCATTTTAATGTTATCGATTCCATGTTTCTCTTTCAGCAAGTGGAGAGGCTGGATCAAATACTGCTACTATTCCTGATGAGAAGGAGTAAAAAAAACATAGTCCACTCACCAAATGCCAGACCCCATCTCACATTTATCATATCACTTAATTCCAGCAATGCTGAAAGGCAGGACATATTACCAGTCCCAGTTTACAGATAAGGAAATCCGGGCACAGAGAGGTTATGCAACTTGTGTAGGGTCACACAGGAGATGGATTCAGGCTTTGAGTTCTGAGATCTCTTCCAGCTCCTGAAACCTAAGGCTGGAATATCTGGTCGTTGTTCCTGAGACGTACCTACCTGTGCACAGCAGAATCTTGCCCTGAGTCAGATACTTGATGGTTTCTGACGTTTTTCTGAGACACTCCTTGGAAAGGTAGGGGGGATCCGCTATTACGATGTCAAAACTGTGTGTGGCAATTTTTTCAGGTAAATCCAATGGATTATTGTAATCATAGAAGATATACTCCTCTCCATATATGGCAAATCTTTTGTCATATTCAAAGATGTATACAGAAATGTCTTCTCTGTGTAGGGCTCTCAGTTTCTGGTAAACACTGGGGGCGCTCACACAGGCTATTCTAGAAAAGAAAAGGAAAAAAACTCCTGAAAGATCCATAGCTTATGGTGTTAAGTAACAACTACTTCTCTAAGACAATACAGGTCCTTGCATTCAGATTTTAATCGGAGTGCAAGTTAATGTAAAGGCAGTAAATTTCAAAAGAAAACTATACTACCTCACTTTTAAGGAATCTGGTGTTTAAAAATTCTGCAACTCATAATTTTAAGGTATGTGAAAGAATAACTGTGCTTTTTTATAGTAAAAAATGTAAAACATTAGGAACACATTAGGAAGAAAGTTAGCCCAAGGCTTAAATTTGCTTGTTATTTTCACGTTGGTCCTTGTTTTAATATTTATTTCCAATACTTTAAGTCTAAAATATTTTGAAGCTAATTTATAATATTCATAATCTAGAGAGAAAAACCCCAAACAGTTGCCTCAATAAAATATCGTAAAATTCAACATCAGTGCCAAAAAGCTACTTTGAATTTCTGTTTCTTTTTTATATAAGGAAATCAAAGAATTTGTTTCATTATAAGCAGTCCCTAGTTTACAAATGGGTAGTACTCCAACATTTAACTTTAAAACCAACTATTCAAAAAGTTAAAAGTAACCTAAATATTGAATTACTGAGTTGATTGCGGTACATCTAATAAAATGGAATGGTACATATCATTACCCTGCAAGATACTCAAGGAATAAGTGTAAACTACGCTTTTATTATTATTAGTTTCAGAGGTGGAATTTAGTCATTCATCAGTTTCATTGAACACCCAATGCTCATCACATCACATGCCTCCTTAATGCCCATCACCCAGTTACCCCATCTCTCCACCCGCTTTCCCTCCAGCAACACTCAGTTTGTTTCCTAGAGTCCAGTGTCTCATGGTTTGTCTCCCTCTCAATTTTCATCTTATTTTATTTTTCCCACCCTTCCCCTATGTTCAGCTGTTGTTTTTTAAATTCCACATATGAGTGAAATCACATGGTATTTGTATTTCTCTGACTTATTTTGCTTAGTATTCTACTCTCTAATTCCATCCACATCATTACAAATGGCAAGATTTCATTCTTTTGAATGTCATCTGTTGGGCATCTGGCTTCTTTCCATAGTTTGGCTATTGTAGACATTGCTCTATAAACACAGGGGTGCAGGTGCCCCTTTGGATCACTGTTTGTATCCTTTGGGTAAATACCTACCAGTGCAATTGCTGGGTCATAGGGTAGCTCTATTTTCAACTTTTTGAGGAACCCTCATACTGTTTTCCAGTGTGACTGCACCAGTTTGCATTCTCACCAACAGTATAAGAGGGTTCCCCTTTCTCCACAACCTTCACAGTATCTGTTTCTCTGATGCCGAGTGATGTTGAGTATTTTTTTATGTGTCTGTTGTCACATATACTTCTGTGAGAAACACGCATGTCCCAGCCCAAACAGACAAGGGCCATCAGAACCCCCAGCTCAGGCTGCTGCCAGAGCTCTGGGGGCCACAGAGAGGCAGAGGATGGAATGATGTCCTCATTGTGCTCAAAGATACCAAGCAGTGGCCCTGGCTTAAACACACAATGCAAGTATCTTCTGAGAAAGAGGGTGAGAGACAGATAATTTCAGACAATCGAAATCTGAGAGTTTGTCACCAGCAGATCTCCACCATGAAATTTCAGAGCTGTACTTAGGGCTAAAGGAAAGTGGTCTGAGACGCAAGAGGGACTGAGAGTGGAATGGTGATAAACTTGGGGGAGACAATATCTGCAGTGTTTATCCTGCAGCAGACCCAGCTCTGCCACTTGCTTGTGGGTGATCTTCCACAGGAGACACCATCTGGGGAGCCTCAGAGTTTCTCTTTATAATGCAGAGTATAATGGATCATCAAAAGGGATGACCCCCTATAAAGCATGTATACAGTGGACAGGGCACACAGTAGGAGCTCAATAAATGCTACCATTATTATTAATTTGGAATATTATGACACACTTCCTAAAAATACTGAAGATGCCTTTCAGAGAAAATAAAAAACTTCCTCCAACGCCCATACATTAATGGAGAAAAAGAAAGCATGTGTAAAAACACTGTCATTAAGAAAAAGCTGATAAGCATCTACATATAATTTAAAAGAAAAAGAGAAGCAAAATGAAAAACTTAGGACTTCCAGTTAAAGATGGCAGATATAACACACTCATTTACATTTGCTCCCTCATTAAAGCCTACAAAATAAAACATAAGTTTAAGTTCATCCTGTTGCTTAAGCATGAACTGCCAAGAGCAAAGAGAACTCTAGAGAAGACCCAAAACTATAAAAACCAACCAACCAACCAAAAACCCCTTAAGAAGCATAAAAGCAAATGGATAGGTGGAATCTGGCTCAGCAGACCCAACAAGCCAAGTCCTAAACTGGCAGCCAGGTAAGCTGAGAAGCATCCTGGCTTACATCAGGGCACCCCCAAAGGCTCAGGAAAGACCTGGGGGAGAAGGCGGGGCTAAAAACAGGAAGATTCACTGAAAGTCTATCTAATAAAGAAGAAACTCGTTCCCAGGATTCTCTTCCCCAACCCACGCCTCCAAAACTGTGGCAGAAACCTTTCCCCAAACTGAAGGGCCTGAGTTAAGAAAATAGAAAAAAGGAAAGAAGAAAATAAAAAGTACAGAAGGTGAAAGCGCCACAGCAAGGCACCAAGGACGGGAATAAGAGAAAACCTGAAGCTTGCTGTGGACAGAGACAGGAAAACACAGGTTTCCTACAAGAAATCAGAATGGCACTGGGTTTCTCACAGCGCCTACAGAAACCCAGACGCAGTGAGCCAATGCCCTCAAAACCTAGAAGAGATACCCAACAACACCAACACAGTCAAGAGGAAGGACAGAATAAAAGTGCTTACATATATGAAAGGTTTAAACCTTTTCCTCCAGTGCACCTTTTCTGTGGAAGCTATCGAAGGATGTACCAACCTAGATAAGGCTGTACACTAAGAACTGGAGTACAGGAAACAGGAATCCAGAGGAAAAGAGAAGTAAAAGGGCTCTGGTGAAGGGAGATACCAAGGTAAGACCGACAGCAAAGCTAGAAATCAACTAGTCTAGGTAAGAGCAGTTTGTAAAGCCTCAGAAGTGACTTTTTTCATGGAGTTGAAACATGTCTGCATTAATGGATAGGAGGTTCACATAACTGGAAGAGAGCCTGAGCATTAATTCATGATATGAATACAGATACACATAAAATGTAAGAATTACTGTCTTCAGGAAAATGAAAAATCATACTAGAAAAGAAAGAGTATAAGGCTCAGCTTTAAGGGACATTTGTGGTGGCATAATATAAACCCTGTTCTCACCAAAATTAAGACATAAATCAGGAATATAGACAGAAAGCATGCATATGTGTGGAGTTTGAGAGAGAGCTAAATCGTCACACTCCATAGTAAGAAGTCAAGAAATAATGTCTACATGTGACAGATCAAGAAGTGCCAATATAAACAGGTATTGAGAAATACGGCTGTAAATATCTAATGCATCCACTGAAAGGGAGCAGAGGGAAGGGAAGCACACCAGGGGGCAATAAGCAATTCATTTTTTTTTTAACAAGCCTTGCAGCACCATTTGGCTTTAAATTATATACATACAAAATTCTGATGATGAAATAACAAAACAGAAAACATGTATTCTTTTTCTTATTAATTTTTTTAAAAGTAATCTCTATACCCAGCACGGGGCTTGAACTTACAACCCTGAGATCAAGAGTTGTGTGCTCTGGCAGGGATGTCCACTATCACTACTGCTATTCTACATGTTTCTAGAAGTCCTAGCCTCAGCAATCAGACAACAAAAAGAAATAAAAGGTATCTGAAATGGCAATAAGAAGTCAAACTCTCACTCTTTGCAGATGATACTTTTGTGAAAAACCCAAAAGACTCCACTCCAAAACTGCTAGAACTCATACAGGAATCCAGTAGTGTCAGGATATAAAATCAATGCACAGAAATCAGTTGCATTTCTATACACCAACAAGAAGACGGAAGAGAGAGAAATTAAGGAGTAGATCCCATTTACAATGGCACCCAAAACCATAAGATACCTAGGAATAAACCTAACCAAAGAGGCAAAGAATCTGTACTCAGGAAACAAAGTATTCATGAAAGTGAGACACAAAGAAATGGAAAAACGTTCCAAGCTCATGGATTGGAAGAACAAATATTGTGAAAACATCTATGCTATCTAAAGCAATCTACACATTTAATGCAATCCCTATCAAAATACCATCAATTTTTTTCAAAGAAATAGAACAAATAATCCTAAAATTTATATGGAACCAGAAAAGACCCCGAATAGCCAGAGGAATGTTGAAAAAGAAAACCAAATTTGGCAGCATCACAATTCCAGAGTTCAAACTCTATTACAAAGCTCTGGTCATCAAGACAGTATGGTACTGGCACCAAAAGAGACACACAGATCAAAGGAACGGAATAGAGAGCCCAGAAATGGACCCTCAACTCTATGGTCAACTAATCTTTAACAAAGCAGGAAGGAATGTCCAATGGAAAAAAGACAACCTCTTCAACAAATGGTGTTGGGAAAATTGGACAGCCACATGCAGAAGAATGAAACTGGACTATTTCCTTATACCACACACAAAAATAGACTCAAAATGGATGAAAGACCTCAGTGTGAGACAGGAATCCATCAAAATCCTTGAGGAGAACACAGGCAGCAACCTCTTCGACCTCAGCCACAGCAATTTGTTCCTAGAAACATCGCCAAAGGCAAGGGAAGCAAGGGCAAAAATGAACTACTGGGACTTCATCAAGATCAAACGCTTTTGCACAGCAAAGGAAACAGTTAACAAAACCAAAAGACAACTGACAGAATGAGAGAAGATACTCACAAATGACATATCAGATAAAGGGCTAGTATCTAAAATCTATAAAGAACTTTTCAAACTCAACACCCAAAGAACAAAGAATCCAACCAAGAAATGGGCAGAAGAAATGAACAGACATGTCTGCAAAGAAGACATCCAGATGGCCAACAGACACATGAAAAAGTGCTCCACATCACTCGGCATCAGGGAAATACAAATCAAAACCACAATGAGATACCACCTCACACCAGTCAGAATGGCTAAAATTAACAATTCAGGAAATGACAGATGTTGATGAGGATACAGTGAAAGGGGAACCTTACTACACTTTTGGTGGGAAAGCAAGCTGCTGCGGCCACTTTGGAAAACAGCATGGAAGTTCCTCAAAAAGTTGAAACTAGAGCTTCCCTATGACCCAGGAATCACACTACTGGCTATTTATCCTAAAGATACAAATGTAGTGATCCAAAGGGGCACCTGCACCTGAATGTTTATAGCAGCAATGTATACAATAGTCAAACTATGGAAAGAACCTAGATGTTCATCAACAGATGAATGGATAAAGAAGATGTGGTATAGATATATAGTGGAATACTATGCAGCCATCAAAAATGAAATCCTGCCACTTGCAACAATGTAGAGGCAACTAGAAGGTATTATGCTGAGCGAAATAAGTCAATCAGAGAAAGACAATTATCATATGATCTCTCTGATATGAGGAATTTCAGAGGCAGGAAGGGGGGTCATGGTGGATAGGGAGGGAAAAAATGAAACAAAATGGGATCGGGAAGGTGACAAACTATAAGAGACTCTTAATCTCATGAAACAAACTGAGGGTTGCTGGGGGGTGGGGGGGTAGGGAGACGGTGGTGGGGTTATGGACATCGGGGAGGGTATGTGCTATGGTGAGTGCTATGAAATGTGTAAGCTTAATGATTCACACACCTGTACCACTGGGGCTAATAATACATTATATGTTAATTTAAAAAAATTAAAAATAAATAAAAAATAAATGTATCAATTCTAAGCCAAAAAAAAAAAAAAATACAGGGTGTCTGGGTGGCTCAATGGGTTAAAGCCTCTGCCTTTGGCTCTGGTCATGATCCCAGGGTCCTGGGATCGAGCCCTATTTCAGGCTCTCTGCTCAGTAGAGAGCCTGCATTCCCCCACAACCCAACCTCTGCCTGCCTCTCTGCCTCCTGGTCATCTCTCTCTGTCAAATAAATCAACAAAATCCTTAAAAAAAAATACAAACAGTAAAAAAAAAAAAGTTGCATGCTCCACCGAATGAACCAGCCAGGCACTCTGAAAACCTATATTCTTAAAACTTCAAAAGTCAAACATAAAGATTTTTTTTTCTTTTAAAGCAAAGTTTAGGGGTATAAATGTAAGAAACAGGTTAGAGAACACAAATAAATATCAGAGGTAGGATATCTTATGAGTGGATTTCTGTGTCCCTAAACTCAGTCCTGGAGCAGTTCTTAATTCGTCATGTTCTGCAAACCACGGCTTACCGCTTTTGCAGATTAGGGTTCAGACTTCTTACAAACCATTGCTCAACAAGGAAGGCCATTTCAAACATCAGAAGGCAAAAGAGAGACCAACTCTGGATCTTACCTGCCACGTTCTCCAGCAGCTGCAACGGCTTCTGTTGCAAGTCGCAAAGCAGTGTCCTGACTGTACCAAAACTGGCTCAGCTGCTGGATCAGAGCAATGAGTCAAAGTCATTTCAGAACCACCATAAATGCTGTCCTTTAATTTATATCTACCATATCAGTGTGCACATTTTTTTCAGGTTTTTTTCTTTTTCTTTAAGATTTTATTTATTTATTTGACAGACAGAGATCACAAGTAGGGAGAGAGACAGGCAGAGAGAAAGAGAGGGAAGCAGGCCCCCAGCTGAGCAGAGTCCGATGTGGGGTTGGATCCCAGGACCCTGGGATCATGACCTGAGCAGAAGGCAGAGGCTCAACCCACTGAGCCACCCAGGCACCTCCCCACACACTTTTTATGTTACTTTTCTCTGACATCTGTTTTATTCTGCACATTTTGTGACTGTTGACCTAGAAAATACCAAGGTGGATAAACGTTTCCAAAGACAGAATGTACTTATTCATTTGGATATAAATGAACTATGTCTGTGTCTAACCATTCTTAGCTGCAGGAAAATGCCAAGCTCCACCTCTCTTTGCTTAAGAAGCACCCACTGAGCCTGTAAGACTGCACCAAAGAATGCTGAATAGATGACAGCTGTTGTAAAAAAAGAAAGAAAGAAAGACAAAGAGCAAGATGACAAACAACTTACCCCTTGAAGAAAAAACAAGTAACTTAGGAACCATTCATAAGGTAAAGGCTGAGGCCAGGCATAGGAGAAAAAGGATCACAGACTGGGTTTTGCTGTCCTCATCCCTGTGGTGTTGGTTAACATATGCTGCTAACTGGTAATTGAATCTAGAAGCTTAATCAGACTCAAATTTAGTTTTTAGTCAAGAAGCACACAAAGGTGGAAGTGTGTTCTTCCATCAGCAGAAACACTGATTGGTTGTCTCCTTTTGTGATGTCAGCAGCCCCTGATGCTCAGGGGCTTAATTAGAGCCTTCTGTAAAATAATTTCAAAGAATAATTACTTTTTAAAAAGAAAAAGTGGGGTGCATGGGTGGCTCAGTGGGTGCTTAAGAAGCTGGAGGAAAGCCCCTAATACACAGGATATGCAGGGGGGTCTGCTCGACTTGCACTGGGAGGTGGGTGACTATTTCTGGCAGTTGGCTACCGAGCTGCCCTTCTCTCTTACTCCAGCATTGTCAGAGCACAGCTGTGTGTTTTGGCTCTCCTCATACCCTTCTAAAAAATAAAAGTCTTTCTCTTATTCAGTGTGCTGTATGAAGATAGCTTTAAAAGTCAAAAGCACTACTAAACTTACAAAGAAAAACAAGAGTCCCTGCCCCCACTCCTCAAAAGCATCTTCTGAAGTGTTGGGTCTTCTGTCATTTGTTCCCACATTTCCAAATATTATGCTTTAAATGCTCCTTTTTTATTTATTAAAGTTTATTTATTTATTTTTAAGTAATCTCTGCACTCAGTGTGGGACTCAAACTCACAACCCCAAGATCAGGAGTCCCATGCTTTTCGGACTGAGCCAGCCAGGTGTCTCTAAATGCTATCTCTTGATTAATTCACTTTACATTATGGCAGATGAGAATTTCACTCTGTCATGCACACCCTCTCCTACCCTTCACCTCCCCATATAATTATAACCTGTTTTGGTTAAAATCACAGTCAGTGTTTACTGTGGGGGCAAGTAACATATTTTGCTACCATTTCCTTCTAGTACGTTACCTTTTCTTTTTCCTAGACTTAATACATGTGTCATTTGCTTGTTTCTTTGAGCTCACCTCTAATTCTTCCACATCCTCTGGCAGGCTTGGAGAAGCAGTGCATGGGTGGTCAATGCCATGAGACTTGCCATTTCTAAAATGTTTTTTAGTTTATCTTCATGTTTGATAGCTCAGCTGAGTACAGAATTCTAGGCTGAACAAAATTTTACTTCAAATACTGAAGACATTGCTCCACTTTTTTCTAGTTTTCTAACAAAGCTATCAAAAAGTGCAATGTGACTCATCCTGAGTCTTTGTAGGTGGCCTGCTTTTCCTCTGGAAGGTTCTAAGATCTTGTCACCTGCATACAGAATTTTCAGTCATGTAACCATGTGTCTTAGTAAGGATCTGAAGTTCTGGAAAATTTTCTAATATTAATCTTTGAAGATTTCCTCTCCCCTTTGTTTTCAATTCAATATTTCTAACTCCAATTAGTTAAATATTGAGCCTCTTGAATTTATTCTCTAGTTTTATAATGTTTTCTTTCCAATACTTGCATCATTCTCTCTCTCCTTTTTTTTTTTTTTTGGTCCCTAAGAAATTTTCTCAACTTGATAAACAAACCAAACCAAAGAAAGTATCAAAATTATAAAAATACTTAATTCTAAGTAGTGGGATTAGGAATAACTTACTTTTGTGTTCATATTTTTATATATTTTCTACAACAACCATGGATTACTTTTAAAATCAGAAAAAAACACACAGTGTTTCAAACATTAAGCAGGGAGAAAAGAAAAGAATGAGGTACTTCAAGTCTCTGACATTTACAGAAGCATCAAACCAGAAGACAAAGACACGTAAAGAAGGGAAACTGTGAGAAAAAGGCTTTTGTGTTGGTAGAAAATTTAGTGTAGAAATATTTTTATCAGTCAGTTTCAAACAGATGGTAAATAGGAGAATTTTATACAAGTCAAAGAGATCCAAACTTGACACAAAATGTATAGGCTATAAAAAGGTTATTAAAAAAAAGGCATACAAAACCTTCCTTCTAGTTCCAAAGTGACAGAGAGAGACGCATATCCATTACTGAGGGGTGCGCACAGAGAGAAAATACAAGCTTCATCTATTTCTCAGCTATCTCCCTCAAAAATTTAAATTGCCAGGCTCCATCCTAGGTTGGTTTCCCTCAACTCACTTTTTTTTTCTTTTAATTCCTATTTTTATTTAGACCACAAAAATATAATTAAAATACATTCTATGCACCAGAAATTATTAATATCTTCTATAGAACTCCCACTCATCTTTTTTCATTGCATGCTTAAGTTTAGTTACCCTATTTACTGCAATGATATATTTTACCCCTTTTATGAGGATGCTGGGCTCCACAAAAACCAATAGAAACTGGGGCACCTGGGTGGCTCAGTGGGTTAAGCCGCTGCCTTCGGCTCGGGTCATGATCTCAGGGTCATGGGATCGAGTCCCGCGTCGGGCTCTCTGCTCAGCGGGGAGCCTGCTTCCCTCTCTCTCTCTCTCTGCCTGCCTCTCTGCCTACTTGTGATCTCTCTCTGTCAAATAAATAAATAAAATCTTTAAAAAAAAAAATTTAAAAACCAATAGGAACCGTCCATGTACAAGAAGGAAGCACAAGTTTGTGTTGGTCACAAATGAACATTCTGTCCCCATCTGACCACCAACTAGCCTGATGGTCAGACCCAGGAAAATCTGCATTTATGCTGTCTTAGATGATCATGGACTGCACTCTGTCTCAGCTCCCAGGACAGGCTATCAGCTTCTGAGGCGCAGGTGAGACAGACACTGATATGAAGTAGGATACAAACACAGGGCAGGACCGACAGGTGTGGACAAGAACGGAATCGGCATCGCACCCATACTTTCGGAGGGATGTGGAATGCATTTACTTACCCAGTTCTCTTCTATTATTCCAATATTATATTTATCATCTCTGCCTGGGTCACTTTGTTGTTTCTGCTCGGCATAAAATTCCTGGAGGGCTGCTAAGGCATGGGAAGACAGCTGGGGGATATCTTCATCATCAGAGTCACTCATCTCACAAATCGTCTATAATCTGCAAATAAATAAGCAAAGGTATTGTGGGGGTATTTTTCCCCTCTCCCATCAAATAACAATTTAGAAATTTTTTATCTCATGGCAAAGGTCCAAACTGGAAGTGGGTTTTATAAGAGAAACTCATATTTAAAATTTCTGAGATCAAACATCTACAGAGGTCGCCTATTGAAATACAGCTCAACAAATGCAGGCTTTTCTTTTATCCATATTCAGTTTTTACAAATGAGATTCTTTTTTTTTTTTTTAAGATTTTTATTTATTTATTTGACAGAGAGAGATCACAGTAGCCAGAGAGGCAGGCAGAGAGAGAGAGGAAGGGAAGCAGGCCCCCTGCTGAGCAGAGAGCCTGATGCGGGACTCCATCCCAGGACCCTGAGATCATGACCTGAGCCGAAGGCAGCGGCTTAACCCACTGTGCCACCCAGGCGCCCCTACAAATGAGATTCTTGTATTTTTAAGACTCCTAGCAGAATGAAATTTTTTACCATAAATATCAAAAGACATTTTGCTTTCTTCTGCCACCCCAATAGCCATATGTGGACATTTCACAGTAGATCCCCTGAATCAGAGATCATTCTGAGTTTGAATGTCACTGTTCAGGTGATCTAAGGCTCATGGGTGTTATTAATAGGGTAAGTGAAGGACAGATAAAGGACGGGAATAGAAAGAGGTATGGAAATTTAAAGGAATGACAAGGAGAAGGGGAAGAAGTAAAACACAGGGAGGGAGAAAAAGAAGGGGTCTTGCAGGAACTGATGGCCAGGTACCACTTCTTGTGGTACCAATGGAGTTAGCCAGACTGGGAGATTAAGGCACAGCTCTGGTTCAGACAGCAAAGCCTTCCCAAGACTCCTGACCACTTCAAGTTCGGGGGGGGGGTCCCAAAACCACCCTCATGTCCAGTAATTTGTTAGACGGATTCACAGAACTCACTGAGAACAACTGTACTCACAGTTCCAGGGAAAAGATACAAATCAGAGCCAGCCAAAGGAAGACATGCACAGGGCAGCGTCAAGAAGAGCTCCAAACAGGAAGCTCCCATCGCCCTCAGGATGCATCACCCTCCTGGCGCAGATACGGGATCATATGCATGGAGTCCTGCCAACCAGGGAAGCTCTGCAGAGTTTCAGTGTCCAGCTATTATTTTTTTTTTAAAGATTTTATTTATTTATTTGACAGAGAGAGATCACAAGTAGGCAGAGAGGCAGGCAGAGAGAGAGAGAGAGAGGAAAGCAGGCTCTCCGCTCAGCAGAGAGCCCGATGCGGGACTCGATCCCAGGACCCTGGGATCATGACCTGAGCCAAAGGCAGCGGCTTAACCCACTGAGCCACCCAGGCGCCCCGAAGTGTCCAGCTATTATTAAGGTTTCACTGTGTTGGTATGAGTGACTGAATGATAGCCCACCTGGATGAAGTCAGTTTCCAGCTGTCCCAACCAGGAGGTAGGGTTGATAAGGCCTCATGGCCCTAATAAATAACGAAGACTTTCCCACAACCTGGGACAGTCTACGTTTTTACAGGTTACCTCCCAAGAGCCTTGGCAAAGCTCAAACCTCTCTTTGAGGTCAAATTCTTTACTACACAGTACCAAACATATTTTTAAGCCAAAAGTTAGATAAGTTTTTTTTTTCTAAGAGCATAAAAACAGCATCTTATTTGCTTTTTAAAATATGCCCAAAGTGTACAGCAAGGGATGTGTTGAAAATCAGCAAAGATTATTCAATAGCTTCGTCACATGCTCCCTTCCTCCTCCAAGGCCTATGGAGGTGTACCTGATTGACAATCTCGGCCTCCTGCCTACGCCACCAAGGGCAGCTGGTAAAATAGCATTCGAACCTGGCAAATTCACCAGGCTTAGGAAAAGGGTTCAAGAGATGCTGAGCAGCCACTTAAAATGAAAAATGCCAAGGTGCCTAAGTGGTACAGTCAGTTAAACCTCTGACTCCTGGTTTCGGCTCAGGTCATGATCTCGGGGTTCTGGAATCCAGCCCCCTGATGGGCTCAGTATGGAGTCTGCTTGAGATTCTCTCTCCCTCTGCCTCTCCACTCATGCTCCCTCTTTAAATAAATAAATAAATATATATATATATATATTTTTTTTTTAAATGAGAAATGCCTGCTAGATGCTGCTTTTGTTCTACTTTTCAAAATCAAAGAGCTAGCCATTCTACATAGGATCCAAAAATACAACCAAAAAACAAAAAACAAAACGAAACAAATAAACAAAAAACCCAAACCAAAAACCTGTATGTATCAACTACTGACAAACCAATGTATTTTCATGAAGTATAAATAGCTTATTGATTTCTTCTTTCCTTTCTTCATCAAACACTCACCTGTAAAGTCTTGTTAATAAAACATCTGGTCACACAATTTAATCTAGGAACATAAATAAACCCTCTATGAGCAAGCAGTTACCCCTCTAGGAAGAGAAGGAGCAAAGCAAAGGTATAAACACTATAACATATTTATAGAAAGTTCAAAAACAAGTAAAATTAAACTATTTAAAGAAGCATATCAACCTATATTTATCAAAGATAGACTAATTTTATTACCAAACCTTCCCAAAGAGAAGACTCGAGGCTGAGAAAATTTACTGATGAGGGGCGCCTGGGTGGCTCAGTGGGTTAAGCCGCTGCCTTCGGCTCAGGTCATGATCTCAGGGTACTGGGATCAAGTCCCGCATGGGGCTCTCTGCTCAGCAGGGAGCCTGCTTCCCTTCCTCTCTCTCTGCCTGCCTCTCTGCTTACTTGTGATCTCTCTCTGTCAAATGAATAAATAAAATCTTTAAGAAAAAAAAAAAAGAAAATTTACTGATGAGTTCTAGCAAGCATTTAAAAAGAAATGTTGATAATTTTATCATCCAGAAAACAGAGGAGAAGGAGTACTTCCCAACTTGTTTAATGAAGCCAGATTAAATCTAACATAAAAACATGTCAGTATACAACCAGGTTCAATTCCTGATTGAGGGTGATCAGATATCAGAGGCAGAGAGGGATGGTGGTTTCTGGTGAAAGTGATTTAGCAAACTTCTTGCTAAAACTAGATTTTACAAAGAAGTGTACGGATGGGCCTAGAAGGTTCAGGAGGCTGACTCAAGTTTGATCAAGCAAACAGGAAACTCTGGACTGCATTCCAAATCAGGCTTGTGGCTTTTTTTTGCAAATCAGATTATTGGGAACACAGCCACACCCTTTGGTTTATATGTCTTACAGTTGTTTTTATGATAAGTTATTATCATAAGTTATTATAAGAAGTTATTACTTTAGTAAATATTTTAATATTTATTACCTGGTTTTTTACAAAAAGTGTTCGGACTCCTAATTTAACAGTTTATTAATTTTTATTTTATTTTAAAAAAGATTTGATTTATTTATTTGACAGAGGGAGATCACAAGTAGACAGAGAAGCAGGCAGAGATAGAGGAGGAAGCAGGTTCCCTGCTGAGCAGAGAGCCGGATGTGGGGCTCGATCCCAGGACCCTGAGATCATGACCTGAGCCAAAGGCAGAGGCTTTAACCCACTGAGCCACCCAGGCGTCCCCCTAGTTTATCAGTTTAAAAGCGAAAAGCCATATGATCATTTGCATGGATACTACAAAAGCTTTTGACAAAATTCAACATCCATTCATGTTAAAAACTGAACAAACTAGGTATAAAAGGGAACTTCAATCTGATAAACGGCACCTACAAAACACATAAGCTTCATACTTTTCTTCCTGGTGAAACAATAAATGCTTTCTCTCTAAGCTCAGGAACAAGGGAAAGGATATTCACTGTCACCACTTTCATTTAAAATTATCCTGGCTTTTCATTAATTCCAGAAGGCAAACTAACAAAACAAAAACAAGCAAGCATAAAGACTGGAAAGGAAGAAATGCCCCTATTTGTAGACATGATTATTTACAGAGAAAATCCTAAGGAAACATTACTCTCATCCAGGTGATCAAAGGTGATAATTCATTATCAGCGGCCTGTAGCCTTGATATACAGTGATGAAAACAGTACTTCATGGTCTTCCCCTCCAAAAAACACATAATCCCCCCCAAAACACATAATCCCAGTGTAAGCATGAACGAAAATCAGACAAACCCCGATTAAGAGTCATCAAAAACAAGAAAAACACAACAGTCACTGCCAAGAAGTGCCTATGTATTACCTAAGGACATCAGAATAAAGTATGGGCTTTGGTTAATAATAATGTAGCAATATTGTTCATTAGGTGTGACAAACGTACCCTATTAGTAGAAGATGTTAATAATGGGAAAACTGGGTATAGGTATATAGGAACTCACTGATATCTTCCCAATTTTTCTGTAAACTTAAAACTATTCTAAGACAAAGTTTATTTTCAGAAAATTTTAAGGAAGCATAACCAACTTCAACAACAAAAACTACTAGAATTAATAAATGAGTTTATTGAAGTCTAAGAGTATAAGATCAATACAGAGAAGTAAATTGCATTTCTAACAGCAAATAAACAGAAATTAAGCTTAAAAGCAATTTCCTATAAAATAGCATAAAAAATACTTAAGAGTATTTAACATAAAGACTGTAAGTCCTCGATACTGAAAATTCCAAAGCACTGTTGAAAGAAATTAGAGAAGACCTAAGTAAAAGGAGAGACATACCACGCTCATGAACTAGAAGAATTAGTATTATTAAGGTGTAAATTCTCCCCAGATTTATCAATACATTCAAAATATCCAAGCAGCAGGGTGTGTGTGTGTGTGTGTGTGTGTGTGCATGCACCTGCATGCACTTATGAGTTTAAATAGAAATTGATATACTGGTCCTAAAATTTATTTAAACATTCATTCATTGAAGGAAATTAAGATGGCTTCCGGTTTTTGGCTATTGTGAATAAAATACTATAAACATCTGTGTACAATTACACTTTTTTGGGGGGATTAAAGCTTTGTTTATATGAACATCAAACAAATCATAGCACTAAACCACTTACCAATATTTTGATTAGTTTCTATATCCTCAGTATTAGAAACAAATGGCCAAAATAAGCTTGGGCAGATAAAACAAGTAAATCGAAAGAATGGAAATGCTGATGAGAATGTAGGGATACTGGTACTCTAAGCTGGTTAATAATTTAAGTTGGCATCAGTTCTATTTGGAAAGAATCAGATATTCTGCATTTAAGGATATTCCTACTTTCTGACCCAATTCTCATTTCTAAACTTCATATTTTGAAATGTTTAAATTCATAGGAAGTGGCAAAACTAATACACTGAGGTCCAAGTATCCCTCACCTATTTTTTTTCTCATTCTAACAACTTAAAATCAGGATATGACTTTAAAAATGATGGTGTATAAATTTAACTGTGGGCATGTTTTCTTAAAGTGATGGTATTCTTATAATCCATAGTATCTCAGATTTGATAAAATATAGTTATCACTGTAACAACTGTAGGCAACACAGTGAATCATCCATGCAGCAGATCCACCATTTTGTATCCTCAACATAAAATGGTCAGAAAGAGATGAAACTGTTCTGAGAGTTGACAATGTCTAAGTGGTATTCATGGGAATGAATGGCGAAAAAGGGTGTGTATAAAGGTTATTAGAGGATTCTGGGAAGACTAGACCAGCTGTACTGGTACAATCTGTCTGATGTAACTATTTTAGAACTGTAGAGTTTATTTAAAGGCTTTCAACTTCCAAAGGAAGGCTCAAGTACAATTAATTTCAGTCAGTTTTGGCACTTAGCTCTGCGGTGGTTACCCATCCCCCACTCCTTATTCCTGTGTCAGGAAGCTGTGCACAGGGTTCTGTTTTGTGTTTGGTCCTAATATATGAAGGAGATTGAGTGAGAGCACAGAGAGATCAATGCCCTTACAAGAAGTGTTTATTATTCAGTTTCCCTAGAAATGAGAGGCATAGTGCACCATAAAGGGCCATACAAAACTTGTCACATGTGGGGACAAAGAAGCAGAGAGAGACCTGGAACTCTTGTCTTTACTGCTAAGGTGGGTGGGAAGAAATTAGGTGGGGATGTACCCTGTTGGGCACAAAGTAAAAACACACATTTTATAGTTTGTGGTTGGGAGGTTTGTGATATGACCTTGACGTGCCCATGAAAACTGGTTTGCAGGGAAGACGGAAACAACTCTGGCCACTAGTTTGGCCCTGTAACTAGCTGGTGCCAAATAAACAAATACAAAGCTTAAGAGCACACAAAGTCCCAGGAGTAGTTTGTATGCAATTTGTGGGAAACAAGGTAGAGAATAAGGGCTCTGTCCTTCAAATATTGGGGATCTGTATACTGATCACTAACAGCTGCTCCTGCATATGGAGGCACAGACACAGTCAAGCAGCCATTAGGGTAAGGCTCCCACTGTGGTCTTTAGTTCCACCTCCAGTTGAAGAAACTTTGAGAGGATTTAAAGGGCCAGCGGTTCTTTTTTTTTTTTTTTAAAGATTTTATTTATTTATTTATTGGACAGACAGCGATCACAAGTAGGCAGAGAGGCAGGCAGAGAGAGAGGAGAAAGCAGGCTCCCTGCTGAGCAGAGAGCCCGATGTGGGGCTCGATCCCAGGACCCTGAGATCATGACCTGAGCCGAAGGTAGAGGATTTAACCCACTGAGCCACCCAGGCGCCCCGGGCCAGCGGTTCTTTCTTCACTTTATTTTTCTCTTGTTCTCCTTTGGGAAGCCAAACATTTAAGGACAAGATCATTATAAAAAGGAACTACATATTTAGAAAGTCACTTAAAATCTTCCCAGGAAGAGGTAGAGGCTCAGAAAAAAACCTGAGAAGACCTTAAGTTTACACCACAGGCTGATACACAGCACAGACAGCCCTACAACATCAAAACTCCAAAACAATAAACAGAACAATAATAAAATCAGTAAATCCTTGAGAAGGGGAAGAATCTAATTTCCAGAGTTACTACCAGTTTTCAACAACAACAACAAAATAATCACAAGGCATACAAAGAAATTGGAAAGTATAGCCCATTCAAAGGAAGAAAGTAAATCAAGAAAAACCATAGCTGAGAAAGATCAGATGGTGGATCTACTAGAGAAAGACTTTAAAACATGTTAAAGAAACTAAAGGAAGATGTGGGAAAAGCTAAGAAAATGATGTATGAACAAAATGGGAATATCAATAGAGACAGGAAACATAAAAAGAAACTTAAAGAGTCCAGAGCTAAGAATTACAATTACTGAAATGAAAAATTCACTAGAGGAATTCGAAGGCAAATTAGACAGAAGAATCAGCAAACCTGATGATAAGATAATTAGAACTACTAAGTTTGAGGAAAAGAAAGAAAGAAAAAAAAAGAATAAAGAAAAGTGAACAGAACTTAAGGGCATATACCAAGTAGACCAAAATACACACTGTGGGAGTCTCAGAAAGAGAGGAAAAAGGGACAAAGCAATTATTTGAAGAAATAATGGCTGAAAACTTCCCAAATTAGGTGAAAGACAGAACTATAAACATCCAAGAAGCTTAATGACCTCTTTAGTAGAATAAACTCAAAACACCCACACATAATAAAAATAACTATGGAAAGCCAAAAATACAATCTTGAAAGCATCAAGACAGGGTACTTGTCACATAAAAGGGATCACCAAAAGGGATCATTAGTAGATTTCTCATCAGAAATGTTGGAGGCTAGGGCACCTGGGTGGCTCAGTGGGTTAAGCCACTGCCTTGGGCTCAGGTCATGATCTCAGGGTCCTGGGATCGAGTCCCGCATCGGGCTCTCTCTCAGCAGGGGGCCTGCTTCCCTTCCTCTCTCTCTGCCTACTTGTGATCTCCCTCTGTCAAATAAATAAATAAAATCTTGAAAAAAAAAAAAACAAACAAACAAAAAAAAAGAAATGTTGGAGGCTAGAAAGGAGTGGACTGATATACTTAAAAAGTGCTGAATAGAAAAAAAAGAAAAAATCAACCAACAACGCTTATCTGATGAAAATGTCCTTCAAAAGTGAGGGAGAGGGGCACCTGCGTGGCTCAGTGGGTTAAAGCCTCTGCCTTCGGCTCAGGTCATGGTCTCAAGGTCCTGGGATCGAGCCCTGCACCGGGATCTCTGCTCAGTGGGGAGCCTCCTTCCTCCTCTCTGCCTGCCTCTCTGCCTACTTGTGATTTCTATCAAATAAATAAATAAAATCTTAAAAAAAAAAAAGTGAGCGAGAAACTGACATTCACAGATAAACAATAGTTGAGGGAGTTCGTTACCACTAGACTACCCCTGCAAAAATTGGTACAGCGAGTCCTCTAGTTAAAATGAAAGTACACTAGACAGGGCGCCTGGGTGGCTCAGTGGGTTAAGCCTCTGCTTAACCCTTCGGCTCAGGTCATGATCCCAGGGTCTGGGATCGAGCCCCGCATCAGGCTCTCTGCTCAGCAGGGAGCCTGCTTCCCCCCTCTCTGTCTGCCTCTCTGCGTACTTGTGATCTCTCTCTCTGTTAAATAAAGAAATAAAAAAATCTTAAAAAAAAAAAAGAAACAAAGAAAGTACTCTAGACAGTGACTCAAAGCCGTATGTAGAAGAAATAAAGATCTCATAAAGGTAAATATATGGGCAATTATGAAAGTAATTTTATTACTTTTATTGTAATGTCAATTTATAACTCTACTCTTTGTTTTCTACATGATCTAAGAGACCAAGTGTCTATCAACAGATGAATGGATACACATACAAAGGAATATTATTCAGCCTTAAAAAGGAAATAAATTTGACACATGCTACAATATGGATGAACCTTAAGGACATTATACTAAGTGAAAAAAGCCTGTCACAAAAAGACAAATACTCTATGATTCCACTGTCAAATTCATAAAGGCAGCAAGTGGAATGGTGGTTGCTGGGGGATGGGAGAAATGGGAAGCTGTTTAATGTGTATAGTTTCAGTTTTACAGGAAGATGAAAAGAGTTCTGGAAACGGATGGTGGCAGTTGGTGCACAACAGTGCTGAATATATTAACGCTACTGAGCTGTACACTTAAAAATGGTTAAGATGGTAAATTTTATGTTACATGTATATTATCACAATAAAAATATTGAGGGAAATGTTATTAGCATGGATATCAATGGATGGTTAAGTAAGGTAATTAAATTATATTGTTGTCATGACTCTGGGGAATAAGTTCTCCCGTAGGCAAAGAAAGGAAAAAGAGCACTGAAGGTAGAGGACATAGACTTTGCAACAAGTGTTTGGTAAAAGAACTGATGCATTATACAGTTTCAAGTAGATTAGGAATAATCTCAAAAGAACTGCCTACTAATTCAGCAATAAAATAATGTTTGCAATGAACTAATTTGAATTTTGTTGTTTTATAGTTTTGTTTATATTTAATTTGAGAAATGTATTAAGTTCTGTAGATGTGGAAGAATCTGTGGTGAACAGATGATGCAGACAGCAGGATGAATTATTTGCCTTTGAGGTTATAATTTAAAATAAAAGTAATTTAAATCAACATAGAGGGGTCTGCAGCAGTCCCACGGAGCAATGGTATGAAGACTTTAAATGAGCAATTTTAGTTTACTGCAAAAAGCACAAAGAATAAATTTTTAGGAAAGCATACCAGGAGCTATCAGGCTGGAGAATTTCCAGGGGGAAATTCCAAAGATTAGTGTGTTGTGCATGCCGAACCAAGAGAGACTAAGAAAACATAGCAAACTGATCTGCAACCTACTAAAAGGTCTCATTTTGGTTTGGTGTTTCAGGATTAAGAATCTTTTCACACAATCCAGCATCTCCTGGCAGAGTTGAAGTATACAACCAGTTCCTGATCAAAGCTACACTATGCTACTGTCTAGAAGAGGTAAAGGACAAAAAAAAGTATGTGTGTGTTAGTGTATATACATATGTATATGTATATACATATATGTATGTATGCACACCCATGTACATTGTATAGGCACATGTACGTACATCTATCCCTGATATAGACAGGAAAATTTGAATTTTTATTTACTATTACTAAGCATTTTCCACAGCTCCATTTGTGAAGAAGGGCTTTCAAACTGCAGCTTGAAATAAAACCTGAAAACCATAAAAAGAAACCAGTTTATGTTTAAAAAAAAATTCTAAAAAGCAGTTTAAGAAAACTGTCTACTTTCACTGCAAATTATACTCCAATTTATAGGCAATTTATCCAATCTATAGCTTAGTATGGATTGTGTTCCAAAATAAAATATTACATTAAAGCTGACCAAATCCATTCATTTGGTAATCAGTTATTGAGGTACTGCGTATTCTTAGTGATGGAAATCAAAGTCCCAGTCCTCTTGGAGCTTATATTCCAGTGAGGCACAGACTATAAGCAGTAAAATGTGTTGGATGATAGTAAGATCAATAGAGGAACATGTGGAGAGTGGAAGGGGCTGCAATTTTAGCAATCATAGACTGTTTTCTACCTTAATAAAGTGAGTTCAAGATTGCATCACTTGTTAAGTGGGAGAAATTTAAATCTGCTTATGTAATAAACATTGCTACAGACTAAATGAAATGAACTTTGGTTTCAATATTCTCACTTTTTTACTTAAGTCACCACTTTATCGTATCTTTAGCATTGCTTAAAAACAATGGTTTTTAAGTGGGTTTATGAAATTGATGTGAAAGAGATTTTCAAGTCCAGAAAAGTTGGGAAGTGCTATGTCATATTATTAAACTGATGCTGAGTCTCATATGGCTCATACATAAGAATGGTGGTTCTCATGGATTTTGTACCCCCGCTGCCTGCCCCAGAAGGGGAGTATTTGGCACTGTCTGGAGAAATTTCTGGTTGTCAGAAGAGTGTGTGTGTGTGTGGGGCGGGGGGTGACACTGGTATCTAGTGGGTAGAGACCAGGAATGCTGGCAAATACCATGTATTTATAAGACAACCCTCCACAAGGAACTACCTGACCTCAAATGTCTACAGTGCCATGGTTGAGGAAAAGACAAATCATTGTGATAATATGGTGAGTCCTCTATTAGAAAAGAGCCATTCACCACCGTTAGTGCAATGGGATCAGAATGAAGAGCATGAGTGGGCGAACAGAAGTGAAGCAGGAGGCACTTTAACTTGGCCTTGAGGGAGAAGAAAAGATGAAGAGTGAGGACTGCAGAAGGAACAGCATGAACAAAGGGCTGGAAACATTAACTTACAGCATCAGTAGGGATTAGCAGGCTCCTAATGGACTGTGGTTTCTTTCTATTTCTTTAAAGAGTATTTAACTCAAAGTAACTAATTTAATCCTAAAAAGTAATGTGTAAATCCAATTACACTTCAAATATATAAAATTCAATCTCCATATATTAAATTTACTAAAGCAAGCCACTCCCTGCCCCACTGTATAAATTCATACAGTTTCATATTGTCATCTGCAAGCTATTTCAGTCAAGGCAGTGTGATTCAGTGGAAAGAGCACTAGGAAAAACCCCCAGGTTTAGGGCTCATCTCAGAGCCTGAGTAAATGGGTAGGGGGTGTGGAGGGAGGGAAGGGAAATCTGAGGTAGTCTGTAAGGTTCCCTCTGAAAATGGGTAAGAATGGCCTAGATGTTTCCTAATTAGTTTTGCATATTGCCCTACGACTCTATCCTTAATCCCATTTACTGTCAGAAAAGGGCCAAAATCTTTCATTTTCATCTTTGTATACGTAGTTACCCTGCCTAAGATGCTTTCTTCCCTCTCGTTTTCTAAAATTCTATTTATCCTGTTATTTTAAGAAATTAACTTTAAAAAAGGTAAAATTTACCTACAGTTTAATACAGATCATAAACGTACAACACGACGAACTGCTTTGTGTACCTCCACGAAATCACAACCCCTGTCAAGATATCCTTCTGATCTTACACATCCTCCCTTTCCCCTGCAAAGTGTCCCCCATCCCAGCTAGGTCCCTTACTGTGATCCCTGTAGGAGACGCTACTGCCCTTTAGTAACCGCTAAGTTTCCCGTGTTCCCGCCTGTCCCGGGGAGCTGGGGCCTGGTCTACGCCACTAAACACCCTGCGCCCAGCAGAAGACCTGCCTCCTAAGGCCCCAGGAGACAGGGGCGGAGGCTTGAACGTCCGGGACAATGAAGTAAATAGCAGTAGGCCCCAGTTCCGTTTCTGATCGGAGGGGAGTTCTCGTGCTGCCCTGGCCTGGGGGTTGACTCTTCCCCGCACCTGGACTGCCTAAGCCCAGCCGTGCGGACCTTCCGGGGCCGGGGCCCACGAGGCCGGGTCTCATACAACAGCAACCAGGTTCCCCTCTCAGCGCGGCAGCCATCCCCAGACACCACAAATTGAAACCCCTCCTCTTCCACTGCACTGGAGAAAGAGTCACAAGAGAAAAAGAACCACAATCGATTCCGAAGCCGCTGAACAGCGCAGAAACTACCCCACCTTGGCAACCGGGATCTTCCACTCACAAGCCACACGTGCGCAGTCACTCAGTGATAGGACAACGGGCGGGGCCGGGCCGTGCTGCATTCGCGCATGCGCACAGCCTCCCGCCCGAGGGCGCTTCCGGAAAGCCGGTGAACGCGGTTTCTTCCAGGCCTTCCAAGTCCCGCTTTACGAGACAAGTACTGACTCTTGATGGAACTGTTTCCTCTCGTTTCTCTATCTTATAAATTACACCTAAGAATGGTGGCAATAGACAAGATTTAAGGTTTTAGATTCCCTTCAAATTAAACGTATTCCAGGTAGCTTATTTTGCACTTGAAGCTAGATGCCCGTTTTACAACATTAAATTCAAACCTCTGTCTAGTTTACCCAGTCTTAATACAGGAATTTAAAAAAAATTTTTTAAATAGAGGCACTAAGACATTAAATTGAGGCTTTGTAATATTGACAGAATTAGAGGCATTTTTCATTTGGGGGTTAGCTATAGAATGCAAGAGATATAAATGAGCGCAAGATCTGATTGGTGAACGATGACATGCTGAAATAAGACCCGCTACTAATTTGGCAAACAATGTAATTATGAGGCAACAACATTATCCATGAAAATAACAGATACTTTTTGGTCAGCTGACCTGCTAGGAGTCCTTCAGAGCCTTCAGAGTTGAGTGCCTTCAATGTGTAAGACATCTAGCATACAGTACCTACCACATAACACATAGAGTGAGAGAGGTTCCCTTCCAGCTTCACTGTCACCGAAACTCAAGGGAGATACTTTTCCATTCCCCAAGGCAATCAATGTTATGTTCCTACCTTCCTTTATCAATTTTATGATCTTGCTAAGTTATGTATTTTCCAAATAGCTTTAAGTCCTTTTTTTTTGGATGAGGATATAAATAAATTGCTCAGCTGCCAAATGAGGACATTCAGTAGTTCATAAAAGAGGTTTACAACTTTGTTGAGTACCATAATTTTAAGTACTATTTGCAGGTCTGTAACATGCTTTATTTACTTTGAATGCTTCGAACTTAAGACAAATCTACTAAATATTTCAAAATCAGTTGTAACTTAGCAAAGAGGCTGTAAAGAAAATATATAAAACTAAAAGAAATCAGTAACATGAACAAGGAAACAATAGCCAACTTTTATGGCAGTACATTTTTACAGAGGTAGTGTCCATACATATGAGACTGCCTTGGCTTGTAAATTATCAGAAAATTGATGCTAAAGCAAATCACTTTTGGTTTGAAACATCTTTTTAGGGGCTCCTGGGTGGCTCAGTCATTAAGTGACCTCGACTCAGGTCATGATCCCAGCGTTCTAGGATCAATGCCGTATCAAGCTCTCTGCTCAGTGGGAGCCTGCTTCTTCCTCTCCAGCTCCCCTGTGCTTGTGTTCTCTCTCTTGCTATCTGTCATAAATAAATAAAATCTTTAAAAAAAGGAAAAGAAACATCTTTTTAAGCTTTCAAAGTTTCAATTGCTTTCATAACGTGTGAGACACAAGGTAGCTTCATGTGATGTGTACAGCTACGTTATTTTTATAAATAAAGTGACCTACATGTCAGGAAGTTCATATAATTATACCTTCACCAAGAGTGCGGACTGCCCAGACAGCACATCTCTACTGCATGAAGATCAGAATTTTCCTGGTGAAATGTTTGCATTGTAATTTATTGGTTTTTGAAAATCATTAAGAAATGTAAAACATCAAAGGCAATTTATTATTGAAGTAAAGTGAAGATTATCTGTCAAGTTAAACTAGACTTGAAAGATGCTTTCAAATCAGTTTCAATCCAGGAATTACTCCTTTGTGTATTCAGAAACTATTTTTGTTCATCTTGCTACTCTTCAGAAATGGTACATAAAAGGAATGAAGATTACTTTGAAAATGTTTCGTAAATGAACTTTAGCTTCGTTTTTCCCTTTCTAAAAAATAACTAGTAATTAACCATAATTACAAGAACACAGTCTTTTTCTTCCATTCAAGTACTGTATAACCAGATTATTCAACCTAAGCATGTTGCAAAGGATGTTCACTAGAATTCTAGTCCCATGCTTTGAGAAGAAACCATTAAATAAGCTGAAGAAAATCTCTTTAAGATCTTCTAGTTTCCAATGTGCATTAGTGTAGTAAAGCTTTAGCTTCACATAGTAAAAACAAAAAAACAACCAAAAAAAAAAAAAAAACCCACTTGGTTTATTTCTCCAATTTATTTGATAACACTAAGTCATAAAGAATTAGTGATTCGTGAAACTTCCTTTAGGAATCACTTTAGGATTGTTATTGTTGTAGGAACAGAAGCTGAATATTCAACAGAAATGAAACCACTGACTTAATCGATTTTATCATATAGAAAAGAAGAAACAATAAATACTATGGTGAACTCTATCCCAGTATCAACATGGTGGTTTGGCTAGGGCTAGAAGGTCACATTTTACTGATGTGTAGGTGTCACAGTATTTGAAAGTAATTAATGACAATCAGGTATTAGACTTTGTATTAGGTCACATTTATTGATCAAAATGTGTTCTTGGAAATAATCTTTAAATATAATGGAATCTGCTGAGCATCTACTATTATATCCATTACCGTGTTTAAAATTTTTCCTTTGGGAAGAATTAACAACACGTATAGTCCTATGATATAAGTGATAGGCCCATGGAAATTAACATAAACCCTAAATAGCTTAGTTAGGAATTGAATCTAAGTCTCTCTGCCTTTCCCCTGTACTGTATCAGTTCAAAAGGCTTTACCAGGTGAGTCCTCAGAAAGGACCATCCAGGGCAATGCAGTTATAAGCAGATGTACAAATGAGTATTGCAGCCTAAGATCTTAGGCTTACTAATAGGAATATCTGAAGATTCACCTGGCAAAGTAAATGGACATGAAAACCATGAAAACTTAAAACCACTGACTACTGTGGAAAGAATATTTAGCACATCCCTATTTAAGTGTGCTTCACTTCAGTTTTTTCATTCTTTAACTCCAGGAATCATCAGTGACTTACCTCTGTTCATAGTCATGCTAGTCATTAAAACTAATTTACCTGGAAAGAAGTCAATAGGAGGTGAGACATACGCTGCTATTAGTACTGTATGGAATTTCTGAGCCAAAGATGTTCTCATTGGTTTCACTGAACATGTTTTTGCTTCCACTTAGCTTTAAAAGAAAGTCAAACTGGGGGCGCCTGGGTGGCTCAGTGGGTTAAGCCGCTGCCTTCGGCTCAGGTCATGATCTCAGGGTCCTGGGATCGAGTCCCACATCGGGCTCTCTGCTCAGCAGGGAGCCTGCTTCTCTCTCTCTCTCTCTGCCAGCCTCTCTGCTTACCTGTGATCTCTCTCTGTCAAATAAATAAATAAAATATTAAAAAAAAAAAGAAAGTCAAACTGAACTGCCATTTGATATTACAAAGAATGCACAAGACCCAATCTGGGAAGCTATGCTTAAAACATAAAGAAAAATGTAACATAATCTAATTAATGCACCAGAGGCATTATTCACAAATGACTGTATTTTTAGAGAGAATCATTAAAGATGAATTTTTAAAAAAACTTTTATATATGGGACCTTAAATATCACCTATGGCTCTCTTCAAATGACAGGTGATTAGTCTGTGCCTAACGTCCCTCCTTAATAATGAAAGAGGGTGAAACAAAAATTCAACATATACTCTTACTCTGTCCCTTAAACAACCTGCTTTTTCTTTATCTACCCTTGGAGTAGAATCAAATTTCAACATAATCTAAGAAATACCAAAATAAATCAATGAATATTCAAAGCAAAATCAAGTTTAAAATCAGTATATTTCAAGCATTTGCTTTTCTTTAAAAAAATTAACTTTCCACCGCACATGTTTACAAGACTTAAGACTGGAGAAAGGGTGAAAGTCTGTTAAGTCTAACACAGAACAGGATGGTAATTCTCCACTTTCCCTGAAAGCCCAGAAAGAATGACCCAAACTACTAATAATATTTACTACAAATATGCCCAAATCCAGTGATTTGACTAATAACTCTGGAAATGTTTGTAAGTCTGTGAAGTGAAATAAAAAAATAAATATGCTCAATATTACAGAACATAAACAAAACTTTTTCTTTCTGAATTCTGAATACTCTATTAGGGTTGGGGTGTTTTCCCAAAAGGTAATGCAAATTTTTATCTATACAGATATGTCTCGTGTTTTTTATTCAAAATTATCTTATGACTGTGTAATGTTCCCAGTGTCAAACATCCTATGAAGTAAATGAACTAGCACCATTTCAATAAGCTTCATAAAACAGTCTAGCTAAATACCCATGAACAAATCACACATGGTCAAAACAAAAATGTAATAAAAATATTTAGTGAAAAGACACATTTAACTCCCATTTATGGATTTTAAAAATACAAATAAAATTTTATCAATTTGATATTCAGCTTGTAACTGGCTCAATACATAGCCTTGATTTATTTCCTAAAATCATACTGTAGCATCTTTTGAAAAATTAAATGCAACTTTATACCTTCAGTAATGTTAATAGAGGTAAATATTTAAACAGTATACTCATCCCTGGGTTTCTTAAAAAAACTGAAAAGTCTTAGTGTAAGTTTAAAATTTTAATATTTATAAATTTAAAAAATTTTACACGTGCTGAATGGTAGCAGTGCTAACATTTTGTGACCACTAAACCACAAACTCACTGCATGGAGCTTCTTTCTTTGTACAGAGAACCAAATCATTAATACCAGTATTTGCAATCTGTCATAATCTTATGTGGTAAAAAAGACACCACGCCAGGAAGCCTAGGCTCAGAACACACTTGAGGTCAGATCCCCATCAGGTACATGGTGCAGATGCAGTATTTTTAATTTCAGGTTAGGAAAATATGCTATTAGTACACATCTGATAGCTCTTAATAGCTAAGAGGCCTAAGAATATATGTTGAAAAAGAAACAACAAATTCTCTCTACTGGTGGAAAGGCCTGGGAATAAGTGAAGCACAAACCCCATTGGGTGAGGTGGATGAAGATGGTTTCTGATGGAGTCTAAGAAGTCTAACGTGCCAGCTGCACCTCCCAAACACCACTGAAGCGGTCGTGGAATATTTCAGTCTATCCAAAAGTAGAGAGAGTTACAGGCCAGAAACAGATTACTTCATCCATCCTCTTTAAAAAAAGAATGGATGCCCATTATTAGGTATCTTTACCTGAACCAAATATATTCTTTGGCTAAGTATGTTATGGGTTCCCATTATCATCAATGAGGAATATTTCATATTTCTCACATCTAAATTTAAATATTTAAAGTTCAGCTTTCACCAGGGTATTTCAAATTAATTTGAGCTCAGCAACATGCCTAATTTGGACATTTTTTAATTTTAGAAAATCAACTTCTGAAGAATTCTTAAATGTAGTGTTTTACCAAATCAGAGAATACCCACTTGTATTTTAAAATAATTTAAAACATTATTATATCCTCAAATCAGCTATGCTGTTTTGTAGAAGAATTTATAGAAAATTATGTTAAAAAACTTACATCAAGTCAGTTCCTTATTCTGTTAAAAAAAAAAAAACCACAAACACTAAGAAGTTCTGAGGTTCCTTCTGCTTTAACAGTTAATATTTTATTCAGGAACCAATAATAATAATTATCTGTCAGAGACAGCTAACTTATAAGGTCTAATGACAACCACCCCTAATGATGGAAGTGGCAAACAGAAACAAGTAAAACTGTTTTAAAAGGGTTTTTTAAGGGTTCAACTGACAGTGAATACTAGGATACTCAAACCTGAAATCCTTGAAACTGAAAGATAGTTCTCTTCAATACTTGAGGGATTCATATAAGTATTAACCGAAATGGGAAATATGGTGATATTAGAAAGACAAAGACTCGATGTCTTGGTAAAAGAGAAAATTCAATCAAAGACTGTAAGGGGAGTGTTAAATATTGCTGGCTGGAGGGGGAAGTTATAATAATAGAGATGCTTGGTTGTGAAGTAAAAACTAAAAAAAAAAAAGATGTAACCATCTTATCTGAACAGAGCAATGTAATGTAATTAGATACATGGTTTACAATGAAATAAGACTAAATTCTTAAAATTTGAGAACTATTGCAAAGTTTTTTTTTTTTTTTTTTTAACATGTCATACTTTATACCAGACAAAAAAACTCAATGCAGTGATGTTAACATGCTCCCCCTGTCTTCCAAGAGATTAAGAGACAGCAAGGCAGAAAGACCGGGATAAATGTGTTGAGAAGGACACTGTCAAATACTGCCAAATAGTTTAGCTACCCAGGCAGCCACCTATCCAGAAGGACTGTAAAGACAAACTAATCTTTTTAACAGAGCTACAAAGAACACAGTTACAGGTGCTGTTACATGGATACAAATTGTGAAAGGACCAAGTCCCTAGTGATTGTGCAGCGGGACTCTGTAGAGACTCTGTAGAGACTCTGTTTGGGAAACAAATGGGAAAGGAAAATAAAAACAGAAATAAGTCAAATAAAGAATGAACTGAAAACTGTAAGTTAAAGGATACTATATATGAACAACAGAAATTTTGTAAAACACAAAATTCTTCAACAGTGTCCCTTTAACATATAAAAAGGGGGACAAAAATAATATTTTTGTTTTTAAAACTCTTTTTAACAACTTAGTTTAATAATATAAACCAATTTACTGGAATTAAGCCAATGTTCTTTATATCCACTGGGCCAAGAGCATTGAAACAAAACCCCTCAAAACCAGAGCCAGGAAACACAGCCAAAGACAAAACTGGACAAAGTAAAACAAAGGACCCAAACTAAGCAAATATTCAACCAGACAAACATACACAAACACCCTGAAAAGAAGTCTTAGCCATTACAATTAAAGTTGCTCCCCCATTACCTAGAAAATGGTGGTGGCTGTTTTTCCCATTTGCCACTAAACAACATTCTGGAGATACTGAAGTATCATTTGGTCCAATATGAAGTAAATCTCACTTTAACTGAAACTGATCTAATGAAACTGCAGTATTGTAATAACATCTGGACCAATTCAGCAGATACATTTCTGTCTATAGAAAAGTTATTAAATGCTGATGCCTTTTTATTTAACAAGTCATTTCTTTCCTACTCACCTTTACTCTTAACAATCTGATTATAGTTTTGTCATGGCCAGCAGACCCACCCAGTCAGTTGCATATTTCAGCATCCTTTGGCAAAGGGACTATATTACTTAACACACAGATACCTACAGCTCACAACTACTGAGAAAGCATTAGGGAGCTGGGAAACATAAAACACCAAGAACACTGCCACATCAGACTTCACGTTAAGGGGAGAAAAGAAGAAATTAAAAAATAAATGCACTTGTTTGAAGTATTTTTAAAAATATAGTATGTGTATTTCATGAAGAGTGATGTTAGTTTTTTCCTACCTGTCTTTTAAAATATTTTTGTTCCACCTCAGTTGTTATTTAACAGTGATAGAATTAAGAGTAATGTTCCTTACAAAGTTACGGCCCCAGGCTTTGCATTCACTCGTGTCTAACGTCACATGCACGGGGTGGGTGTTAATTTTGATGCTCCAGTTTTGTTAACTATAATTGTTAGTAGCACAGAGTCATACAAAGTTTTGCACAGCATCTCATGTGAAGGTGCATATACTATATGCAATTCAGATATCAACACTACATTCGAAGGACAGTTGAGCGTGTTCAAGAACACAGAAGGAGAAAGCCCACCCCTTGGAAGCACAGCTGCAGAGTGCGCCTGCACCACAGTCCTCTGTCACTGTGCTGTGGGATTTCTGACACTGAAGTAGGCAGAGTTTCATATGCTGCAGTTTATAAATTAGCTTTCATTTCCATAATTTAAGCTGGCACATAGAATTAAGTGGAGCATGGCAGCAGTACAAAAGTCCTGATTAGAAAAGTCAAACTAGAGGATCTAAATAGGAATTTTTCAATCTCTTAAATTAAATTTACATGGCTCCTGTGAAATGAGGAGAATGTCCACTCTAGCATAATTATTGCCCCTAATGCCCCAATGTATAATAGTCTGTATGAATCAGTAATTCACATCCTTTAAAATAGTTATTGCTTAAGCAAGCCATTCAGATAGATTAGCCATGGCTACATGGCTGAAGAGATACATACTCAAAAAGTTAGACTACAAATGAATGAGCCTTTCATTTCACTCATAAACCCACATAAATACACGATCAAAAGGGCACCAGGTTCATAGCAGCTAACACCCTAAACCAACTCTGAAGCATCAAGACTTGATTTCTTACTAAAACAAATCTGCTCTTTTTTGTATTTTCTTCTTAAAATTAAGGCAATGAAATGGCTACAGTTCCTAAAGTTCTTTTTATGGAACAAAAATATACATGTATTTTCCTCCTTAAGTTCAGGCATCAGAGTATGATTAGAGACCTGCATTATACAAAACCTGCGACACCAGGGATGTTACAAAAAAGAAAGAGCGAGAGCGTGTGCTCTAAGAAGCCAACAAACACCCGGTGTGTCTTCTTCCTGCTCAATTATAAACCTTATCATCAAAGGGAGGAAAAGTCTGAAAGCACAAAACCTCTTAGGAGTTTCCAATGTCTTTTGCATTGATTCAAAACTTTTGGGGTGGCAAAGAGGAGGGGCTTATTAAGATGAAGAATCCAAGGCCCAACACAGAGAAATTATGACTCTGAGGATTTACAGTTGGACCCAAGAACTACCTTTTCAACCAGCTCCTTGAGTGATGCAGGTGATCTATGGACAACATTTTGAGAAATAACAGGGAGCATATGTCCATCTAATATTTAATTTAACAAAAATTCTAAACTTTGGCTAGCCACCTAATGTTTTGATAAGGGGGGAAAGGCACTGAATATGCATTTCATGGTGCCATATCTGTTTGCACATATATGGAATTGAAAATCCTAAATCACCATTCAAAATCTACAAGACATATATGACATATTGTGGCTAACACCCAACAGCAGAAGCTGATTCAAAGTGACCTCTCCTGTTTCACTGCATCAAATATCAAACTTTCAGGCTCTCTGAAATCCAAAATGGCCAAGGAACTGAAGAACAGGACAAGACTCAAGTCAGCTTTTAGCAATTCAGTGCACTTTGCAGAAAGATCTAAATTATGCATAAAGTTTTGTTGTTTATTTTACACAAAGGAGACCACCAACATTTGCCATAAATTCTTCTAAACTCTTTAGGAAGGCCATCTTCTGCTTCCGATCTAGCGTAGGAGGAGTGCTGCTTGCAGTGAGTTTGTTGAAGGCATCTGCTAATCTCTGGTAAATAACTGGGTCTTGTTGACTTGACAGTAATGTTTCAACCAATTCAGAGTATTCAGCCTATTGAAGAGATAAAGTACACATAAGAACATTTATCTTCTTCAAATGTCACACAATAAATCACATCAGGTACTGCCTTGTGGAATTCTGAAAGGCAGGATGTAACAGGTCTTTTCTCTTATATTAAAGTATAACTGTCATATAACATTATATTAGTTTATGTACATAATAACTCCATATTTAAATACATCGTGAAATGATCATGACAACTCTTTTTAACAGTTAACATTTACTGAAAGTTTATATTTCAAGTACTGTTCCAGTCATTTACATTCATAACTCACTTTTTATAACAATCCTATGAGGTAGGTACTGTTTATACTTCTGTTCCATAGATGAAGTTCTTACATACAGTGATAGAAGTAATATGTCCAAGACTGCACTGCACCCCCCTTTTTTTTTGATTGCACTGCTTTTACAGCAAGAATCCAGGCTGCTTGGCTCCAGAAGTCATACAATTACCAATGTTGCTGTGTTCCTCTTCTCTGTTTTCCAAGCACATTTTTCATATTTATTTTGCATTTTATATATAACCTAAGTCTGCAACCTGACTTTCAACAGTTTTCCAGAGGTTTATATAGACATCCTGTCGACTCAGTTCTGAGGACAGCAGAGTCACACAAAGGCAGACAGGAGTTGTTTGTAAGGAGGTGGCATAGTGGGAGGACTGTATTTCAGTCCTTTCTCAAGGTGGAAGCAGGACACTTTGACCAAATGTAGCTCCAAACCAGTAATGGACCCAATGGCTCTGGGAGAAAGAGAATAAGAAACACAGGAACATGGGAGTGGGGTGGGGGTGTATGTGTAGAGATTCTGTTTCTAATGCCCTCTATATAAAAGCCTTATATAGAGGAGTAGGTGTGGGGTTAAGGGACATTCAAACAAAACAGCTTTTCAAGAAAAAAAGGGACCTGACACTACTTTTCATTAGCTCCTTGGGATATCATGATATCCCAAATGGTGAAATGAAATGTTAATTACGTTTGGAAAGGAAGAGTAAGGCACAGTAGCCATCCTTGACCTACAAGCATGAAACCAGGATGGCCACCTGAAGTGCTCTATCCAAGGAACAGACCTCTCACAGAGGAGTGAGTATAAACTCAAATCATTTCCCAAAATGATAGCCCCTCTAGGGCCAGACCCAGCAAGATTTTATATTAGCCAAACCTAAAGCCCTGCTCTCCTTTCTACAATGTGTAAATCTTTTTTTTTTTTTTTTTTTAAGGCAACTGAAATGCAATGGCTTATATCTACAGGGAAAAGACACCTATCCTCCTACTAAGCAATAAGGAAGTAAGAGGACAGCAAAAAGCCACAGACCTGAGGTGGGCACCATCTGCAGAAAGTAGTACCTACAGAACACAAGACCTGAAGTCCCAGAATAACTTCAGCTTGGGGTGCAGGTCGCATAGGAAGTCTATAGGGAGTCTTTAAGTAACACGAAAGGCCTCAAAATCCTATCTTTATTAAACAGGTAAATAAAATCAAACTCCAAGTGCCACTCACAGCAAATACTATGGACTCTAAACAAGGACGGGGGGGAAAAAAAAAAAAACACGCCAAAGCCTTTTTGTAATAACAATAGTAAAAAAAAGTAAATCACTTAGTCATGAGGGACATTTACATGTGCTTGGTGGTGGGGGTGGGGAGACCAAAAAAGGGGAAAGGAGTGTTGGGTAACTAAGGCAGCTGATGGATGACCCAATATAGTTTTTCTCATATATCTGAAGGGACTAGGGAAGGGACTGAAATATTGGAATACTGGAATAGGGAAGGGACAGGTGAGCTAGCGTAACTTTTCTTCCATTATATTAACCCCCAGTGAATGAGTACTTCAGAGTCTTTAAAGGCTGAACAAAATAAAATGAAACAATATATTCTTTTCCATAGTGCAATATGAAGTAATACACTTTGAATACTGTGACAGAAAATACACACTGCTGATTTCCATGTTTTCCTAAGACAAACTCCTCTGGGTCCACAGTCTTACTCATCTGGTCTCCCTTGTACTATGAGTTCCTCAAGAACAAAAACCATGTCACTACTATTCATTCAGGCTGATTCCTGGTTTCTAGCACTTGTTTAAGGAAAAGCTTTAGGGCAGCAATCAATGCAAATGATGATTCACAACAGTGGAGAAAGGAAAAGAAGTCCTTATTAACTGACAAACAGACTGTCAAATAAACACAGAAAGTCAGAAGTGACAAGGAAATAAATACAGCCTCACCAAAACAGAACAGAAGCAATGAGTCACAGATTCTCTAAGAACTACAAGTTTTAAAGGCCCACTGTCTGTATGAATAATCTCCTTGCTAAAAAAAATGAGCAGAGTCCCATGAAAACACTTGTGTCCAGTACCTGATGCAAGCACACCAATGTGTAGAAAGCTTCACCGGCTGCAGTGGTCATCTCTGTGTTGTGCTTTTGCAAAACCAGCATATCAAAAACCAGCTGAAAGTATACAACATAAAACATCTAAATAAAAATATATGATTATCATACAGTCTTCCAGCCCCTCCCCATTCCAAAAAAAAAAAAAAAAAGAGGGGTGGTAGTTGTTCTTACTTATTAAATAAATCTGAAAATTAAAGAAAAGTTTTTTAAAAATCCAACCATAAGGGGCTGTTACCTCTTGCTGTGATAAACGAAATCATCAAGTGACCAAATTCCCTGTTACTTTTAACCACTCTGATTTTCAAAAACACACAATAGCAGAGAATAATGTATTCAGGGAATTATAGCCAGAAAGCACAGTGAACAAAAAGTAATGATTTCCTGCTTTATGAATGATGTAAGCATTTCCTCATCTGAATGAAGATTTACAAGCACTTTGGGGTGCAGGTCGCATAGGAAGTCTATAGGAGTCTTTTTAAGTAACATGAAAGGCCTCAAAATCCTATCTTTATTAAGACCATAATTATTAAATTAAGACCTTAATTATTAAAGCAGATTTTTTCACGACAGGCTACCCAAACCTCTTACCTTAAGAAAGTGCCGTGTTGCTAAAAAAAGAGGTGAATCTGTTTCTTGTGCTTTAGCACACTGTTCAGCTAACGGTGTCAAAGCTTCCAGGCAAAGCTGGCAAACCTCCGAACTCATTCTGATCATGAAGGTCAAGGACAAACTAGATATATTTGACTTTAATTGAAGATTAAAAAGTTATAGCTATTAGCAAATTCTAGGACTGAATACAGATAAGGGAGTAGGTTAGCATGCAGTATGTCTATACACCATTATGTGAGAAAAGGTTTCCAGTGGTTCTAAATGGGAGCTGGACTATAGATTTCTAGTGTTTCTGATCAAGAGGACACAACTGATAAAAAGTCTTTCTTTTCTCTCCTATCCGGTAGCTAAGATCAGAGACTCAGCAACAGTATATGACATTACTAACTGGGGCTCTTAACGAAAAGAGTGACTTCGGGATCAGGCACCAAACACCTGTGGGATCTGTGAAAGGAGAACAAGGTGAGGCAAACTAACAAAAGAAACACAGAACTAAGGTAGTTAAAGAGATGACTGCTTTCTAAAGAAATACAACTAAAACACAAAATAAATTTTTAAAAAAATACAAATTTAAAAAACTTCTTTAAGGTAAGATTTTTTTCCCCAAGTGACAAATGATAATGACACTCAGTTAAAGGATATGATGTCATTCCTAGTTCTAAAGAGTACATCAGACTTTTAAAAAGATCTTCAGGAAGCTGTGGTATTTTTTCAGGAAAAATCTCACAGATAAATGTGATTAATTTGTAGTACTGATTACAAAGGGTTGGAAACTGAAAAAGAAATATTTAGATGCTTACTGGTATCTAATTTCTATATTCATTAATGCAGTAAATAAAGTAATAACCAACAAACTTAAAGTACAATGATGTCTTGAAAACATATTCAAGATACAGAAAACATTAAGACCAAATTAAATGTAAAAATAAATTATAATAAAGGGAATATTTTAGTATACAAAAGTAATACATAGTAGGAACAATTATCTTCTGGACAGTTAATAAAAGCTACAGCCAACTGCAGATAGCCTCTTTACCTTGAAAAGTAGACAAAACAGCCAAATTTCAAATTATTAAATGACCTATGATTAAAACCCTTTTGCAAATGTGTTTATTTGCATTCCAGCATGTTAGAGAAATACGAATTGTTAAGATTATGTATAGAATAGAATATTCACTCCTTCACACTTCCAAAAGTTGGCTGACAGTCCTGGAAAACTGAAGTAAAAAGCAGGCAATGTACACTTAATACACATCTAACTGTTTAACGGTCTATTTGATGAGAAAAAACTCTCAAAACCAAACCAAAAATCCTAAAAGAAAAGCAATATACAGAACTTACTAAACATCCCCCTACTACTGGTAGCTACATGAATACTTGGCTAACAGGGCTTCAGAATCCTCTCCTAAAAACATTTCTCAAGGAAAGAAGTATGTGGTCCCAGCCCACTCTATGGGAATCTGGCAGAACCTTCTATTCTTAAACCCCAACTTTCAACCACTTCTCAACCTCTGTCTTCTTCCTTCCCATGACTGACTTCTCTTTTCCTCTCCCACTCCACCTTGTGTGAGCTCCAAACATACGCACATGCACACACTTCCCATTTCCTTCCCAGCCACAGCTTTGTCCTCATCTTTACCCTCTATGACACTCACAAAAGAGACTCTTCTCCCCTGTGGTACTTAAAGGAAGAAGAAAAGACGGACTCATCACCACCGATATTGACTGCTGAAACCAAGATACGAGGTTATCAGAACGTACACAAATTTAAAAACTGTGGTAGTCTTGGTTTTTTACCATCCCACTTCTACATGGGGTGGATAGAAAATGCCTTCTACAGCTCAATCCCTCACATCTGAGAATAATGTTCAGAAGTATCAGTGGAATACACCCAAACATATAACTTAAGTTGTCTAATGACAACTTAATGATGAGGGAATCAGAACTGCCAACATTAGAACTAAGTTTCTAAAAGAACCATTTTTTTCTGTCACTAATCATCAGTGAATGCAGGACTCTGGGCCATGATTAAATGAGGACATAAACTGCGCATTGAGCTGCATACAGGAGTGTGAATGACACACAATAGGAACTTAAAATTCTAGTTTTCGTGTGTACTTAACAGATAAACAGGTACTTATACCCCCTTCATGAAATCAGGAGTATTCTTGTCTAAAACATCTTAACTCCAAACATACACACTTTGGATGCTCACATTCACTGTCTTCAATTACCTTCAAAAGATCCTGTGACATCAGAGGCAGAATTAGGTTCACTCCATATAAAACAACATCAGCTGCAGACACAGACCTGTTTGCTGCTTGCCCTGGCTCATGTCCTCTGAACACTTCATCTATGGGGGGAGCGGGAAAAAAAAGCTGTCTTAGAATTGCAACATCAATAAGCCAATAGAATTAGATATATTCTATCCTACTTTTGCCCTGGTTCATCCTTTTATATTTTACTTTTTAAGATCTCTGAATATATGATGAGGATATGAGGATATTCTGTGTTTATGTTATTATTCTACAATGATAAAAGTAAAGTAAAACTTATTCCACTGACACACTATACCGTAAGTTAAACAATTTCCACAGTAATACTTATTTTATCTCCTAGCTGTATGAAATTTTTCTATGCTATAAAGCTATGGGGGAAAACGAAGAAATTAAAATGTTACATGAAAAAAAAAGCAGTCAAAAATAACTACTGATATGAAAAAGGGTTATTATCCTTAATCTATTAAAAAAATGCATATAAATTAAGAATCCTCCTAAGACCTAAATAAGTAAGTGAGCAAAATCCACAAACACCTAACAAAACCAGAAGCCCAGTGAAAAATAGTTCATTCAGGTGCCTGGGTACCTCAAGCTTGTAAGTGTCTACCTTTGGCTCAGGTCGTGATCCCAGGGTTGTGGGATAGAGCCCCACACTGGGCTCCCTGCTCAGGGTGGAGTCTGCTTCTCCCTCTCCCTCCACCCCTCTCCCCTGCTTGTGCTCTGAGACTCACACTCTCTCAAACAAACAAATAAAATCTTTTTACAAAGTTTAAAAAAAAAAACAAAAAAAACCCAGTTCATTCTACTCATTAATGAAACAATGCAAATTTTTAAAAGATACTACTTCTGATTCATTAAAAAGACTTTTAAATGTTAATACATTTAAATGTTGGTGAGGATACAGTATAACAGTTACCTTCAAAAGTAATTCATTAAAAGCCTATTGAGCACTGTATGTACTAAAGATATAATCAGAAATTCAGAGAGAGATTTGTCCACAGAAGCGATTGCTGCATTACCAGTTATAAGAGCAAAATCATACATATTCCAAATGTCCAGTATTAGGAAAATCAGGTTAAATTCCAAAATGTGAAACACCATGCAGCCATGAAAAGCCATGAAAAATCTTAATGACAAGGAAAAGGCTAACAACACATTGACAAAAAAGGCAGAATATAAAATTGTATTTAGAGTATGATCACAAAATTATACAAAATAACTAAAAGGGCAATGACCACAATCCCATTTATATTTGACTCTAGATTATGTCAAAGAATGGATGATTCTTCTATCTCTGAACTTCAAAATTTTTCTACTAAGAGCAAATTACTTGTATAACAAACAAAAAAGGTAAAGTCAGGTTTTTTTAAAAAAAAAGGCATTTCTACTTAAAAATGACTTTTTCCAGCCTGTGACCTTCTTCCCTAGGAGTCTCCTCCAGTTGGAAAAATGGCATGTTCTGAAGCCAGGCACTGGTGAACCTCAACTGCATCTAGCAGGAAACCTGTGCCTGCTCTGGAGCCCTGGGAAGCTGATCCTCAAGCTCCCACCCAACTCCCAGGGCTTGCTCCTAAAAGATAGGGCTCTCAGGACTGTATAAAACATCCTGCCTTGTGCTTGGTGGGACACAGCTCTCCAGCCACAAGCTTTCCTAAGGATTCAAGAATATAGAGCAGAGGCCCATTTCCACTTACCTACAATATAAGTTGTATTTCATAATATTTAAAGTATTTTCTATTTTATCTCAATTATATTTTAAAAATAATTACTTAAATTATCACTTTCCTTTTTGTCACCTATTTTATCAGCTAATGCTGTTTCTTTTCATCTTTTCGACTTTTTATTGTGAAAATCTGCCATTCATCTATATAATGTGTTCTTAGAATGGCAGACTGCACCACAAACTGATAAGTGGGATGCCTTTTCCCTCTCCACAACGTGTAACAGCCCTCCCAACCCTTTCAATACAAGCTCTTAACTTTGAGTCAGACTCCTCAGAGCACAAGGTTCTTGACCTAGGGCTTTATAGCCCTGGAAAGTCTATAGCTTAGTTCCCAAGATTTCACAACCAACTATTAACCTTCGGTAAAGCTCTGAGGCTGATGTAACATACACTTTTTAAGGGAAAGGCTCAGTAACTACTTCAGATTTTAAAGGAACATGTGCTCTAGAAAAGGTTAAGAACTCTTGGATGGAGAAGCGTCAACCTAAACAAATCAGAAAACATAGGAATGACACTTGGTGAGAGGCTGGGCCTAGATACAGACGGGCAGCTGAGGCTTTGGTATAGAAAGAATTCACTGAGGGGAAGTGCAGGATGGTGCTTCTTTCCTAGATACGCCTTATTAACTGTGAAGGAGAGTAAACCCTCTGGACTGTAAAACTGGTAGTGCTTAGGGTAGGGGCAGACATCACAAAAACCTATTGTTCAGGAATAAGGAAAATAAATTAATAAAGGAAACAGAGAAGGCAGAATCTCAAGTACTGGGTTAAAGTGGAATGTCACAGCACCCAACTCAGAAAGAGAATCTTACAAGGATATCAGAAGTGTCCACAACTGTGAATGTCTGCACAAAGTATGAAAGAAGGCCCTAGACAGGATTCATTTTTCTCTAAGAAAACAAGATCCCTTGGGTTTTAAGGCAAGGTTGGCAGTGGGTTAAGAGGCAAGTGAAGGAAAACTATGTAAATAAGTGATGTTTCAATTAGTAATGAAGTTCTTCCCTGTAATAACAATTTGCTTTTAACCTTCTGGTTGCGGGGGAACAATGCTAGGCACCATGATACTTTGTAGCTTTTGAAGACACTTCAAAAAGCATTTATTACATACCCACTTTAGCAGAATAAATGAAGAAGGCGAATTGACTTTCCCAAGGTCAGGCTATCTGTGAGACCCTCCCTAAGTTAAGTCTTCCAAGTATGGCCTCTCAGCTCCAGAATTCAGTGTTACTCATCCCAACAAGGATTCTAAACCAAGCTGCAATCTGGAAAGTGCTACAATTTTGGCTGATAGCTACCTCAGAAGACACAAGGGAGTGATGTGGTCAATAAATATAACTCCAGAGTACTGGTGTGGCTCAGTCAGTTAAGCAGCTGTCTTCGGCTCAGATCATGATCCCAGGGTACTGGGATCAAGCCCCACATCAGGCTCCCTGCTTAGTGGGAAGTCATCTTCTACCTCTGCCCCCCTTCACCCCTGCTCATGTTCACTCACACACACAGTCTCTCCCTCTCAAATAAATAAAATCTTAAAAAATAAATAAATAAAGCGTACCTCAGAAAAGACTGGCCTCTGGCATCCCATTCAGATGCTAGGCCTGCCAGTCCTGCAACTTACTAGCTATTGATCTGCAGGCAAATGACATGACTTTCTCTGTGCCTATTTCCTCATCAACAAAATGAGTGTAACAATGATACTTATTTCTTGCCTTTGTGATATAAATAGTGCTTAGCATTTTTAAGAACCTAATAAATACAAGATAATTACTATTATTCTTATAAGGGAAGAGCCAAGCAGGAAGGGATGTTGGTCCTACCCCTTTGCTTCAACCAAAAAGACCAACTTTCATGATTTTATAAACTGAATTTTCTCATAAAATTTCACTTAAAAATAATCCTTTGCTTTAAAAAAAAACAATAAAGAGTTTAAAACCATTACACTGCATCTTACCTGTATCACTGAAATCTATGAATTCTTTTGATAGAAGGTTAGTAAGAAGTTCCATAATGAGAAGCAAGTCTTGGTATTGCTCTTCCTCCGCTGTAACATCTATTCTTTGTCGCCCTAAGTTATTCTTAGAATATACTTGCAGCAAAGTAAGGCAGGCTTCATATAGGTTCATAGCTTTGGACTGTAAGAGAATGTGCATAAATTACACTACTAAGAAGAACTTAGTTTGGAAAAAATATAAGCCCTAAAAGAAACTATAATCTAATAAATTTACTCTGAATCCCAAGAGTAGCTCAAATACTTGTTTTAAACTATTATAAAACATTAAGAAAAATGAAAAAGCATATATTAAAGACTGCAGTTGTATTTTAAAAATTAGCAGTTTCTAACAAAATCTGACATCCTATTTTTTGTTGTTGTTGCACATACTAGAGAGAGAATAATATTTTGGCAGCAGAACTGCTGTACTTTTACTGTTTCAATTTCTTATATAACATTTATTATTTTAAGATTTAACACTGTTTAACTTGCAAAAGCAGAGAGTACCAAACAGTGGTCTTAAACATCAGAATAAATGGCAATGGTCTGCCCTCTCAGTAATGCATCTGTGACTACATTTGTAATATTTATAAAATAAAATCTTACTTTTGAGCAGGTGTCTTTGATCTAGCAAAAAAATGTACAAATCAGGAACCCATTATGAAATGGTTTAAAACAACATTTATACTAATCTGCAGGCAATTACAAATATATTCCTTTAAGACAGTTTTAAAACAGCTTTCCAAATAATTTCTAAGAAGGATTAAAAAATGCACCTTTGCTTACTGATCACAAAAGAATTCAGTGTCTAAATATCCATTTGATTTATAAAGCAAAGACACAAATTGCCACTTAAAATTTTAAGCTTTAGAGTTTCAACAGACAGAAACTGATTAAATTTTTCTACTATTGTCTTATCAAATATTCCTCATTTGGTTGAGTTTGATAGAATAACATATTATATAAAAAATTACTTATTACTAACAGTATTAGGTCAGTAATTTATATTCCTTCAATAAGACTTCCTCTGAATTCTGAGTTCTTCTAGAAAATTCTGAAGTCTTTTTGAAAACTCTTTTGGAGGCACAAAAATATTTCAGATAGTATTCACTGAATTTAAAATAAAGTATCTGTTATTTTGTTATACTTTAAGGAGTTCTAATCCTAAAGGGGTAAAATAAGAAAGCACTTACCTCTCCAAGATAGCATATCTGTTTATGTGCAACTTCAACAAAAACTTCTATTATGAGATTGACAGTCTCTGGGGTATTTTTGTAAACTTCCATCAATCCAATGCAATTGGTAAGGAAGTCCATCAAAAAATTAAAAAGAATTGCTACATTGTCAATCTGGGTAGCCTCAGCAATGCCACAAAGGGCCTCCAGTGTGGCAGTGATTTCCTGCTTGACTTCCTCTTGTTGACACATCTGCTGAAAGTTTTCTTGATTTATCACTCTTAAGAATCGCTGCTGAAGTGGCTGAAGAACCTATCAATGATAGTAAAGCGTAATTTTCTAAAGTTTAATTCACATGTTTCATTTATTTCAACTTTATTTCCTCAACTTGGATAAATACTCACTTTATAAAGCATTACAAACTGTACCATGTTACATTCTCCATTTAAAAGACTTTATTTATTTTGCAGAGAAAGAGAGCATGTGTGTCCATGTGCAAGTAGGGGTAGGGGAGGAGAGGGAGAGAATCTTAAGCACAGAGCCCAACAAGGGGCTTCATCACACGACTGTGAGATTATGACCTGAGCCAAAATGAAGATGGATACTCAACTAAGCCACTCAGGGATCCCAACATTCCCCATTTTGAGGGTCATCATAAATTCTGGCCTACATAAAGAAATAACAGTGCACTAGTCATTAGGGAAATGGATATCAAAACCACAATATGACATCACCTCGTTCATTTTAGAATGGCCATCATCAAAAGGACAAGAGATAAATGCCAGCAAGGATGTGGAGAAAAGGGGATCCCAGGGCACTACTAGTGGGGATGGTAAACTGGTGCCGCCCACTATGGCAAATAGTATGGAGGACCCTCAAAAAATTAAAAACAGAATTACGACATGACCCAGTAATTTCACTTCTGGATATATATCCAAAGGAAATAAAAACAGCAACTTAAGAAGACATCTGTACCCCCACGTTCACTGTAGCATTATTTACAATTCCCAAGACATGGAAACAACCTGAGTGTCCGTCAATGGATGAATGGATAAAGAGTTATGGTACATATGCAACGGAATACTTAGCCATAAAAAATGGTAAATCCTACCATTTGCAACCATATGGATGAACCTTGAGGGTGTATCTTAAGTAACTCAGACAAAGGAAAATACCATATGATCTTACTTACAATGAGGAATTTTAATAAAATAGTAAAATAAAGTAACAAAAAATTCCAACTTTCAGAAAAAGATTTGTTAAAAAAATGTTCTGTAAAAAAGAAACAGACTTGTAGTTACTAGAGGTGGAGGTGGAGGGAAATAGTTGTAAGAATAAGTAAGTACTAGAAGTGTATTGTACAACATGATGACTACAGTTAATACATATTATTATGCTGTATGATATATATGAAAATGCTTAAAAGAGTTCTCATCACAAGAAAAAAAAATTTTTTTTGCTTTTTCTTTTTATTGTATCTATATGAGATGGGTGTTGACTAAACTTCTTATGGAAATTACTTCACAATATATGTAAGTCAAACCACTTCCTGAAGTAATTTAGTTTCTAACAACCACCAATCACAGAACATGACTTAGTCAATGCCATTCATAGAATTCTGTCATGATCATCTCTTTCTAATTCGTTAACTGCCCCCACCCCCAAAGATGAAATTTAAGTCTCCAAAGGGCCAAAGACTAAATACAGACTTTGCAGAACATGTCATCTCTGGCCCAACTATCCAATTACAATTGCACAATAGTACAGAAGCAGCCGGAGATACAAATGTAAACAATTGAACATGACTGAGTTTCAATAAAACCTTATTTATAAAGTGACAGCAGGCCAGATTTGGTCTGGTTTGGTGGGTTCCAATTTGCCTCTGTTTTACAGGTCAAATCCAACATACACCTCTTGCCTGTTTTTCTCTTTTCTAACTCCTCTTAAGAGGAGTACATAACAGAGAACATAACTTCAGATAATCAGTCCTGCCCTGAGTGAAAATGTATATTTATGAAGATATCTTAATTCTATTTAAAGCTATATATAGGGGCGCCTGGGTGGCTCAGTGGGTTAAGCCGCTGCCTTCGGCTCAGGTCATGATCTCAGGGTCCTGGGATCGAGTCCCGTATCGGGCTCTCTGCTCAGCAGGGAGCCTGCTTCCTCCTCTCTCTCTCTCTGCCTGCCTCTCTGCCTACTTGTGACCTCTCTCTGTCAAATAAATAAATAAAAAATCTTAAAGCCATATATATATATATATATATATATATATACACTTTGCCCACAACTCAAATGAAAGCCTAAAGAATCAGTGAAATAGCCCCTTGTTTTGAATGTGGAGATGCAAGTTAACCACATATTAGTTTGCTAGTACTGCCTATATATATATATAGGAGCACAATTATTTAAATTCTGGTCTGAAGTCTAATTCTGTTACTGTATCCCTTCTCAGACATTAACAGCACTCTAGTCACAAGGACTACAGGCCATCCACCTACATAAACTGGTTAACTCTTGGTTCCTGATTTAAAGCTAATTTACATAAGGCAATGTGTCCACAGTGGTTATTGGTTGAATTATGTACCCCCCTCAAACTGACATGTTGAAGTCCAAACCCCAAGTACCTCAAAAAGAGGCCTTATTTAGAAACAGGGATATTGCAGATATAAGTAAATAAAGAAGAGATGATTAGGGTGGGCCTCTGATTCAGTATGACTGATATCTTTACACAGACATGCACACATGGAGAATGTCATGTGAAGATGAAGACAGAGATTATGATGATGCTTCTACAACGTAAGGAATGCCAAAGACGGCCAGAAACCACCAGAAATTTGGGGAGAGGCCTGGAACAGCTTCTCCCTCACAGCCTTCAAAAGGAACCAATCCTACCAATACCCTGATCTTGGATTTCTGGTCTATAGACAATAAATTTCTGTTTTTACACCACTAAATTTGTGGTATTTTGTTGCGGCAGTACTAGCAAACTAATATGTGGTTAACTTGCATCTCCACATTCAAAACAAGGGGCTATTTCACTGATTCTTTAGGCTTTCATTTGAGTTGTGGGCAAAGTGTGCCTAAACCACAAAATACTTAGTACTATTCAAAGTTTTCATGAATGCAGGTATGTCAGTTATGGACATATGGAAAAGTATCAAAAAAAGGTATAACTGACATGTTTATGTCCCCACAGAGTATTTTACAGCAACACACAGGGAAAGATGTAAGAGGATGCTATCAAAATAAAGGGAACTATTACCTCTGTCCAATACTGCTGTTTGGTTTCTGTGTCCATATGTGCAAAACCTCCCAAAACAAGAGCCTTCATTAATGTCCTCTGCACAGGACTTGACAAGAAGTTCAGAGGTGGACTTCGGCTTGCAAACTGCTTAGCTAAGTTCCACCAGTTTTCACACTGAATTACTAAGTTTGCCCTACAGGCAGAAAAAACAAAACACAAGATGCATGACTTACATCATATGTATACTAAGCAAACAAAAATGGAAGGTAACCAAATTTAATTAGTTATTGAAGTACAGTACAATAAACCTGGTATAGACTTTGGAGTCACACAATTTTGCGCTCAAATCCCATTAGTCATTTGATACTATAAAATTTATTTACTCTCCTTAGTTTCCACATCTATGACATAGGAATAACAATAATAATAGACTTAATTCTCTTGAGACCAATACGATAATTAAATAAAATACTGTAGTTGAAATGCTTGGAACAATACCTAGTAAATTACAAGAAACTCAATTAAGTAAGAGTTAGTCAATGCCAGGAGTAGTACAATCACATTCTTATGTAGTAAGAAAAATGAGAAACTCTTCCAGAGTTGTAGAAAACACTAAGCTCTTAACTTGCAAAATAATTAAATTATCAAGTTTTTCTTATCTTTAAAATGGAACAGGATACCTGAAAAAATTAAATGAGATTATTCTGTATTAGTGTTTTTAAAACTATAAATTACTGAATTAAACATGTTTCTCATAAGATTCTTTAATGCCAAATCCCTGAATAGTCAACACAATCCTCAACTGTAACATGCGAAAGCTGTATTTGCACTTACAGCAATAATAATAATAATAATATATATAGTACACTGCTCCAAAATGCAAGGCCTATCTGAACTTTAGGACCAGGTAACTGCCACTTGAAAGACTACAGACAACAGACACACAGTCTTCCTCCTATAATCAGCTTACCTTTCTCTTCTTTCCACCAAAGTGACAAGGAGCTGCACAGTGTCATTTGCAAGGTCCTGCTCACTACTCCACACTGAGAGGTTACTGATGACTTTTTGTAAGAGGTAGCCAATAATCCACTGAGAACCTTCTGTATCTGCCCCAAATGCTGTACTGAATGGCAGACTTATCTTAAGAGAAAACAAAATTTTTAAAGTCAGAAAGAAAGATCATCTTCAAAAGAAATCCACTGAAAAGTCAAACAGAAATTAGCATCTAAATCTGAAGTACTACTTACATCAATTTTAAATGTATTGATTTCTATTAAGTCCAAAAAGACATACTCAATCCACTTAATTTTCCAATGTGATTTTCCCATCAACTTTACTTTCATATTAATACACCAAAATGATATTTACACCAAATACAAAGAACATAAATTAATCCATTCCCAATAGTAATCTGTAAATTAATACAGCTAAAATAAGCTGAATCAAATGATGTGCTCTAAGAAAGTTATTAAAATTGCACGCCATTCATATGGTTCTCTTCAATCGTTCATCAATGTGGAAGATGTTCAGCTCTTAATTATATGTTGATGAGAAAATCACCAAGAAAATTGTTATCATCATAAATCCAAACGAAGTCAGTTTTACATTCTGACCTGATCATATAGTTTTACATTCTGACCTGATCATATAGTTTCTCATCCACCAGGAGGTAAGTCTTTGCCCAGCGTTTTAGAAACCAAACAATATCTTTGCCCATTTGAGGGCTTAGTAGATGAGTGAGATCTGCTCTTATTGCTCGAGATTCAACTTCTGAAACTCTCAGAACAGCAGATAACAGCCTGTAGGTATAAAAAAGAAGTCATTTATTCTTTTATTTATTGACTGTCTAATCTTGTTTTTTTCTTAAAAGTCCTTTTTCTGTTTCTCAACTCTCTGAATTTAGGCCAGGCTACACTTGAAATTTTCGTCAGCTGTGTTGTACATAAAGGCCTCATTTTACTGCTGACCTTTCAGGAAGCAAGAAACAAGACAAAGTGAAGAGTCATGGATAGAGACAACCTTCTGTGCAAGTCGTACTGCATGTGCAAGTCTCAGTGTTACCATCTAAAGATGTTTTTCACATTCAAAATGGAGAAATACATAAAATTAAAAGTTCAAAGTAAATGCTAAATTCTTCAGCACTTTATCACTACTCAAACCTCCCATGGGTTAGCGCTGTTTTTATACATTTGTCATTTTATGGTAGAGGATCTGGAAATCAACTTATCTAAAACACTTTGAAGGCTGAATCTTGTCTCTAAATCCGATAGTCCTAAATACTTCCTAACAAAAACTTGATTCTTAATGGTATTTTAAAATAAAAGTCTTGCTAAAAAAATTTATCTCTGTAATGATGTGCTCTAAGAAAGTGTCATCTCCTACACTACATAATTCATATGGTTATATGGTTTCAATAAAAGAGCATGATCTGCAGTTAAGTTGGAAAGTCTTCGTTCTGGAGGTGGGAGTAGGAGAGAACATAATCAGAAGTGATATATATTTAACTTGACTTTAGCTAAAACACAAAGAAGGAAAGAGAGTAACTGAAAGAATCCATTTAAAAATCATTTTATGACTACCTGTGCCAAAGCAGAGATTCTAATCACCTGAAGTTGGGCTTCTGCTACTTTTGCTTACTGCTCTTCTGAAGATGACTGAAATTATCTCCTTATAATGAAATCTTATATTTCAGTTCTTTATCCAACTGGATGTCTCCAAAGTACTAGCTACTATTTATCACTCCATTCTTTTGATATAATTTCTTTCCTTGCACCAAACCAGTAGTTTTTAAGTCTCTACCCCCAGAACATCTTTTTCCCTATGTATTACCTACTCCCTATATCAAGAATTGCAATTTAGGGTAGATATGAACAAAAATACCCCTTGACTTCACAATACATTTAAGTTGATGTACCAGATTATTCTCATAAGAATGAATGGTTTTAAATAATATAACTTGCAGCCTAGCAGAATTTGAATTAAATAATTACAGTAACTTTCTAAATTTATAAACAGGAATTTATTTATCAGTGTTCTTTCTGATACCCACCATCATTCATTTGAAAAATAAACATATTTTTCTTTAACAGTTAGAAACTTTACATTGTTTCTTTTTCCTCAAATTTTTTTTCTCCTTAAGTTTTCATTTCAATTTCATTTCCCCAGATTATCTTAATATATTTTTATACTCATTTACTGCTCACACCATTTAATTATCTGAAATAAGTATGTCTGGCTATTGAAATAGAATTTAAAAATATTCTCAGTGACCATAAGACTATTTTTAAAACATCTTTTGAATTATCTATCGATGTAATACTAATACACAATTGAGCAAAGTACAACACAGATTTAAACAAATTATTAAATGCAAAAATAAAATTTTATGCATTTGTAATTGAAATTAATGTAGCAGGATTTTGTTTTTCCAAATGAGTCCATATATCTGAAAAAATACTACGTCTTGCTAGAATGAGACAGAGCTGAACATAGTTTGATTTGATTCCGATTTCATTTAAATAGAAACAGTGGGAAAATCTATTCACATAAATGGAAAGCATTTTTAAAATAACAGGGTTCCTTAATTATTTGAACTTCTTCCAAGTTATATGCCAAAAATCACAGAAATCCACCATCAAAAATTATTTTTAACAATCTGTTAACTGACAACCTGATTCCTTCAATGTCATTTAATGCAAAGGGCTGAAAACCTTCTGACTTGTAAATTACTGGTGCTCTATTCCTCAATCATTCACTCCCAACACCATACTATTTGGAACTGTCCCTTTATTTGGCACTCTGCACATTTTTACATACCTCCCTATCCATTATGATAAGATTCAGAATGAGTAAGAGCTTTTGCCTTTCTTTTGTAAAGCGGGAGCCAGGTAAAGAAGAGTACAGGCTGTTCGCTGAGGCTCCCCTGGAACCCTTCCTATATCCTCACCACTGTACCCCATGAGGTTTCTTCTGAAAGAACCATCTGCCTCTTTCACCCTACTAATGGAAATGCTGCCTAACCTGCCTTGTCATCCTTTAAATCCGTTTTCCACAGTATAATCTTACTACTATGGTTTGATCACTTCACCTCCCTATTTCCAATCTTTCTCACGCAATACAAAGACCATCCCTACTTCTCCATCTCCACAAAGACCTTTTCCCTCTACGTTTACATGTAAGCAACAACAAACTGCCTCCTGCTTCACGCCACACTCTCACTTCCAGGTCTCTGCCTAGGCTACTGTCACTACCTGGAATACTCTTCACCTTCTGCTGTATGTTGCACTCCTATTCAGCCCTCAACTATCAGGTTAAATGCCATCTTTCCCAAAAGCACCCCTTACTTCTTCCCCTAGTAAGAGGTTAGGTAAACCTTGGTGCTCCTCTATCACTCTTATCAGACTTCTACTGTATCCTTGGATCGTGGCACATAGGGGAATTGAACTGATGAAAATGTCACATTTTTTTTCATTAAAGTATAGTGGACACACAATGTTACACTCAAATATTTTTTAATTGTTGATAGTTTAAATTCCTAATCCTACTTTAATTCTTAAGTAAGCTATCTAAACATTGTATTTCAGACAGCACTCACACTTTCCAATACTTTACAAATTAATCTTGGATTACCTTTTCAGTTTATAAACCAAAAGTCAGCAAAATGGGTCCAAGAAAGCTCTCTTTAACTTCTTGCAACATCTACTCTAATCTGGACCACCATCATCTTTCCCTTGGATTACTTCAATTAGCCTCTTCACTGGTCCCCCTGCTTCCATTTTTGTCACTCGTAGTTTACTCTCAAGGTAGCAGAGTAACCTTTTAAACATTCTCTGTTCAAAACCCTACAACAGCACCCCACTTCATTCAGAGCAAAGGCTAAAGACTTTATCTGATTTCCCTCTATTTTCCCTTCTATCTCCATTTTCTGACAAAATTCCATCTCACTCTGTTCAACCCACAATGGTAGTTCCATCTGTTGCCTGAATATGCCAGGCATGCCACAGGGCCTTTGTATTAGCAGTTCACTCTGCCTGGAAAGCTCTTCCCCAGGACATCATGGCCTCATCCCTACCACCCTCAATCTTTGCTCACAAGTCACCTTCTAAATAAAGCCTATACTGATCACAACATTAAAAATTATAGAAATCTCTGAGATCAGCACTCCTGATTCGCCTCACCCTGTTCAGTTTCTTATCCCACAGTCTTATGGTCTTCTAACACACCATATGATTTATTTATTATCTTTCCCCTATAAAGAGCTTTAGAAGGGGATTGATTTTTGTCCGTTTTGGTCACTAATGTATCCCAAATGCCTAGAACAGTACTTGGTACATATTAGGTAATCAATAATTATTTGTTAAAGGATAAATTCTTCAAGAAATGTGAACTTTTTTTAGTCAAACTAGTAGTGTTTCTCTCATATAGCCTTCAATTTCAAATTAATTCTTTGGACTGGGGAAAAAAAAAAAGACAATTTTTGTTTCCTCATCTCAACCCTCCATAGTCTGTGCTCTCAGATACAAAAATGTTTTGCTCCCACACTGATACCTGAGACTCGCAAAAATTGAAAAAGCACTGAAAATACAAGGAAAGCATTCCTGATGGTACTGCCGAGGCAAGAAATGTGACAAAGAATATAATATGACAGCACCCTGAAATGAACTGCCTTTGAAATTAACATTCGCCATGAATCAAGCCAAAGCAAAAGTGATGATTTCCACAAGCACCTAATCTAATGCCTACAGTAATCCCATATAGAATAAAACTTTTTCCATAGAGCATTGATATTTTATTTCAAACAAGAGAATAAAACAATAAAGGAAATAAATTCTCAAACATTTCCTTGATATTAACTTAATAGTTCATTTTTTTTTAAAAATCACTTTCTACTGCACAGGCATAAATGATATCCATGTATTTTTGCATTAAAATTAAAAAGATGAGGGGGACAGCACCCTGCTTGAGTTACTGATTTTGCAACTGGCAAAAACCAATGTTATTTCATTACTGATATTTCTGTCTGAAACCTAAAATTAAAGATACTGAAATCCAAAATGCTGTTTCAAATCCCCTTTTAGGAGAATATTTGTCTAGGTGTATCCCTCCTTAATTTCACCATTAAGAATTAATGAAAATTTTGCCACTACTAATAGGAAGATCAAAGTCAATTCTCATCTAGGCACACTACTGTCTTCTAACCTCACCTGACAGGACTCTCAAGTTTCACATATTCAGGACAACTATTTCTGTTTTATAAGGTAAGAATCTTAGTTTTCCTTAAGAAAGCCACTGAAATGTAGTTTTAGCTTTATCAACAAAAAAATGCTTGTTAATATTCTCCCGGTTTCTAAGAATCTCACATACTTTGTTTCATTCATTTAGGGTGCCTGTACTGTGTTAGCACTGTTTTCTGATGGACATGGGATATGTTCAGAGTACTTTAGATCAAATGTCCCTTCAAAGTCTCACTGTATTCAGAATAATTTTACATTTGTTTTCCTCAGTACAGGATATAGCTGTCAATTCTCACCAGATTGGCATTACTTATATATACTGAGTACTTGCCATCCTTGTTTATTTCAAGGCTTCTCCAAGTTTTCTTTCATGTATCAGATTTACAACGTGCCTAACACTCAAGTCATCTACCCATCAACTCAGAATTTATAAAACAGTATAAATTACAAGAGCACAGCTATAGAGTTCATATTACCTAATCACAGAATCTGTTCTGTTGTACCCTGGGATGGAAGAAGCCTTTTCTCCTGGAGATCCCAAAATTTGAAGTGTTGTATTAATGTCAACTTCAGATGAATGCTTAATGGAATATTCCATTATTTCTGGAGGTATTAGCGGAGTCTCTCCCTGAGTATCATCAGCTAAGAGGTAGCCTTCAGTTTAAAAAAAATTAAAAATGAACACTTAACAAATCTACATTTATCAAATCGTACTATAAATGTTTTCAATTTTATCTGATTTACATACATCATATTAAGTTGATGTGAAGATAAATTATAAATGTCAATTTCAAGTTTGAGGAGAAGAAATTTTCTATTTCTCAGATAATTAACTCTCAAAATACAAAGGACAAATGTTTTATTCACCAATTTTATAATTCATACTGACATGTAGGTTTTTTAATCTACTACCTTTTAATAATTTTCAGTAATATATCTATAAACATAATAGGAATTCTACTATTATCTCTATCAAAATCAGTATTTGGGCATGCCTTTTCAAAAAGTAAGATTTCTTTTTCTCGATTATTTAAAATACAAAAACACTGATAATATGCTTATAAAATAAGACCCTAAAAGTCAGACTGCCTAGATTTGCATTCTGACTCCAAAAATTAATAGCAGTGTGACCACAGGCTAGTTTCTTAAAAGTCTCTCTCAGCTTCTTCATTTATAAGATGGGGATAATAACAGTAACAATAATAAAACCTGCTAATAGTACTAAACAGAAAAGAAATAGTACTAAATCAGTGGGTTGCAATGAATTCCACATGTCACTGGGTAAGCAAAAGGCATTAAATATACATGTTAGCCAGTATTTTTAAAAAATGCATCCACAGCTCTGTGATATACAGAAGCTATATTCAAATTTCATCCAACACTATGTATGGACTTTTATTTTTTTTAACATATGAAGCTTCTTCTAACATATGAAGTTTAAAAACTGCTCAGTTGGCAACTACATTTTAAAAAGAAACAACCAACCAACCTGTAACTAAAATAAGCCAGTGAATATCTTCATACAGATCATCAAGCATTTTGTTGTCAATAGTGCTTGAACCAGGTGAAGCAAGTAATTGCTGCTGATGTCGTTGTAACTGACCATGGAGCCTTGTTACTCTTTCTTCTAATAAACTGAAAGAGGGGAAAAAAACCAAAGCTTCATAAAGCTCAATAAACAAAGATCTAGAACAACTCATAATATCCATTTATTAGACATCATAAATTAAGAAGTTAGCACAAAAACACATATATGAAAATATTATAGTACACAACTGTTCTCATAGCAGTATAGGAATTGTGATTTATTGTTTATGACACAGAATTAAAACATTGCTTTACAAACAATCAAGGTTTACAACAGGCATTTGAAAACTGGTTATTCCAAGTTTTTATATTGATATGGGTCAAATCATTTCTCATACCATGTTTTCCACAATCTCTCTGCCATCTATGCTGTAGTGCCTGGGCTCCAAATGTACAAGCCAAGGAATGCAATCATGAGTATGTTTCTGTCCATTTGTTCCAGTGTGCTGGGATACGGGGTGGGGGTGTTTAAAGTCTTTAAACACTTTAAGTGCTCTCCAGGGAATTGTGAATAGAGAATATTTGCTCCATGGGGTTTCTTTGGACTGTGTGTACCTTGTCAGAAGAGGTATACAGTGTTCTGCAGCAATTCTTCCTAGCATTCCTACACTGGCTAGTTGATCTGAAAACTGGTCTCGATCATCCTCTTGAAGTTCACTTATTTCTTCTTCCTCACGAGAGGCCACACCATTGGCAGTCTATTATTGAAGAAGGAAATAGAGAGTGTGAGGAACTGCATTCCTTTGTTCAATGAATCATACATTTCTGTTGCACTGTAAAATAACTTCAGCACATCACAGGAAAAGGAGAGGTGGACAGAGCCAACCCAGCGGTCTAGGGCCTACTAACTATGCTTGACAATGCTAGCAGTTACAAAAGAATGGGAAAAGGGAGACACAGAAGAGAAAGAAATGGAGGGTATTACCCCACCATGATGCACATGTATAAACAGTAAAATGCACTCACAACCCACTTCCCCACACCAGAGAATTTAACTTCAGTAACTGAAAAATCTGACATCTTTAAGATATGGTCCTTTATATAGAAGTATCACTGGACAACTAGGAAGACATAGGTGGAAGACACAGGTTTTCAGTGAAAACTGAAGAAAAATGGGGTAACTACGAGCACCCCACAAAACACTGAACTCATTTAGAAAATGGGATAACTTTTGCTCTAATGTTCTCAGCACATCTTCTCAAGAAGCTCTTCCTAAATTTCTAGTATTATACAATGTATAATAGGATAAAATAGACAAAACAGAATTACAATGAAATGGATTTTTACTTACAATCTAGCTTGAAACTTACCAAATTCCTTGTGCCATCTGGAGCAGCGAGGTGGCACTGAATATAGGAATTGAAAACTTGAACAGCATGTTGGGTAAAAAAGCCTTTATGGAAATGTTTGTCGTCTTGAACCAAAGTTAGCCAGGACTCTAGCAATTTGTCATATGCTTCCATGTATACCATGTCATCTTTATCAAGCTAAGAGAAAAGAACACTCATAAAACAGGTGGTCAGAGAAATAAGATGGGAATTATAACATGAGTTACAGAGTTATATGTATAAACAAATTTTTCCTTTAGCAAAGGTTCCCAACTATTTAATAATCTAGAGCTAATTGAGCCCATTTTAAAATTAAACAAACATTACAGTAAAAATGTATAGGCTTTTTGTTAAACCTTCTAAAATCTTTGTAACTTAGATTAAGTAATTCTTTTTTTAAATTTTTACAAAATTTTTTTCTTTTAAAGATTTTATTTATTTACTTGACAGACAGAGATCACAAGCAGGTAGTGAGGCAGGCAGAGAGAGAAGAAGCAGGCTCCCTGCTGAGCAGAGAGCCCGATGCAGGGCTCAATGCCAGGACCCTGGGATCATGACCTGAGCTGAAGGCAGAGGCTTTAACCGACTGAGCCACCCAAGTGCCCCTTAATCTAAGGAATTCTTAAGCACAAAGGAATTAATGCTTTTCAGAAGACTAGCTGCTCAGTACTTTGTGGAACATGTGCTTTGCAAGTAAAAATTAAAACAGTATTTTTCGGGACGCCTGGGTGGCTCAGTTGGTTGGACGACTGCCTTCGGCTCAGGGCGTGATCCTGGAGTCCCGGGATCGAGTCCCACATCGGGCTCCCAGCTCCATGGGGAGTCTGCTTCGCTCTCTGACCTTCTCCTCGCTCATGCTCTCTCTCACTGTCTCTCTCTCTCAAATAAATAAATAAAATCTTTAAAAAAAAAAACAAACAGTATTTTTCTGTAGTCAAGAGAACTGTTAGAATAAAAATACTAAATGTGTACTTACTATACACCTTTCAACGATTTTAGAAAAAGTAAAGGATGATGAAAACAGACTGGCCTAATCAGCATATTTAAGAATACGTGGGGAGAACTTCATAGCTGTTCCCTAACATTTTAGAACAAAAAAGAAAAACAAGGATAGGGCCTACACAGGAAGGAATCCAGGGAGGATGCTGAGGTGGGAGGAACACCAGAAGCCTGCGGACTCACAAAAAGCAAAGTATGTGAGTACAAGTGAGTGAGCAAAGTATGTGAGTAGAAGTGAGTGGCGAAGCCAAACAGACAGTAAGCAATGTAGAATAGAATGGTACTAACAATTATGCAGGCTTGGGTATTGAGTTTTACAACATGTATAACTAAAAGAGCTTCACAGTAAAGTATTCTGTCATATTGGGGAGGAAGTCTATACGTAGAGATTAAGGATACCTCTACGGAGCCCAAAGTCTTTGACATTTAACATATCACTTCATTTTTCACATTCTAGTAAGAATCCACATCCTAATTTTGCCATCAATTACTAATATGGGTACATAATTTACCTATATATTGATTTCTTCACCCACAAACTCATTAGATTAGCACAATTCAATGAAAGGAACACTTAGTGTCAACCAACTACTGGTTAGTACAGAAACATAAATAACGCGTCCTTTAATGCTTTTAAACTCAGTCCAATGGGGAAGAGCAAAAAGCAAACAAAAAATAACTAAAGGCCATGAAGGATAAACACACATTTTAGGGTCAGTTTTTAACAATGGTGTCTCTCATAAGAAATTTGTTATAAATAAAAGAACAGAGTTTTGAACTATATACTCACTTAAAAGGTTTTCACATTTTGTTACTAGGTTTCTGGTATTCTGATACTAGGTAGTGAACCCACGAATACTGAAGGTCAATAGGTCTAATTTATAACTTGGCTTTTCTGGGTTCTAAAGCAAGCAGGCATTCATCCTACAAATACAGAACTCTGGAACCTTCGCAAAAGAGAATCATCTCAAGCTGTTATTCTAGCAATTGGCCAATGACTTAAAAAAGGAAAGTAATGGAAAATCTATTTTAAGTATTCCAGACTACCCTGTGCCCCCAGATCATAGTACCTAAGCACCTATGTGAACTACTTCAGATAAACTATGTTTTCTTATGCCTTCAGCTTTTATTTACCCACAGTGTATTTAAAAACAAAACAAAAAGAAACCAAAAAGACCAGTCATTTTCTAGGTAAAATGGACCTTTTAGTTATTTTTAAAGATTCATTTGTTTGAGAGAGAAGATGAATACAGATGTGCATGCAAGTGGAGGGAGGGGCAAAGAGAGAAGGAGAGAGAAACTCAAGTGGATTTTGCACTGAGTGCAGAGCTTGACATGGGGCTCCATCACATGACCCTGAGACCAGTCCTGAGCTGAAACCAAGAGTTGGACGCTTTAACCAATTAATGCCACCTAGGCACCCTTAAAATGGACCTTTTAAAATATATAAAATTTTTAAATCATTTTGTGACAAATTTACATAAGAATGAAGGAAAAAATGAAAAGAGTGTCATTAGATAATTTAATAAGGATTTAAACAGAGCAAACCCAAATTCTTACTACATATTTACCTGGCCCTAAAAGCATATTTACCAAAAATGAGCAATTCTTTGAATGAAACCAACTGGAACTTATTCATTTCATGAATAGTTACTGCTTATTATCTGTGGTATTTATATTCTATAAAGATGCCACAAACGCTGAGTTAGTAAACAGGTTAGGTTCCTTCTCCAATCACTACATTTTTCTACCACGTCGAGGTGAACAGATCAATACATAACTGTGTTTTATGCATAACTTAGTTTTATGTCTTTCTGTTTACAGACACCTTATTTAATATACATCATTCATTTACTAATAATGAACTAGTGATCAACACCACTATAACTCATGCCTGAATGAAACTTATCTGATTCATGTATCTGCTCCATAAGGCATCACAGCCATCTTACACACAGGAACACTAGGCAGCACTTCAACATAGCACTCAGAGGCCATCTCAAATAGTGAAATTATCCTGGCAGTCACTGCACAGGAAGAACTTCAGTATTTTTTGAGAAAAATTTAGAAAACCCAAATTCACACAAAAATGCAAAAAATGTAGCCCTAGAGAACATGAAAATTTGTTTGTAATATGTAGGCTAAAACAGGAAGGCAGAGCATTTGCCTTGTTTGACCTCAGCTGGGAATAAGCATGTTACGCAATTCCTGTTTTTCATAAATCTTTGCATGTACGTGTCCATGAATTATGAGTGTCACGAGGGCTGATTTTGGGGTTACAATACAGTTTTAGCAAGGGGGAGAATTTGTTGTAAACACGGAACTTATGAATGAGGAAAACTGGTTCTTCTTGCTCAGGTATCATCAAAATGCATTACACTTTTGAAAACTTTCATAACATCATTTTTTGAAGGACAGCCTTCCATATTCTTGGTTCCATAAATGTGAGAACATATTCATTTAGATTTACAAATACTTATGAAAATGATCAAGTCAACCAATTTTTTTCATTTCTGTATCATTTATTTTCTACACCATTATTTCCACCTTTGTACATACTGCTTTCAGCACTAATACTATTATAAACTGCATTAAGTAAATTCTGCAGCACAAATATTAAAAGAAATAAAGGAATATTGTCAACCCAGTCAAAACTCCTGTCACAAAATACTTGAAGTTTTTCCTGCGGAATTACTGACTGGATAAGAACGCTTTATTTTCCTATTGTCCTTGGAAATAAATTGCTTTCTCACAAGTTGATGAATTTGAAAAAATTTACCTAGGATATCAGCTTAAACTCAATCTTTGATTTCACTTATACTATCAATTTCATCATCATTATTGGAGTTTAGCATGCCATCTCTTTACATTTATTTTCTAATTTGTTTTATCACTGTAAACGGTCTTATTCTGGCAATTTCCTCCTCTTTGTTACTATGGGCAGAAAATGAAAAATTCTAAATTCCAAACAGAATCCAATTAAACATAAAGACAAACAAACGAACAAAAAAGAACTTAAAGGAAACTGAAAATCTAGACCCCGGTGGTATACTTAGAGTTAAAGAATGTTGCAAAAAATAGCCAAATAAAATTTGTTCAAGCATCATCTGCTGTCATGGGACGGAGAATTCCACATCATTCACTGCCTCCTACATAAATCTTTGCAAGAAACTTTTTCTACCTTTATTTTTACTTAATATTAGAAAGAATTCCTCTGAGGAGCAGCTGTGCTCCCTCTTTTTGCAGGAGATCCTCTTTTTTTTTTTTTTAATATTTTATTTATTTATTTGACAGAGAGAGATCACAGGTAAGCAGAGAGGCTGGCAGAGAGAGAGAGAGAGAGAGAGAGAGAGAGAGGGAAGCAGGCTCCCTGCTGAGCAGAGAGCCCGATGTGGGACTCGATCCCAGGACCCTGAGATCATGACCTGAGCCGAAGGCAGCGGCTTAACCCACTGTGCCACCCACGCGCCCGCAGGAGATCCTCTTAAGGAACCTTACCTCCCATCCCATTTCAAGTCCTTCAAATTCAAATCTAAAAAATCAAATTTATCATTACCTACAAAGTAAGCTTCTAGCTTGCATATCACAATTGCTCTTTTTCTCTAATCTTAACTTTCTACTCTATTTCTGATTGTGTTCTGCAAGTTTTAAAAGATTATTTCATTTAAATGCCACCAGAAATCTTCTATGAAACAAAGAAGGTAATGAAAAACTAAAATAATCTCTAATATAGTTTCAACTGCTATGTTAAACACCTTTCCTCTTTCCCTCTAGAACATGGCCACTATTCTAAAGCCTGATTAATGGAAGAGCAGCTGTGAAGAGTGGCCTAATGTAGAACAAGACAACATTCAAAGGTTTAACTGAAAATGGAACTGACTTAAGAATGTCTACTTAACAGCAGAGTCATATGGTGATTTACATGTAAGAATGTCTAGTGCAGCATTACTTAAACACATGCTAACAAATTTATGAACCATTTCCCTAATCATGATTTCTAGTACTATTTTAATGACATGAAAAAATGCTAATGATATAAATAAAAAGTAATGATTTTATTTTTATTTAAGTCTAATTGGTATGGCTTAAAATTTGGGAAAAATACATTAAAAAATTAATAAGTTTCAGAAGGTGAAACTACAAGTGATTTGGTTTACTTCTCATTAATCAAAAAAATTTTAAAACAATTTTAAGTATTAAATGTTCATACTTTGAGGAGGGGAAAAGGTATTTATAACCCTATATATGAGTAAAGAGATGCCAAAAAAGTGGGCAATTAATGTGATTTTTGAAGAATTTTAATTTTTATGCACCGTTTGGGTTACTTTTACCAATTAGCATATTCCATTTTTATATTAAAATTGTATTCTGAAATGATACAAGTAACAAAATTAAAATTATAAATGTGAAGAAAAAAGTAGAAGTAAAAACTTAACTGATTAAAAAAAATGGACACACTCCTAGTATTTGGACCAAGGAAAAAAAAGAAAAAAGAACACTTGAATATTCTCACAACCAACCATTTAAAATTTTTAGTTAAAATTTTTCTCCAGAAGAAAATACCAGGCTCGGCAGATTTACAGGTGAGATCTAGTGAACTAGCCAAAAAAAGCAAAATAAAAAACAACTAATCTTATACAAACTGACCGAGTGAAGAGAAAAAAATGGGCTAGAGAGTGATCTGTGGAGTTGTTATAATTCTGACAACAAACAAATCCAGCCATTCATAAAAGGCCATGATACGTGATTATCCAGCTGGGTTCAGCTCAGAAATTCAAGGGCAATTTTACCATTAGAAATATCCATAAGAGCAATTCAGTTCATTAAATTATTAAGCAGAAATTCATTTAATAATATCCAATAGTCAGTCAAGTTTTACAGAAACCTATTAGCAATTTTGATAAAGAACAGCTCAAAAACCTAGAGCAGACATTATTCCCAATGATAAACCAGAAAAGATGAGTTGTTCCCATTTGTATTCAATACTGTACAATAAGAAAAAGAAATGTATTAAACTACGAGAAAAAAGAAACACAGATTGTAATGTCTGAAAACATTATCATTATTTACAAATGATGTAACTGTCACAGAAGACTAAAAAGACTCTAAAGATAAATTATTGGAACCAGTAAGAATTTAGAAGGGTTAGTAAATATCAGATCAATATACAAAAACTGACTGCATTTTTTTCTATGCTAGCAGGAATGTGAAAAATGAAGTTTAAAAATACTATTTACAACAGGAACAAAAATATAAGTTAGTAAAAAATGTATTCCTTTATTTAGGCACAATGAATCAGACTTAAATCAGTACAGAGAAATACCACTTTTATGGATAGTGTTAATATCGAGAGATATCCATTCCTCACTTAAAATTCCCCATAGTTGGGGTGTCTGGGTGGTTCAGAAGTGTCTGCCTTTGGCTCAGGTCATGATCCCAGGGTCCTGGGATTGGGCCCTGTGACAGGCTTCCTGCTCAGCAGAAAGCCTGCTTCTCCCTCTCCCACTCTCTCTCTCTGTCAAAATGATGAATGGAATCTTTAAAAAAGAGAGAGAGGGGATTCCCCATAACCCCTACCACAATCCAACTTAAAAAATTCACAAATTTTATATGGAAAATAAAGAGCCAAATATATCCAAGACTCTTCTGAAGAACTTGGAGTGGGGGTGAGGGTGGGAGCATGTCCTATCAAATACCTAAACACCCCCTCAGAATAAAGCAAAATATAAGTGCAGAAATAGAAACCCGATCAATGGAGGTGATTAGAGAGTTCTGGAAACACACCACCTTTATGTGAAAACTAGATATGTGATAGCATAGATGTGATGTGGGGTTAATATCCAAAAAATATAAAGAATTTATATAACTCCATAGCAAAAAACCCACAAATAATCCAATTTAAAAATGAACAAAGGACCTGAAAAGACATTTTTCCAAAGAAGATATAGGAATGGTCAACAGGTACATCAAAGGAGCTCAATATCACTAGTTATTAGGGAAATGCAAATCAAAATCAAAAGGAAATTATCACTTTATGGGTGTGAGAATGGCCATCATCAAAAGAGCAAAAGTTAATAAATAATGGCATGTTTTAGGAGAAAAGGGAACCCCTGTGTTGTTGGGGGGATTGTAAATTGGTGCAGCCACTATGGAAAATAGTACGAAGGACCCTCAAAAAATTAACAGAATTACCATTTGATCCAGCAATTCTACTTCTGGGAATATATCTGAAGGGAATAAAAACTCAAGAAGATAATCTGCAACCCCACATTCACAGCAACATTATAGACAACAGCCAAGACATGAAAAAAACTCAAGTGACCACTGAGAGATGAATAAAGAAACTCTGGTATACATACGCACTGGAAAATTTCCCCGTTTAAAAAAAAATGAGGAAAATCTACCATTTGTGACAACACGGATGGACCCTGAAGGCATTATGCCAAGTGAAATAAGTCAGAGAAAGACAAATACTGATCTCACTTATATATGGCACCAGAAGAAGAACAACAACAATAATCCCACAAAACTCAGAAAAAGACATCAGATTTGTTGTACCAGAGGAATGAGGAAGAGGAACTGGAGAAAGGTGGTCAAAAGGCACAAACTTTCAGTTATAAGATAAGTAATTCTGGGGAAGTAAGGTAAAATATGATGACTGCAGTTAACACTCCTCTGTGATATATAGGAAAGTTGTTTGAGTAGATCCTAAAAGTTCTCATCACAAAGAGAAAAATTTTTTCTTTTTGTTGTATCTATGATAAGATAAATGTTAACTAATAAACCTATTGTGATGATCATTTCACATATGTGTAAATCAAGCCATCATGCTGTACACCTTAAACTTACACAGCAATGTATGTCAATTATTTCTCAATAAAAATGGGGAAAAATAGGGGCGCCTGGATGGCTCAGTGGGTTAAAGCCTCTGCCTTCGGCTCAGGTCATGATCTCAGGGTCCTGGGATGGAGCCCTGCATCGGGCTCTCTGCTCAGCAGGGAGCCTGCTTCCTCCTATCTCTCTGCCTACTTGTGATCTCTGTCAAATAAATAAAATCTTTTTTTAAAAAAATGAGAAAAAACATAAATATAAATCAATAAAAATTTGTTATCCATATGAAAAAAAGGGAAATTGGATCCCTACTTGACCCCATATTAAAAACTGAAGTCTAAGATGGTCAAGTCATGTAAGGTAAACTTACAACTTTTAGAAGAAAACACAGGAAGAGGAGCTGTCCAAAACAAGGAACTAATTATGCAAGTCATTTTTTAAAAGTAATTTCTATACCCAACATGAGGTTCTAACTCACAACCCTGAGATTAAGAGCCACACTGCTCTTACTGACTGAGCCAGCTAGGCACCCCTAATAATGCTAATTATAAAAGAAATGACAGTAAGTTCGACTACACTAAAACGAAGAACATTTGTTCATCAAAAGACACCATAAAGCTTAAATGCAATAGTGTATTCAGGATTGGATTCCAAAACAGAAAAATGACTGATGGAAAATTAGTGAAATCCAAATAAAGCATGAAAGTTTAGTTAATAATAATTCATCTAATGTTAATTACTTACTTTTGACAAATGTACCATTGTTATATAACATGGTAAAATTAGAGCAAACTAGGTAAAAGGTACTGCTTTGCAACTTTTCTGTAAATCTAAAATTACTCCAAATTAATCATAAGAAGAAAGATATCATAAACTGAAAAGAAGAGCCACAGAACTGGGAGGATAGATCTGCAACAAATAACTGACAAAAAAACTAGTGTACAGTATAAAGAATTTCTACAAAGCAGTACAAAAAAGACAACCTGATATGGAAATGGGGAATGGACTGAACAAGCAATTCAAAGGAATAACCAAAGGAATCATATATATGAAAAAATGCTCACCATTAGTAGCACCTTAATTATGTAAGACCATATCGTGTACTTACAAGTTTAACAAAACTGTGATGGGAAAGACATGAATCAATGAAAACTCACACATATCACTGCTGAACAAGTAACTGGTTCCATCATTTCAACAAACAATTTGAAACTATCTTGTAGAACTGAACATTCACATTATCTTATGGTCCAAAAACTCCATTTCTAGGTTTAGACCTTACAAAAACTCTCATGAATGTATGCTAGGAAACAAACAGAAGAATGTTTGCTGTAATGCTGTTTGTAATGGCAGAAAAGGAACCTCAAAAGTTCGTTTACAGCAGAACAGAGGAAATCTGGCATAACATTCACATGATGATGTATCTTATACATAGAAATGATGAAAATTTCTAAAGCAAGAGAATGACACATTCAGAACAGTGGTCACTTCTTTTGCAAGGTTGCAAGGGGGAGAAACTGGGGTCATAGGATTGGGATGACCACACTGGTACCACTGACCACAGTACTGGTGATCTTAGGTTGGGTCATGGGTTCACTTATGGTGATCTGATGTTTTAAAGTAACATTTTATTTTTTGTATCAAATATGACATAAAATAATCTACGATGGTTTTGAGGACTAAAGAAAAGATTTTTAAGATGAACAAATACAGTGCTACAATGGCCATGCACAGTGCTCAATGTGTTATCAGCAGCAAGAAAAAAGGGTAGTTTTACTCTTCCAATAAAAATATATTGAGGGCGCCTGGGTGGCTCAGTGGGTTAAGCCGCTGCCTTCGGCTCAGGTCATGATCTCAGGGTCCTGGGATCGAGGCCCGCATCGGGCTCTCTGCTCGGCAGGGAGCCTGCTTCCTCCTCTCTCTCTGCCTGCCTCTCTGCCTACTTGTGATCTCTGTCTGTCAAATAAATAAATAAAACCTTAAAAAAATATATATATTGAATGCTAAGAGCGAAGCACTGGAATACAGAGATGAATAAAATAGTTTCTTCCCAAAGAAACATCTGCGGCCTGTTTACATACTTAATAAAGCACGTGCTTTGCAGACATCATTTGTTAAGTCTTAACAGTTTATCTTGCCAAAACAAACAGACTGGTAACATATCTTAAGAGGAACTTATGGAATAGCATCCTCTGACCTCTGGTATCTCAAAAGGAAGCAGGACGTTTTCTTAAAACTATCTTTGTTGTTCTTTAGTACATATATAATGAATCTTATTATAATTTAATTATTCATATATAGAAAAGTAGAAGTAAGATGTAAAAGCCTTATAAGCTTTTTTATTATCAAAAGAGCAATAATCCTGATACTAAACAAAGCAGAAAATCACAGACTGTAAGAGCCCCTATTCATTAGATGGTGATAGAAAATAACTAAAAACTTCTAAACAGCCTTCTGGATCCTCCCGAATACCAATATAAGTAACTCATCAGGCAAAGTGTGAGAAATCTGGTTGATGACAATTGGCAACTAAATCTTTCAGTCTAATCATGGAGAACTGAAACCTAACCAAGTGCTTTTTCATAATACTTTGGCCCTGCTCCATGGCCACACTGGCCAACACCCAACAGCCAAGCCAGAGCACGTGCACAGAGATGACGAAGGAGTCCAAGCTAGACACTATGTGCTCATGCCATAAGTATTGTCAGGCCTGCTGCCAGAAAGGCTTTGGAGAGGGGCTTAGAGCTTATGAGACTACTTGACCCCACTTTACTCCATTTGGGAATGGAGGGTGGAGAAGGTAATCAAACTGTGATAACAGCACTTACATTTCAAAGCTCATAATTAACTTAGAAGTGTACAGAGGAGTGAATCTGGAGCCCTTCAGCCATAGAAAAGCATCTGTTTTTACGTCTATGTGAATATTAAAAAAAAAAAAGTGGTGAATTTCATTTATGAAGATGCTGCCAAAGAAAGCTTTCTAAAATAAATATGTATATGTGAATTTGCTCCCCCTTCTTGACTTTGAATTTCAGAATTAAAACCTAACAGTATTGTTTGATTCCAACTATATGACATTCTGGGAAAGGAAAAACTATGGAGATAGTAGGGGCACCTGGGTGGCTCAGTTGGTTAAGCTGCCTTAAACTCAGCTCATGATCCCAGGGATCGAGCCCCATGTCAGGCTCCTTGCTCAGTGTGTGCTTGCTTCTCCTTCTCCCTCTGCCTACTTCTCCTACTGCTTGTGCTCTCCCTCTATAAAATAAATAAAATGTTTTTAGGGGCTAGATGGCTCAGTCAGTTATGCATCTGCCTTCGACTCAGGCCATGATCTGAGGGTCCTGGGATCCAGCCCCATGTCAGGTTTCTTGCTCAGCGGAGACCCTGCTTCCCCCTCTCCTGCTGCTCCCTGTCTGTGTCCTTGCTCTGTCAAATAAATAAATGAAACCTTTAAAAAAATAAAATGTTTTTTAAAAACCCCAAAACTATGGAGACAGTAAAAAGATCAGTGGTTGCCAGCGATAGGGGAAAGAGGTAGAACACAAAAGATTTTTAAGGCCCTGAAGCTATCCTGTATGATACCATAATGGTGAATACATGTCAATGCACATTAGTCAAAATCCACAGAACATATAACACCAAGAGTGAATTCTTTTTTTTTTTTCCAATTTATTTATTTTCAGAAAAACAGTATTCACCAAGAGTGAATTCTAATGTAAACTATAGACTTTTCGGGATAAGGATGTGTCAGTCCTGGTTCATCAATTTTAACAAATGTTTACCACACTGGTGGGGGATGCTGATGGTAGGGGAGGCTGTTTCCATTTGTAGGGGCGGGGGGGGGGATATGGGAACTCTGATTTTTTCATTCAGTTTTGCTATGAATCTAAAATTGTCCTAAATAATAAAGTATGTGTGTATGTATATACCTAACATGAAATACTATAAAAGTACATAAAATAACTCTTGCGCTGAAAATACATCTCGTGCTAGAGTAGTTCTAAATTTGATTGTCATGCTGTAAACAACTCCAAACCTACTCCTAACAGGACAATGGTTTCTATCAGATATTTAGTATGATCCACCCCACTACAATAGATCTTTTTTCTACAGACAGCAAATAACCAACATGAAGACTCCATATATTAAAAAGAAGTCCATGAAATTGAAATGTTCATATGTAAACATAAATTACATGAGTTAGTCAAAAGAAGAATATGATTCGGACATAAAAAATGCAAGAAGATGGATATGGATAATTCATTCTCACACAGAAAATTTTATTTCTAAGGAATTTTTTTTTTTAGATTTTATTTATTTATTTGACAGACAGAGATCACAAGTAGGCAGAGAGGCAGGAAGAGAGAGAGGAGGAAGCAGGCTCCCTGCTGAGCAGAGAGCCTGATGCGGGGCTCGATCCCAGGATCCTGGGATCATGACTTGAGCCGAAGGCAGAGGCTTTAAACCACTGAGCCACCCAGGCGCCCCTCTAAGAAATATTCTTTAAGAAATTCCTTGAACTGGTTTAACTTTGTGTTCCGTATTTCTGGCCTGAGGCTGCTGTTACTGTATTACTCTTTACTGGACTTGGGAGTGAAAACAAATTAAACAATCAGAGATTGTAGAAGCTGGAGAAAAAAATGCCAAGAACACTGACCAGAAGTTCACTAGCAGTGTTCCTTTCAAACATGATGAAAAAAAACCATTTGAAAGAATTAACTGATGAGACAAAAACATGCCTACAATAAAGGGGGGGGGGCGGGAGACTCCAGGTAAATGTAAGGGTAAAAAAAAAGTTCTATCGATATACTATTTCTTAATCTGGAGGTTGGTATACAGTTACTCATTTTATTATTTTATAACATATATACATATGCACATATACATATGAAATTTTTTACTTTGGATGAATGAAATATTTCACAGTAAGTTTAAAATTTATAGGCATGGGGACAACCCCCGAATCCAGCGACAGATCAAATAACATATGATGTAGTGCACAGTGTAAAACACTAGTAAGAAAGGAAAAATGAAAGATTAAAGACTCAAAGAACTCTTACTAGTTTATGCTGTTGTTCATCTGTTGGAAGAATATAGATTCTTTTCCTGGTGTAGCATTATTTAAGGCAAATACGACAACATAGATAAAAATCACAGAAATGTCACAAATAAAACTTCATGAACTCTACTTAAACTTCAGAAGCCTCTGAATGTTAAATGCAAAAGGAATTAATTCGTTCTCTTATTTTTTTTCTTCTAACTGGCCCTAAAGGCATAGAATTAATTTAACTTCAGCATACCTATGCAGCTGACAGTATTCCTGGCTTCTAAAAGACCCCAAGATAAATTGATTTAGTGGACAAGTATTGCAGCTGTTAGAAGAATTCTATAGATAGATCACAAGGGGGAAAAAAATCTGCCCCCATAAAAACACCAAGAGTCTGAGCTGCAATTTTCAGAGTGCTTAAACATTACAAATTCCTTAAAATAGTTTCTTCCTTTTAGAAATGCACATGAATTTTCAAATTCTTAGTGCTACGTAATGTATATACATCAAGCACCATGCCTGGCACATGGTAGGTGTCAATAAATATTTATGGAATTGAATTAATCCAGCAATATCCTCATGTGCCAACATCTCAGGGACTGCCTGGCTTACAAGGGGTAGACGGGCAATCCCTTTTTTCTACCTCACTCTGTGTTCATTTTTAAACCCCCAGCACATTAGATCTGGTTATGCTTCTAGTGCTAATAATACTGTTTTAAACAATACAAAGGATATTATATGGAACAACAGTTGTGACAATAAGTAAGCTTTATTCTCAACCAACTATACCGTACCTCAAGTGCAAGAATTCTGTAAAACATAAACACTGGTTCTGTGCTAGGATTAGTACAACAAATTGAAAAAATTGGAGGTGATTCAAGTACAAGTCAGGAAAACACTGCATTCATAAAACTGTGATCCAACCAGGATTAAATAAAACAGTGTAATTATTTTTTAAAGACCTGTTTTAATAAGAATCTTTATTTAAGGTGTAATAGCCAATTTTCTTCCAAATACCCTAAGAGAGGTAAAACTGTTAGTATTAAAAAGAAGTATATTTAAAACGTGCAAGGTTTAAAAAATACTCATGCACATTGTCTAATTCTTTTTTTTTTTAAATCTTTCAAGCAGATGAAATGAATGCACATAATGAAGCTGGACAGCTGTCCTGCTCTCTATAGTATCACCAATTAATTCTTTCTGGACATCAGAACCACTAGGTAGGGGAGGTTGGCATGGCTTCTCAAACAGTCCCATCCTCTTGTGAGTTAAGGGGCAAGGCCAACTATATGTGTATTATTGTATGGATATCACCATTCCAGAAAGTGAGTTAGTAGTTTTCCCTCTTATCACTGAAATATCTCAAATTTATGCTCCCCAAAAAATAATGAATACTGTTTTTTTGAAAATAAATAAATTGGGAAAAAAAATTTATGCTCCCCACTTTTCAACTTCAATTTGTAATCTGACTTAAATGCTTTCCTTTTCACTACATCTCCTCCCTACAATGTAATTATCCACTGAGCCAGAGGAAAGAGATTCTGAATGAAGAATGCTGAACTTCACATTCACTCATTCACCCAACAAACTGCAACGTTACTTTACCATGTTACATTCTATAATGAACTTCCTAACAACTTCATCAAGTATCTTTCTCTTTACTACCTTGTCCTGCTGGTCTTGAGTTTAGGCTACAGATGTACTACAATTAAAGTTTTTTCTTTACAAAGTTTATCTAACACCACCTACTTTACATACCCACTCTGAAACACATATGTATACACTTCATACACTTCAAGATTTAAGCATCATGCTTGGCTGCTCTGCTCAATTAACTGAACAAGTTATGTGGCTCCTGTCCGATGAACCTACTGGGAGTTGAACTTAAAGTTTTCTATTGACAAAAGAAACCAAGAAGCAAACTAGAGTACAGAGTTCAAGTCACAGTCTTCTTCAAATTTCACTGAAATTGATTCAAATGGATATACTAGTATTATAAACATTTTATAAAACAACTGATATAATAGGAACAATTATTTTGTTAGAATATTAATTTTTAAGGCAATGGTTCCATCTCTACAGTCATTCTCACCTCTTTAGTCCAGGAATAGTCAGTATCTGATTTCTGGGGTGCAATGAAAAAATTCTTGGCTTCAGGAAGCCTCAAGTAATACCAGGAAATTTTGACAGCCAAGAGAACTACTTGGCTGAAGACTGGAATTATTCTTTTTCAGTACAGACTTTCATTTCATTGCAAGTCGAAGAGCAGTCATAAATAACTGTCTTCACACACAAGCTAAAGTCACTAAGCAAAGATATGTTTCATGAAATGCACATTATGAGTATCAAAAATTTCTCTTCCCATGTAGATTTTTTTTTTCTTGCTAAAGCCACATAATCACCATTGGAGACATAAACTTCTTAAAAAGGAGACAATCTGTATGTATTCCTAAATAAAATATAGTTTTGAAAAAATATTCTCACAGTAACACAGAAGTATATATACTGAGTCTATTTTCCTATTGGAGCAAAAAAAAACCTCCTTCGTTATTAAAGAAAAACAAAATATTCCACAAAATTAAAATTGTGAAGAAAAGTACTATTAAAACTGTTAGTTTGCACAAAACCCAAGAACTTGTCTTACCTTGGTAAGACAGTATACACAACACAGGCTCTCAATAAGTGCTATTATTATAAAGGTTAATTTTAACACTATTATTCCACATTTTATTGTGCCTAGTTTTCAGGCACTTCCATATAATTAATCCACCCCACAGAACAACAGAAGGAATTATTATCCTAACTATATCAATATGCTCAAAAAAGGTAAAGCAATTTGTTCAAGGTTCTGTAGTTTATAATTACTTGGCTCATGACAATACTGCACTTGATCTTAGCCAAAAGGCCGAGAAGCAATGTCTCCTTCCAACATTCATGATCTTTCTGTATCATGCTGACTCTCTAAGCAGTTTTTTTAATTGCCCCAATTTTTCTATTTTTACTTAAAAGATCATTTTTTAAAATACATTTTTTCATCTAAGGTTGGCAAATAGTTATTATGTACTAGTACTACAATTACTGGGTACCCAAGGAAACAAAAGATGATGGGACCTGAATCCTAGAACTTCCACTCTGGTTTGGTTAGAATTGTTCATGTACTTTGATATTAGCTGCACATTCCCCAGGCTCCCCTCCCCTGGCACACACAAGATATAGTGAAAACCACATGAGGTTGAGATGACATTTAGGAGGATTTGTTTAGTCCTCTGACAACTCATCCTGAGGGGCCTCCCTCGTAGCCCTCCACCTCACCAAATCTCGCCTCTGAGTAATACAAAGCTTTAGGCAAATCTTTCCCCTCTGCCTTTTTAAATAGGTAACCAATTTTTTTTTTTTCCAATTTAGTTTCAGAGGCAGGTAACCAATATATATATTTGGGGGGGGTAGGATTTTGTTTATTTATTTGACAGAGTGCAGGAGAGAGAGAGCACAAGCAGGGAGAGCAGCAGAGGGAGAGGGAGAAGCAGGCTCCCCACTGAGCAGGGAACCTGATGTGGGGCTCAATACCAAGACCTGGGGATCATGACCTGAGCGGAAGGCAGTCACTTAACTGACTGAGCCACCCCCGTGCTCCGGCAACAAATTATCTTTAAAATCATTTTCCAACACCATAAACAGAACAATTAAATTAATTAAAACAAATGAAAAGAAATATCAATTTTCTTAAATGAAATCTATGAGGTATATAGTATCTACAGCACACCTTTTTGTGAAACAAGCACAATATACATCAACTCTGAAAGTGTATCTAGGCTTTCCATATTCTAAAGTTTCTCTATCCAACTTGACAGAAAATTATTTTCCAAGTTGTCAGTCTCCTGGTCAAAATAAATGAATTCTAAACTTAAAATCTGCAAACTAAGAATGTTATATATCTTCTAGCAGTTCTTCTATAAAATGTCTAGGAACTTCCTTAACCCACAAACAGAAACGAAAAAATAGCTATGTTTCTAAATATGTGATCAACATACTGTTTAATCTACCTGGTTTAGCAGTTGAATCTCAAATGTAGTATGCTAAGTGAAGAAATCAGACAGAAAAGGCATCATGCTTTGTGATTCCGTTTCTATGACACTCCGGAAAAGGCAAAACCATCAAGGTAGAAGAAAGAACAAACCAACCAAGCAGGGGGAAAAGCACAATGAAATCATGTTCAATGAAACCTGAATGATTCAGAATTTGTGATAATTTGAAAAGGGTTTGAATCAAGTTAAATACTTAAAATTTCCCCATATTTCCATGCTCAGTACATAATTTTTCCCTCTGAGAAATTCAAATCTCACATATCAATGCACATTAGTCAAAATCCACAGAAATATGGAAATATGCTTCTATTCTTCTACCACCTACATTTTTTTCCAACACACAAATATCTGCCTGACCTGGTTCCTTTACTCATCAAAACGCTAAAGCGTCCAACTACATAAACCATTCTCGAGTCCTCTATCTTCTGAACACCCTTAAAGGGATACAAAAACTCATACAGATGTTGCCAGACCCCCAACAAAACAACTCAGTTGGGATCTAACATAAAATTCAAACAGATAACTATAAATATTCTTTTTAATTATGATCTTTCAAAAAAACTCATTCTGATTCACAAAAAGAAAAATTAGTTCCAACAATTTAAGAACCACTACAGAGGAAAAAAATCAATTATTTCCCATGATTAATGTAGTTATTCACAGTAACTCTTAGTAACACAGCTGTGTTATCAAGGAATTTTAATCTCTTAAATTAAATTTTATATTTGGAAAATATACATTTGAAAACTTCCACCAAAAAACATCTTTAGTACTGCTATTGATCTTAAGGAAAACTAAATTCTAATATACTATTAAACCATAGCATCAAAAAAATGAAAGAGGACGGCCTAGTTAAAACCAGCATGATTATAATTATTTGAACCAAATTATATTTCTGTAATTTCCAGATAAGTCCAAAATTTCCAGATAAGTCCAAAATTCCAAATAAGTCCAAAATTTTTTAATCCTCAAAAATATTAAATTACCATACTAGCAATTTCTAAACTTAAAATTTTGTTAAAATGGGTTTGCAACATAATTCTTAATACAGACATTTCATTCCAATTTAATTTTCTCAAAATTAAAATCTTTAACAATAAATTTAATCTACTAAAGTGATTTTAATCCACAAGATTTAAAAATATTGTTTCTAAACACAGATTACAAATAGTTTGCACATGTAACAAAAATGCAGTCTTAGCAATAGCTAGCACTTCCTTATTTGTCATGACAAATGCTGCAAAGGCACAGCAAATTTCCTTGTAAAAAACAGACAAAATTTATTTTAGAATAGGCACTCACCACTTCTTCCAATGCAGCACTTCGCCCAAAAGAACAAGTGAGGTGTGTGAGGCAGTTAACAAAGGACGAGAAAAGTTCATTTGGAATGGCAGTTAAAACATTTCGAGGGAACACAGTTATCAGGTTGCTGATAATGCTGGAGATTCCCACAGCTTCTGAATCTTCTATTTCAATTCTACAAGTCAAGTAATGAGTATTATTAAGTGGTAGTAGAAGAAAAGTCCCAAGAACTCATTTCCAAACATGCAAATATTATCATCCATTCATTTTTAAAGGTGTGTCTCTGTGTATTATTTCAAATTACCCATATAACTATACTTCAGAATATAAACAGGGAAAAAAAATCAGTTTCTTTTTCTCCTCTAATGTTAAACAAAGAAAAAAACTGAAGGTTCTTTTTCAGTTACAAAGGGGAAATATACCTACCCATTGATAGTATTCAGTAATCCCTCAATGAAGTGTGCTAGATAATCAACTTGTGATCCTTCATCAGGGAAGATGGGTCCATGAAGAGAAGCTAACTGGGCAAGGCACTGAAGAGAATCTTGTGCCATATCTGAATCTTCTCTGATTTTTCGATGTACCTGTTAGAAAGAATTACTAATCCATAAAAATAAATTCTTCTTTTGTAAGGGTCACGTGTCTATCATGCCGAATGAGGTAAGAGAAAAATTCACTGTAGCTGGTTATTTCTAGAAAATTAATTCCTGAACTTAATTAAATTTGAAAATTGTCCCTCAGTCCATTTTACATTATAGGCCATGATTTTAAACTTATCAAGTAATTCTTAACTGAGGGCTACCTACATTTTGAAAATTGAACTGTCTCCAGCATGTTATGACAAAGAGAGAAACAGATGCCAGCCAGTCAGACATACTGCTTCTTCTAAAAACAGCAACAACGACAGTCATCTGTATTATGCTAACTATGCCTAGCTCCAGCTTCTTGCTAAAGTTAGCAGACAAGTTCAATCAAGAGTATATAGATGCTGCTTTAGCAGAAGTAAACAGTTGTACATTTAGAAAACCAATATACCTTTCAATCCCTAGACATTCGCTAATTCAACCAGTATATAAGCATAGCATACTCTTTCATTACTCTGAGATTGCCCACAATTTGCTTGAATTTCATTTTATCCTATACCATTGTTTTTAATAATGGCTAAAATGTTTTATTTTATTTAAATTATATTTACATCCAATTTAAACCTCATCTAGATCTTATTGCAATGATGCAATACTGATGTGAAACACCTGGTCCATGGTATTCTGTACAAAAAGAAATGCTCCTGAAATACTGCTCCCCATTTTACAGTGTTATTAATATTCTCAGATTTTAAAGATGTTTCGTTTCTATGATCTGACATAATTAAAATGCCAAAGAAAAATACACTTTGTGAAGAAATTGCAGGTAATTTTTTTAAATTAAATTAATTTATCTATTTTCAGAAATATCATGCAGGTAATTTTTTAATCCTAATTCACCAACCACATTCAATGGCAACCATTTTCTACTTTCCACAAGCATTTGACTCATCCAGTCCTTCTTTTCTTACACAGATCTCTTCGCTTTCTGAATGTCACGGAATTTTAAACATTAGTTCTCTATTTGTTTCAAATTATGTTCACTTTGACTCTGCAAATCATTTATAAATTACTTGAAGTTAGCATATTTCTCTTAAGTATTCACAGGTACATTTTTGGGACACAGTGAACAGACACTCAAATCCTTATTCACAGATTGATTTCATTAATCTTTAAAACCTTGAACTTCTTAAGGCTCTAAGAAATTTAAAATACTAAAGAGTCACAAAACTGATCTACTGACATGTTTAAAATATTCCATCCTCTTTGGTCTAGAATATGGGTTGGCAAACTACAGCTTATGGCCAAATCTGGCCTCCTACTTACTTTGTATGGCCTATTCAGATGGTTTTTACTTTTTTTTTTATGGTTGAGGTAAACAAAATAAAAGAAAAATGGTATTTCAAAAGATAAGACAATTATACAAAACTCACATTTTAATAACTGTGAATGAAGTTATACAGGAACACTACAACGCTTTTTTGTTTAGTTATCATCCATGGCTGCTTCTGTATGACAACGGCAGAGCTAAACAGCTGCCTCAGAGAACATATGACCTGCAAAGCCTAATATTTACTACCTGGCCTTTACAGAAAAACTCTGCCAATCCCTGGTCTAGAATAACACAAATGTTTATCAAAATATATTCCGTTACATTTTAAGTTTTAAATAGTAAATTTAAAGTATAATACACAAATTCATCCATCTACATTGTCCAATTCAAGAACTTCTGAACACAACTCATTCTTAAATTCCTTACCTGAAAACTAACTAAATTTCTGTCGTCATACCATTTAACCTAATCAACATTTAAGCAAGTTATCCAAGGGTACATTCTGCCAATGAATACAATGCAATCCCGGACAACAGAGGGTTTCTTTTCTATAGAGCTAAATGGTTGCTTGTTCCTGGGCGAGAAGTGAGGAATCAAAAGATATGATGACCAAAACAGCTAATATTGATTATGTAATAAAATGAAATAAAAATAAGGATATGCCTCAGAGCCTGCATGGAGTACTGTTTACACTTAATTTATGTTCTCTGAAATATGAAGCATATAAAACTCATGATAAACCAATGAATTCTTGTATAATATGGCAGATTCTTGCCCTTCTTCCAATGTCAGCATTACACAGGAGTTCTACCGCAACTGAACTGTATCACACAAATTAAAAACTCAATTCATCACCTGAATAGGGAAAGCAGAGGGATAAGAAAAAGAAAGTCCAGCAGAACACCCAAGGACGTAAATGGCAAAAGACAAGGAGCAAAGAGAAGCAAGTTAGTAAGATAAATTCTATTGGAACATGCTGAATCTGAGATGTCTGTGCGCCATCCAAATTAAAACACCCAGTAAGCACTTGGATTATAAGGCTCTGGAACTCTAGAGCAGCCTGTGCTGAATATAGATTTAGGAGTCATCGGTGCAGAAGCGGTGCTTGAAGTCCAACGTGTGGAAGAGACAGCCCAAGAAACGTGTAGAGAGTCAACAAAACTCAAAACTAAGAACACTAATGATTTTTTTCAGTAAGCAGAGAAAATAAGAGACCATAAATGAGGTCAAGGAGAATCAGTCAAAAAGGTAGGAGGAAAAATTAAAAAGAGTGGTTTTTCTAATACCTTATGGAATAAAGAAAAATTGAGACATTTGAAAACTTTTGAGGGGCAGAATGAAACCTAGAGTACTCCTAAATTCAGATGTGACCAATATATTTCAAGTCTTAAATTCATGCATAGTACATTTATGTCTATCTACTCAAATCTCTAGAGAAATAAGGATATCCAATAGAAAAATGCTTTTTATTAGGTAATGCATTCACATAACTTGAAAATAAATTTAACAAAAACTGAATGAAATTAAAAGATTACCCACTGTCATTCTTATAACAAACTACAAATTAAAAACTTTTTATAAATCCCTTAAATGAAAGCAATAGGCCAAAAGCACAAAACTGTTAAAATAATACAGTAAAAAGGGTTAAACTTTCAAATTCAGAAGTTATTTGCATGTGGTGGTTCACAGCTGACAGAAGCAGCTGTCTAGTTTGTCTAGACAGCTGTTCAGATTTGGGGGAGTTGTTTCCAGTACTGCCAGCAAGTTTTTCACCTTTTCGAAAACTGCTGGAATGGGATCTTCTTTCAGTCAAATGAATAACACAAAAAATTGAACTTGGATACGTATCAAAACAATTTGTCAGATGTGGCAGGCAACAGAATTTGTCAATTTAGTCACACTCATCTCTTCGGTACTGCTTGTGTTTTTAGTCATCATTTCTCTGACTTCAAGAATAAAATGGAAGGTAATACTTAGTCTAAACATTTCTGCTGAAAACATTTTTATGTATAACCATGGATGAATAAGCTTATTCTAGGTATTGTAAAATATGTATCACAAAACTACAATATTTCAAATGGTCTGATCAGAACAGGAAGGCAGCTGTAAGGATAGTAAATAATGTTTTTCTAACAAATGGAAAAGAAACTAAAATGGCTAAGATTAAGTACAGCAAATTAGCATCCCTCCCCACTCCATATACATGTTTTTACCAGCTTTGGACTATTACAGTAGGGATCCTCATGTGCAAACATAGGAACATACTGCCTACTTCTTGATATTTAGCAAATAATAAACAGGACTATTTAAAGTTATAATTGAAATAAACTGCTATTCAATAACACTAACTTAACCCATGACTGATAAATTAGTACATAAAAAAGTACACTACTCTACTAAAGCGAATCTCCAAGTGAGGTCCAGGAATCCTGAGACATTCCTAAGACCATGTCAGGTTGTCTATAAGGGCAAAACTATTTTCATACTAATACTAACACAGTATTTGCCCTTTCCACTGTCACTTTCACACATGTATACAGTGGAGTTTCCTCAAGGTTACCTGACCTGTAATATTACAACCAACTGGCTGCAGAAGCAGATCTGAGAATCTGGCTATCTTCTATTAAGTGTAACATTAGAGTTTTGCAAAAATATAAAACAATGCCACTCTTTTCAGTAAACTTCCCCCTCCCCCAAATATAGCTATCTGTTCACTAAAATGTTATTTATGTTAATATGTAACGGTTTGGTGTCAATATTTTAAAGGCTTTATTTTTAACTAATTTCTTTGCCCAACATGGGGCTCAAACCCACAACCCTCAGATCAAGAGTTGCATGCTAAACTGACTGACCTAGCCAGGCGCCCCCTCAAAAATTGTTATTTTTAAATGAATTACTAAATTATTTTTTGAAGTTTTCAGTTTGAATTTTTAATACAGTAAATAGTAATAGTATAACCTCATAAACAAAAGCTACTTCGAGTTGTCAGTAATTTTTAAGAATGTAAAGTGGTCCTGAGACCAAAATGTTTGAGAACTTCAGCTCCAGGATATTCAAGTCTTCATACTTACATAACATTTTTATAAATTAGCAAGAATATTTCTATATAATTTCTATCTAAGCAGATTTATTGATTAGAAGAGAACGCTTCAGAGGAGAAAGCAATCTGTCCTGTTTTACTTAAGAAAAATACAAAACATGTACTCTTTTCAGTGGCACTCTCCCTCAGCCTTCACCACCAGAGATGAAAAGCAAGACTTACTGTGAAGAACAGCTCCATAACTCTGCTATCCAGAAGAGTCTCCCGCCAGGATTCTGTTGGCTTTAACAGCACATTTTGTGAGGATTCAAACATAGCTATATAATGTCTGCCCAGTTATCTGGTGTCAAGGACAACAACAATAACATTCTTACTTTGTCTAAAGTATAAGTATATCCTAAATATAACAGGAGCCATCCAGAAAGAATGTAATGGAAACAGTTTAAGCCTCTTCACATATGCTACATAATTCATGAATGAAGCTAAGGAATAAAAGGCATTAAGTGCTAAAAAACAAAAACCAAAAAACCCAAAACCATGGTACAGGAATATAGGAACAGTTTCATCAGAATTACATGTCATATCATGCTGTAGGGACATAAAAATGTTGATAATCAGAGATCTTAACAGTAGCAACAAAAGGAAAAAATGTGATATAAAACAGATGTCAAAATATATACAAAAAAGGAACAATCAATTTCTAAATATTTATCCCACATTTCCCCCAAATATCTTGTAACAACTAAAACTACATATACAAAATGTGAGTCTCATAATAGACTACTTGGAAAAATAGTATTTTTCCCAAAGAAATATATTCACTAGGTAACAACAACAACAAAAAAAAACCCAAGAGAAAATACACATCATACTGAGGCAGCAAAACTCCCACACATTAGATTATGCAAATACCAATTCCAGATAAAGAAATAATCAGTTTATGCACAACTCTACAGATACTCATTTAAAATTCCCACAGACAGGGGGCGCCTGGGTGGCTCAGCAGGTTAAGCCGCTGCCTTCGGCTCAGGTCATGAACTCGGCTCAGGTCATGAACTCGGAGTCCTGGGATCGAGCCCCACATTGGGCTCTATGCTCAGCAGGGAGCCTGCCTCCTCCTCTCTCTCTGCCTGCTTGTGATCTCTCTCAAATAAATAAATAAAATCTTTAAAAAAAATAAAATAAAATAAAAAATAAAATTCCCACAAACTAAAAACCTACTTTTATGGAGTTCAAGTGTTTCAATATTAAGCATGCTTCAAACAGAATACTATCTTTGCCATACATGAAATAACCATAATATATTTGTAAGTGTCCATGAATATAATTCACTCAATGACACTGATGTACAAACTGAGGTTTTTAAGAAAAGAGAAAGCTGTCTGGGTATAAAGACAGTAGTTCTGCCCCTTCCATTGCTAATCAGATGTCCAGCTAAATACATCAACTAGGCAACATTTTCATCACTCAATGAGAAATTTCAAAAATAGTTACCTAAAACTATAGCTTGCAAAAATTAGACCCATGTTCAAATGCTGTATTTTCATTAAAGCCCAAATCATTAGAGAACATTAAAGGCTACAACAATGCTTTGGAAATCATTTTTTTAAAAATTATTACTTAACTCCCTTTTGAAATATCTAGTATTTTGTCTCTGAAAGGCAAGGAGGGGAATACAAGTTGTTTCAGAAGAGAAGTCTACTTATTTCTGAAAAATTGCTCCAAAATTGTTCTGCAACTCCATTTGACTGATAAATAAAAGTGAAATTCAAGTCAGTCACTTATTTCACTTTTCTCTTCCTTTATCTGCCCCCTTGTGGAAGTGCAGAGAAAGAGTCAAAAGACACAAAACAAACAGTTAAAACGAAGTAAGCCTGGCTTTTTTTGAAGAAGAAGAAAAAAAAAAAAAATCAGGCCATGAGTACTAAGAGGTTTTTTTTTTGTTTTGTTTTGTTTTTTTATTTGAAAGACAGATCACAAGTAGCCAGAGAGGCAGGCAGAAAGAGAGAGAAGGGATGCAGGCTCCCCGCTGAGCAGAGAGCCCAATGCAGGGGCTTGATCCCAGGACCCGGGGATCATGACCTGAGCCGAAGGCAGAGGCTTTGGACCTGAGTCACCCAGGCGCCCCATAAGAGTTTTCAATGGTTAATAGTTTTTTAAATGATTCCACTTTCTCACTAGGCGCATATTTTGATCTTATGTTGTTAACACTGTCTTCTGCATTCAGAATGTATCAATTGAAAAATAGTATTTTTACATGCTGTCTAAAATGAAGGCTTATTTTTTAGAGAAATATCTGTGGATGGAATCAAAGGATGTCTAGGATTTGCTTTACAATAATCAGGATGGAAGAGTATAGCTTAAAACAAGAACTTAGAGCTAACAAAGCTGGGTATTTTATTTTTGCACATCTTTGAAATTTTCCACAATAAAAAAGTTTTGGGGCATTAAAAAATAAGGCTTGAGCATATGAAATAAAGTACCCAAGAGTAAGGCAAAAAATTCTTTGTATTTCATAAAAATATTCCACTTATTTTTTTTCCAGCTCTATTTTCCTCAAATTTCAACACCCCATTTATATTTATTACTTATGCTCAGTACTGTGTTGAGCAGATGCATAAAGAAAAACATGACAATCTCATTCCAATTTTTTAGGGGAGTCTGCAATATCACATTAAAATGGTAACAAACTGTTATTTTGTTGGCCATCTAGATCTAACAAAATATATGTGTATAATTTTACTAAATATCTTCAACTAGAAAAATAAGACAATTTATTAGCAGTTCATATGCTTAGAAAAGGTATCGATTTATTTATTTATTTATTTATTTATTTATTTATTTATTGGGTATCGATTTATTTTTAAATTAGGTGGGATATGAGACAGATTCACATAACTGTAGTAAAATGGTTCATCTCAAAGCAAACCATGTATCAATTTTCTTGTTAATATAGCCATCCAGGCAGTGAGCATGCACAAGCTGTTCTCTCTCAGAATAAGAAAGACAAATACTTCAGGGCTGGTACCTGTAAGAGAAAGCTAAAATCTAAAACCTCCAAGAACCCTACACAATTCAAGCAAAGAGGAAGAATATTGGAAGAATACAATCAAAAGTAAAAGGAGTAATACTTCTCTTGGAAAAATGCAAAATCTCATTTCAAGGGAAGGCGATGAATCTCCTGCATCCTAACTAAGCCTGCTAGTTATACTCAACAAGGGGTTGCCAACATTCTTCATTGAGTGAACAGTGATAACGGCAAAGATTAATAAGTATTACAAATGGAAACAAAATCTAAACCAATATACTTGTTTTTCTTTTCTACCCTTTTTGTATTTCGAAAAAGTGTATGCTCCTTAAATTCTTGTGGATATCAAGGCTTTGTATTAAGAGAAAATGGAAACACCTAATTTTAGGAGAGGACTTTTTTCCAGATAGGAAATGAATTAATTGCAATTGCTCACCTAAACCTCATATTCAAAATAACCCTCAAATCTTTAATTTTTCTTAAATTACTGTATTTATTTCTTTGTCACACAGAGAGCGAGAGACAAAGAGCAAGTACAAGCAGGGGGCACAGCAGGGAGGTGAGCAGGGAGCCCGCTTTGGGGCTCGACCCAGGACTCTGCGATCATGACTGGAGCAGAAGGCAGCCACTTAACCAAACGAGCTACCCAGGCGCCCAAAATCTTGAATTTTTTAAAATTCTGTTTTCACAAACCATAAATGACGCTTAATCTCACAAAACAGACTGAGGGTTGCTGGGGGTCGGGGGAGGGGAGTTGGGGGGGTCAGGATGCGGAGTGGGGTTATGGACACTGGGGAGGGTATGTGCTATGGTGAGTGCTGTGAAATGTGTAAACCTGGCGATACACAGACCTGTACCCCTGGGGATAAAAATACATTATATGGGGGCGCCTGGGTGGCTCAGTGAGTTAAGCCGCTGCCTTCGGCTCAGGTCATGATCTCAGGGTCCTGGGATCGAGTCCCGCATCGGGCTCCCTGCTCAGCAGGGAGCTGCCTGCTTACCTCCCTGCTGTGCCCCCTGCTTGTACTTGCTCTTTGTCTCTCGCTCTCTGTGTGACAAAGCTCCCTGCTTCCTCCTCTCTCTCTCTCTGCCTGCCTCTCTGCCTATTTGTGATCTCTCTCTGTCAAATAAATAAATAAATAAACACATTATATGTTTATAAAAAATAATAAATAAATAAATTTAAATTAAAAAAAAAAATATCTGGTTTCAGCTTCCCTGATCCTGGTCTGTTTTAAATATACTTCCCCTAGTGCCAGTATGCACAGCCAAATTTCCTCTAAAACCTGACGTGCATATTTTTAAAATGTTAATTCCTTACATTTTGCTAACACCACATGGAGATCACTGAGTTCTGTATCTGACATCTATCAGAAGGGTGGCTCAGTGGGTTGGGCCGCTGCCTTTGGCTCGGGTCATGATCTCAGGGTCCTGGGATCGAGTCCCGCATCGGGCTCTCTGCTCAGCAGGGAGCCTGCTTCCTCCTCTCTCTCTCTCTGCCTGCTTGTGATCTCTCTCTGTCAAATAAATAAATTTAAAAAAAAAAAAAAGAAAATACTTTCCCCCAATTATTTTATTTTTTTAAACGATTTTACTTACTTACTTATTTATTTATTTATTTATTTGACAGGGAGAGAGAGAGAGAGAGAGAACACAAGCAGGGGGAGCAGCAGAGGATGTGGGAGCAGACTCCCCACTAAGAAGGGAGCCCAACGCAGGGCTTGATCCCAGGACCCCAGGAACGTGACCTGAGCTGAAGGCAGATGCTTGACTAAGCCACACAGGTACCCTGGTCCTGTAATTATCTTAAAGTTCATGTCAGTTTTTTGTTTTCCAACTCTGAACCTAGAAAGGACTTTTATCTCTGACATGTTTGCCTTCTACTAGAAAGCTCATTTATAACACACTTCGCTCAGAGATTACCTTAATTGTTCTTTGAAGAATTAATCTGTAACACTGCAAACTTAACTACTTTCTCCTTATAAAGCAGCCCAGCACAACCACTACCATCATTTTTGCACAGTAAAAGCACACACATACTCTTGTTGGTATAGTAAGATACAACCATGTAACTTAATTATAAATAATATCTCTACTGAAAGAACATGTAACTACTCCAAAAGCATTTTAACAAAAACTTCAACATTAAAGCAGACAAAAGGAACAGTATAATGAATGAAACAAATTTGTAAGAACAAAGTATGCTGACAAGAAATACATGTTTTAGTTAGCAGACTGTGCTGTGAAACTGCTAAAGTGGTTGCCTTTCTAAGAGGCTATGGCTGGTGTGGGGGACCCTGGGAGGCTCAGTCAAGTTAATAAGTGTCTGCCTTCAGCTCAGGTCATAGTTCCAGAGTCCTGGGATACAGCCCCACACTGGGCTCCCTGCTCAGCAGGGAGTCTGCTTCTCTCAATCTCCTCTGCTCTTGTTCTCTCTCTCTCTCTCAAATAAATAAATAAATAAATAACCAAACAAACAAATAAAATCTTCAAAAAAGAGAGGAAAAGCTTATGAGGGTTCTTCTGTATTACCTGAAATACTGTTACTACCAATGTACAAGTATTACTTTTCAATTAAAAAAAAAAAAAACAGTGAGAAGCATATCACAAGGTGAATAGAACAGTCATATATAGATCTGGATCATATCCATACATTCAAAATGTAAAAAATTAGGGCAATTCAATTTTTGATTTGATATTGCCAACTGACTATTTCTGTATGTTTGTATAAGATACCCCAAAATATCATTTCTCTCCCAGATAATTCAATGTGTAGATTACTTTAAAAACAAAGCAAAAAGACCACCTCTAAAATTCAAAAATCAAGCATTACTTTTTTTTTTTTTTTTAAGATTTTATTTATTTGAGAGAAAGAGGAGGAAGAGCAGAGGAGAAAGAAGATGGGTACGCTGACTCCGTGATGAGCAGAGCCTGATGCAAGGTTTGCTCCCACGACCACGAGATCATGACCTGAGCTGAAACCAAGAGTTAGACACTTAACCGCCTGGGCCACCTAGGTGCTCCTAGCACTTCTATTCTTAAGACATTTGAAAAATGATTTAAAGTTTTGATTTAGGTGGGAGAGATGGGTGGCTGGGTGATGGGACATTGGGGAGAATATATGCTACGGTGAGTGCTGTTAACTGTGTAAGACTGACGAATCACAGACCTGTACCCTAAAACAAATATATGTTAATAAAAAAAAATTTTTAAGTGAAAAAAAAGTTTTCATTTATACTACTACATTAACATGCCATATCTACACATTATACTGCTTTATCTTTTTTATCCAAATGTATTACCAATGAAAGACGAGTCTAACAATGAAGTGATTACTTACTAATTAATCATTTATTATACATATTATACACCTATCAGGTTTTAGAAGACCTACAAGTTATAACTGGTTGATACTAGTTAAATAGCTAGCATTTACCAAAAGCTGAATTGGATTTTAAATCAAGAATTTTCTTGGCCTCTGGGTTTTTTGTTTTTGTTAAGATTTTACTTATTTGACAGACAGAGATCACAAGTAGCCAGAGAGGCAGGCAAAGAGAGAGAGGGGGAAGCAGGCTCCCTGCTGAGCAGAGAGCCCAATGCAGGGCTTGATCCCAGGACCCTGGGATCATGACCTGAGCCGAAGGCAGAGGCTTTAACCCACTGAGCCACCCAGACACCCCTTGGCCTCTGGGTTTAAACATTTATCTATAATAAATACTGCACTCAAGGAATTTATATTTTGTATCCGAAAATTCATTTGTACCTAAATGAACAAAAATTCAATAAAACAGTCATCCAGAGCTTTGTCTTTTAATAATCCTCTTTTTAAAAATCTGTCATCCCCATCTAATCTTACTTTACCTTCCCATATTTTCACTAAATTCAAAAAACACAAGTTGCAGTACAATATTTCTGTCACTGTATCGAATATAAGCCCACTCCCTTCTTAGCAAGGGTTCTAATTCTTTGATGCAAAAACCCAAGCAGTCTTCTAAGTTCAACACTATCTTAGTATATGTGCTGCCAAAGCGAGCACTAAGTTCAACACTATCTTAATCCTCTGGAAAATCAGCCACAACTAGACATAAATTCAACTGTACCTCAGAACAGTGAATAATTAACTCCATTCTCTACTGGCTGTTTCACAATGATCCTATCTAGCTCTAAAATTCTCTGCTTAGGAAAGCTCAGCAACATTTAATAACTCTATATAAAAGTACCACCTGCCCTATTTTATAACTGCATGACCAGAGAGAAACACACTAGGATAGAAATTGAATGCACCCTGCTACTGATTGTCACTGGATAAATCCTACTAAGTCTTCTGTCCTGAACAAGTCTTAAGGTCTCAAACAGCAAGTAGTATTATCAGTAAGCACATATATCTTAATATGAGGGAAGAAAAGTCATCCTCAGAAATACACTGGTCCTTACAAATGCAAATGAGTTCTTGTTCACCTTTAGTAAGGGTATCATTTTGTGGTAATAACTGACAGTAAAAAAACAATGAGTTACACAATAACTACAAATCATCCTCAAACAAACACAGAGAGTATGAAAATTACCATAGCTTATACTTATAAATACTTTATGATATGGGAAGATAATATAGCAACAGTGAACATTTCACAAAAGTAATAAAAAGTTAAATTTCTCCATCTTCCCATATTCTTAAGCTACTTCATTAGTACAACGAAGTTTCAGAGACAAAGGGAAAGCCAAGTTTTTCTTCTTAAACATTTAATCTGTCACTATGAATTTTTCTAACAATAAAAACTGTTATTTCTCTTTCTGGCACAACACAGAACCAATAAGCCCAGTCTCACAGATAGCATTTTGTCCAAGTAACCAAAAGTCTTCTGAAATAAAGGAGAACTGACCTCACCTGAATGTTTTCCCAAGCCTTGCCTGCAAATAGTAACAGTGGGTTTACTGGAAATCCTAATTTAGATGAAGGCTTCTATATCTCATTACTATTTTATGATCCAGTTACCTTTCCCCAAGAAACTGAGTTGAAATTTTTTTTTTACTAGAACCAAATCAGATCCACAAAAATAGAATACCAATAAAATGCACTGTAATCAAACAAAAAAGAAGTACTATTAAAGTCAACACACCAAACATACCTGCCAAACATTCTTATTACAAAATGATACTGTCATTTTTGATTAGTATTGCCAAAACCCTTAAGCATTTATGGACACCAGGTGAACTCCCAGCTAAATAATCTTAGCAGCATCAACAAACATCCAAGAAATAAAATAGTATTTTGGAATCAAATAATCTTACCTCACTAATTAAATAATACATATTTGTTAAGCATCTATTACTATATGCTAGACTGTGAAAGGTGCTAAAACAATATAGTTAACAAACATATGACCTATGCTTTCATGAGCTTCCAAATGAGTGGGTAAGTAGATTTATTCAAATGAGCTACAAATGGAAAATTTACAAATGAGAAGTGAGCAAAGTGGGAGAAAATCACATATAACATACATATGAGAAAGCATAGCAAAAGAAACCTGATCTAGGGTACCCATCTCAGGCACAATCAGGTGGTGATTAGGCAAAGGGGAAAAGGTGTCCAGGCAGAAAAGTCCGTGTGAAGAGTGCCAACGCAAAAGGAAACAGCTTCTGAGAGCAGCTCTAACAAAATAGCACAGAAAAGTTTTGAGGAAGAGGCAGAGATCAGACCATGCAGGTTCACAGAGGCTTTTTTTAAAGATCTTTATTTATCTGACAGAGAGAGATCACAAGCAGGCAGAGAGACAGGCAGAGAGAGAGGGGAAGCAGGCTCCCCACTGAGAAGAGAGCCCAAGACCCTGAGATCACGCCCTGAGCTGAAGGCAGAGGCTTAACCCATTGAGCGACCAAGGCGTCCCACAGAGGCCATTTTTAAACTGGGATGATGATATGACCAGAGAATCATGGAACAAGGGACACTTTCTTTAGACAGCAGTGATTTGAAGCAGAATGAAAGCAGGTAGATTTCATCTCAGTCTCCTTCAACAAGGTGAGACTGGGGCACATTCAGTAAGTAACCAGCTCACTGGGCCAAGGAGTGATTCTAACATCTACCAAAGCCCAGGAGCTGTCTGTATATGTTGTTCCACCTAGGTCTGAGGTGGAGGATACTTTGATGAATTATTTTCTACACATATAAAACCTACATATAATAAGTCCTTAATAAAGATAATGGTTTACAAATGACATCCCATATACAAAAAATTTTAATCCACTAAAAATACTATTTGTGTCAGTAAATTCAGTAACATTAAATGGTAAATTCAGCAACATTACATGGTATAAGATTAACATTAAAAATGTATTTCCAGGGAACCTGGATGGCTCAGTTGGTTAAGCAACTTTGGCTCAGGTCATGATCCCAGAGTCCTGGGATCAAGTCCCACACTGGGCTCCCTACTTGGTGGGGAGTCTGCTTCTCCTTCTGACCCTCCCCGCTCATGATTTCTCTCTCTCATTTTCTCTCTCAAATTAAAAAATCTTTTAAAAAATCTATTTCTATATACTAGCAATGAATATGAAAATAATTTTAAAATCAACTCCATTTACAACTAAATTAAAAAGAATAAAACATCAGAAACAAATTTAACAAGAGAATTCCAAACCTCCTACTCTGAAAACTATAAAACATTGTGAGAAGAAATTAAAGATCTAAATAAATGGAAGGATATCCCATGTTCATGGATCAGGAAATTTAACACTATTAAACATGGCAATACTCCCCAAACTAATCTACAGATTCAACACAGTATCTATCAAAATCCCAGCTGCCTTTTCTGCAGAAATTGATAAGCTAATTCTATTTTTCATATGGAAACACAAGGGACACAGAGAAAACAAAATAATCTTCAAAAAAAAAAAAAAGAACAAAGCTGAAGGACTCACACTTCCTGATTTCAAAACTTACTACAAAGCTACAATAATAATCAAGACAGTCTGGCACTGGCAAAGAAACAGACATAGAAACCAAGGGAACAGAATTGAGAAGTCACATTTTAACTTTACACAGAATGGGGGGTAGTGGAGACAAGACAATTCAACTGGAAAATATCTTTTTCAACAAATGGTCTAGGAACATGTTATTGTTCCTGTGAGGATATTCAACATGTAAAAAATGAAGCTGGCTCTCTACCTTATACCACATACAAAAACTAACTTAAAATGATGATAGACCTAATATATGACCAACCTAACCATATGGGCTGAAAAAACCATAAAACTCAGAAAAAATATAAAACTAAATCTTCGTGGCCTTAAGAACAAGAACAAAGTGACAGTACTGACACTAACTTACTATGATACCACAATAATCCAGACAGGGTGGTAATGGAGAGAAAAATGGACAAATCAGATCAAAGAAACAAAATAAAGGAGACCAGAAACAGACCTACATAAATGTAATCCAGTAATCTTTGATTAAGGAGCAAAGGTAATACAACAGAATAAAGACAGTCTTTCCAAAAATAGTGCCTGCACAACTGTACATCCAATGCAAAAAAAAAAAGAACCTAGACAGACTTTATACTCCTAACAAAAATTAACTCAAAATAACCAGATTTAAACGTAAAACAAAAAACTAAAATTCCTAGAATACAGAAGAACATCTAGATGTTCTAGATGTTCCAGATGACAGATTCAACAATGATTTTTTTAGATGTAATACCAAAGCCATGACCCATGATGGAACGAACTGATAAACTGAATTTCATTAAAATTAAAAACTTCTGCTCTGTGAAGGACAATATTAACAAAATAAGACAAACACCAGTAAAATGTATTTGCAAAAGATATTTCTGGTAAAAGACTATTATCCAAAATATACAAACTCTTAAAGTTCCACAATAAGAAAACAAACAACCCAGTTAAAAAATGGGCCAAAGACCTTAACAGATACCTCACCAAAGATACACAGACGGCAGTAAGCACATGAAAAGATGCTCTACATCATTATGTCATCAGGGAAATGCAAATTAAAACAATAAGATACCTCTACACACCTACTAGATCAGCCAAAATCTGAACACTGACAACACCACCAAATGCTAATAAGAATGTGGAGCTGAAAGAACATGCATTCACTGCCAGTGGGGATGCACAATGCAGCCATTTTGAAGGTCAGTTTGGCAGTTTCTTAAAAAACTAAACCTACTCTTACCATGTGATCTAGCAATTATACTCCTGGGTACTTACCTAAAGAAGTTGAATATTTGTGTCAACACAAAAAATGCACACAGCTGTATAATCATAACTGCTAGAACTTAGAAGCAGCAAGATGTCCTTTGGTAGGTGAATGGGTAAGTAAACCATCATCCAGACAACATAATATTATTCAATAATAAAGAAATAAGCTATCAAGCAATGAAGAGACATGGAATCTTCAATGCACATTACTAACTGAAAGTCAATCTGAAAAGGTCACATATTATACAATTCCAATTACATGACATTCTGGAAAAGGAGAAACTACTGAGATGGTAAGACAATCAGTGGCTGACAAGGGTTCAGGGAGAGGTAGGGATGAGCAGCTGGAACAAAAAGGATTGGTGGATACACGCTATAATAGTCAAAATTCACAGAACACCAAGAGTGAACTCTAATTTAACCATGGACTTTGAGTGATTATGATGTGTTACTTGTAGGTTCACCAATAATAACAAAAGCACAACTCTGAAGGGGATATTGATAATGGAAGACTATGCATGTGTGGGGAAAGGGAGGATACAGGAAATTTCTGTACCTTCTGCTCAACAGTCCTATGAATCTAAAATTGCTCTAAAAAAGTCAGTTTTAAAAAAATCTTTCTGACCTTGGTCATGCAAAATAATCTTCTAAATATATCAGAAGCACAAAAAAAAGAAAAAAATAAAAAATTTCTATGTTTTATAGGCCATTATCAGTAAAATAAAAAGACAACTCAGATAATGGCAGAAAATATTTGAAAATCATTTATCTGACAAGGGATTTATTTTATATATTTATAATATATACATGACTCTTACAACCCCAAAATTTTAAAAAGACAACTCAATTTAAAAACCGACAAGGAAGGGGTGCCTGGGTAGCTAAGTCAGTTCAGCCTCTGTCCATGACTCAGGTCATGATCTCAGGGTCCTGGGATCAAGCCCTATGTCGGGCTCCTTGCTCAGTGGGAGTCTGCTTCTCCTTCTCCTTCTGCCCTTCTCCCCCACCCCATTTGTGCTCTTTCATGCACTCTCTCTCTCACATAAATATTTTTTAAAAAAATTAAAATAATAAACCATAAATAAAAATGGACAAGGGACCTCAACAGTCATTTCTCTAAAGAAGATACAAAAATGGTCAGTAACCACATAAAATGATGCTCAATAGCATTTACCATTAGGGTAAAGCAAATCTAAGTCACAATGAGATACCACTTTGTATGAAACAGGATGGTTTATAAACAACAAGAAGAAAAACCAGGTAAGTGTTGGTGAGAATGCAAACAAAATGGGATACTTGTACATCACAATGTTAATCAAAAATACTGCAGGTACTGTGGAAAACACTCTGACAGTTCTCAAAATGTTAAATATATAGTTACCATATTGACCCAGAAATCCATTCCCACAGATACACCCTAGAAAAATGGGAACACAAATCCGCAAGTAAGGAAAAACTTGTACAAAGATGTTCACAGCAGCATTATTCTATACCGAAAATTGGTTTTAAAAAATGGAAAGAACCGATGTACCTGGGTGGCTAAGTTGGTTAAGCATCTACCTTCGGCTTGGGTCATGATCCTGGGGCCCTGCGATCAAGCCCCTGCATCAGGCTCCCAGCTCAGCAGGGAATCTGCTTCTCCCGCCCTTCCCCCCTGCTCATGCTCTCTCTCATGATCTCTATATCAAATGAAAAAAATGAAATCTTAAATAAATAAATAAATGGAAAGAACTCAAATGACCATCAACTGATCAGATGAACCGAGAAATAAAACATGGTATTATCCACACAGTGGAATATTACTTGGCAAAAAAAAAAAAAAAGGGAACGGAATGTCAAAACATGCTACATGAATAAACCTCAAGAACATACCGCATAAAAGTGACCAAAACAACAAAAACCCACAAAAACAAAAAACAAAAAAAAACACATACTGCATGATTCCAAAACATCCAGGGGTACCTGGTGGCTCAGTGGGTTAAAGCCTCTGCCTTCGGCTCAGGTCATGATCCCAGAGTCCTGGGATCAAGCCCCACATCGGGCTCTCTGCTCAGCAGGGAGCCTGCTTCTGCCTCTCTCTCTGCCTGCCTCTCTGCCTACTTGTGATCTCTGTCAAATAAATAAATAAAATCTTTTTTAAAAAAATTCAGAATACAAAAATCTATAGAGATAGAAAATGGGTTAGTAGTTGCCATTGAAATGGGGTGGAGGTGGGGGGGGAGTAGAGGTGGGAATGTTAAAAAGGTATGGGGTTTCTTTTGGGATGATAAATATTCCTTAAAATCAATGGTGGTAATTGTTGTACAGCTCTTGAGTAAACTTTAAGCAAAAAATTTAATTTTACATTTTAAATGTGTGACTTGTGGGGCACCCAGGTGACTCAGTCAGTTAAGTATCGGACTCTTGATCTTGGCTCAGGTCATGATCTCAGGGTTATGAGACTGAGCCTGCATCAGGCTCCATGCTAGGCATGGAGGCTTCCTGAAATCTTCTCTCCCTACCCTCTCTCTTTCTTAAAAATAAATAAATAAATAAATAAATATGTGGCTTGTATGGTTTGTGAATTATATCGCACTGCCTTTAAAAATATCATAGTATTTCTTAATTCAAAGTTTAAACTATGTCAACATGTATCTGTTGTTTATCAATGTCAAACATAAATTTTTGAACATGAATCCTCAATTAAGAACACAACCATTTTAATGAAAAGATATAATGCATCAAGCAGACATTTTAGATGACTTAAAATGTTAAGTAAAATCAAAGTCTTCCATATAGGATGATTCTCCACTTCCTCCTTCTTTGAGAAGGAAACCTGATGTATAATGAGAAATATTTACTACCCTAAATCGATTAAAAAATAGAAAACCAAATATTAAAAATTCAAAAGATACAGTAAGTGAAGTTTACCCCAATTAGATGACATTTCCATTACTTTCATGGAGTTCAATGCTACACATTTAGGTGTGGATATATGTTTTGGTGATTAGGTCAGAGAACTTTCAGGCTATCAAGCCCTCTTTTGTATTCTATTCCAGTATGTTGGTTGCTTACCCATCCTACTACAGGGCTAGGCTAGTCAACCAACACTGATGTGAAGACAGAGAAAAGGTGTCATTCCCTCTTTCATGAAATTTAAAAATCCAACTCGGGCTAAGGTGTGGGGCCACAATGTTAATAACACTGTCTGATCTATCACAAGAACTGTCTAGGGTGGGCAGCTGTATATATAATCTTTATCTATAAAGATCACGCTACCAGCCTACTGTCAGTAGAACAATGATTTTGCACTAATGGTAACACATTTGCACACTTTTCCCCAGTCCAAATAATGACCAAAATCTGCTAAAGACAACCGACCAGGGTAGGAAGTACAGTTCTACCCATGACAAAAGCAAAGTTGCTTTAACCAATAAAAAGATTAAATCCACATAGTTTTAATGCTGTCTGATATGAACAAAAAAATCCTGCCATCAAAATTAAAATGTATAGAATGGCCTTCAAGAATTCACATTAGATATTAATAAACCAAAACTCTCCACATAATTGTAATTTGAGTATTCACTATTCACTTAAAATACATGGGAAAAACAAGTACTTTAGTGGGCAACTCTTTTACCATCTTCCCAACAACATCATTTTGCAAACAATATAATCTTAAACTCCATGCTTCAGAGTACATCCCAGACTACCTTGTAAGTAGCGGCATTCGTAGAATTTACTGGGGTGCCTGGGTGGCTCAGCCGTTAAGCATCTGCCTTCAGCTCAGGTCATGATCCCAGCATCCTGGGATCAAGCCCCACACATGGGGCTCCCTGCTCAGCAGGAAACCCGCTTCTCCCTCTCACACTCCCCTTGCTTGGGCTCTTTCTCTATCTCTCTCTCTGTCAAATAAATAAATAAAATAAAGAATTTATTGAACTGATAACCCAGCTAGTTCATGGAATTTAGAACTCAATGGATATATTTCTTTATAAATACATAATTTTAAAGGAAATTTTCTAGTGAGAAATACAGCATTTAAAATAATTAAGTAAGGTCTGTCCAACAGACACCTACATAAATGATGTTACTTACTGTGCCGAAGGGGCACCAAAGGACACTGCTCCTGGCATGTAAGATTCAACTTTCAAGTTGCCTATGGCCTGAAATTACTAAGCAATTAAGATAAATTAAGATTAAAAATGCAGAAGTTGGGGCACCTGGGTGGCTCAGTGGGTTAAGCCTCTGCCTTCGGCTCAGGCCGTGATCTCAGAGCCCTGAGATCGAGCCCCGCATCGGGCTCTCTGCTTGGCGGGGAGCCTGCTTCCCCCTCTTTCTCTCTGCCTGCCTCTCTGCCTACTTGTGATTTCTGTCAAATAAATAAAATATTTTTTTAAAAATGCAGAAGTTAAGGTTCCTCTTGGGAGACCTTTTTCTAATGCTCATTCCATTACTCCTTTCCTCCTGCATGGTTTTAAACTATAAAAAGGAGTGAGTGAAAAATCTGTGGGGTTAGAAAGAGAAAGTAAAACTGCACAGCCTTGCTCTCACAGTAGCAAACAACTTAGTGGCCCAGACCTTCCCTTGTTTGCTCTCTAATCACGTGTAGGCTGACATCAGAAAAGCAGTTGCTTTCTGAGAAAGTTAACTTTCTCCTATAGCCAAAAGCTCTACTGGCTATCATGGTTCTAAGTAACTATAGTTATGTATAATGGGGTAATAACAGGATGTCACAGGCAAGAAGACAGACATAAGAACTACCAAGTTTATAAGTTCAACTACTAATATTTTTCAAAATATTATAGTATAGGTTAACATGTAATTCAGGAGACTCAATTATGACCTAGGACTGAGGGATAATTCTCAACATAACCTTCCCTTCCAATAGCCTGAAGTCAGAAATTCTTCTTGCTGATTCTCCTAGATACATTCCTTGTAAAACAGAAATACCCCTGGAAGGATAATAAACTACTTCATACACTGATTAATGAATATACAGACTGACCTTTTTTTTTTTAAGAGTTTATTTCTTTATTTATTTGGCAGACAAAGATCACAAGTAGGCTGAGTGGCAAGGCAGAGAGTGAGAGGGAAGCAGGCTCCCTGCTGAGCAGAGAGCCCGATTCAGGGCTCGATCCCAGGACCCTGAGATCATGACCTAAGCTGAAGGCAGAGGCTTTAACCCACTGAGCCACCCAGGTGTGCCAGAATTTCTTTTAAAGTGAAAATATCAGGTATAAACAGAGAATAGTTTGGGGAAAAAACAAAAAACAAAAAAGGACCGAAGAAGAAACTTGACAATGGCTTATACATTTTTTCAGACACACACACACACACACACACACACTCTCTCTCTCTCTCTCTCTTAAAAATTTCATCATATGCTGATTTCTACCACTTTTACTCCTCTACTTTTGAGCAAACCTGGACAAAGCTGATCAAACCAGCATTTAATGGCTAAGAATCTCGGATCATGATGGTAGGCATGCCATAGATCCTCCACCTTATTATTTTCCTCACTACCTCAGTTGCAGGTTGGGCTATCTAAACATTCCTATCATTGGCCTCACTAGCACTACGATGTTGTATTTTCTTGCTTCAATTCTTATTTCTTCCCCTTGGTATTGTAATAAACAGGTTCATCTCTCCAAAGCATCAAGTACAAAACAAAACCAAACCTTCAACTGTCTCAAACTGTCACTCCATTTCTCACAGTTCATGGTCCAAGAAGTACCTACACTTTTTTTTTTTAAGTTTTTTTTTTTTTTTAATTTGAAAGACAGAGATCACAAGTAGGTAGAGAGGCAGTCAGAGAGTGGAGGGGGAAGCAGGCTCCCCGATGAGCAGGGAGTCCAATGCGGGACTCGATCCCAGGACCCTCAGACCATGACCTGAGCTGAAGGCAGAGGCTTTAACCCACTGAGCCACCCAGACGCTCAATACCTACACTTTCTACCTCAATTACCAATCACTAGTCAATCACCGAAATGGCTTTTGGGCAATACCCCACCCACCTGGTACTCAAATAAACAGATCTCCACATGACTATCTGCGCCCTGACACCTAATTTACATCTTCCTTATCAGTAACAGAGCATGTCTACAACCTTTACTTTTTAAAACACTGTTCTATCTTTGCTTCCCAGACTCCCTTGCCTAGCTATTCTCTCTGCTTGTCTGAACTGTCCTGCTCAATCTCTTTTGCTTCCTGTTTTTTACTATTGCTGTGGTTTTTAGTATATTCAGTTATGCAACCATCACCATGATATAATTTTAGAACATTCTCATCATCCAGAAAGAAGCCCTATCCACTTAAACCATCACTTCCTGTTTCCTTCCAACCGTCCCAGCTCTAGATAACCACTAATCTTCGTTTCCATAGGTCTGCCTACTCTGGAATTGCACATGTGGTTTTTTGTGAATGATTTCCTTCACTTAAGATGTATGTTGTTTCCAAGCTGTATCCATGCTGCTGCATATATCAATATCGGCATTCCTTTTTTGTTGTTAAATAGTAGTCTATAATGTGGGTAAACCACATATATCCATTCATCAGTTGATGGCTACTTGGGTCATTTCTACTTTTTGCCTATTATAAATAATACTGCTAAGTACATTCACATAAATGTTTTTGTAGGGATCACTACTGATCACATTTTGAGCACAGTAACTGCTTCCTGTGGGAGCTGTCCTGTGCACTGCAGATGTCTAGGAGTAACTCTGGCCTCTACCCACCAGCTGCCAGTAACACTCTCCTAGAAGTGATAACCAAATACATCTCCAGGCATTGCCGAATGTCCCAACTGTGCAAAATCACCCCAACTAAGAGCCACTGCTGTAGAGTTATGATTTCTTCAGTGAAACTCTATGTATGTACATTAATCTTGACCTAAGATCACTGCAAAATAAATTATTGTATACTCTTAAATATGAATAAATATCTAAATATTCAATTAGTATATTCTTTTCATTAATACCTCTCTGAATATCCTAGCTCCACTGCTGAGTTAGCCTCAACTGGCTTTCAAGATAACATTTTTATAGTCAAAATTTACATACTTCTCTAAGAAATCTCCAAAAGCTTCAGCAGCCGACTATACAAAATTTCCTTCCAGGCAATCTAATACATATTTTGGTCTACAATCATTTCCTTTATCAACAAATATCTATGTAAATACAAATTTAGAAGTTAAGCATGCATATTTAACCTTACAGATTGATATGAATAATTTCTCCTATCAATCCTTTTGGCATTCCAAGTTAAAAATTCATGTTAGGGCAATTAAGTTACATATTAATAGATATTGTCATCATTCACCACCATGACATATCTCAGGTACTTCCTACTCCCCCAGACTCTTCTATCTTTCTAATAAATGGTCAGTTATCTGTTGGGATACCTGGATATCCACACGCAAAAGAATAAGCCTGATCGCTTTCTCATATCATACATAAAACTTAATTCAAAATGGATCAAAGTCTTTAATATGAAGGGTCTGTATGTAATTCAATATGAAGAGTCTGTATGTAAGAAGCCAGTCTTAGAAGAAGACACCAGCAAAAATCTTCATGACCTTGGATTGGGCTATGAGATATGACAATAAAAGAAAAAAATAAATAAACTGGACATCATCAAAATTCAAAACTTGTGTTTCAAAGGATATCGTAAAAAATAAAATACGGCTCTGAGAAACGGAGGAGATATCTGAACATCATGTATCTGTTAAGGGACCTGTATCCAGAATATATAAAGAACCATTACAATTCAAATTTTAAACATACAAATAAACCAATTAAAAAACAGACAAGGACTTCAATAGGCATTTTTTCCAAAGTAGATACACAAATGGCCCACAATCACATAAAAAGATGTTTTAATACATTAACCATCAGGGTAATGCAAATCAAAATCACAATGAAATACCACTTCGTATGAAATGGGATAGCTATAAACAGACAAATAACAAGTGTTGACCAGGATGTGGAGAAATTGGAAACCTCATATAATGTCGGTGGGAATGTGAAATTGTACAGCCACTTTAGCAAACAGCTTGGCAACTCCTCAAAAGATTAAACAGAGGGGCGCCTTGGTGGCTCAGTGGGTTAAGCCTCTGCCTTCAGCTCAGGTCATGATTTTAGGGTCCTGGGATCGAGCCACGCATTGGGCTCTCTGCTCAACGGGGAGCCTGCCTCCCCCCTCTCTTTCTGCCTGCCTCTCTGCCTACTTGTGATCTGTTTGTCAAATAAATAAATAAAATCTTAAAAAAAAAAAAAAGATTAAACACAGAGTTTCCATATGATCCAGCAATTCTACCCCCCAGGTATCCCAGAAAAATGAAAATATAAGTCCAAACATGAACTTATAATGAATGTTCATAGCAGCAGCATTATTCATAATAACCAAAAAGCTGAAACAACTCAACTATCAATCAACTGATCCATGATTACATAGAAATGTGGTATATTCTTACAACAGAAAATTATGCTTATGTAGAAACAGAAAGAAATAAAAAGAAAAATAAAGGGACAAAATGTTCTCAACTGGTGAATCTTGGTATTAGGACATATGCCAATTATTTGAATTACTCTTGCAGTATCTCTGTATGTTTAGAATTACATCAAAATAAAAAGACGCAAAAGAGAAAAGCACATTACAAAAAATTATGAATAGAGACTGATACTGGCAATTTAACATAGGCCTCATTTAACATGATACCATTCTAAATGATAGAATATATTTGATACAAAATATACACTTTACAAGGTCTACTACCTATTCTTCTACCTTAAAAGATAAATCATTTTTTAAAAAGCCAACCATTTTATATTAACTATTTAAATTTCATCTGTAGGTCCTCTTCAAGGTACAAAGCTAAATAATTACCCAGTTCCCTTCCCAATGATTAAATCGATTACCAAGGAATAGCCAAGATTAGAAATTATATTAGAATTGGGTTCCTTGAAACTGATCCCTTAATTAGCACTAAAAATGTAGCTTAGTTTAACTCCATTGCCATGCTCTTTTTCCTACATTTAAAGCTAATCCACTTACAGGAAGGGATACTGGACTCGAGTTCAAGTGGCCAACAAATGGCTACTATGCAAACATCTCTGATCAGATATGAATTTATCTGTATGTCGTGAAGTAGAATATCTGAAGGTCAAAATTAAGACCTACTTTTCTTTAAACAAGGAATTATTTCCTTTGGGAACATTGTAGTTGTGCTTATTATTTTCAGATGACAGGTTTTCCAAAGCTTTATCTAAATACTTTATGAAAATATTTTATGTGTGTATCTTTAGACAAACTTTGTTTCCAAACTCCCACAGCACTGCTTCCCTTTACAAAACAGTCACTCTTCAGCCAACTACTTTTCTCCCTAAAACAGAATTTTTAAATTGGCTCCAATATATGCAGTGTAACTTTTGTTGATTTTCCCTACATATATAATTAATGTTTTGATAGCTCCATATGGCCTGCTACTTTTTAAATCTGTCTCAAAGTTTTCAACATCTTTCTTTTTACTAACAAAAACTGGAGCAAAAATTATATTGCAACACTCATAGGGGAAATTTTTAAAAAAGTAAACCTAAGAAAATATGTGCCTTTTAACAACCAAAAAGAATGTACTGAAGATATAAAATTAATAATGAGTAGAAAAATGATTAGAGAACACGGATAAAAGCAGAAAGTGATTAATATCCCTGTAAGCTCTGCCCTACAGAGCAGTAGTTGACCATGTCTGCCTTGAGGAAAGAAAACTGGAGAACTCAAGGTCTGAGTCAGAGACTCAATACCCTATATAGCATTTCAGTTAGTTTTCTACAGAAGTGTATTAACTTGAAAATAGAAGATAATGTTGTACCTAACCCCACTTAGCCCCTTTAAAATCCCACAATTTTACCAGCCAAAAACAGTAGGTAATTTCTAGTATATGAATGTAGCAACTGTTGGCTCTGTTGGAATAAAGATGAGTCTCATCTTAAATTTCTGGTATGGGTGAATATGTATTTCCTATATGCTTCTCATTTTGTCTTTTTCTCCTTAATAGATTCCCTAACCCCCCATACTCAGGCCCCCAAGAAAAGACTTATTAAAGACATGTAGAAGTTAAATTAAATTTCTTATATATTAGGTCAAGAAAAAGGAGCATAACACAGACAGCTGATGAGCGTCTTCATTTAAGTAAACTATTAAAGCTCAATAAATGCTAGCTAACTCCTGAGTGTTTTAAGTGTATTGCTACATTCAATTCACTCAACAATTCCATATCCCCATTTAATATCTGGAAAAACCAAGTCTCAGTGATGTTAAGTAATTTGCTTAACATCAACTAAGAACTGAACCTAGATTTGTCTGATTCAATTATGATAAAGATGAAGAGACACCAGCTATTACTGCTTTCAATCTATCAATAGGCAGCAAATGTTCTAGAAAGCAAATCATAAACCTTAAACTCAGAAATACAAATTTTTCAACTTCAGTAACTGATTTTTAAAAAAGCACACACGTACATACAACATAACCCATTTAAACTTATTTTGTATTATTCATAACTATCTAGAAATAAAAGTTTAATATTTTTACATTAAAAAAGGTCTTCACAGAATAAACATACCACTACCTTAATATTTACATCTGCATCCATAAAGATCAAATTAGAGAATGCCAAATTAGACTTAAGGAAAGTCAGCCAAAAAAATCCAATGTAATCACGTTAGATGGAGGAAATGATTCAGTTTCTTGACAAAAATTTGCTTCCCACCTTCTTCCTTTTCCTTCCTAAGGAACACTGCTATTCCTTAGTTAGCAATAACACCCTTAACCACTAAATGTTTCCATTTATTTGACTCTCTTCTACAAAGTTATAAATGAAATTTTGAAACCTCTAAGTAGTCTACTGCACTGTGTACTGGAAAATGAAAAAAAAAATTAATTCCATTTCTAAAAAAGCTCATTTTTTTTCAACAACATGCTTTACAAATCTACAGAGATGAAGTCTTTTAGCCAAAATTAAGTCATCTATGAAAATTACCACAAATAAACTCTTCAGTTGTTAAAAGGATATAATTTGGAGGAAGAAAGTTCCAGCTCAAGACTTGATTGGCGAGTGCAAGGTAACGCTGAAATACCGAAGACATCTGAGCATTGAGGTTTTCCCGCCTGCTGAACTCCTGAAGAACTTCAACCGTTAACATGAAGATCTGTCGAAGGTCTTCTTCCTATAATAAATAAATCACATGTATTTTTCAATCAAAAGCTTATTCAAAATGTATACCATTTAAGAACCATAAAATGAAATAAACAAAAACCTTAAAATTTTCAGGGAAAAACATTACCTCTTTAAGAACATTTTCCATTTTCAGGCCTGCTCATAATTTATATCACAAGTATGCTTTCAAGTAACACCCGCTTGAATGCATCTACTATAATATAAATGCTACTCCATAAAGAAGCTCAGTCTTTGAAAACTACTAGAGAGCTGGATGGGTCAGTTGTTTATGCAGAGCCCTCGGATTTAAGCCAATGCCTTCACATAACTTTACTTCAGAGCCAAACAATACATATGAGACAAAGAGCCCACACCATCTGCAATAACATTTTAAATACATGGCCCTCATTGGCATTCTGCCAGGCCTATTTTAAGGCCAGCAAAATCCTACCAATTGAATTAGTTACATCTAAATGCAATAAGAACAAAATAAGTAATCTAAGGATCTTTGGAGTGGTATTTCCTTTTTTTAAAGACTAGAATTAAATAAGAAATCTAAAATTGTCAACTATGTTTGCCAAATCTTTATCCTATCTTATCTTTATCCTTTATTAAATGCTATGAAATCATAACACAAATCTTCAAGTACAGGCCACCATTCAATTGGATAAAATAAATGTTCTCACTCCATTAGGAACAGATAGTAAAATGTTAACAATCTAATAAAACATAAAAATACCAGTACCTGAAAAACTCTTTTGCAGTTACCATGGAATTCCATACTGAGTCCAATGTTGCTAGTTTTACTTGAACTTGAGAATTCACTCAATAGTGCAGTTAGAATAGAACAGGCCAGAGTTTGCTGTAATTATTTGGTAAGAAACAAACCGTAAGGCATGATTTTTTTCCAATGCTTTGTTCCAATACAGTATTTTTTCAGAGAACATTTTCTATCTTTAGATCTTCCACTATATCTCTAGATCTTCTATTATATCTTTCGATCTTATACCTACTAGTCAGAAAACTAGTTATGACAAAGTAAAAATTAGCTCTCCTTTGTAACTATCCTAGTAATTATAAATAGTACTTCCCCAATTTCAGCTATACAAATCCATCCACGACTTAACTCAGGATATACATCTATTCAATCATAGAGAGCAAATTACACCTCACGATAACCAAAGTTAAATGTATTATTTCATTTACTTCACACAACAATCCATATCCCCGTTTTACATTTGAACAAGTGAGATTTGGAGAGGATAAGTAATTAAGAGATCTGAGATCTGAATTCAGGTCTGTCTATGTTCTCATGTTTATAAAGTGTATAAAGTAAGTAAGGCCAGCCAAAATCTGAATTCAGGTCTATCTGAGTCTATGTTCTTATGTTTGTAAAGCGAAACAGATTTTACAGCATCCAAAACATTAACGAGATAATTCTCAGAAGTTTTTTAAATTGAAAATGAAGATGTTCCCTTTTTTGTTTCGTTTTTGCAAAAATTTAGGCCATCACAAGAAGTGTAATATTTGGTTGGAGGAAACAATGGTGAACCAGGGTGATGGAAAGGTTAGCTTCTGAGAACTTTTGGTCTCTCAGAAGTCTCTCAAAGTATTTATCCCCTATAGTAGAACAACATGGTCAAATTCTAAAATCTCTTTTTGTGACTTGGACTTAAACATTAGAGTTCTTTGGTAAGAGTTTTATTCCTTTGTACGCTAAACAGGTTTCTAGTGATTTTATTTTTTTGATTTAATTTTTTTCAGTGTTCCAAAATTCATTGCTTATGCATGACACCCAGTGCTCCATGCAATATGTGCTCTCCGAAATACCCACCACCAGGCTCACCCAAACCCCCACCCTCTCTCCCCTCCCAAACCCTCAGTTTGTTTCTCAGAGTCCACAGTCTCTCTTGATTTGTCTCCCCCTCCGATTTCCCCCCACTCACTTCTCCTCTCCATCTCCCAATGTCTTTCGTGTTATTCCTTATGTTCCACAAGTAAGTGAAACCATATGATAATTGACTCTCTGCTTGACTTATTTCACTCAGCACAATCTCTTCTAGTTCAACAGGCTCCTAACATCAACTTACTGCTTTTACTCACAAACTATTCAGGGTCAAGGTAACAAGGATGGAGAGGATACAAATGATTTTGGCAAGTTTCCAGGGGTTAAGCAGAAATATGCACACTACCTCTGAACAACCGAAAGATTAAAGTCAAGATGATACTATTTATGCAAGCTTATACAACAGCTGAACACAGTCATACCCACCCACCAACTGCAACATCTTTGTTCAGAAATGCTTCTGATGTCAGTACCTTGACCTTACAGATGCTTATCTTGGCAAATCTGAGCAAATATACATAAAATTAAATTCCTAAAGAATGGCATGAGGTGATATTTGCTGAAGCTCAATCATGGTTACATGGATGACCAATAGACTACATGTCTAATTTTGCAGATGTCTGAAACTTTCTTCTAAAAACTGTAAAAAAAGAATTAAATTCATATTTGTCTCTTAATCTCAGTTAAAATAAGCATGACTGTATAACTACTATTTATGGATGGCACCACCAGCCCATCCATTCAAGCAGTTTCTTAGACTTTGCCACACCAGAAGGCCCTAACAATAAAGAATACATGCAAATTCCTTCAGGAATCTGGGGGTATAGACCAAGCTGCCTTCAACAATGGTAAAAGTACTCTTAATATGCCTGGTTTAAACACACATACACACACACACAAACACACACACATGCACACTCACTTTTTAATTTTACTTTAAAATACATTTAATATAAAAATGTCCCCAAATCATCAAGAGAATTGTGTAAGTTTAACTGCCCGAGGCACATGGAGAAAGAAACCTGGTCTGAAAAATGAAGCACTAAAAACCTCTCATAGAAAAAATAGTCTGTTACATACTCAATTCATTTTATACATTAACAGACTCTTGGAAACTCACTAGTACAATCCCATCATTTTTTTTTTCCAGTTAAGAAAATCGTATTTTAAAAAATAGGTTTCTTTTAAAATAGTTAAATAATTAAAATGCAAGGAACCAAAACCTCACAGATATATTTAAACAACACTGGGACCAACTATGAACATAGTTTTTAATATACCTAGGCTTTAGTAGAGAAAGTAGGTATTAAGTTCAAATTAATAAAATTCAAAGCAAAAAGTTAGCACACAGAAATCTAAGACAACAAGATCCTCTGATTCTGTAAACATTTTATAGCACCCTATATTTTAGGTCTTTTAACCTTGGTTTTTATCTCATCCTTTCTAAATAAGACTTCAGTGAATAGAACATTATGAACCCAGAAGCTCTCATTAAACACAAATTTATCATTCTTAAATTATTATCTATAAAAGTATACACAAGTATTTATAAATTCCCAAACTATTAATGTCAACCTCTATTCACCACAAAATGGCATATTTTAGAATGATTTCCACATTCAAATTCTCAGTAACGCACCTCTAATTAATGAAACAACCTGTACTCACAATGAAGCTTTATTTTTATGTGAAATAAACATTTCTTAAGAATGCAGTACATGCATGTGTCTGGTCAAGATATGAAAAAATGAGTGAAGAAGAAAGGTAAAACAATGAAAGCTGAAGACTTTATGAAGCTAATGTTACTTGGAAAAAGGAAGGAATTTTTATCATTTTTTAAAGTAGGTGCCACTCTCAGCATGGAGCCCAACTAGGAGCCTGAACCCATGACCCTAAGGCCAAGACCTGAGCTGAGAGCAAGAGTCAGATGCTTCACCAAATGAGCCACCCAGGCACCCCAAAGAGAATTTTTAAAAATAAAAGTCTCCTTTAACTACAAACATCACCAGATAAACAAGGAGCCACAAGGGGCTAGGATGGCTTCATAAGCAGCAATAAAGATTATCTCTCCAAAAGAGCAAACTTTTATGTTACTGAAGTAAATTTCACCCTTAAAGTGCATTCATTTTTTTTTTTAAAGGTGTTTTTTTTTTGAGAGAAACAAAGCATGAAAAGAGAGCACAAGCGGGGTGGGGAAGGGGAGCAGAGGGAGAGGCAGAAGCAGATTCCCTGCTGAGCAGGGAGCCCAACACAGGGCACTGGGCTTAATCCTAGGACCCTAGGATCATGACCTGAGCCAAAGGCAGACACTGAGGCAGGCACCCCAGAAAATTACATTCTTAACAAATGATAATTAAAAACAAAACAGAGTCTTATTATAGACTCAATTCTCTGAACATAATATTGTTTTTAACTTCTTCCTATAAAAATACTTTATCTTAATCTTAGAAAAACTAGAAAGTACAGAAAAGCACAAAGAAAAACTGCTCACAATCCTACCATAGAGAGGTTACTACTCTGAACATCCGTTCAGTTTTCTAATTTTTTCATTCATAGGCATACATCACTTATATATCATTACTATCACCTGTATGTATTGTTTTGTATTCCTTTTTCCACTTTATACTTATGAAATAAAAAGACAAAATTTTTTAAAGTAAGTTCTTTTCAAATTACTAATAAAAAATGTAAGAAATACCCAAAAATGTATTATGCAGCATGGTTACAAGTATTATCAGAAACCAAACATTCTGGTGTTAACCTACCTAAAATTACCAGTTTTCAAAGAACTAAAATTCAGTAAGATAGTCTCATCATTAAAAGATACCAGTTTAATTGCTCCTTAATTTGGAAACCCTGTAAGGATTTGAGATTAACATTATGTACATTCAATATTCCACACCACTAGGGCTCAAAGGTGCCAGATTAATAAAAATTCCTCAAGAACAATGAATAATTAAGCACTGATTGTAGCGCAGTAAGGCAAAGCACTTCTATACATTATCAAAACAATTATTTTTCCCTATTCACAGCTCACATATCACATTGTGTCCAGGACTCATTTCCTAACATGACTGCTCATTTTCGATATTTGATTATCAATTAAATCTCATTAAAATCAAGTTACCTTCACAGCAGCTGCAGTGCACTGTTATGAAGGTAACTAGGGAAGCAAGCCAAATGTGATATCCTATGGGAAAAAGAGGACAACTCCTTCTCAGGACAAAGAGGAAAGCAGGGGAAAAGCATAAAATCTGCCTCTGAGAGATAATGAGTTTTTCCTTTTCTTACACATGTATAAGATTCCTGTCTGCCTGTTTCAGACTTTCAGGTCTCAATGGTCATCCCAAGGGTATTACCTCTTAACCCCTCTCTAATGACCAGTACTTTCAAGTGTTGCCTCTTGGCCCTTTGTCATAGTCAGGGCTAGATATTATTTCTGACCAGAGACAGGGACTCTGATATTTAAGAGGGTCAGAAACAAAAGCTGTTGTAAATAATTTAAAGTGGTGAATTTCAATGAAAACAGATCAAAGTGAACTGATTAGTATACTATAAGACTGTCAAGCTAAAATTAGCAGTGATTAGACCAGTATAAAATATCACTTGTACAAATATTAGCAGCATGAGGTTAACACAGTAATGTCTCATTTATCCAAGATCATAGAGAATTTAGTATCTTATTTTTAATGCGACTTCCTTCACATAAATTTTTTCAAATGAATTATTTCTAAGGCAATTATTATAAGATGTTGTAATAAAGAGAATACTTGGAATCTACTAAAACATATGATGCTTAACATCCTTTGACCAAATGACACCAGACTCAATGCTTTTTGATTTATGTTTGCCCCAGGTTTTCTCCACCATCCTTTGTTGGTGTCCTATCACTCACTGTTGCTGGCAATTTGACTAGCACTAACACGTAGTCTTAAATTGATCATTTTTGTTTTCAGCAAGTTAGAAACCAAATAATAAAATTTTTAAAAACTATGTCTAAAATAAACTCTAAATGAAAATACTCTATGGGACTTTTTAGGGAATCTAGTACAAGGATCTTCCTGTTTTGACAAAGAAATCAGAAAATCTGGGTTTTAACACTTCGAGATTTACCACTTCAAGTAACTTGAGGGCAAATCGCTTCATCTATTTTAGCCTCAGTTTTCTCATCTATAAAAGGGGTTAACACCCTCTGCCCTAATTCATATGACTGTCCAAAGGTTCCAATTAGATAATGCATGTAGAAGTATTATGTATACGTAGCAGCTTATGATTTGATAAGGTCAAACAACAGTATTTTTATCATTATCATAAAAAATACATATTTTGGCTTTTTTGTTCTATTTCTTGATTATTAAGTACATTGCATCAAATTAAAACTACAAGATAATGGTTAAAAAAAGAAAGCTATAACTAAAGCATTAAAGCAATATAGCAGATGCTCAGTAAATCGTAGCTGAATTGATGAATCAACATTCACTTCTACACCTAATACCATATTAACAAAAGGCAAGTAGAAAACGAATACATGATGTTTTCACCATTTTTTAGCAGTTAATAAATTTCAAAAAGAAAATGTAAATATGTACAATAGAAGAAATTCAATGAGGTCTTAACATTATAAATGAGTTTTAATGTTTTCTTTCACTGAACACTAAAAATTCACGAGTTAAGTTCACTAACAACTTAAGTAACTGTTGTCTTCACATCACAATCCTACAGCAGCATTCTCATTTCCAGTGAAAGCCAATTATTTCATGATGGTGTAAAAATACCCTTCAGAGACCGCTTGCCTTACTCACCAGCTTACTGTCATAAGCACAAGATATTCAAATACTAACTCCAGCTGACAAAATAAAATACTCTTGTTCAGAGAGAGGATTGTCTCTTATAATAGCCTGGCTCTTACCCCAGGAGATTTATTACCAAGAATAAACTTTATGAAAGGTTGCCATACATAAAGCAGACTTCCAGCTGCTCTTCTAAGCAAACATCAATGAGACTTGTGATAAGAGAGATTAGGCTGGCTATCATATCCAGGGGCAGCACTGCTGTAGATAAGTGAATTTCTCACCCACTTCTCTCTAGCATGGCAAAGAGGAAGACAGGAGGCTTAAATGCTAAATTAAACAGCTTTAAAAGTGATTTAACATATGCTTACTACTTTCAAAGGAAATAAACATTAAATAGATTAAATATTTAGCTTAAATATTAATTTAAAATAAAAAACCTTAGCTAATTTCCTTAGGAACTGAAGTCTCCAGGCCTATCCCTTTCAAATTAGTAGAGTGAGTTTGATACAATTACAAACCAAGATGAAGTAACCATGACAACCTTTATAACCATAGAAGGAAAACAGCCTGTCCACAAAGACAGGCAGGAAACAACATATTATTTAATAATTGTACCAACACAATTACTCTGAGAATACATCATGACACCTGGAAAATGGACTGTATTTAAAAAATATAATCTCCTTAGGAAATACTTTATTACTATCTGTAAAGAATGAACACTGTAAGAAACCTCCTAAACGCATTTAAAGGAAAGTTATTATGTTGGATTTATTTTATTTTATTTTATTTTTTTTAAGATTTTATTTATTTACTGGACAGAGAGAGATCACAAGTAGACAGAGAGGCAGGCAGAGAGAGAGAAGGAAGCAGGCTCCCTGCTGAGCAGAGAAACCGACGCAGGACTCGATCTCAGGACCCTGAGATCATGACCTGAGCCGAAGGCAGCGGCTTAACCCACTGAGTCACCCAGGCGCCCTGGATTTTTTTAAAATATGTAATTTTAAAAATATACACTTAGTTCCACTCATGAATAAAAGGACAAATATTTTCCTCTAATTTCAACCCTTAAAAAGTATTATTTCCATTAAAAGAGATAATCTATTAGAGCATATGTCCCAAAGTTCTATAAGCAAAGGTGTTAGATCACTAGAAGATAAAACATACATTTGTTGAATGCTTACTTACTAATTTACTTAACATCGTCTCTCCTTGCCTGGGAAGTCCCAGAAATGGACATTAATCACATTTATTTTACACACAGTATTAGTAAATCAAGGCCTAGAGATGGTAAATAATTTGTACAAGTTGGTAAGACAATAAATAGAAGAGCTGTGATTTAAGCCTAAATGTGAATCCAAAATCAGAATCGGTATTCTATTATACCATACTGCCCCAAAACTTATTTGAACATGTACTTTAGTAAAGGGGATGGACCACCACAAAATATAAAAGGGACGTGGGAAAGCCAGACTACATTCAGTTTCTGACCAGTGAAGGTTGATGGGAACATTATTCTAGAAGAGGTATGATGGGAAAGTTAGTAAACTAAATAATTTATGAGATCAACTCTTTTATCTATAAAAAACGATCAGTCAGCTCTTCTTTTCAAATAGCTCTTAAAATTACTCTCATGAAGAAAGTTTCAGTGTTCTGATTTTAACATTCTACTTTACCCTCCCTCCCACTAATAATTCTGTCTCTGAGATTAAGAAACTGTTAAGTAAATTCTTACAGCATTCCCACAAATTCTTAGTCTCAGAAGAAAATAAAGAGAAGAAAATATATTAAAATGTTGTTTGTACTGGTCTTAACCTCATTTTTATAGACCTGTCAAATGAGCTAGTTTTAAACTACCAGGCAAGGACAAATCGGGATGGCCACATGGTGGCATGGTGGGCATTTAACTTGTCATGTAATTGTAGGAGTACTTTTCTAGTTTAATGTTCCAGTGTGGTCACTGAAGTAAATTCATCCAGCAATCCTGAAACTAAATTCTACCTCTCACTACTCACTCCCCACTACTTTAAGTTCTTAATCTTGTTAGTAGAAATTCAACTTAAAAAAAAAAAAAAACAAACACTTTGTTTTGGAATATTTCATGAGGATATTAAATTTACCCACTATTCAGAGTGCACACACTGTGAACAGAGCAAAATGTTCTCTAACTAAACAGTTATATCTGTTCCAATCATTCTTAGAACGTCAATTATTTCAGTGGCTCAAAAAGATCCAAATGCCAGGTTGCATTGGGACTACTTTTTGTGGTGGGTCAAATTACCCAAGGGGGAAGAAAGAGAAAGCAATTCCTGTGCCTTCAGTATCCGAAGCCAAGCAACTACTCGTAGGGGATGAGGACAGGATACAGAAATTCTACCTTAACACTGAAATCCTAGGCTAACATGATCACCAAATCAACAAGGGAAAAAGCATTAGTCATAAACATATAGATCCCAGAATTACTAGTTAATTTCCTGAAGGTTAAATCCTGGTCAATCACAATGAGCTGGACTCCTTTACTGCAGATTAGCAAGTAAAACAATACATCCTCAAGTAGAATCTAAAAATATGAAGAGTAACTTGATTCAGAGCAGCAGGGTCTAGGATAACATTTCTAAGCAGTAGCTTTAGTTCTAAACCTTTTCCCTACTACTTTATTTTTCCTTCCAAATTTTTATTTAAATTCTAGCTAGTTAACATATAGTGGAATAATATTGGTTTTGGGAGAATTCAGTGATTCATTGCTTACATTAACACCCAGGGCTCATCATAACAACTGCCCTCCTTAATACCCATCACCCATTTAGCCCATCCCCCACCCACCTCCCTCCATCAACCCTATTTATTCTCTATTGTTAAGAGTCTCTTATGGGGGGCGCCTGGGTGGCTCAGTTGGTTAAGCGACTGCCTTTGGCTCAGGTCATGATCTGAGAATCCTGGGATTGAATCCCACATCAGGCTCCCTGCTCCATGGGGAGTCTGCTCCCTCTGACCTTCTCCCCTCTCATGCTCTCTCTCACTGTTTCGCTCTCAAATAAATAAAATCTTTAAAAAAAAAAAAAAAGAGTCTCTTATGGTTTGCTTCCCTCTTTTTCCCCCTTCCCAAATATTCATGTTTTGTTTCCTAAATTCCACATATGAGTGAAATCTTGCTCTTTTTTGCTTAGCATAATTACACTCTAGCTCCATCTACATCACTGCAAACGACAAGATTTCATTCTTTTTGATGGCTAAGTAATATACCATGGGGTGTGTGTGTGTGTGTGTGTGTGTACGTGTACACACACACACACACACACCATCTTAATCCATTCGTCAGTTGATGGACATCTGGACTCTTTCCATAGTCTGGCTATTGTCGATAACGCTGTTACAAACATTGGAGCGCACATACCCCTTCCCTACCACTTATGGCTAGTTGCTTTCCCATCAGATATCAATGACCGCCACCACTGGATTGCACACATGGCCATTAGTTAGGCAACAAATGTGAACAAAAATCCATGCAAATAACAAGATTACCATTACACAACTAATGTAGGCAACCCTGAGGCATCAGCATGACAGGAGCAAAGCTCATCATCAAAAATGGAGACCATGTCTACCAACAGAGATTCTGAAAGTATAAAGATTAACACAGTTAAAAAGTAGCTTCCCAATCATTTTTATCTAAAAATTTTACACAGAATCTTGAGGACTATTTTCAAGAGAGCTTTGCACTACATAAAACAAAAGCCAAAATGACTCCTAAAATGTAATGATTCACACATGCACATTTCTGAAGCTGTCAGTTTTATGTAAAACTTTCCTATACTAAAATTAAGTGGGGGAAAAAAAAAAACATAAAATTAGACCTTTGGATTATCTAAGTCTCTAGAACTACACTGTCCAATATGGTTGCCACAAGCTCTGTTTAACTAATTTCAACTAATACAAAATAAAAATTCAGTTCCTCAGTCACACCAGCCACATTTCAAATGTTCAAAAGCCACATGTATCTGGTATAGTGGCTACATATTGGAGTAGAGATCCAGAACATTTGCATCAACAAAGAAAGTTCTACTGGAGAGCAGTACTTTAAGAAATCTGAGGCAAGGGCGCCTGGGTGGCTCAGTGGGTTAAGCCGCTGCCTTCGGCTCAGGTCATGATCTCGGGGTCCTGGGATCGAGTCCCGCATCGGGCTCTCTGCTCAGCAGGGAGCCTGCTTCCTCCTCCTTCTCTTTCTACCTGCCTCTCTGCCTACTTGTAATCTCTCTCTGTCAAATAAATAAATAAAATCTTTAAAAAAAAAAAGATCTGAGGCAAAAATGGCAAAGAACATGGTATCTACACAACCAAAATTGTTCTGTATCTGTTCTGTGATGGTAGTTCATACACAGCTGTCACAACTATGGAAGTGTACATTTTAAATGAATAAGGTAACATTAAGTAAATTATTCCTCAATAAAGTTGTTAAGGAAAAAGAACAGACATATAACCACTGGTGTATTCCAAAGGAAAAACAAAATATACTTTGGGCATATAGAGGAAGTTCCTAAGTCCTGACAACTTCCTTTTGCAGTCCTTCAGTTGAGACCCTGGTATATCAAGCTGGCGATCCAAGCCACAGTGGGGGACAGATGACTAGAGCAAAGAGAAGAGTGCGCATCTGCTTATGGTAAGAGGTGTGAGGGGCAGGAGATCCAAGATACTATAAAAAGTAAGTGACAATGTTAGAGTCCTCCAAAAATGTACCTATACCCTAACCTCATACATTAAATACATTATTAAAATCGTACCACTCCCTGAGGGGCCACTGAAGATGTAAAGTAATTCATAAGAAGTTCTAAGGTATATAGCCTCACATAGGTATCTTCCCAATGATTAATAAAGATATTGGTAAAATGAAAAACCACCCAAAACATTTCAAGATTTACACATGAAAATCAGAAGAACCAGGTATTACCAAACCCAACTCCACAATATCCTTCAGCTGGTAACAGTCAAAAGTTCTAACCACAGATCACAGCTGATCACTAACACCAACTCCAACTCCTGCCTCTGACAGGAGGCTACCACCAGTCACTCTCTGGCATGACTAGTTCTCAAAAGGTAGAATACTGAAAGGGGAAAAAAAAAACACGTTCCCCAGCGTAATTAAGTCAAGAAAAAGGGATCTCAAATGTGTTCAATTAACACCTGGTGGTCAAAGCATACCTTGATTCCTTAGTACAGCAACATTTAAATAATTTTTGTTATATATCATTGACATATCATTTTATATTTTATTCAAACATTTCTATTATCATTAGTAGTTGTCAACAGTTTATTGAATGAGGAAGAACACTCAACAGAAAAGAAACGTTTAAGAATATTACAGTGTAATGGCTTATAGTATTTTATACCATTAAAATGATGATTATGAACAATGCCAACACGGAAAAACAGAGTCAAAGGAAAAAGCGAAGTATTCTATATCAATAGTATGTAAACACAAAGGACTTAAAGAAAATATGAACAAATGAAAATTGCTTGATTTTTAGACTGTGCACTTGTTCTTTAACACAGATTTCATTACTGTTACGTCATACAAAATAAAAATTTTAAATATTTATAAATACAGATAGCGTACTTACCACAGTGGGATTGCCACTACTTATCAACTGGCTGACTTCATGAAAAATGCTTTTGCAGTCAATTGATTTATCTAAGGATCCTCGTTTTACAATTACTGCTACTGCTAATAGAATCTGTTCCCGAACATACTTTTGGAGGCTGTAAAACATAAAAATCCTTGTGAAAAATCTTTATGTGAATCTACTATAAAGATACTCCCAAATTTCTCACTATGTCTGAAGCTACTAATAGCACTGCTTATATATGAGGGTAGTATAGCCTATTGGTTATGCACAGTGTCCAAAGCCGTAAGGTCTGGATTTGAATCTGCACTCATTATTTTACGGGCTATGTGACCCTAAGCAAGATAGATTCACAGCCTCAAGCTTTCTCATCTGTTCAAAGGGGGTAAACAGAACAGGGTTGTCACTAGGATTAAATATTCTTAAAACTATGTCCAGTGCATACTAAGTGCCAGATAAGTGTTAGCTGCTTTAGGCAGTGTTCAATAGATGCAAGTCAGTTCTTTAAGAGCCAGCTTATGATTCTGTCAATTAAAAGAAATTCTGATCTATATCCATCTCCAACCAATAGTATAATCTTAAATTCATTCCCTATAATATGAAAAGGCAACATGCTAGCTGCTCATGATATATTATGGACACATACAAATTTTTTAAAACTTTTTAAAATTTCCTATCTAAACTGTGCTCCTCAGTGTGATGGCAGAAGCACTGACTGATCACAAGTGGAGGCATTCTACAAAGTCTATTAGACCACAAGGAAACAGAGATCTGTCTTTTTGCAATCTCTTCTTAAAGGTAAGGTTCAGAAAACTAACTCTGAACTTTGTAATCCAGACTCTAGAATGCCATAGGATATGACAACCATGTGCCCTTGGGATAAACTCCAAATTCCTTAATATGGCTTATAAGCAGTGGGATCCTGCCCAGCTTTCTTTGAACACTCCCAATTTACCTGTTGTCTCACATCATTACTTACAAATAGTGTTTTCTTTAACCCTGGAAAGTGTCCCGATTGGGGCCCTTCATGGTCAGGTATCTGCTGCCCTCTCTACATCTCCCCCAACCCACACACACTCCAAACTGCAGAAATACTGAGCTTCTTTCAATTCCTGGCACAATGCACATGCACTTCCTGGCCTCTAAATGTTGATGTCCTCTGCCAAGACTGTGATACCACTTTCTCCAAAAACATTCCCTGAACATGGTTGAGGGGCCATTACTAAGGAGGACTCCCCCAACACAGTTGGGCATTTACAAACTAACATGTTTCCCTGTCAAGACTGAAGTGAAAAGCATTCTTTCAAAATACAGACTTGAATTATTCATTAAACAAATAAATGCAGAGATCCTAATACGTGGAAGAATATGAATTGATCAAAGTGAATTTCTGTACTTTTGGAGCAACACAATAATTTCAAATACACTGATTACTCCTAGGAAATGTACATAAAGCTGATTTTATTTATTTGAGGGTGTGTGTACGTGTGTGTACATAATTGCGGGGAGGGATAGAGGGAAAGAATCTCCAAGCGGACTCCCTACTGAGCAGGGACCCTGATGCAGGGCTTGATCCCACAACCCTGAGATCATGAGCTGAGTCAAAACCAAGAGTCGGATGCTCAACAACTGAGCAATCCAGGAGCCCCCATAAAGCAAGTTTGAAGAAAGTCCATTGGCAAAAATTGTAAGTTAATAGGAAAATAAATAATAATGTTTAACGTTTGTTGATCCTTACAGTATGCAAGGCTTCCTATAAACCACCTTCACAGAAATACATACATTTAATCCTCACAGCTATCTTTTGAGTAAAATAGTATTAACTCTAATAGTTAATTAAACAACAACAATTAAAAAAACTAATGCACAAAGAGGGTAATCTGCCAGTGCAGAGTGGCAGAAGTGGAAATCAGTCCCTTTCTGAACCACTCTGCTATACTGTCAAGTGTACCTTCCATTTTACTCTATGCAAATGTTATCCCAAATAGGAGGAAAAAAACAGAAAAAATTCTGTGCACCAAATGAGAAGTATGTAACATTATGAACACAATATTCATAGTATTCTACCTATGCAGTATACCAATGGTTTTCATTTGACTTGAGTCCATACTGTAGGAAATTCTACGAGACAAAAATGGCTGTGTCATGAGAAACAAAAGAAGGGTAGAATTATTCCAGATTAAAAGAGACTGAAGAGACATGACAACTAAATACAACATATAATCTGTGGTTAAATTCTGGATCAAACAAGTAACATAAAGGAAAAAGGATATCAATAACATAATTCAGACAACTGGGGAAATGAAAATGTAGAATCAGAATTACATTAGATTAACACAGATATGTCAATTATATCAAGAGTATTGAGATTGTGCTCTCAGGAGAGATGCTCAAATATTTAAAGATGAAGAACCACGATTTCTGTGGCATACTTTCAGGTGGTTGGCGGGGGGGAATGCACATATATAAGAGAAATCAAATGTGACAAAATGTTAACTGAATCCCCACTAGGAAAAGAGTATGTTACTGTACTCTTCTTTCAATTTCGCTGAGAGTTTTGTTTTTAAACGGTTTGGGAGAAAATATGTAAGTGAACCATTTCAATGTAGAACCCTACAATCAGCTCCAAAATAGCTTCTGAACTAATGAAAATTATTTAAGAATGAGATTATGTGGGGGCCGCCTGGGTGGCTCAGTCAATTGAGTGTCTGCCTTCAGCTCAGGTCATGATCTCAGGGTTCTGGGATCAGGCCCTCCAACAAGCTCTCAGCGGGCATCAGCAGGCAGACTGCTTCTCCCTCTCCCTCTGTGCTTGTTCTCTCTCTTCTCCCTCTCTCAAATAAATAAATAAATTCCTTTAAAAAAAAAATAAGAATGAGATTATTCTTGGATAATACAAGAGATCACATGTGAGCACGTGTATACACACACACACACACACACACACACTCTCTCTCTCTCTCTCTCTCTCTCTCTCTAAGTCTACCACATATTAAGTGTGTGTGTGGTTCAGATTTCAGTGGTTCCCAAGTGGGGAGGGTGGGATCAATGAGCAGCCCCAGGGCAAGACAATATCATATCACACCCAAATGGCCTCATAATATCACACAAATTAAAATTTAAATAAAGAAAACCAGTGTGAAGGAGAAGAGAAAGGTTTGAAAACTGGTCAATTTTTTCCTTATGCTATTAAAACGGGGAAAAACAAGCCAAACTCTCCCTTTACACACATCTATATTCACTCATCTATAGAAAACATTACCCATTACACCTGTAATGTTTATAGGCTAAGTAAATCTTGCCTTTTTTCTCTCATGCATTCTTGCATATGTAAAGCAACCAGCATTTAACTGTGTGCTAAATTTGTGCCAGTAATTATTATTAAATATTATGAATTCAGAGACTGCTAGTGAACAATCAGTAGGATCAAATGTATGTTCTACTTTTAAAGCTTTATGTATGTTTAATGCCACTAATTGAAATTCCTAATTACCAACATTTCTGATTACATAACACTTTCCTCAAATTCAATTGTCCAGTTATGCAAATGGCATACATACAATGTGCACTGCCTCTTCTCAAAAGACAACTTGGTGTTTGGGGGACTTTAAAAAAAAAAAGGTTAAGTAGTAAATGCATTCTTTTCTCTTCTTCGTTTGTTTTTTTTTTAAGTAGGCTCCATGCCCAGCATGGAGCCCAATGCGGGCCTTGAACTCATAACCTTGAGATCAAAACCTGAACTGAAATCAAGTCGGATGCTTAACCTAACAGCCCCCCAGGCACCCTGGTAAATGAATTTCTCCCCCAAATAGTGTGACTGACAATTTTCATCACATTAAAAAAGTCATATAGGCAATGAATGTACAAATCTTATAAAATATTCAGGCAGAACGTGTATGACACAAAAAGAAAACTTACTTTTACCCCATTTCTTAAAACTGATCCATTTTCCAAAAGAAACTATTAAAATTTGGTTCCTTCTCTTCTACAGCCTTATTAACGTGCATTTCTATGTACATATATACATAACACAGATGGTTCCCTCTTCACCTGTCTTAGGACACTCACCTATGTCTTATAATACTTACTAAGTACCAAAAGAACAAGTAAGAACAAAGAGATTGAGCCCAAGATCAACTTTTATTTATAATCAAAATCTTTGGAACTAAACCAACATCAAAAAAAAACGCAACACCCGGGGCACCTGGGTAGCTCAGTCGTTAAGGTTCTGCCTTCGGCTCAGGTCATGAGCCTGGGATCCGGCCCCACATCAGGCTCCCTGCTCAGCAGGAAGGCTGCTGCTTCTCCCTCTCCCACTTCCCCTACTTGTGTTCCCTCTCTTGCTGTGTCTCTCTCTGTCAAATGAATAAATAAATTCTTAAAAAAAAAAAAAAATCCCTAACATCCAGCATCATCTTTTCAAAGAAACAAAACCTAGTACTGTAAGCGTAAAGAAAAAGTAGTATTTCATTAAGTACCAAAAACAACTCACAACCATGCGATTTTTAAAATAGGAGTTCCAAACAGAGCTTAACCATAAACATCATCATCATTAAAAAAACAGAGAAAGAGAGAAGCACAGCATAAGTATTTTAGCAGTACCTCCACCACATACTTACTTAGGCCTCTGTAAGACATATGTTAAAAGGAATGTTCGCAGTGACTCGATGCTACCTTTTTCCAAGAGAATCCACTCTCGGACAACTGCTTCCATTATGGCTGTGGCAGCTTGAAAGAGGACATAGTCCACTTTACTTGTTTCTGAGGAGAAAATTAGAAACTTTCTTTAAACAGCAGTTCATCTTCCTTTGAACATTTTGCATTTATTAATTTAAAAACAGAACTTTTCAGACAAGGAATAAGATGGTTACCTGTTCTTTTTTTAATCCAGTGACCTTGCTCTAGCACCACAAAGAGGTTAGTTCCTCTCAGAAGACACCCCAGGCAGGTGGCAGCTAATCACCGATCACAATTTTCACAAACTTTCCTCACCTCTCTTCAACTGTTACTTCCAAAGCATGAAGAACTAAAAAATAACACAGCTTTAAAAAAAATAAAAATAAAAATATAAAGCAATCAGAAAATTTCCTAAGAGATTCTCACCCTGTGCAAAATAGAGCTTTGTATCTGCAAAATATCTTAATCTAGTCTTTGAACATCACTATTTGTGATGAGCCATGCTGTTAAAATATTTGTTAAGTGACTGAGCTTTCAGCAGGATGGCCCATCTCCAATAGCAAGTTCAGAAATTAACACTATCACGCTCAGCTTACTTTTCTCAAAATGTTAAAAAAAAAAAAAAAGAAAAGAAAACAAAAATGAGTCATATTTACACAAGGTGAGAAGTTCTTGTGAATTTTCTGATTGCAATATTGTTCAAACTGAGTAAAATTCCAAAGCTACACTTAGAAAAACCCATCCTTAACTAGCAAGTTATAGTTTCTGAACTAAAAACTAAATCAGGAGGGAAAGAAAAAATAGAAAATTAACATCCGTAAGAAATATTTTAATCTTCTATTTTTTCTTTCTTTCACCAATACCACTACAATCAGTTTCCAAACAGCATTATCAAAAGGGAGAAACAGTCAAAATGAAGTCAAGAAAAAGTAGAAATTTTGTGAAGTCCTAAAAAATAACCATCATGTGAAATCCATGAAAAGTCTATGATTAGATTGCAGGTTATTTGCCAAGATCACTAGACATGAGTATCTGAAAGCCATGAGAAATTAACTCTACGCATAGAATGGCACCTTCAAGAATTTATTAGAAGAGCATGAAGATATAGTCAGGCACATCATTTTCTCTCCTACTCAAGCTTAGGTCATTTAAAAATCTTGTAAGTGATCTTGACACAATAAGCTATAAAAATGCATGAGAAAAGGTATACCCTACATAAATTCCTATCAATTTAGACTACTACATATGAGTTTTGAACCTATAAAAACTAATAAGAGGAACCAATTCGGACGTTCTTCTTTTTAAGTTTGATTATTCCATGCTATCTTAACATGAATTCTAATTGAGATGATAATCAGAACTCACAAAAATTTAGAAACCTTAAAAAATTATCAATAAATAAAGCAACAGCTTCCAAAAATGTAAACTTATTATAAAAAGATGTTTAAAGTTCTAGGAGTAAAAAACAAACGAACCATGTTTTATTCAAAGAGGATTTGAAACAGAAACTAGCTCTATCTATTTAGATCACTTAAGGAGAAATATGGTACTGCTTCATAAAGGTAAGTTAAGTAGTCTCTTATTATAAACCTCTTCCTGAAACTGAATGATGACTGATGGCCTAATTTCATTTTCTATTGCAATGGTAAAAATTTTAAGGACAAGAAACCTGAAATCCTTAACTATGAGTTTTAACAAAGAAGCAAAATCTTACGGACTCACAGAATTTTGGAAATACTATTCCGAAGATCATCTAATTCATTTTCTGCATTTTACAGCTAAAGAAAGTGTTGATGAACCAAGAGATTAAGAGAAGAAATTCAATAAGCATGGCTGGTAAATGTTTCTTGAGCGATACTAACCCGCCCCTAAAGGCATATGCCAATGAAGAGAGACCAAGCAAATACCTTCTTGTTTTCATAAGCAATGAAACATGCTTATTTCTAACTGTTTGTGCTTATACCCAATTCATTTTTCCTGCCTCCTCCTCCTTTTTTTGCAAGGGTTGGGGGAAGAAATAACTGCAGAAGGTGAATGACATTCAAAAGTTTCCAAGATAACTCTTAGATACCTCTGTCTGATATTAAATAGGCATAGCTAAATTACTACTCCCATAAGAAGCTGTCTCTAAGAATGGAGGATCTGAAAAAAAGAAAGCTGAATTCCAAATTTAAAAAGAGGAATCTTCCTAACCTAATGAATTATACCTTCTCGTAAAACTTATGATTAGCCTTCATAAACTGTATGTACACGTAATATAAATGTTCAGAAGCTCTATGGAACTCTAGAAGCCAGCAGCAGAAGATTAGGACTTCACTTGGATAAACAAGCTCTTATTCTTGCTCTCTGCTCTAAAGATGCTCGAAATTGCAAAGTCTTCATGAGGAAATCACAATTGACTTGGAATTTCTGATACTTGTAGGATGATTCTCCACTGACCAGGACACTGTCTAGATAATTATTTTGGGCCACTTTGGCAGGAAGCTTTCACTTCCCACCACAGTAACTTTCTTTAATAATAATTATGTAAATAAAATTAATTTCTATCATGTCAGCCATCTGAAACTACACAGAACCATGAAGACAATAGTTAAAGTAAATAATGAGAGGTGAAATAAATTGAAGTAAATAATGAGAGGCAGAGCACTACATTCTGATCAAAAATATTTTCAGAGGAATACTAAAACCATAATAGTCAAGGCTGAGATATTCAGCTACTATATACAATTACCTCTAGCCTTAAAGATTTCTGTCTAAAGCACAGGCAATAGAAGCTCCAGAGTCTGCTTAATGATACATAGGCACACCAAACAACAATAAGTCTCGGGTTTCACTTTGTTTTGTTTCAACCACTTCTGAGATAAGAAATTAAAGAAATCCATTTCTCTCTGAGGGAAGGATAGAAGAATGCTACAAAGTTAGTCCCAGAAGTGTTGAACCAATCTCTCACTAGTTGGAGGTATTTCTTAAACAAGAACAGAACTTGCAGGATTTGGGAACACACATTCGACCAGACCAAACTAGCAAAACCTTAAGTGCCAGACTTCTGAAGTCTAAAAGTCTTCTGATAAAATGCACAGGCATGCAACATGAACACGCACATGCGCGTGTGTACACACACACACACACAGAGAAGAGCGGAAAAGTAAACCTAGAATAAAAATAAAAGTGTAGAAGAGAAAGAAATGGGGAAAAACAAGCAACATAAAACTTAAGTGGGAAGGAAGAATTTTAAGAGGCCAGAGAAGGGAAGCATCAAAGAGAAAGTCTCCCCTTTTTCAGAATATCACCCACTGTATAAAAATGACATATTATCCCTAAATAAGAATGTGAAAATTCTGAATTGCGATTGACTGCCACTTGTATGAGAAGTCTTCTTAGAGGAATTAACCCTTCTGTGCTGGTGGCAACTGAGTAAGGAGTTGAAAGATTTTCTGTGAAGTTTAGATGTAAACATTAATGTAACACAGGGCTTTGCAGTACATTAATGATTAGATTATGCTTATAATACATGCACTCAACCTTTTAAATAGTTAATGTCTCAAAACCCAAACTGATTTTAAAAGCACAGCCAGAACTAGCAATACTATTCTTTAGAAATTTTTATCAGGAAAACAAAAGTATTCTAAAACAAGCTCAAATCATAACAAAGCAATAGTACTTCATAAAATACATACTCTAAAAAGGAAAGAGTTGTACAAACAAATACACTCTAATAAAATACTTAAAACTTAGATCAACTATTTCCCAACTAGTACAGAATGACAACTGAATTACAACAGAAAGTCAGATGAAAATGATGGAATCCTAATTAATGTAGTTAAGGCATAAGCCATAAAAACCAGACTCAAATTATTTTAGGTGACTAGTTTAATACGATGGCTTTCTAAATCTAATTTCTAAATGCTGGACAATCTCAAGGCAGTAAAGATGAAGCCTCCCTTAAATTCTTAATAGTGATGTTTAGTTTTGCTTCTTATAATTTAACATGAAATCAAATATTCTCCATGGGCATATGGTAACAAATTTTCTTAGTGCCAGAAACAAATTCACCCCAAAGTATAAAAATTGACCATTAAAAAAGAAAAAAGACCAAAACTGCCTCATTTCGAATTTAAAAGGTGGTTATTAAAACTGTCCCTCTAATGATAAGATCTAACTCCTGAATGAGACAGAGCCACCTTCACCACCACTGCTAGCTCCTTGCAAAAAGAGAACAGAGCACTTTTTTAAGGTTATCATATTTTTTAAATGCCTTCTGTAATCAGGTAATGGGGTCACTTAGACTGTTTACAAAGGGGTTTTAAATGTTACTACATTTGTGCCTCATAACAGCTTAAGGCAACCAAGTCCATGAAGGAAGAGGGTACCAATGTTCTCCTCTTACAGTTGAAAAACGGGCTAAATGACTTCCTAAGTTGATACTGTGCAGGTATCCAGATCTCACCATACCTACAGCAATACTCTTTCTACTCCAATCTGACAACTTATTTATAAGCCCTTTACATAAAGCATTATTAACATAATTTTAATTATAGGCTATTTCAATCTAGAAACCAGAGTGCTGGTGGCTAACAGAGGAGTCTTTCTAAAAGCACAAGAATAAAAGGTCATAAATTTTAGGTCTTAATACACATCTAATCAACTTTGTAGTCAAGGATAACTCAGAGCCTCAAATATGGGTTACAAAAAATAGCTCCAATTAAGAAAAAGAGCCAACAATAATTAAGTTATAAAATAACAATAACCAATGAAATTTTCTCTTACTGTTTTTGAAAAACATGTAAGAGGAAGAAAACTGTGTATATATTTAAGAAAATGCCATTTTTGGACAAGAGTTATAACTTTTGTGATTATTTTTAAAGGAAAGATATCATTTCTGTATATATGTCAGATAAAAGGTACCCGTAGAACATTTTTACAAGAGTAAAAATGCTTCATTTAAAAATATACAGTGATAACCTACACAGAACTAATATTTGCTAAGAAAGCTGAGTATAAGCTACATGGTTAAATTTTTTTCTGAAAAAAACTAAAAGAAAAACTGTTGAAACCTCCAAAATAATCATAATTTTAAAACATTAGGGTAAGCTATATTATAGTACATTTCCTATGGTAAGTGACAGCACGCTTGAACAACTGAAAAACTGTTAGACTTCCCCCCCCCACCATTAACAGCCTTTGTGTTATGGTCAATAAAAAATTACTGAATAAGTTATTGAATAATAAATTACTGAATACTATATTCAGGGGAAAATTCAAAGTAAAAACAAATTTCTCTGTCTGGCTTTATGGATATATCTTTAAAGCCACTTCAACAGAATTAATATTAATGGAAAATTTTAACTATACAAACCTGCTTGTTTTAAAAGGAATTTAAATTTGAAAATTTAAAAACATTCAAGACAGAAAAATGAGATCTGATTCTGCAAAATTATTTTTAAAACAAATACTTACCCAAAATATGCTTGCAAACCGCAAATGGTGATTTTGATTTCCTAAATGATAAGAATATGTGCTCTGCATGCTGGCGTTGCTCATTATTAACCATGGAAGGTGGTGCCTTGAGAGTTAAAAAAACAAAAGCAAAACAAAACAAAAAAACAGAGTACACTTGTTTAATAAGAAAGCTTGAACAGCAGCAAACCTTTAACCCACAGAAAGAGAAAATATTTTCACTTGGGGTGGGTGGTGGTAATGAAAGGACAAATTCCTGCTTCTTATTTTAAAGAAACTATAGTATAAAACTTCTTAATAAATATTTAAAATATGGTTTCAGGAAAAAGGAAGAAATTCCTGGCAAAGTTTGGATGAGAACCCTTTAAAGATGCCTACATTTTAGAAGATACTTACCTAACATTTTCCTTATCTTTTAAACATAGCTAACTTACTGCTTTTTATTCCAAAATATATCACTTCATCAAGTTCAAATAATCTCTAAATTCTTCAGCACTGGTGAAAATGAATCATTAAGTTACTAAAAATGTGTTTTCTAACAGCAATCCTTTAAAATAAAAGTTATTACCAGATAATTCTACATATCAAGTTTTCTAAAATCACCATTAAACCAGAAAAATCAGGGAACAGTGTAGTTGGGATTTATAAAACTCCTATCTGAATAATAAATAAATCAGAAAAAGCCAGAATTCTGGCTTAACAAAAACCACCTGTAAAGTCTGTCAGGTTTTTAAATTCCATTTTGTTCTAAAATTCCATTTTGTTCTTTTCTCTAAAGATAAATATTCTTTTGAACCTAAAATATATATATTCTCATGATATGGCGTGGTTATCTTTGACTGATTGGGACCCATCTGAAGAGAAGAGATTGCTTAAATAAGTCTACCAATTAAATACCAGAATTCTCAATTTGGGCAGGGAGAGTCAGGGTAGATGGTAGGAAAATAAACCTTTGCTACTGTAACCAAGAGAAAATGGGGAGATCAAAATTTAAACTATATTCAAATAATCTGGAAGATAAAAAACATTTTGCAATAAAGTATGTTAGATCATTATTATAAACTATAGCAACATTAGTCACTATAATTTTAGTTAAAATAGTGAGCAGAAATGTGTACCTATGAGGAATTAACCAACTTTGATAGTCTGGCCTAAAGGAATTCTTGTAATTAGCTAAAACCAATTCAGATACTATTCCCAATGATACAGCACCCTCTACAGCTCTCTAATAAAAATGAAAATATTTTCATTAAAGAATTGCGTTAAATTCCTTAATGTTTTTTGAAAAAAGGCTTTATTAATAAAATACTGTGAAATCTATGCTAAGTATAAATATTTTTGTCCTTCCATTTGCAAATTCTTCATTCTCACTGTCTTTTTAAATTCAACAAGTTTGTGTTTTTGCAAGATATATTTTCATTAATATCTGCTGACTATACCCCAGAAACACAGGCATATTATTAAACATCACTGCAACATGTTATACTGCTATGAATACAAATCAGTAACTATGGATTGCCCAGGTAATTCTGATTTAAACATTCGTCTCATCACCCTTGAAAAGCAGTACATATACAACTTTGCAAATAATCATGCCAGTTACTCTACAAACAAAAATAGTTCCTAAGGCTAATGACCTTTAGACACTCTAATAAAGTACAGGTCTCAATATAACTTAACTATTTCATTTATAAAGTATCAGATTTCCTAAGTAGTGAAGTATAATCTAAAAGTTGGTTTATCTCAATCACCTGGCTGAACATTATCATACAAACAATAAAATCATCAACTGATTCATTAAATGGCAATATGGTGTTCACTTTAGTTTCCCAAAACCAAAGCTTTTAATTCTTTTTGAAAATGACTTGGCAGTGGTTTCCAAATAGCAAGTTATATGCATTGCTGAGTGCTGAAAAGTTTTTTTGTTAAAAACAAAACACAAAACAGATTCCCAGCCCCTAAAGATTCAGCAGCCGGGGAGCCTAAACCAAAAATATGCATTTTTCCCTCCAAAGTCCCTACATAGTATGACCTATGGAACCTCCACCTGTAAACTTCTTCCTCTTTAGAAATCAGAACTCTCTTGGAACACTGAAAAAATAAAATTAAATTTAAAAAAAAAAAGAAAGAAATCAGAATTCATCCTTCAAATTCTGCTTCAGTCTCTCCTTCATCAGCTTTTTCTGACCTCTCCCTAGTCAGCCTGAACACAAATGATGTGTCTCTCTCACCTTGTAGGATACACTACAGGTGTATCTCTACTACCCAACTTACCATAATGTACGCCCAAGTATTTGCTTACCCCTCTTTCCTTTTCTCTGACTTTTCTGACACCAGAAACTTAACTTTACTCATCTCTAAATTCCTAGAGCCTTGCACATACCAAAAGGAGAGGCAACACAACAAGACTGAGTACTCAGCATTGCAAAGCATTATTTTCAAATAGATGGATGGGAACGTACATATATAATCTCATTAATCCTAATAACAGCCTTACGAGGTACAAACTATCATTATCCCCATTTTACAGATGAGGAAACTGAGGAATGGAGTAATCAATTTGCTCACAGTCAAAGAGGAAACAGAGGTGGAAACTGAACCTAGTGCCCTAACTCTTTAACAGAAACTACACTTAGATGGCTCAGTACCATGTAAGACTTACTGTGTTTAAAGCATGGAGATAGAAAGGAAGTAAATTCCCCCTAAAAGTCCTCCTCTAGCACCCAATGCAGGCATTACATAGCTTGTAAACTTTCAGTAAAGAAATAATAGTAAAATAAAAGAGTCTTTTTGTATTGTCTATTAATGTTCTTTCATTGTCACTAATAAATAGTAAAAACTTTAAAAAAGCTCACACTTACGAGGTGTGGTCAAGTGAATCAGAAGAGCTGAAAGAAATAGTAGGTGGTAGCAGAGTACAGTACTGGTAAGAGGAAACAGCAGGTGAGCAATTCTGGGTTCCTTCAGGACAACAAAGTCAACATCAGGGAAAAATTGAGAGGTTTTTCTAAGGAGTCACGCTAGCAAGAAACCTGAAGCTCACAAATTCCTAACGCAATATACTGGTGTTTCTCGCCCAGCCTGCACCATTCCAGAGCCTATCCAGGCCACCTTTAATTTACAAAAAACCCTGAGAAAACACCATTGGTAGCACACAGCCAAGGACATCTGAAGCTAGAACTCAAAATACACTAATAAATGGATTAAATGACATATTTAATATGAGGGGTTTGGAGGGAGGGGGTTGGGAAAACCAAAGTACCTAAATAATTTCTATTAAAAGAATATTTACTAAGGCTACCTAAACTTCAAGCACCATGCCAGAAGCTGAGTGTGTAACAACAGGGAAAATTACCCCTGCCCTTACAGAATTCTGAGTCTTAGAAAAGACAGACATTGATCAAGTAATCACACAAATAATTATGACAGTCTATCACTTCTGCCACTAACTGTACTCTGGTTTCTCTGTCATCATGCTAATCTATCCTCAAAAATTCCCACTTGCTAAATCCTATGAGACCTTCAGACTTTTTCTTTCCCTGGGCAGCTACAGTAACTTTTATTCTGGTTAACAACAAAAGCATTAATTATTCCTCATGCAGACTGCTAAGTTACATACATACGCTCTTATTTAATCACAGCAACATCCCTGTACAAATTATTTCCTCCCTTTTACATATGGAGAAACTTATATTTGCAGATCGTCACATACCCAAGATCACAATAAATATCATAACCAGAATTTCACCTTACGTTTGTGTGATATCAAAGCCCATTATTTGACTCTTTTTTAGTACTAATGAGGAGACATGGTTGAGACTAATTTCTATCAGATAGCCATTAGAGAAATCTGAGTAATATTCTTGGCTTACTATAAATACCAACATTTATAGGACCGTGTTAAAAAAAAATGGTCAAAGATTGAAAAATCAGGCACAACTTGTAGAAAGGAAACAAGCTACAAAAGTAGAAAACAAAACTGGAAGTTATGTCACAGAGCTCATAATAAGAATTTTCTTAGCTCTAATTGTTCTTTTTGTTAGAGAGAGAGCATGGCTTAATGTTCAAATTAGAAAATCACAGATGGTGCTCCCTTTGGCAGCACATACACTAAAAAAAAAAAGAAAATCACAGATGTACTACCTAAAAACATGTTTACTGGCAATTTTTCATTCATTCCCTGAAGACTTTAAGTTAAGAATTTGTTCAATTTTTAGTTTTCTATTTACAGTCTTTCCTTAAACCTTTGGAACTTACCAATGCTCCTACCTAAATTTAAAACCGTAACACATAATGATATCATCATATCAATATTTCAAGTGTTCCACAAAGACTAAATTCCAGATACTGGACCTTTCTAGCTAAACACATTTGAGAGATGTGCCCTAATTAATCTCTTGTGATTTCCTAGCACACTCCCAAAAACTGTCCTTTCAAATCTGTTTTTCTCTCAAACCTCTCATCTCATGATACCCAGTACTCCAATCTCTCAGAAAATGATCTTTCTTTTTCTTTCCCAAAGTGAAAGCCTTCCTGTATGATTAGCTCCTTTATGTATCTTCCTTTTCAAAAGGACTGATCTCCTATAACCTTCTCCAATTTCTAACAAAATACTCCCTCCCCCTCAACTTTCTCTGAAATCTATATCCTTCTCCCATTCCTGTCCCACTGGTTCCCTGCTCACATATCACCTCATTTCCTCCCTCCTCTCTTCGCTCTTTTTATCTTAAAGTTATGCTAAGCAATGGCACTGTGCTTTCTGCTTACAAACAGGTTTACACTACCTTAAAAATCCTTTTAAACAATCTTAGAGTCCCCTTTAATTAAAAGAATGGGATACTGACTTAAAATCCCCAGGTTTCTAATCCTATCTCTGTAGCGCAGTATTTGGGAAACTTCCAGTCAAGGATCTCTCCAGGCAAGTCAGGGTTCCCATCTAATGATGCTGATGAATACATCTTATAATTGGTAAGAGAACTGCAGTTAAAAATACACATATGAGTCTCCTAAAACTAACCTATAATAATTAATACAATTCCAATTTAACTCCAATTTAAATACCGATGAACCTTATGACAAGGAGATCCCAAGACAAGTAAGAGAAAGGCCCAAAAGAGTCAAATTAACTAGGAAAAAGGACCTTGAAAGCAGTATGCCTAAGTGAAGTGAGAGAGAAAGACATTTACTTAAAGAGAATGATCTCACTTATATGTTGTCTCTAACAAAAAACAGCTCTTCATAGATACGAGATCAGATTGGTGGCTGTGAGGAAGAGGAAGATGTAATGGGTGAAGGGGGTGGAAAGGCACAAACTTCCAGTTATAAAATAAGTAAGCTATGGGGATGCTATGTATAGGATAGTAACTATATTAATAATATTGTGTATTTGAAAGTTTCTAAGAGAACAGATCTTAAAAGTTCTCATCTTAAGAAAAAGATTTAGTAGCTATGTATGCTGACATGTATTATTAATTAACTATGATCATTTCACAATAGAAATTGACAGAGGAGAGACCAAATGACAGAATATATATAACATACCATCTATATAAAATTTCAGAAACTCTAAATTATGGTAGTTTTTATTTTTCTTTGTGGGCAAAGTGTAAAAACAGGGATGGTAAGGACAAACAATTTTAAAATTATGATTATGAAGAAGCAGAGGCTGGAGAACAGTATCTAAAAGGGACTCAAAGGAGGCTTCAATTATATCTATGACAGATTATTTTTAAGATTATATGTAAAATGGCTATATTAACCTTTGTTAATCCAGGACATGGGTACATGGTTATGATTTAAACTGCTCATATTTCTCCATTTATCTGAAACATTGCATTTTTAAAATGAGGGAGCCTTCCTTGGGTCCCAACAGTTCAAGATACTCTGAACTCCTCTCCAGCTAAAACCAAATAAAAATGGTGGATGAAGTATTTCTACATTTTTAATGTACTCCTGAGCTTACAACAAATTAAGAAATCCTCAGAAGCTAATAGGAAACCAAAGCAGGGATCCACCAAGATTAAAAACGGCACTTATGCATTTACCCAAGAGACATCTGCCAATCCCAGGTGACCTTGAATTTCCATTCTGATGGCTGCCCAAAGGTAAAAAGACACAAGATATAATCAGGAATCTCCTAAGATGGGAACTAACAGGACATCCCTCCACATAAATCTGAGTACAGGTAAACCATTAAAAAACAAAAACCTTAGTACAGGTAAACATAAAATTTATTACAGGTAAACCATTAAAAAACAAAAACCTGAGTACAGGTAAACATAAAACTTAGTACAGGTAAACCATTAAAAACAAAAAGAAAAACAGAGAGGGAGGAAGAAGAGAGGGAGAAAGAAACTTCATAGCCTGGATCTTAGTGATAGGTAAAAGTAGAAAATTACTACAACTGATAACCATGAACAAGCCTTCAAACAAGTTTCTGCTTCATTTCAACAGGACCCATGTGGCCCAAAAACTTCAAGCCAATAAATTTAAAGTAGTCCTGTGTTGGTCATGCACAATAACCCAGGTTTCAGACTTTTCCAGAATCACCTCCCACAGCTAATATTCAAAAACTTTTAAACAAGTGAGAAAACGTGTCATCATGAGTCTGCAAAATAATAAATTAAGCAATCAAACCAACAAAACTCTTAAATATTGGAAACGTTCAGAAACACAGTACAAAATGTTTAAAAGAACTTAAAACTATATGATGCAAACCTAATTTTAAAAACCCTTTGCATATCAAATTATACTATCAACAGAACAAAAAATCAATTCACAGAATGGGAAAATTTTTACCAATCATACATATGATAAGGGAGTAACCACCAGAATCTATAAAGGATCCCTAAAACTCAACAACAGAGAAACAAAGAACTCAATTTAAAAATGAGCAAAGAACGCGAATATATATTTCTTTTATATTCAAGATTTTTTTTTTTTTTTTTAATGAGAAAGGGAGAGAAAGCATAGAGGGAGAGGGAGAAGCAGATGCCCTGCTGAGCAGAGAGCCTGACACGGGACTCAACTCAAAGACCTTGAGATCATGACCTGACCAGAAAGCAAATACTTAACTGACAGAGCTACCCAGGCACCTCAGGAATATACATTTTCTCCAAAGACATACGAACTTGGGCAAGTAAGAACATAAAAAGATTCCCAACATCACTCATTAGGGAAATGCAAATCAAAACTACAATGAGATTGTACTTTACATCTAGAAGAATGACAAAGAAAGACAAAGACAGAAAGGAAAGAAAGGAACAGTTGTTGACAAAGATGTGGAGAAACTGGAACCCTTGTCCATTACTGGTGGGAATGTAAAACATGTAGGTTTGGTTTGTTTGTTTGTTTTAAGATTTTATTTATTTATTTATTTGACAGAGAGAGAGAGAGAGAGAGCGGAGCACGCACAAGCAAGGGGAGTGGCAGGCAGAGGGAGAAGCAGGCTCCCCATGGAGCAAGGAGCTGGATGCAGGGCTTGATCTCAGGACCCTGGGATCATGACCTGAGCCGAAGAAAGGTGTTTAACTGACTGAGCCACCCAGGCACCCCAACATGTAGTTTTTTTAAAATGCAGCTACTATGAAAGACAGTATGTTAGTTCCTCAAAAATTAAACACAGAACTAGCACACAAGACAGCATTCCACCTCTAGGTATATACTCAAAAGAATGAAAAGCAGGGCTCAAACAGACCATATACCAATGTCCATAGCAGTATTACTCCCAAAAGCCAAAAGGTGTAAACAACCACATGTCCACTGACGGAGCAATAAATAAACAAAAGTTAGTATGCATACACAGATAATGGCATATATTCAGCCTTAAAAAGGAATGAATTTCTGATACATGCTACAACAGGAATGAATCTTGGAAACAATCTGCTGCATGAAATAAGCAAGAAATAAGAAAAATGCCATATAATTCCACTTATATAAGGTATCTAAAACAAACTCATAGAGAAAGAAAGTAGAATAGTGCTTGCCTTGGGTGGGGTGAGGGGAGAAATGGGGAATTATTATTTAATGAGTACAGAGTTTCAGTTTGGGATAATGGAAAAATTCTGGAGATAGTGGTGAAGGCTGTACAACTATATGCAAGTACTTAAAAATGGTAAAAGTAAGTAGCAAGATAACACAGCAGATCTCTTAGGAACAACATACAAGAAAAATTTCAACATTTTATAAACATATATCTCACTTAGATGGTAGTTACAGAGAGTATATACAACAGCCCAAACTCATCAAACTAGACACCTAAGATTTGTGAATTTTATTGTATATGCCTCAAAAAATGTTAAAAACTCAATGGATAGATTAAAAGGCACGTAAGAGGGTGCCTGGGTGGCTCAGTGGGTTAAGCCTCTGCCTTTGGCTCAGGTCATGATCTCAGGGTCCTGGGACTGAGGCCCGCATTGGGCTCTCTGCTCAATGGGGAGCCTGCTTCCCCCCCCCCCGCCTGCCTCTCTGCCTACTTGTGACCTCTCTCTCTCTGTCAAATAAATAAATAAAATATTTTAAAATAAATAAATAAATATATACATACACACACACATATTAAAAAAAGGCATTTTTTTTAATATAGGAGAAAACTGAAAAGAGATACAAAAAATTATTCAAAATGTAGAGAGGTACAAACATTAAAAGTCTTGGAGGACAAAGTAAAGGTTAGAGCCCCAGGAAACTAACCTACACAAAACCATTATCATCTAGGCTTCCTCACCCTCTTCCCCTAGCCCCAGCATGTGGCACCTTTTCTTCACCAAAAGCCACAACTCCAGTCAGGCTGCTCTCTCCTACAGCTGCAGCTCTCTCAAATTCTTCACTCTCCCTCCCTGCACATTCAGGCCCCAACAAAAGCTTCCCTATCCACTGCGGTTCCCTTAGACCTTACCCCAATGCAACACTGTGGTTCCCTTAGACCTTACTCCAATGTAACACTGTTCAATTACTCCTTTTAGTGTTCCTTTGCCAGGATCTTGACTAACAGACCATCTAGTAAGGATGAGAAAAATAAAGATTCAAAAAATAATGGCAGAAGTATTCCAAATTGGTAAGTAAATTTCAAAATTTATGAGAAACACTAAAACTCAAAGTAAGAAAGCCCAATGAATCCAAACAGAATAAAAAAAGAAAAAAAAAAACAAACATATTACTGATACCACAGTGAAACTGAAGAATCCAAAAATTAAAGAGAAGATTTGAAAGACAGCCAAAAAAGAAAGATTATCTTCAAAGAATTAACAGTTTGAAAATGATTTCTTAAAGCAAGGAAAAACCAGACTAGGGAGAAAACAGAGTAACACTTACAGAGTACTAACAAAAAGTAACTATTAACTTAGAAATGCAGATCCAGGAAACATCTTTCAAGGATTAAGATGAAATTGAAGACATGTTCCTGCAAATAAAAGCTAAATAAAAACTTTTTTTTAAAAGAATTTATTTATTTATTTGACAGAGAGAGATCACAAGTAGGCAGAGAGGCAGGCAGAGAGAAAGGAGGAAGCAGGCTCCCCCCTGAGCAGAGAGCCTGATGTGGGACTCGATCCCAGGACCTGAGATCATGACCTGAGCCGAAGGCAGTGGCTTAACCCACTGAGCCACCCAGGCGCCCTAAATAAAAACTCTTAACTATGGAAACACTCCTCCTTTAGGAAATTCTGAAGGATATAACCCAAGAAGGAAAGGAATCCCAGATGGAAAGCCTTGAATGCAAAGGACTATGGACAAAGAAATTAATTACGGGACTAAATCTGAATACTAATATTTTTTAAATGATTAATTTATGAAATTAAAAGGTGCTTAAGATTTTGGACAATATATAGAACATAAATCAGGAGAGGTAGTTCTAAATTCTTGCACTGTTCTGGGACAACATATACAGATTAAATTTAGTATGCATATTAAAATATCTGCCATGGTCAAGAAAATAGAAAATATATACATTACAACACCCAAACTATGGAGAAACAAAAGATTCTCAAACCCCAAAAGAAAGCAAAAGGAAGAACCATATACACATACACAAAATAACAAAAATATATAACTTATCAGTAATCACAAATAAATATAAATAAACTAACTGTAGATTTAAAAACAAAAAACAAAAAACCCCGAGATTCTCAATCTAGATAAAAAGGAAATCCAACTTCGTGCATACAAAAAACCCAAGGGCATAAAAAGGCTGAAAAGAAAAGGCTGGGAAAAAACATGCCAAGCAAATTATCATCAGAAGTTAATGAAATTGATATAACTATGATAACAAAAGGAAAAAAAACAATTTAAAGTAAAGTATTACTAAAAAGAAGTGGATCATCTAATAATCGTTAAAGGGTTAACTGAAGTGGTATGTAAATACACAGCCTCCAATATATATAAAGCAAAAATGAGAGGACTACCAACAAATCCATTAATATATCTCTGTCTGTAACTGCTAGCTTATGGAGACAAAAAGACTTAAGCTTAATTTAAGAGGCATAAACACCTTGGCCCTTAACTGGATATCACATATTCTTTTCAAATACATGCTGAATAAAAACTGACAACATTCTAGGCTATAAGGCATATTCAAACAAATTTTAAAGAACTGATACATATGTAACACATTATCACAAAGCAATTAAATTAGAACCTGACTAAAAATGAAAACTAAAAAAATTCAAAGACAGGGTACCTAGTGACCCAGTCAGTTAAGTGTCTGACCCTTGATTTCAGCTCAGGTCATAATCTCAGGGTCTTCGGATTAAGCCCTAATCAGGCCCCCATTCAGCCAGGAGTCTGCTTGAGGATTCCTCCTCTCAGTCTGCAGCCATTCCCCTCCCTCTCAAATAAATAAACCTTAAAAGAAAAAGAAAAGTAAAACTTAAGGATGAAAGAAGAAACAATAATAGAAAACACTGACCCAAAATACTTCATATCAAAAATCTGTGATATACAAATCAAGTAAAAGAGGAAAATGCATAGCCTTAAATGCTTAACATCGGAAATTTTAGGTTAAAACAAGTAAGCTAAACCTCTTACCTAAGAACTTAGAAAAATGACAGAACCTACCCAAAAAGAATAGAATGAAGAAAATAACAAAGAGCAAAAAATGATGAAACAGAAATTATATATACAATAAATAGAAACAAAAAAATCCCAGAGTTGCTTCTTTATTAGTTTTATTAGTCATTCTCTGGAATGACTAATAAAACTCTGGCAAGAGGGGTGAAGAGACACAAGAATTTAAGCAGGCAAGATTAAAGAAACTGTAACTACAAAGGTCTTGAATAATAAAGAGATACCAGAAGAATAACATTATGCTGATAAACATAGCTTATGTCATATGGACAAATTCTTAGAAAAATAAAGCAAAACTAACTTACGAAGAAATAGAAAACTTAAACAGTCCTGCAACTATTAAATAAATTGAATCAGTTTTAATGTTTTTTCTTTAAGCCCCTAATCCAGATTTTACCAAACAGCAGGGAATAAATCTTTCCAATCTTACACTGATTTCAAGAGAATACAAAAGAGGGAACATTCTTCAACCTATTTTAGGAAGTCAGCATATATCATCACAAATATGCTGATACCAAAACCAGATGAGAACAGTGTAAGAAAAGAAAATTACAGGCCAAGCTTACTCATGAACAGAGATGGAAAAAAATCTTAAGACAGTTCACATACCAAATACAGCAATGGATTTTTTTTAACAATGGATTTTTTAAAAATAAAAATAATGTACACTATGACCAACTTAGTTTATCACAGGACTGCAAAGTTGGATTAACATCAGAAAACTAATGTCTTTCACCACATTAACATATTAAAGGAGAAAGGTATTTATAAAAAAAAAAAATGCAGAAACAGGTTTAATAAGATCCATGACTAAACTTTTGGCAAAATAGGAATGGAAACTTCCTTAACCAGATTGAAAAAAAAAGAATTCCCAAAAAAACAGAGCAAACATCACAATAATGTTGAGACAATGAAGGCACTCCCTTAAACTATCCATAAGTGTCAGTATATCATCAGAGTCTCGTGGACTCAATTTTTGGAGTTTTTTTTCTTAATTAGCAAATTTGTCTTTTTTTTTAAATAACTATAATGCTTGGTATTTTGTGATTTCTGCTCTCCTTTTTTTTTTTTTTTTAAGAGGGGGGAGAGAGAGCAAGAGAGACAGAGAGTGAGTAAGTGCACGCCTGATGGGAAGGAGCAAAGGGAAAGAGAGAGAAAGAGAGAATCTCAAGCAGGCTCCATGAACAGCAGGGAGCCCAATAAAAGCTAGGTCTTAGGACCTGAGATCATAAACTGACATGAAATCAAAAGACTGACACTTAACTGACTGAGCTACCCAGGCACCCTGATTTTTGTTTTCTTTTTTAGAGGTATTTCAAAGACTAAAGAGAAAATTTACTTTTTAAAAAAACAGAATAAAACTCATTCTGATTTGAACTCATTTATGAACCCACCAGACCCTTTTATAAAAGTCTAGGATTCATAATGGAATCTTAGTAATAATATTTTCTTAGATCTTGAAACATTTTACCATTTCACCATTCTTTTTTTTTTAAGGTTTTAATTATTTATTTGACAGAGTTTGAGATCGCAAGTAGGCAAAGAGGCAGGCAGAGAGAGAGAGAGAAGCAGGCTCCCCACTGAGCAGAGAGCACGATTACAGACTCAATCCCAGGACCCTGAGATCATGATCTGAGCCAAAGGCAGAGGCTTTAATGCACTGAGCCACCCAGATGCCCCCATTTCACCATTCTAAGGACTATTTCATCAGAACTCAGCAACTATTCCCAACTATACTATGGCTAAACTAACAACAAAATTAAAAACAAGAAATGGTGAAATCACCTAGAAAAGTAATCCAATAGCAAAACAAATCAACCCTATCACATTACCCTCTTTTTCTTTTACTACACTGCTCAAGATATAGCATGACCTTTCAAGAACATATAAAAGAAATATGGAAACAACACATTCCTAAGTCTTTTTTTAACATTACATTCAATAGTCCTGAGAATTCAGAATTTTAAAATTTCCACCCAAAATGAGAAAGAGAAAAAAACAGACAAGACACAATTATGAGGTGAATCAGAAGATGATGCACAGAACAGCATCATCAACAGAACAGAAAAGACAAAAGAACAGCACTCTAGGCCTGTACTGTCCAATACAGTAGCCACTAGCCACATGTGGTTGTTTAAATTAGTTTAAATTAACTTAAATTAAAAATTTAGTTCCTCAGTTGCACCAGCTACATTTCAAATGCTTAATAGCCAAATGTTGCTAGTGGCTAGCTGATTAGGCAAAGCAAATCCTATCACTGCAGGAAATTCTAACGGATAGACTGTTTGATGATAAAATTGATCATATAAACGTAATCTCGGACCCTGAGTCTACAGATGATGATATTCTACATCAGTGGCTCTCACCTAAGGCAATTTTTATCCCCCAGGGGCTGCCTGCAGTGTCTAGAGACATTTTTGGTTGCCATAACTGGGAAGTGCTACTAGCAACTATGGATCAAGGATAAAGATGCTGCCAAACTTCCCAGGACGCACATGCCAGACCACAATAATATCAATAATGGCAAGGATGAGAAACCTTGCCCTAGTTCTCTCAAACACAAGAATCAGTAAATGAACCATATACTTCCAAGGACAAAAGGAAATGATGGTATTCTCATCCAGTCATTACAGAAGAACTACCTCATTACCCAATATTCTGTAACAAAAAAAATTTGTTAGGTGGATATGTGACACTATTTTTTATTCTTACTCTTTTATGAGGTCTGCATTAAAAAAAAAAAAGATGTAGTTCATAAGTGGACAAATGTTAAAAGGCAGGTATGTATGTAAAGGTGATGAAAAATTCATTGTTTTGATCATTCTAATTGCTGTTTATAAACCTAAACAGGAAAATTATAATTATGAAGCAAAGAATTTGGCCATCTTCTCTTCATCAATGTTATGTACCACTAATGTTTCCAAAAGTATGTGTTTTGATGATTCTAGTGCAAGAATCAGGGTAACAGGGGCGCCTGGGTGGCTCAGTGGATTGGGCCGCTGCCTTCAGCTCAGGTCATGATCTCAGTATTCTGGGATCGAGCCCCGCATCGGGCTCTCTGCTCAGCAGGGAGCCTGCTTCCCCCCTCTCTCTCTGACTGCCTCTCTGCCTACTTGTGATCTCTCTCTCTCTGTCAAATAAATAAATAAATAATTAAAAAAAAAAAGAATCAGGATAACAAGGTAAAATCTATATATTTTTTAAAGATTTTATTTTATTTGACAGAGAGAGAGAGAATGCACACATCTAGCAAAGGGAGCTGCAAGCAGAGGGAGAGGGAGAAGCTGGCTCCTGAGACCCTGGGATCACAACCTGAACAAAGGCAGACACCCAACTGACTGAGCCACCCAGACACAAGGTAAAATCTATTAAAGATGCAGTGGTTGTTATCTAAATTAGTGTACATTGCATTTTAACAGTAGGAATGCAACAACCAGAAGTAATGACAGACTCCAAGAATTATTTGAAATCTGGAATCAATATTTACCAATCAGAAGTTGAATGCAAAGAGATACCCAGCCACACTCTAGATCTATGCTGCCCAATATGGCAGCCACGTGTGGCTATTTAAGTTAACTAAAATTAAAATTTTAGTGGCTCCACTGCACTAGCTCATTTCAAGTGCTCAACAGTCACATGTTGCTACCAGCTACTATACTGGAAAGTGTGGATAGAGAATATTTCCATCAACCAGAAAGTTCTATCAGCACTACTCTATAAGAAATTTAATTAACTCAACAATATACTTATTAAGTGCTTACCCTAAGGTTGCCTTGATTTATGTGCTTTGATGCAATGTTATCAACTGGCCAAATGTCACACAGCTGGTCGGAAGCCAAGAAGAATCCAAGTAGTCTGGCTCTACAACCTCTTTGTTATACTGCCTTTCAATTTCTAAATTTCAATAATTTTCCACATGTGCTTACTAATATAAGCAACAGAGTGGTTTTTCTAATATCTCATCTGAGTAGCTCACTACCATACTACTGCTGTTTTCTAATTGTTTCTCTAACCCCTGCCACAAAACCAAAGAACAAAGACAGGCCAGCTTTTTAACACTGTTAATCTTATTCAAAGATTGGGGTCAAATAATTTTATATTAAAATGTGGATATATTACAAATTAGAATGAAATTTCCACTGACCATTTTAAGAAAAAAGTTGAGAAATTTTGAGCTTCTACAAGCTCTACAAGCAAGGTATTCCCAGCTTCCCCCAAATATGTAGTCATTCTCCTTTCCCATTAAGAGTCACTGTGGCATTAGAACTTCTTAAAAAATATTAATTTATCCTTCCCCACCCTTTGTTAAGAATTTCATCAAGTCTTTGCTGAATAACTTCAACAGCCTCCTAACTGGTCTTTCTACCTCCCATCTTGCTTCCCTCAGTCAGATTTTCACATATCAAACCAGAGGTCTGTCAAGTCATCACTACTGGGTGAATTCAAGCTAAATTATTATGGCAAATAAGGGCCTATGATAACCCACTCCCTGACTACTTCTCTAGGTTCATCTCACAGTACTCCCTCGTTTATTCATCCATTTTTTTTTTTTTCACTCAAAAAATACTACTGAGCAGGGGCACCTGGGTGGCTCAGTGGGTTAAGCCGCTGCCTTCGGCTCAGGTCATGATCTCAGGGTCCTGGGATCGAGTCCCGCATCGGGCTCTCTGCTCAGCAGGGAGCCTGCTTCCTCCTCTCTCTCTCTCTCTGCCTGCCTCTCTGCCTACTTGTGATTTCTCTCTGTCAAATAAATAAATAAAAATCTTAAAAAAAAATTTTTTTTTAAATAAAAAATAATAAAAAAAAAATACTACTGAGCAAATAGTATGTGTAAACAAGGTCCTTGAACTAATACATATTAGAGTCTAGGGAGACCAACATGTATTTGTTAATCACACAAATAAATGTAAAATTTCAAATATGGTAGATGTTACGAAAGAACTACACAGTATCTAAGTGTAGGACAGATGAATCTCACCTTTTAGGAAAGCTAAGAAAGGCTTTCCTCAAAGTGACTGTGGAGAGACTTTAAGGATTAGGTGAAAGTGAAGAACATCCTAGGCAGAGAAAAAAAGCATATGAAAGATCCTGGGGCAGGATGAAGAACAGGAAAGCGAAAGACTGAAAAGAGGGCTGGTATGGCTGAGACAGAAAAAAAGCAATAGAAGAAGGATTTTAAGAAGCTGGAAAGATAAAAACTTCCTCAAAACCTTGCAAAAAGCAAGCATCAATAAAACCTCAATTCAAACCTGCATAATCTGTTTCTGAAACTACCGCTAAACTCTAGGCCTTCCCTTATTGTAATCTGTTCCTATATTTCAGTCCATAAATTACTACCAAATGCCTACTATATGCAGGCAATGGGCTAGATGCTTCAGACACAATAGTGAGCCAATGACAACCAAAAACAAATAGAACCCCTGTCCTCATGGAGCTTACAATCCAGTAGACGAGTCAGTCATACAATCAAATAAATACCATAAAGTGGCAGGTATAAATAAGTATTACTAAAGCAGACGATGTTATAAAAAAAACAATTTAACCTAAGAGTGGTCAGGATTCTTTGATAAAGTAAACAACTACATTAAGATCTGAAGAGTTAACATTAACTAGGCAGAATGGGGAGAACGATGTTCCAAGAGAAGGGAATACATACATGTAAGGTTCCAGAAGAAGGGAGTAACTCAAAATGCCTGGCAAGCTGTAGCCTAAGGCTAGCTTCAAGAGTGTGTGATCTATGTTTAACATGATACTCTGCTGCTGCCATTTTGAAATTCTTTTTTTTTTTTTTTTAAGATTTTATTTATTTGACAGACAGAGATCACAAGCAGGCAGGCATGCAGGCAGAGAGAGGGAGAGGAGGAAGCAGGCTCCCTGCAGAGCAGAGAGCCCGATGCAGGACTCGATCCCAGGACCCCGAGATCATGACCTGAGCTGAAGGCAGCGGCTTAACCCACTGAGCCACCCAGGCGCCTGCCATTTTGAAATTCTTAATAATTTTATTTTTGAACTTAAGTTTTAGGTGAAGCCCAATGGGACAAGAGAGCATGTGTAGGAGATGTGAAGACAGGATGGTGGCCTGAGACACATGCACATGCCTCAAGACAGTCTGGAGTGCCGCAAGCCCCAACTGCATATGGACAAAGCTGGGCCCAACTAGCAGCAGCTCCAGGACCTACCATCATGGTAAGTCACTTGCCTGCTCATGACCCAACCCTGTCCCTAAGATACCTACACAAACAATAACCTTCCAGTCTAAGCACTGACAAGAACTCAAGGAGTAAATTTTGTCAGCAAATTACAGAAGAAAATTATACAAACAGACACTGCACTAAAGCATTTCAGGGAGTTGTTAGAATCCTTCAGAGTTTAGAGTCTCTGGTTTTCAAAATTTCTACACCAAAGCAAGCATCTCCAGGCTTGGAAATAAAAATTAAATTTAGAAATCATTGCATTCAACAGAAAAGACACTGTTTTAGTATAAAGCTCTGGACAGACCATGTATTAATCAGAGAGACAATTTTATTTTTCTTTTATAACTGAAGGATATTTGGCAGGATGCATAAAAACACATCTTTCATTGTATATAAATTTAATCATAAATAAACCATTAAGCAAGCTACTTTGGGTTTCTTCTATAACTTCTACAAGTAACAAGAACTATCAAAAGAAACATTAAAATACTGTATAAAGTTACATCTAAAACTAATTTCAGTACCAAGTCTTTTAAAAAAAAGTTCTGGGGCACCTGGGTGGCTCAGCTGTTAAGCACCTGCCTTAGGCTCAGGTCATGATCCCAGGGTCCTGGTATTGAGCCCCGCATCGGGCTCACTGCTCAGCAGGAAGCCTGTTCTCCCACTTCCACTCCCCCTGCTTGTGTACCCTTCTCTTGCTGTGTCTCTGTCAAAGAAATAAATAAAATCTTTAAAGAAAAAAAAAGTTCTGTAAGAATCATCAGCTAAAATTTGTATTTATAATTAATCAGAAATGTATCCCATAGTTGTCACAGCCTATAAAATTTAACTCTAGTAATAGCTGCAACAATAAAAAGATCCTACTCAAAATAATTATCAAACAATTACAATCTTGGGGTACCTGGGTGGCTCAGTGGGTTAAACCTCTGCCTTCGGCCCAAGTCATGATGCCAGGGTCCTGGGATCAAGCCCCACATCGGGCTCTCTGCTTTGTGGGGAGCCTGCTTCCTCCTTTCTCTCTCTGCCTGCCTCTCTGCCTACTTGTGATCTCTGTCAAATAAATAAATAAGGGGCGCCTGGGTGGCTCAGTGGGTTAAAGCCTCTGCCTTCGGCTCGCTACATGATCCCAGGGTCCTGGGATCGAGCCCTGCATCAGACTCTCTGCTCAGCAGGGAGCCTGCTTCTCTCTCCCTCTCACTCTCTGCCTACTTGTGATCTCTGTCAAATAAATAAATCTTTAAATAAATAAATAAATAAAATATTTTTTAAAATTAACAATCTTGCATTTGCCAAGAGCGAATGACATCACTTTCAACTATAGCAACTGAAAATAAAATGGCTAAAAGTAAAAATTTTGATGACCTAATAAATTTGTAGAAAAGCCAAAAATATCTTATGACCAATCACAATTCCACATAAAATTAAACGAAAATACTTTTACAATTTATAAGTTTGCTGCTACCCAGAAAGCATTATTACTCCTATTACATTTTGTGAGTATAAAATATAAAGGAAAGAGCGTTGTATTTTAAAGCCTCTAATGGCACCTCTTCCCTGCCTTTTGAACAAGGAGCCCCACATTTTCATTTTACATGAGGCCCCACAAATCATGTAGCCATCCCTGGCTGGGAAACAAAAAAAAAAGTAGACAGGATCTGGCTTATGGCTGGAAGATGAGACCAGGGCCAACAACCACGCTGAGCTTTCAGACCCCTATTACGGAAGCCATTAAAGATAGGAGAGTGAAATGAGACATAGCCTAGTAAATCAGAACCCTTACACAGAAGACAGCATTCTAGTTTTAACAATAAACCTAGGGGTGCCTGGGTGGCTCAGTCGGTTAAGCGTCTACCTTCAGCTCAGCTCATGATCCCAGAGTCCTGGGATGGAGCCCTGCACAGGGCTCCCTGCTCAGCAAGAAGACTGCCTCTCTCTCTCCCACTCCCCCCCTCCCACTCCCCCGCTTGTATTCCCTTTCTTGCTGTCAATCTCTTTATCAAATAAAAATCTTTAAAAAAAAAAAAAAAACACCCTAAGAATGATTATGCACCTTCTAAATTTTGGAAGTCCCTACTCTAGAATATTCTCTTTGTCATTTTATAATGGGCCTAATTTTTCCCACGACTATAAGTGAATAGAACTTGGCATGAGAATAAATCCATACCCCTTCTCCAAAATAAAGTTTATTGATTTTCTAATAGCTCTTTCTCAAAATCCTTTTTTTCCCTTTTATTTGCTAGCAAGATTATCCTTAACTAGCACTGATTAAAGAAAACCGCAGAAATGAGACCTGATTTACAAATGTGGTTTCTATTCAGCTTCAGCCGTGAGACAGCTTTTAATTTTGAGATAAATACAGAATAGTCAAGAAAGTAATCACAGATTTTAAAAATACATGCAACATTCAAATTTATCAGAATGACATATTAATTATGTGTGATCTGATGTTTTATGTTGTAAAAAATTCAGACTATACTGAAATGTATAAAGGACTCTTCCCATTTCCAATCCCATTCTCTAGACCCCCATTCTTAAAAATTTAGTATATATCTTCCAATTCTGCTTCTATACATATACAGATATATGCAGAGATTTTATTTAGAAAGCAAAAACAAGATCATATATTCTGTCCTTCATTTTTTACCAATTTGAGGTTCTTCCCATGTCCATTTTGATCTCTATAAAAAAGTAACACTACAATATATTAGACCTACATTTCTTGAGATTCAAGGATCTACCAAAAAGCTGTACCTTTTTTTTTAAATTTTATTTATTTATTTGACAGACAGAGATTACGAGTAGGTGGAGAGAGTGGGGAGGAAGCAGGCTCCCTGCTGAGCAGAGAGCCTGATGTGGGCTGGATCCCAGGACCCTGAGATCATGACCTGAGCCAAAGGCAGAGGCTTTAACCCACTGAGCCACCCAGGTGCCCCTAAAAGTTGTAACTTTTTATACTCTGCTAGCATTAAAGCATAGTTTGTTTTTTCTTATGTTACCTTCACAATGTGAAATATCATTTTAATCAAAGTTCTGTTTTTAGACCAGTCTTTCAATTTTCTATTCTTTTCCCATGCTAGCACTACAAAGTTTCAATTACTGTAACTTTTCAAAAATTGTTTATTTTATTTATTTTTTTTTCTTAAAGATTTTAAGTAATCTCTACACCCAACATGGGTCTTGAACTCACGACCTAAAGATTAAGAGTCACAGGCTCCATCCACTGAGTCAGCCAGGTGCCCCTCAATTACTACTGCTTTTGAATAAATCTTAATAACTGTACATCAAGTCCCCCCAACCCTTCATTCTCCTTTTTTAAAAATGTTATTCTCATACAACTGTTCTTCCAGATATATTTTCTAATTAATTAGTCACATTTTTCTCCCACCTCAAAAAAGGGTGAAGAGGAAAGAAAGATTTTGATTGACATTACATGCAACTTATAGATCAATGAGGGAGGAATTGCCACCTTACCAAATTAATTCTTCGAAATGATGAACATAGCCTTCATCTAATTCAGATTTCCTTTTGTATTCTTCAAATAAGCTATTTAGTTTTCTTCATAAAAAGTTGCATGGTTAATAGTGTTTAATGTTTAATAGTGTCCTATAATTTATTCCCACGGTTTTTATAACTGAAGTAATGAAGTCTTTTTTTCCCCAATTTTAACTTGATTATTGTTGATATAAAAGAAATCTCACAATTGGTTTATTTCTCTTATATGGTCACATTCTCTTATATGGTCACATCCTCTTAATGGTCACATTACCAAACAACTATTAAGAGTTTCTTTTTTCTTTTTTCTTTTTTTTTTAAGATTTTCTTTCTTTGTCAGAGAAAGAGCACAAGCAAGGGGAGTGGCAGGCAATGCAGGCAGAGAGAGAAGCAGGCTTCCCACTGAGGAAGTAGCTAGATAAGAGACTCTGATCCCAGAACCCTGGGATCACGACCTGAGCTGAAGGCAGCTGCTTAATCAACGGAGCCACCCAGGAGTCCCCATACTCCAATAGTTCTAATAGTTTAATTTCCTTGGATTTCTTTTTCTGGATATCACCTGCAAATAACTATCTTTTTTACTTTCCTTTCCAATATTTGCACTTACTCCTTTTTCTTATCTTACTGTATCAGCTCGCTCTCCAAGTGTTAAGTAATAATTATATTACAACTCCCTATTTCACTCTTAAGAATATCACCATTTACTAGTGGTCTGAAAAAACTTTATTGTACTTTTTAAGTCAATTCCTAGTTTACTGAATTTTTAAGGCTGTTAAATTTATTTTTTATTTTTTATTTTTTTTTGACAGACAGAGATCACAATTAGGCAAAGAAGCAGGCAGAGAGAGGAGGAAGCAGGTTCCCCGCTGAGCAGAGAGCCTGATGGGGATCATGACCTGAGCCAAAGACAGAGGCTTTAACCCACTCAGCCACTCAGGCGCCCAAGGCTGTTAAATTTTATCAACTGCCTTTTTCAAAGGTCTTTTCACATTTCTCTGGATCACTGGCCATGTTTCAATTAGTGGAGTTATGAGTCCAAATGTAAAATACATATTTAATTGAACTTTAAATAAAAATTCCCCACTAACTAATTTTTGGGAAAAAATTACTAGTGCCACAACAGAGACAAAAGTGAAATAAATTAAAATGGGGGTGCCTGGGTGGCTCAGTTGCTTAAGTGTTTGCCTTTGGCTCAGGTCATGATCCCGTAGTCCTGGCATCGAGCCCAGCATTGGGCTCCCTGCTCAGTGGAGAGCCCGCTTCTTCCTCTCCTCCCAGCTTGTGCTCTCTCGCTATCTCTATCTCAAATAAATAAAATCTTTTAAAAATAAAAGAAAGAAAAATGCTTACTCAATATAATGCATCTTTCCAATAAGAAAAGTAAATGCTACAATCAAAATTCTTAAATTTATGACCTGTTCATGATTGGTTACAAAAAAATAAAAGCACTGTACCTTAAACATAGGAGGGCTCAGGAAATATCTACTAAATAAATGCACAAGGGGTGCCTGGGAGTTGAGCGTCCAACTCTTGATCTTGGGGTCATGGGATCCAGACTTGCCTCACTGGGCTCTGCATTCAGCCGGAACTGTGCTTCTTTCCTTCCCCCTCTCCCCCTCCCCCTATTCATGCTCTCTCTAAAATAAATAAATCTTAAATAAATAAATAAATGCTCAAATATTCCCCAAGCATGGCATTTGGTTCTCTTGGGCCTTTATACAAATATATTCCTCTACCCTCACCCTTCACCCAACTGGAAAATTCCAACTTGTCCTTCATTGACTACTCAGCTTAAAGATCACCTATTACTTAAGGATCACCTAGAAGCCCTTTCTACGTCCCCAACTCAGTCTGAGATAGATGTCCCTCCTCTGTAACCTCAGAGCACTAGTATATACTTCCATAATGCCACCTAACAACTAATAGTTTTGCCTTTCTCCCCCATTAGACTATACTCAAAACAATGTCTTTCTCCTATCTCCTTAGCATACATAGCATTATGCCTAGCAAATACATATGGAAGAAATGCTCTAGAATGAATGAATGACCAGACTTAACTCCAAATCCAAACCAGCTATGGGACCACAGGCAAATGACTTACCATCTCTGAATCTCAGAACTTCTTTATAAAATTTAATATCTCTTCTATTTGCTTCACAGAATTGATGGGAGAATGAAATAGGAATTTTTTATATCTCACTACAATTTTACAGATGCTTTCAAAATAGTAACCGGATTCTACTACAATAAAAACCATGAAAACCAATCATAAAATCACTCCCATTAAAGCTGCATTTACATGTATTAAATTAATTTTAGTTTTAAAACAACCACAGTAAGCTATTTTTCTTTGAAGTATCAATTAACATATGTACTCTGCAACATATTGGCGCCACACACACTCAACAAAGGACAATTCCTAACAGCTCGAGCAAGCCAGGAAAACAATACCAAGGAAACTGAAAAAAATAAACCATTTTTCAGGTTTATTGTTCAAATATGATATTAATACTAAAAGGACACTAAACTTTTCCATTATGTCTCTAAAATCAAAAGACATCCTACATTTTATACCTATTCTCTCTCTCTCTCTCTCTCTCTCTCACACACACACACACACACACACACACAAACAAAATGGAAACAAATTCCATTTACAATTCATCCACAAGGAGATAAATAAAGAAAATCACAGGAAGATATGGCTTACACAATTTCATTGATGTAAAAAAATATATTTAAAAAATTATGTGTGTACTTCTTGACAGCAGGGGCAGTTATGCAGCCTCAGAATAAGGTCCTGTCCCCCCTTGGTCCCAGCTGCGAGGGAAGGACCATCTCTGTGAGGTTCAGACATGGTTTTGTTAGCCTACCAACCTACAAATGTTTATGTGTTTATAAATGTAAAATTGCGTGCTCGCTTCGGCAGCACATATATAAATGTAAAATTGCTATCAGCATTGTAGAGGCTGTGTCAGTTCTGTGCTGGTCCTACTGATTTATAATTATCCACTAAGAGAAACTAAACAAATGAAAAAATAAGAAGAAACACAATAAATGAGAAAATAAAATAAAAAATAAAAATGTTATGTATGCTCTTATATGCTTAGAGAATTTTTTTTAAGATTTATTTATTTGAGAGGGCATGAGCGAGCACACACGCCCACACACACCACGCACACACACACAAGTGGGGCAGACGCGAGAGAGAGAGAATCTCAAGCCAACTCTGCGCTGGGCAAGGAGATGAACTCAGGGCTCGATCTCATGATCCTGAGATCATGACCTGAGCCGAAATCACGAGTGGGACACTTATCAACTGTGCCCCCCAGGTACCCTGTTTAGAGATTTTTAATATGTGTACTCAAGAAACAGTCATGTCTGAAAAGCAAATGGGAGCTTAGGGAACTTTTACTTTCCCCTATACACCTTTCTGCACAGCTTGAATTTCTTACTATTCAGAAAGGTATCTGCAAGATTTCCTAAATTATGGATATTGACAGTATTCTTATTCATGTGAAAAAAAGAAAACTATATAATGTGTATTATAAAAACACAGGAAAAAAGGTATATTGAACCTTAATACAGATTGCTTAGGGAGGGCGGACTGAGAGTGGGGAAAGAAGAAGAGAGAGATTCACTTTTTATTCTGTGTATTTGTGTGCTATTGCTGTATTTTAAAATAATATGTTCCGGTATTACTGCTATAATTTTAAATAACAGAATATGTGTCTACACCACCAAATTTTCAGGTCTGTAATGTAACCTACTAAATTCAAGCAGTTAGAAAGAAGATTCTCACTGATAAGATTGTTAGCACTGAAGTGTGGTCAACTTTACTTACTCTAGTATATATCTAATATACTCTCAAAAATTTAGGGTTAGGTGTCTTAACCAAAAGCCAACAAATGGAATCTTCTTTGCAGAAGAAATGTTCAGGACCTATTTAACTTTCCATCTGCACAATGCTTTCAAAATAGATAACTTCACTTGTACAACTGCTAACCTACAAAAGTCCATCCTCCTCCTAGTTTGTTCACCTTCAAATATATTTTCTAGCAAGCATCTACAGAAAATACTCCCTATTACAACATGAGGTGGGGGGATAATCACCATTTATGTTGAGATCTATAAAATCAATAAATTTTTTTTCACTATAAAGGTCTAATACACTATTTGGCAATTTACCCAATAATCTAAATAGGATTGAGTGTAGATATTTTCAATGAAGCAACTGCAATATCCAAAAACACATTTCAAAATTTCCCATCAAGCAATAAAATGTAACATTTACAGTATTATAATATACTGACTTCGAGAAACAACATGGGTGAGTAAAAAATTTTTAAAGTTCCGAAATAGGAGTCTGGTGATCTAGGTTCTGGATCACTCTTCTCACTAATTTTTTCTGTGACCTACCTTCGGCAAGTCACTTCTACCTCTTTGAACCTCAGTTTCCCCATCTGTAGAATGGAAGGGAGAATGCTTAGACTAGGTTCTTATTTTTCAGGGTCTCTACTTCCTTAGAAATGCTGATAAAACGATAAACCCTATTTCCAAATATGTATGCTTGCACAAAAAATTTGCTTACAATTTCCTTCTGATATCCATTGTGGACTAAGACCTCTGTACTAAGAGATGTCTTGAGTTTATTCTGCACACTAAAACTCTATGCCAAATTTCATAAAAGAAATATATGGATACCAAATGGAAAAATTAAGCAAAAATGATTGTGAAAGATATCAGTAATTACTCTGAATCCCAAAATACATTAACAATTAAAATATATAGCAACTATACATGAGATTTCCTCAGATAGCTATCCATCTGACCCACAGATGGATAAATGCTAAAATCATTCAACCTTTTTAAAAATATTCTAATGCTTAATAGTTGAAGATTTAACAATCCTAACTATCCCCAAATTAATTAATTTATTTGCTTTCTAGTCCTACTACCCTTTAGGTTAAGAGCCACAAACTGGTAACACACAAATCTGAGTTGGCATCCCCACTCTACTACTTTGCTTGCAAATTTGGGTAAATTACTTAGCATTTACATGTTTTTGCCCCTTAGTCTATAAAATGAAAATGAAAGTTAACAATTACCACGTCACAGGGGCTCCTGGGTGGCTCAGTGGGTTAAAGCCTCTGCCTTCCGATCAGGACACGATCCCAGGGTCCTGGGATGGAGCCCTGAGTCTGGCTCTCTGGTCGGAAGGGAGCCTGCTTCCCCCCAACCCCCCGCCTGCCTCTCTGCCTACTTGTGATCTCTGTCAAGCAGATAAATAAAATCTTAAAAAAAAAAAAAATTACTACCCTATAGTTAGTAAGAATTAAATAAGGTAACATACATAAAAGCACCTGGCATAATGCTCCACACACAGTAAGCATTTAATAAATGTGAGCTATTATTACTAATAATAAGTTGGAATACAGCTTTCATACTTAGAAATAATGCAGTAATTGTTACTCCTACACATTTGTAGTCCACATTTGTGAATATAAAGTGGAAACTTCAAAAAACAAATTTCCTACTTTTAATAACTTTTTTTTAATACTACCCTCTAGAATGATTAAATAAAAAGTATGTAAATGGATATCTACACAACATATCTAAGAGGTGGTGAGACTCAGCTTTAGAGTCAGGCAGATCTCATTTCTGAACCTAAATCATCAACTTAGTAATTATGTAATCTGGGCCACGTAAACTCTCTTTCAACCTTGTAAAGCTGTTGCAGGGATTAATAAAGTATGTAAAACCATCGCACATAGTATCTGGATGTAGTATGCACTCAATAAACAGAACTTATTGCTATTCTTCTCAGCTACTCCCTTAGAGATGATAAAACAGCTTTGCCAAGGAAGAGGGACGGTACTGGTACTGGCAAACTCAAGTGCTAATTAATACTCAGGCCAGTAATGAAGGACACTAATTTTATCTTATTAACGTAAGAACAAAGGCAGAGTTTTTTGGGGTCACATACTGCTTCCAGAGTCTAATGAAAATAGGGTCCCTGGCTCCCAGAAATTTTTCAGGTATTTCAGGAAATACCACGTCAGGGATTTTAAGAACCTCTACTAAGGAGAACACTAGCTAGTTTTTTCTGGACTTAACTTGGAAGAGTTTGAACATTTTACTCAGTTTTGTGACAAAACGATTCACTTAGCTTTGCTCATAAGGAAGCAAGCAAACCCTGCTTTTATTAAACTTCTCAATTTCGTTAGTTAAATTTCCTAAGCTATCTGATGTTGTGTGTGAAAACAAAACTTGATAAGTGGTACTACATACTATGCTAGAATTAGTTCAAATACTTTTAAACGTGATGCTCGAACATATAATCCAAGCAACGAACCAAAAGGGAAAAAAAATTCAATTACGAAGCTAGCCGCATTCGATATTCGATTCTTAGAAAGGCTGGATCAATTCAAGCAATCAACCGAGCCTCAAACTTCCAAAAAACCAAAACAAACAAACAAAAAAAACCTACGAACACGGAAACCAAAATTTACAAAAACAAAACCGAGCCAGAAAATACAGTTTACTGAATAACTGAATATAGTTTATCCTTACTTCTACTCCCTGCGTGGAATACTTTTTTTATCCTTTAACTCAGCCTTCTTAAACTCCCTGGGCAAATAACATACTCATCAAATTGTTCACTGAATAGTGTTAAGAACTAAGTCAAGGAGCCCCTTAGACTCCTCTCTCAATGCGCGACCCACAGGGAACTTGGTACTTAATAAAGTTTTGCCCCAATGACCTTGGTCCCAAATATTCCCCTCCCTTCCTCCTGCCGGTCCTTCCACGTGCTGGCGGCTGCGGTTACCCCAGAGGTGGTTGCAGGTCGGAGAAAGAGCTTGAGGACCCACATCCTCGAAGGAAACAAGGACTGCTAACAGCACCTGGGCTGAGCCATCCCTTCCTTCCTACCTTTCTGGCAGCAACTCCTCAGCGGCGCACACACTGCCCCCGACCAAAGCCCTGCGGAGATGACCCGGACCTCACTCCCGCGCCTCGCTCTCGACCCAGTCTGTGGGACAGGGTATACCGTGAAGACCGTGGCACAGGAAACCCTCTTTCCTTCAGCACCCTATTCCGTCGCCCGACCGGAGTGCCAGACACCTAGAGGAAGTGGACAGCCCCAGGAAGAAGGGGGAACCAAGAGGGAAGGAAAGTAGGATGGAGAATCCTGCGCCACGCCACCGCCACCTCTTCCACTTCCAGGGCTCCCTGGAGGCCCTTGCCGGTCGCCAGCCCGGGGGACGGGAACGCCTGGCACCGCAGTGCCAGCCAGGGTCTCGCAGATACTGGGGTGCGGGGGTCGCGGTGTACTCACCATCAGAACTTTGGCCGCGTTCTCCAGCTGAGCGATCACTTCTGGGGGCCCAAGCGCCGCCGCCATCATGGTCTCTCTTCAATGACGCGCCATGCGCTGCATTATGGGAGCGGGCGCCGCGGCCGGCCAATCGCCGCAGCGACCCCGGAGCCTCACGCGCTCCCAGAGGCCGTCTCAGCCGCCGTCGACGCCGGTGTTACGGCCCCGTGGGCCTGGCCTGGACGGCGGGAAAGAGAAGAGGCTGTGCCTAGCCGCCTCGCTGAAGCGGAAGGCGCCCGCAGAGCGGTGCCAGGCAAGACCCGGGCTGTTGACCCAGACCGTGAGGGCCCGCGCATGCGTGCTGTCCGGCGCCCGGGCCTCTCCGCCTCTCCAGCCCCTGTGCCCACGAGCGACTGGGTTCCCTCCACCGGGAACACACCCCGCCGCATCACCAGGCATTATTACGCGACGGCGGCACGCTCTCTGTTCTCTACCCTTCACTCCTTTCATCCCGGCCCTTTCACTCTCCACGCAGTGTAGGAGCTCACTTGGAATTGCTCTACCCACTTCCTCTCTTAAGAGTGCGCCGCCTTTGAGAACATCTCTGTCCTCCAAGTCCTAATTCTCCGTCTCTCCTTGCCAAAAAGAAAGGGCGGGGGTCGGGGGAGCATTCCAAGATAGAAAGGTTCCTAAGGTTTGTTTTTCCTAATGGGAGGTCCTGCAGGAGATTCCTCTAAATTGATTTGGACAGGAGATCATTGCGAGCTCTTTTCAAGGGCTATGTATCGTACGAGAAAGTGAAATAACAGGAATCCTAACCTTGAATACCCTGCTTCTTGAATTCAGAAAGAACTCCTCGTCACCCGTTTTGTCGGGTTTAAGGAAGTTGTAATAGCAATGTTAGTTACGGAATCCATGTTGATGGGTACTTTATATAGTAATGTAACTTTCCCTCTAGTGCTTCAGTCTCCTTTACAACATCCAAACAAGTAGTCCTGAGAGCAGCTATTTCAGTATTCAAACCAGCTTTAACTATTAGAAAAGTTGTTCAGAAGAGAGGTTTATTTTGTTTTCAGCTGATACCTACTTTCCTATGACTTTGATCTTTTGGTGCTGGTCTGCTTTCTGGGACTGTGCAGAAAGTCAAATTCATTTCAGTGTTTGTAAGTTTTCCTCAGTTGAAATCTTTCTGTATTTATTCTTCCTAGTTATAAGTAAAGCGTACTTTTGAGATTTTTTTTTAAGATTTTATATATTTATTTGACAGAGAGATAGAGAGCGCCCAAATGGGAGAGCGGCAGGTGGAGAGAGAGGGAGCTCTCTGAGCAGGAAACTGGATGTGAGGCTCCTTCCCAGGACCCTGGGATCATGACCTGGGCTTAAGGCAGCCCCTTAACTGACTGAACCACCCAGGCGCCCTGAGAATTTTTTTTTTTTTTTTAAGATTTTGTTTATTTGAGGAAGAGCAAGCATGAATGAGGGCCAGAGGAAGAAGCAGGCTCCAGTACCCTAGGATCATGACCTGAGCCAAAGGCAGATGGCAGAGGTTTACCCAACTGAGCCGCACCCCAGGGTGTTGTGTTGTGTTGTGTTGTGTTGTGTTTTTAATGTCACTGCAACAGAACTGCATTGTTTTCGCCATTGAAAAACAGGTTGTTGGGGCACCTGGATGGCTCAGTGGGTTAAACCTCTGCCTTTGGCTCAGGTCATGATCTCAGGGTCCTGGGATCAAGCCCCGTAATCGGGCTCTCTGCTCAGTGGGGAGCCTGCTTCCTCCTCCTCTCTCTCTCTCTCTCTCTGCCTGCCTATCCACCTATTTGAGATTGAAATAAATAATATCTTAAAAAAAAAAAAGAAAAGCAAAACAGGTTGTTTAAAAAAAACACATTTCTTGTATTTGATATCTGCAACTTGGGAGTTGAGAAAGTGAATTAATGAGGTTTTTATTGCGTGAGAAATAAAGGAAGTAGCTTTTATTTCATTACAAAAGGGTAAAGTTAACCAAAATGCAGTGAATGGCCTTTTTTATTTTAAGAAATGTGTGAAGCTAAATGATTAACATACTGCATGACATATAGTAGGCATTCAATAAATATTTGACTAAGTATAGCAGTCCAAAAAAGCATTACAGAATGTCACTGCAAGAGTAATTACTGTACATCAGTGATCTATCTGCAAAGTGTAGGCAAATGAATAGTTTGTGACATTAAATGTTTGAGGCCTATAATGCTTCAGATTGAGTCTTGTGTTCCAAAGCATTTGTTTTGTGTAATTACATAAGAAATTTGCATGGAGACACTTTTTTAAAAGGAGGGAAGAAAGTATTTTATCAAATGTGGAGATAAGTAGGCTTCTTTTCAAATTAGTATATTAGGCTTTATAAAATGGATTATAGACATCTCATATTACTGGGAACCATGAATTTTAGGGTGGGATAAAAAATGAAATTGTAGAATCTCAATGTTGGAAAACAGTAGAATTTACCTACCAGCTTAACCTCCCCTCCAATGCCTGGCTCGTGTTATTTCTTTCTTTAGTCAATAATAATGCTCTCTTGCAGAGAATTAAGAAGTAGTATTCCAGCCTACCACAAGCTTTTCATATCCTGTAATAAAAAAGGAGAAGAAAGTTGTGCAGATTCAAATAATTTCTTTTTTTTTTTTTTTTAGATTCAAATAATTTCTAAGAGAGAAATGTTAATGGTCTAAGAAGAAGTAGATGTCTGGTTGAAATGTTCCTGAAATCAAGACTATTACACAAATACATCCCCTCTACTTTTAGAGTACTCCTTTAACAAGTATGATGTCATGGGAGTCAAAATTATCCCTACTTATTCTTCACCAAAACTTATTAGTAAAGTATATTATATACTTTTTCTTAGAAACACAGGTGTTTGTTGTTTGCTTTTTTTTTTTTAATGGAAACCAGTGGGATTTACCAATGTTACTAAATGTTGTGTCTTTCCTAAATTAGTGGCTTTCGAGGAATATTTCTCAAGTGGAAATATGGTTATTATCTCCACTGTTGACATTTCAGTGCAAAGGAAAAATCAACTTTTGTGGTATTTTAAATGATATTAAAACTTTAAAACCAGAAGATAATTTAGAGATAATAGAATCTTAAGATTTGGAAATGAAAATCCTTTAATGATCATTTCTCAGATAAAGAAAATAAGACCCAGAGAAATTAAATGATCTAGGACCAACCCAGGTAGAACAAGTCACCTATCTCATAGTTTAGTATCTTTTGTGGTGAAGTAAACAAAGGCTGGAATTTAAATCAGAAGAACTGAGTTTGTATTTTATCTCTGCCTTGTCTAAGGTATATTTACTGGCTAAGTAACTTAACATCTCAGGACCTCAGTTTGACCATCTGTAAAGTGTTGACCATTACTAGTGTGTGAGATTCAAAGAAGATAATACATTTGAGATGACTTATAAAGCTATGAAGCATTTCATGATTGTAAGGTAATATTATCAATTGATTACTTGTTTGGCACAATGGTTGACACTATAGGACAATTAAAATTGAAGTCATGGTCTTTGCTTCCGAAAAGTTTGAGATAAGGCTATTTAAAATAACAGCCATTAATTAATTCATTTTCTCTTACTTCTTTCCAACTGTAGTACAATAAAGAATACATTTGGGCTTTGCCCTCATTCCTGGCAAGAAGCTCCTAAAACCCTTAGATTTCTTCAGTGACAGAACGTCTTCCCTTAATCATAACAAGCCTCCTCCAAGCACACCTGAGTTTATGCTAATGAGGTGAAAAGGTGGGGCCCCCAGATGGCCCTGTGATGGAGCTGGTCACCTAAAGGCGCAAAGGTTAGGAACCTTTGGTTCTTTTGGTTTTGGACCTACTCTTCAACCTCCAGGGAGGAAAAGGGGTGCTGGATATTGAACACTATAAAAACTTTTTTTAACAATGAGATTTGCTGAGCTTCCAAGTTGGTGAATATATCCACCTGCAGTGACACACCCCATCTGCACAGGGACAGAGGTTCCTGTGATAGAGACCTTCCAGACCTTGTCCTATGTACCTCTTCATCTGGCTGTTCACTTGTATCCTTTATAATAAACTGGTAAATGTAAGTAAAGTGTTTTTCTGAGATCTGTGATCCATTCTAGCAAATGATTGAATCTAAGCAGAGGGTTGTGGGAATCCCAGTGGGTCAAAAGTATGGGTTGTTCCTAAGACTTGAAACAGGCATCTAAAGTAGAGGCAGTCTTATGGGATTGGGTCCTTGATTTGTGGGGTCTGCAGTAATTCTGAATAGTTCTATCAGAATAGAATTGTAGGGGTGCCTGGGTGGCTCAGTTTTTAAGCGTCTACCTTTGGCTCAGGTCATGATCCTAGGGTCCCGGGATCAAGCCCCACATCAGCTTCCCTCCTTGGTGGGGAGCGTGCATCTCCCTCTCCTCCCTCTGCTCACTCATGCTCTCTCTCACTCTCTCTCTTATATTCACTCTCTCTCTCAAATAAAATCTTTTAAAAAAAGAGTTGTAGGACACACAGTTGGTGTCTAATATGGATTATTTAAATATATAAGAATTTTCACATTGTAAAATAGTAAACATTCCAATCAATTTAAGAATATTACAAAATGGTGGTTAATGTTTACACACTATTACTACATGAAGGACACTAAGCTATTTTTTTAAGCTGTTTTCATCTAACTCATTCAATCCTCCCAATAACTCTGTGATATAATAATTATGCTATTATTTTCACAAATTTCAGATGAGGAAATTGAGGCATAAAGCACCTTAGTTACTTGCCTCAGAAATAGCAGACTGGGGGGGAGGAGTCAAGATGGTGGAGAAGTAGCAGGCTGAGACTACTTCAGCTAGCAGGAAATCAGCTAGATAGCTTATCTAAAGATTGGAAACACCTGCAAATCCATAGGCAGATCGAAGAGAAGAACAGCAATTCTAGAAACAGAAAAACAACCACTTTCTGAAAGGTAGGACTGGCGGAGAAGTGAATCCAAAGCGATGGGAAGATAGACTCCGGGGGCAGGGGCCAGCTCCCAGCAAGCAGTGGAGCAATGGAGCACAAAGTCAGGACTTTTAGAAGTCTATTCCACAGAGGAACATCACTCCAGAGTCTAAACCGGGGTGACGCCCACGCGGGGTCAGCATGGCCTCAGGTCCTGCAGGGCCACAGAAGGATCGGGGGTGTCTGAGTGTCGCAGAGCTTACAGTTATTAGAACGGGGAAGCCGGCTACAGAGACAGAGCCGACAGTGAGCTCACAGCTCAGGGTTACCTTGAACCGGTCGCAGGTTGGGTGAGCTTGGAGTGTGGCCGGAGGTCAGGCAGACGGGAGTTACTGGGCACTGTTCTCTGAGGGCGCACGGAGGAGTGGGGCCCCGGGATCTCGGCTCCTCCAGGCCGGAAACCAGGAGGCGGCCATTTGTATTCCCGTCCTCCGGAACTCTACAGAAAGCGCTCAGGGAACAAAAGCTCCTGAAAGCAAACCTGAGTAGATTACTCAGCCTGGCCCCTGGTAAGGGGGGTGCAAGTCTGCCTAGGGCAAAGACACTTGAGAATCACTACACCAGGCCCCTCCCCCAGAAGATCAACAAAAAATCCAGCCAAGACCAAGTTCACCTACCAAGGAGTGCAGTTTCAATACCAAGGAGAGCAGCAGAATTCCAAAGGAGGAGAAGGCAAAGCTCGGAACTCATAGCTTTCTTCCTATGATTCTTTAGTCTCGCAGTTAATTTAATTTTTTTTCTTTTTTCTTTTTTTTTCTCTTCTTCTGCTAAAATTTTTTTAACTTTTACCCTTTTCTTTTTTTAACGTTTTAACTAGTTTAATATATATATATTTTTTTTCTTTTTTATACTTTTCTTTATTCGTTTTCTTTTTTAATTCTTTTCTTTTCTTTCTTTCTTTCTGAACCTCTTTTTAACCCCTTTCTCTCCCTTCATGATTTGGGATCTCTTCTGATTTGGTTAAAGCATATTTTCCTGGGGTTGTTGCCACCCTTTTAGTATTTTACTTGCTCCTTCATATTCTCTTATCTGGACAAAATGATAAGGCGGAAATATTCATCACAAAAAAAAAGAACAAGAGGCAGTACTGAAGGCTAGGGACCTAATCAATACAGACATTGGTAATATGTCAGATCTAGAGTTCAGAATGACAATTCTCAAGGTTCTAGCCAGGCTCAAAAAAGGCATGGAAGATATTAGAGAAACCCTCTCGGGAGATAAAAAAGCCCTTTCTGGAGAAATAAAAGAACTAAAATCTAACCAAGTTGAAATCCAAAAAAGCTATTAATGAGGTGCAATAAAAAATGGAGGCTCTCACTGCTAGGATAAATGAGGCAGAAGAAAGAATTAGTGATATAGAAGACCAAATGACAGAGAATAAAGAAGCTGAGCGAAAGAGGGACAAACCACTACTGGACCACGAGGGGAGAATTCGAGAGATAAGTGACACCATAAGATGAAACAACATTAGAATAATTGGGATTCAAGAAGAAGAAGAAAGAGAGAGGGGAGCAGAAGGTATACTGGAAAGAATTATTGGGGAGAATTTCCCCAATATGGCAAAGGGAACAAGCATCAAAATTCAGGAGGTTCATAGAATGCCCCTCAAAATCAGTAAGAATAGGCCCCCACCCCGTCACCTAATAGTAAAATTTACAAGTCTTAGTGACAAAGAGAAAATCCTGAAAGCAGCCCGGGAAAAGAAGTCTGTAACATACAATGGTAAAAATATTAGATTGGCAGCAGACTTATCCACAGAGACCTGGAAGGCCAGAAAAAGCTGGCATGATATATTCAGAGCACTAAACGAGAAAAACATGCAGCCAAGAATATTATATCCAGCTAAGCTATCATTGAAAATAGAAGGAGAGATTAAAAGCTTCCAGGACAGGGACGCCTGGGTGGCGCAGTTGGTTGGACGACTGCCTTCAGCTCAGGGCGTGATCCTGGAGTCCCGGGATCGAGTCCCACATCAGGCTCCCAGCTCCATGGGGAGTCTGCTTCGCTCTCTGACCTTCTCCTCGCTCGTGCTCTCTCTCACTGTCTCTCTCTCTCAAATAAATAAAATAAAATCTTAAAAAAATAAATAAATAGAAGCAGGGGGGACAAGATGGCGGGGTACTAGGAAGAGGCGTCTTTTCAGCTGGTACCCCAAAGTGAGCTGATTACCTACCAAAGAAATCTGATCACCCATGAAATCAGCCTGAGATCAGAATTATACACGTCTGGATCTCTACAGGGGCAGAAGACGCCAGTGAGCAGGTAAAGCGGAATGGGAACGGCGGACTGATATCGGAAGATAAACAAAAGGGGGAGGGAGCCACCAGAGGCGACCGGTGCGAAAGTAATACCCCGATACGAGCGAGAGCGCCCTGCGTCTGGGGACCAGCATTAACTTGGAGACTGGTTGAAAGTACTCCAAAAGAGCAAAGGATCGCGGGGGCAAATTGTGGGAATCGGGGAGGCTAGGGACAGGGGCTTAAGTCCCCGGTCCCAGACGGCCTCCCCGGCGCGGAGGCAGAGAGAGTGCGGCGGAGAAACCAGCTCCTGGTCCCTAAGCCGCCAGCGCGCCCCAGAGCGCGGGGGTTCCGGCTCCTGTGAGGGGATGGGAGCTGCACCGGTCTGCAGAACGCGCACTAGCCCTACCACAAAGCTTGAGATGCGCGCGCACGTCGCTCCAGCTCTCCTGGGTTTCTAAGGCCCGGGGGCGCTTCTTGACCCGCACCATTGTTTCAAAGTCTAAGCCGAGAGCGCGCGAAACTCTTCCCCGGACAGAGGCGCGCAAAAGCCCAGCCTGCGGCTTACGGACCAGCGCCCTATTCTCAGTGCCCCAGACGCGCGCCGGACCCACAGCCGCCTCTGAAAAGAGGTGCGCGCAAGCCGGGCACTCCCAGCCCCGGCCAGCGGCAAAATCTCAGTGTGCGATCGCTGCTTGGAACCTCTCTGGCGGTCAGGAGCTCCCAGACAGCCGCCACTGCCTTGGCTTTGGGGACGAGCAAAAGATCCTGCGCCCCCAGGGTCTGCAACTTGGAACCTGCACTGCCAGCGGCCAAGGGGGAATTTATTCAGCTTCTGCACCCAGACTGAGGCTTCTCTCTGAGACGGAGATCAGGAAGTGTTCCAGGGTGCACCTTGACTGCACCAGAGTTGATACATCCAGCTACATCTGTTCAGTCTTCTCCCACCAAAATGACTAGGAGGAGGAATGCCCAACAGAAGAAAAATACAGAGGATGAACCTTCTGCAATAGAGCTAACGGCTATCAACATAGACAATATGTCGGAAAGAGAATTCAGGCTAACAATTATCCAGGCAATAGCTAGGTTGGAGAAAGCCATGGATGACCAAACAGAATTGATTAGGGCCGAACTGAAAGCGACCAGACAGGATGTTCACAATGTTAGGGCGGAGCTTAAAGCCACCAGGGAGGAGGTCCACAATGCTCTCAATGAGTTCCAATCCAATCTAAACTCTCTCAAAGCTAGGGTAACTGAGACAGAAGATAGAATTAGTGATCTGGAAGACAAACAGATAGAGAGAAAGGATCAGGAGGAAGCCTGGAACAAACAGCTTAGATCCCACGAAAGCAGAATTAGGGAAATAAATGATGCCATGAAGCGTTCCAACATCAGAATTATTGGAATTCCTGAAGGGGAGGAGAAAGAAAGAAGTCTAGAAGATGTCGTGGAACAAGTCCTTCATGAAAACTTTCCGAATCTCGCGAATGAAACCAGCGTTCATGTACTAGAGGCTGAACGGTCTCCACCCAAGATTATACACTCCAAAAAAACATCACGACACCTGATAGTCAAATTGAGAAATTATAATTGTAGGTATAATCTCTTGAAAGCTGCCAGGGCAAAGAGGCTCCTTACTTACAGAGGGAAGCCCATCAGAATAACGTCAGACCTGTCCACAGAGACCTGGCAAGCCAGAAGAGGCTGGCAAGATATATTCAGGGCACTAAATGAGAAGAACATGCAGCCAAGAATACTTTATCCAGCAAGACTGACATTCAAAATGGATGGAGAGATAAAGAGTTTCCAAGACCGGCAAGGCTTAAAAGACTATGCAACCACCAAGCCGATACTGCAGGAAATATTAAGGGGGGTTCTATAAAAGAGGAAAAATCCCAAGAATAGCATTGAACAGAAATATAGAGACAGTCTACAGAAAGAAAGACTTCAAAGGTAACTCGATGTCAATAAAAACGTATCTATCAATAATCACTCTCAACGTGAATGGCCTAAATGCACCCATAAAACGGCACAGGGTTGCAGATTGGATAAAACGACAGGACCCATCCATATGCTGTCTACAAGAGACCCATTTTGAACCTAAAGATACACGCAGACTGAAAGTGAAGGGGTGGAGAAGCATCTTTCATGCCAATGGGACTCAAAAGAAGGCTGGGGTAGCGATTCTCATATCAGATAAATTAGACTTCAAACTAAAGACTGTAGTCAGAGATACAGAAGGACACTACATAATCCTTAAAGGGACTATCCACCAAGATGATCTAACAATTGTAAATATCTATGCTCCCAATATGGGAGCAGCCAATTACTTAAGAAAACTGTTAATCAAGATAAAGAGTCATATTGATATGAATACACTAATCGTAGGTGATCTTAACACGCCTCTTTCAGAATTAGACAGATCATCGAAGCAGAAACTCAACAAAGAAACAAGAGCATTGAATGACACATTGGACCAGATGGACCTCATAGATATATACAGAACATTCCACCCTAAAACAGCAGAATACTCATTCTTCTCAAGTGCACACGGAACCTTCTCCAGAATAGACCACATACTGGGTCACAAATCAGGACTCAGCCGATACCAAAAGACTGAGATTATTCCCTGCATATTCTCAGATCACAATGCTTTGAAACTGGAGCTCAATCACAAGGAAAAGTTCCGAAGGAACTCAAACACCTGGAAGCTAAAGACCACCTTACTTAAGAATGCTTGGATCAACCAGGAGATCAAAGAAGAACTGAAACAATTCATGGAAACCAATGAGAATGAAGACACTTCGGTCCAAAACCTATGGGATACAGCAAAGGCGGTCCTAAGGGGAAAATATATAGCCATCCAAGCCTTGCTCAAAAAAATTGAAAAATCCAGAACACACCAGCTGTCTCTACACCTTAAAGAACTGGAGGATCAACAACAAATCAAACCAACTCCACACATAAGAAGGGAAATCATCAAGATTAGAGCTGAGATCAATGAGGGAGAAACCAGAGATACAGTAGAACGTATCAATGAAACTAGAAGCTGGTTTTTTGAAAGAATCAATAAGATCGATAAGCCACTGGCTACACTAATCCGAAAGAAAAGAGAGAAATCCCAAATTCATAAAATTATGAATGAAAAGGGAGAGATCACAACTAACACCAAGGAAGTAGAAACAATCATCAGAAGTTATTACGAACAGTTATATGCCAATAAGCTTAGCAACCTAGATGAAATGGATGCATTCCTGGAAAAATATAAACTACCAAAATTGAACCAGGAAGAAATCAACAACCTGAATAGACCGATATCTAATAACGAGATTGAAGCAGTGATCAAAAATCTCCCAAAAAACAAGAGCCCAGGACCTGACGGATTCCCTGGGGAATTCTACCAAACCTTCCAAGAAGAAATAACACCTATTCTCCTGAAGCTGTTTCAAAAAATTGAAGCAGAAGGAAAACTTCCAGACTCTTTCTATGAAGCCAGCATTACCCTGATCCCCAAACCAGGCAAGGACCCTACCAAAAAGGAGAGTTTCAGACCAATATCACTGATGAATATGGATGCTAAGATTCTCAACAAGATCCTAGCCAACAGGATCCAACAACACATTAAAAAGATTATCCACCATGATCAGGTGGGATTCATCCCTGGGCTACAAGGATGGTTCAACATTCGTAAATCAATCAATGTGATACAACAAATTAATATGAGAAGAGAGAAGAACCACATGGTCCTCTCAATTGATGCAGAAAAAGCATTTGACAAAATCCAACATCCGTTCCTGATTAAAACGCTTCAAAGTATAGGGATAGAGGGAACATTCCTGAACCTCATCAAATCTATCTATGAAAGACCCACAGCAAATATCATCCTCAATGGGAAAAAGCTTGCAGCCTTCCCGTTGAGATCAGGAACAAGACAAGGATGCCCACTTTCACCACTCTTGTTCAACATAGTATTAGAAGTCCTAGCAACAGCAATCAGACAACAGAGAGAAATAAAAGGTATCCAAATTGGTAATGAAGAAGTCAAACTCTCTCTCTTCGCAGATGACATGATTCTTTATATGGAAAACCCAAAAGACTCCACCCCCAAACTACTAGAACTCATACAGCAATTCAGCAGTGTGGCAGGATACAAAGTCAATGTGCAGAAATCAGTGGCTTTCTTATACACTAACAATGAAAATACAGAAAGGGAAATTAGAGAATCGATTCCATTTACTATAGCACCAAGAACCATAAGATACCTGGGAATAAACCTAACTAAAGAGGTAAAGGATCTATACTTGAGGAACTATAGAACACTCATGAAAGAAATTGAAGAAGACACAAAGAGATGGAAGACCATTCCATGCTCTTGGATCGGAAGAATAAACATTGTTAAAATGTCTATACTGCCTAGAGCAATCTATACTTTTAATGCCATTCCGATCAAAATTCCACCGGCATTCTTCAAAGAGCTGGAGCAAATAATCCTAAAATTTGTATGGAATCAGAAGAGACCCCGAATCGCTAAGGAAATGTTGAAAAACAAAAATAAAGCTGGCGGCATCACCTTACCTGATTTCAAGCTTTATTACAAAGCTGTGATCACCAAGACAGCATGGTACTGGCATAAAAACAGACACATAGACCAGTGGAACAGAGTAGAGAGCCCTGATATGGACCCTCAACTCTATGGTCAATTAATCTTCGACAAAACAGGAAAAAATATACAGTGGAAAAAAGACAGTCTCTTCAATAAATGGTGCTGGGAAAACTGGACAGCTATATGTAGAAGAATGAAACTCGACCATTCTCTTACACCGTACACAAAGATCAACTCAAAATGGATAAAAGACCTCAACGTGAGACAGGAATCTATCAGAATCTTAGAGGAGAACATAGGCAGTAATCTCTTTGATATCAGCCACAGCAACTTCTTTCAAGATACGTCTCCAAAGGCAAAGGAAACAAAAGCGAAAATAAACTTCTGGGACTTCATCAAAATCAAAAGCTTCTGCACAGCAAAGGAAACAGTCAAAAAAACAAAGAGGCAACCCACGGAATGGGAGAAGATATTTGCAAATGACAGTACAGACAAAAGGTTGATATCCAGGATCTATAATGAACTCCTCAAACTCAACCCACACGAAACAGGCAAACACATCAAAAAATGGGCAGAAGATATGAACAGACACTTCTCCAATCAAGACATACAAATGGCTATCAGACACATGAAAAAATGCTCATCATCATTAGCCCTCAGGGAGATTCAAATTAAAACCACATTGAGATATCACCTTACACCAGTTAGAATGGCCAAAATTAACAAAACAGGAAACAACATGTGTTGGAGAGGATGTGGAGAAAGGGGAACCCTCTTACACTGTTGGTGGGAATGCAAGTTGGTGCAGCCTCTTTGGAGAACAGTGTGGCGATTCCTCAAGAAATTAAAAATAGAGCTTCCCTACGACCCTGCAATTGCACTCCTGGGTATTTACCCCAAAGATACAGATGTCGTGAAAAGAAGGGCCATCTGTACCCCAATGTTTATAGCAGCAATGGCCACAGTCGCCAAACTATGGAAAGAATCAAGATGCCCTTCAACGGATGAGTGGATAAGGAAGATGTGGTCCATATACACTATGGAGTATTATGCCTCCATCAGAAAGGACGAATATCCAACTTTTGTAGCAACATGGACGGGACTGGAAGAGATTATGCTGAGTGAAATCAGTCAAGCAGAGAGAGTCAATTATCATATGGTTTCACTCATTTGTGGAGCATAACCAATAGCATGGAGGACAAGGGGCGTTAGAGAGGAGTAGGGAATTTGGGTAAATTGGAAGGGGAGGTGAACCATGAGAGACTATGGACTCTGAAAAACAGTCTGAGGGGTTTGAATTGGCAGGGGGGTGGGAGGTTGGGGTACCAGGTGGTGGGTATTATAGAGGGCACAGCTTGCATGGAGCACTGGGTGTGGTGAAAAAATAATGAATACTGTTTTTCTGAAAATAAATAAATTGGGGAAAAAAAAAAATAAATAAATAAATAAAATTAAAAAAAAAAAAAAAGCTTCCAGGACAAACAAAAACTGAAAGAATTTGCAAACACCAAACAAGCTCTACAGGAAATATTGAAAGGGGTTCTCTAAGCAAAGAGAGAGCCTACAAGTGGTAGATCAGAAAGGAACAGAAACAATATACAGGAACAGTCACCTTACAGGCAATACAGTGGCACTAAATTCATATCTCTCAATATCTACCCTGAATGTTAATGGGCTAAATGCCCCAATCAAAAGACACAGGGTATCAGAATGGATAAAAAAACAAAACCCATCTATATGTTGCCTCCAAGAAACTCATTTTAAGCCCGAAGCCACCTCCAGATTTAATGTGAGGGGGTGGAAAAGAATTCACCATGCTAATGGACATCAGAAGAAAGCAGGAGTGGCAATCTTTATATCAGATCAATTAGATTTTAAGCCAAGGACTGTAATAAGAGATAAGGAAGGACACTATATCATACTCAAAGGATCTGTCCAAAAAGAAGATCTAACAATTTTAAATATCTATGCCCCTAATGTGGGAGCAGCCAACTATATAAACCAATTAATAACAAAATCAAAGAAACACATCAACAATAATACAATAATAGTAGGGGACTTTAACACTCCCCTCACTGAAATGGACAGATCATCCAAGCAAAAGATCAACAAGGAAATAAAGGCCTTAAATGACACACTGGACCAGATGGACATCACAGATATATTCAGAACATTTCATCCCAAAGCAACAGAATACACATTCTTCTCTAGTGCACATGGAACATTCTCCAGAATAGATCACATCCTCGGTCCTAAATCAGGTCTCAACCGGTATCAAAAGATTGGGATCATTCCCTGCATATTTTCAGACCACAATGCTCTGAAGCTAGAACTCAACCACAAGAGGAAGTTTGGAAAGAACACAAATACATGGAGACTAAACAGCATCCTTCTAAAGAATGAATGGGTCAACCAGGAAATTAAAGAAGAATTGAAAAAAATCATGGAAACAAATGATAATGAAAACACAACGGTTCAAAATCTGTGGGACACAACAAAGGCAGTCCTGAGAGGAAAATATATAGCGGTACAAGCCTTTCTCAAGAAACAAGAAAGGTCTCAGGTACACAGCCTAACCCTACACCTAAAGGAGCTGGAGAAAGAACAAGAAAGAAACTCTAAACCCAGCAGGAGAAGAGAAATCATAAAGATCAGAGCAGAAATCAATGAAATAGAAACAAACAAACAAAAAAAACCAATAGAACAAATCAACGAAACTAGGAGCTGTTTCTTTGAAAGAATTAATAAGATTGATAAACCCCTGGCCAGACTTATCAAAAAGAAAAGAGAAATGACCCAAATAAATAAAATCATGAACGAAAGAGGAGAGATCACAACTAACACCAAAGAAATACAAACAATTTTAAGAACATACTATGAGCAACTCTACGCCAACAAATTTGACAATCTGGAAGAAATGGATGCATTCCTAGAAACATATAAACTACCACAACTGAACCAGGAAGAAATAGAAAGCCTGAACAGACCCATAACCAGTAAGGAGATTGAAACAGTCATCAAAAATCTCCAAACAAACAAAAGCCCAGGGCCAGACGGCTTCCCGGGGGAATTCTACCAAACATTTAAAGAAGAACTAATTCCTATTCTCCTCAAACTGTTCCAAAAAATAGAAATGGAAGGAAAACTTCCAAACTCATTTTATGAGGCCAGCATCACCTTGATCCCCAAACCGGACAAGGATCCCATCCAAAAAGAGAGCTATAGACCAATATCCTTGATGAACACAGATGCTAAAATTCTCACCAAAATACTAGCCAATAGGATTCAACAGTACATTAAAAGGATTATTCACCACGACCAAGTGGGATTTATTCCAGGGCTGCAAGGTTGGTTCAACATCTGCAAATCAGTCAATGTGATACAACACATCAATAAAAGAAAGAATAAGAGCCATATGATACTCTCAATAGATGCTGAAAAAGCATTTGACAAAGTACAGCATTCCTTCCTGATCAAACTCTTCAAAGTGTAGGGATAGAGGGCGCATACCTCAATATTATCAAAGCCATCTATGAAAAACCCACCGTAAAATCATTCTCAATGGAGAAAAACTGAAAGCTTTTCCGCTAAGGTCAGGAACACAGCAGGGATGTCCATTATCACCACTGCTTTTCAACATAGTATTAGAAGTCCTAGCTTCAGCAATCAGACAACAAAAGGAAATTAAAGGCATTCAAATCGGCAAAGAAGAAGTCAAACTACCACTCTTGGCAGATGATATGATACTATATGTGGAAAACCCAAAAGGACTCCACTCCAAAACTGCTAGAACTTGTACAGGAATTCAGTAAAGTGTCAGGATAAAAAATCAATGCACAGAAATCAGTTGCATTTCTCTACACCAACAACCAGACAGAAGAAAGAGAAATTAAGGAGTCAATCCCATTTACAATTGCACCCAAAACCATAAGATACCTAGGAATAAACCTAACCAAAGAGGCTAAGAATCTATACTCAGAAAACTATAAAGTACTCATGAAAGAAATTGAGGAAGACACAAAGAAATGGAAAAATGTTCCATGCTCCTGGATTGGAAGAATAAATATTGTGAAAATGTCTATGCTACCTAAAGCAATCTACACATTTAATGCAATTCCTATCGAAGTACCATCCATCTTTTTCAAAGAAATGGAACAAATAATCCTAAAATTTATATGGAACCAGAAAAAACCTCGAATAGCCAAAGAAATATTGAAAAAGAAAGCCAAAGTTGGTGGCATCACAATTCCAGACTTCAAGCTCTATTACAAAGCTGTCATCATCAAGACAACACGGCACTGACACAAAAACAGACACATAGATCAATGGAACAGAATAGAAAGCCCAGAAATAGACCGTCAACTCTATGGTCAATTAATCTTCGACAAAGCAGGAAAGGATGTCCAATGGAAAAAAGACAGCCTCTTCAATAAATGGTGTTGGGAAAATTGGACAGCCACGTGCAGAAAAATGAAATTGGGCCATTTCCTTACACCACACACAAAAATAGACTCAAAATGGATGAAGGACCTCAATGTGAGAAAGGAATCCATCAAAATCCTTGAGGAGAACACAGGCAGCAACCTCTTCGACCTCAGCCGCAGCAACATCTTCCTAGGAACATCGCCAAAGGCAAGGGAAGCAAGGGCAAAAATGAACTATTGGTATTTTATCAAGATCAAAAGCTTTTGCACAGCAAAGGAAACAGTTAACAAAACCAAAAGACAACTGACAAAATGGGAGAAGATATTTGCAAATGACATATCAGATAAAGGACTAGTGTCCAAAATCTATAAAGAACTTAGCAAACTCAACACCCAGAGAACAAATAATCCAATCAAGAAATGGGCAGAGGACATGAACAGACATTTCTGCAAAGAAGACATCCAGATGGCCAACAGACACATGAAAAAGCGCTCCATATCACTCGGCATCAGGGAAATACAAATCAAAACCACAATGAGATATCACCTCACACCAGTCAGAATGGCTAAAATTAACAAGTCAGGAAATGACAGATCCTGGCGAGGATGCAGAGAACAGGGAACCCTCCTGCACTGTTGGTGGGAATGCAAGCTGGTGCAACCACTCTGGAAAACAGCATGGAGGTTCCTCAAAATGTTGAAAATAGAACTGCCCTATGACCCAGCAATTGCACTACTGGGTATTTACCCTAAAGATACAAAAGTAGTGATCCGAAGGGGCACGTGCACCCGAATGTTTATAGCAGCAATGTCCATAATAGCCAAACTATGGAAAGAACCTAGATGTCCATCAACAGATGAATGGATCAAGAAGATGTGGTATATATACACAATGGAATACTATGCAGCCATCAAAAGAAATGAAATCTTGCCATTTGCGACAATGTGGATAGAACTAGAGCATATCATGCTTAGCGAAATAAGTCAAGCGGAGAAAGACAACTACCATATGATCTCCCTGATATGAGGAAGTGGTGATGCAACATGGGGGCTTAAAGGGGTAGGAGAAGAATAAATGAAACAAGATGGGATTGGGAGGGAGACAAACCATAAGTGACTCTTAATCTCACAAAACAAACTGAGGGTTGCTGGGAGAGGGGTTGGGAGAAGGGGAGTGGGGTTATAGACATTGGGGAGGATATGTGCTTTGGTAAGTGCTGTGAAATGTGTAAACCTGGCGATTCACAGACCTGTACCCCTGGGGATAAAAATATATTATATGTTTATAAAAAATTAAAAATTAAAAAAAAAGAAATAGCAGAACTGGGATTTCACCCAAATTGGTGAGAAAGAAGTAAAATTATCTCTGTGTACAGATGTCATGATGTCAGATATAGAAAATCCTAAAGATTCAGCAAAGTTGCAGGATATAAAGTCAACAATAAAAACTCAGCTGCATTGCTATGTACTAACAATGAAGTATCTAGAAGGAAATTAAGAAAATAAACTTATTTACAATAACATCAATAAGAAAAAGGTAATTAGGAGTAAACCTAACCAAGAAAGTGAAAGATTTGTACACTAAAACCCACAAAACACTGCTGAAAGAAAGAAGACACAGATAAATGGGAATGTTCATGGATTGGAAGTCCTATTATTGCTAAGTTGTCAGTAATACCCAGATGATGTACAGATTTAATGTAATCCCTATCAAAATCCCAATAATACTTTTTTTGTAGAAATAGAAAAACCCATTCTAAAAGTCCCCTGGAATCACAAGGGATCCCAAATAGCCAAAACAGTCCTGAAAAAGAAGAGCAAAGCAATTCCTGATTTCAAAACTTAATCACAAAGCACGAGCACAAAGACAAACATGTAAATGAACCCAATATAGTAGAGATCCCAGAGATGAACCTTCATATATGTGATCAAATGATTTTTTTTTTTTTGAGTTAGAGAGTGCAAGCAGGTGGAGGGGGAGAGGCAGAGGGAGAGGGAAAGAGAATCCCAAGCAGGATCCAGAGCCTGATGCTGGGCTCAGGCTCATGACCCTAAGATCAGGATCTGAGCCAAAACCAGGAGTAGGATGCTCAACTGACTGAGCCATCCAGGCGCCCCACATGATTTCTGACAAGAGTGCCAAGATCTGGGCGCCTGAGAGGCTCAGTGGGTCCTGGGATCGAGTCCCACATCGGGCTCTCTGCTCAGCAGGGAGCCTGCTTCCCTCTCTCTCTCTGCCTGCTTCTCCATCTACTTGTGACCTCTCTCTCTCTCTCTCTGTTAAATAAATAAATAAATCTTTAAAAAAAAAAAAAAAAAGAGTGCCAAGATCCTTCAATGGGGAAAGGACAATTTTCAACAAACGGGAGTTGGGTAAACTGGATGGAAAAACGTGCAAAAAAAAAAACGGAAGTTGACTTGCACACACACACACACACACACACACAAATTGTAACTATGTGAGGGATGGACGTGTTAAGTAATTTTATTGTAGTAATCATTTTGCAAGATATATATACATATAAACATACATATATATAAAATCACCATGTTGTACATCTTCAACTTGCACAATTTTATAAGTCAATTATACCTCAATAAAGCTGGGGACAAAAAAGAATTAGGTTGGACTTTCTTACACCATATACAAAAATTAACTTAAAATGGATTGAAGACCTAAAAGCGTAAAAACTCTTGAAACAAAGTGTATGCATGGATAAACAAAATGTAGTACAGACATAAAATGAAATATTAATCCTCCTTTAAAAGGATGAAAATTCTGGCACACACCTAGGTGACTCAGTTGGTTGAACATCTAACTCTTAGTTTTGGCTCAGGTCATAACCCCTGAGTCTGGAGATTAGCCCCCATAGGGCTCCTTGCTCAGTGGGGAGTCTGCTTCCCCTCTTCTTCTTTCTCCACCCCCCCCCCCCAGTCATGCACTCACTCTCTGAAGTAAATGCATAAATCAAACAAACAAACAGATGCAAATTCTGATCCATG